>NC_083822.1:4089042-4689042 GCF_015708825.2 Lethenteron reissneri
TAAAATAATCTATTCTTGAATTGGCTCGTGACCACACATCACAGCAATTTGTAAATTTGCTACGTGGGTGAATGTTTACATGCCTAGTACTGATCACCACACTTATAACAGCAAACAAAGCAACGGAACTAAATGTCACCCTCCTCGGTTCTCCATTTGTCTGTCTTTGTCTTCGTGTATCTTAGTATGCCTCTGTATTTTTGCCCGTTGTATCTGTTCATCGTCCTGTCTTTGTATTTATGTCCTTTACATTTTACCAATAACGATCACTGTGGAAATCTAGTCGATGCATTGGCTGTCACGGTGCTCAGCTCAATCAACTCACAGTCGGAACACAAGAGAGTTAAAATGCTGGTCAGTGGTCAACTCAGCCCATCATAGTGCTATAAGCTTGACTCGAATACCAAATGAAGTTACTTACTTAGGAAGTCAACAATTGCAATGTCTGGTTGCCACCATGGGAATGTGGAATTTTCATGACAGAGCTTGGGGTCACCAAAGTTGATCTCCTTCTGTCGTACGGCTGCTGATGCAGAGCAACACCCACGATGTCACATTCAGGTGTTCAGGCCAGACGACCTCGTCAAGAGCAGCAGCGTGTACCGCTGTGATGTCTCCTTCGTATTTGCGGCTCGGGCGTTGCGTCCTTACACATTCTGGATGACCACAGTCGCACACTGGAGAGTTTACAATTTTCCGTTTGTGCGTCGGGAATGCGCATCTGCCATGGTTTGTACGCCTGCGGTTCAGGGTGGACCAGGGGTGATGAACATCGCAAATGGCTCGCTTGAGCGGGTTTCTTTTCGCCTGTAGTGCACGACCCACGCCGCCGCATCACGGCGCGCGGCTGTTTCGCGCTGCGCTCGGCCTCGGCTCCATTGCCAGAGCTCGTGCTCCCATGCTGCTCACTCCGTGGCCACGATTGATTGCAATCGACCTGGGCGAACATCCCTGGCAGTTTGGGAGACAGACTCGGTGATGAGGGTAACGCGCACGCCTCTCCGTCCATTACCTGCCCCTAATTGTCGGACTAGGGTCCTCTGTGTTGTGGGTTGTTTTTTTATGTAGAGGAGGTGTGGGGTGGGGTGGGTTGACCGATGATCTTGGTTGGTTTCCCTGCCTGCAGTCGACTTGCTCGCTTACTCGCCGCCCAGACGCGGTGACATCTCTCCCCCTGTGGGCGTGCCGTGGCTCTTTGTTTGCGTTCGTGTGTGCACGTGTGGATCGGCGATGGTTTGTATGCATTTTGTGCACCATTAATTCAATATTAGGGTGTGTCTGTGTGTATACGTGGGGAGCCGTGGCGCAGTGGTTAGCGCGCTGCACTCCGAAGCCGATTACCCGAGTATGATTCCCGCTCACGGCCAAATTCAGTGACATTTATCTGAGCTGGTGCTGGTCCTCCCCTTGGCCGACTTAGCCATGAACGAGTACCTATTGTGATATATTAGCGTTAGCATTGGAGAGACAATATATGTAATTCTGTGCCTTGTGTGCCTTTTGTACATTATTCATTTATTTAATATAAAGATACGCATGACCGTTTGCATTCAATTTGCGTGCATTATTCTCGAATCCTGCAATGACCTTGAATCAAAACAGTTAATTTAAAACCCTTGGCGAGTGGGTGATGCAAGAATGTGAGTATGTCAATTGTTACACCCGTAGTTTATAAGAGACCTTAACCAATGGAGGGACTGTACCCTGCCATGTGAACGTGCAATTTCCACTGTTGGCATAGGGGGATGCCAATGCATGTGAGTGCACCATCATAATCTTCATTAGAGCCGAACACAATTTGACTTGTTCATTAGAGCAAAGCACGAGGACTCGTTTGTGTGTGTTTTTCGAATGTAAGTCTTATTAATTAATTATTCAACTGCAAGAGTATGCGGAGAAAACCTACGCTTGCTCGGGGAGAACACGCACAATCTACCGGGTGGACACATTATAAATCTGCTTGCTCTGCAACTATATCGCGACCCCGGCAGGTATACCATTGGTACCTTATTTGCCAGTAAAAAAATTATGATTATTTGTCTTTTTACCCTTTTATCTGGCAACAAAACTGACACCTTTTTACGAGGAGTCATGTTTGCATAGATCACAATACCTGCAGTCATAATGCAAAAAAAAACATAACTCTGATAATGAATGCACTGTCCTTGAAGTTGATTGGTCCACACCCGAGACAGCAGGTATATTTCACACCAGCAGGTTTGGAGTATTGCACGCATCATGGATCACTGTGTGTGATCCGCCAATCCCCGCTTCGCTTCCCCCCCCCCCCCCCATCTACGCAGGCCGGCGTGAACGTGCACATTCGGAACACCTACAACCAGACGGCGCTGGACATCGTGAACCAGTTCACGGGATCGCAGGCCAGCAAGGAGATAAAACAGATGCTGCGTGGTGAGTCCACTCCACTTGAATTTCGATTTAAAGCTTTCGTGACTGCAGGGATTCATCTTCTTGGTTCTTTCGGTAAAGTCACGTAGAAGGGAAATAATAAAATAATAAAAATAAAACAATTAAATTATCACGACGTTTCGATTGCAACACAAGCAATCGTCATCAGGTGTGAAAACCACAGCAATAACATTTGAAAAAAGTGGCGGTTTTTTCACATTTTATTGTTTGATTTTCATTCTTTTATTATTTCCCTTCTACGTGACTCTACCGAAAGAACCAAGAATATAATATATAGGTTATTGTTGGTTTCCAAGTGAAGGTATATTGCGGAGAATGCCAATAATTGCACGGCAGGGTTGGGGAAGCAACTTAGAAGTCCACAATCAAGTGGGGCAGATTTGCATTAAATTTCGATGTAAAGCTTTCGTGACTGCAGGGATTCATCTTCTTAGTTCTTTCGGTAAAGTCACGTAGAAGAGAAGTAATAAAATAATAAAAATAAAACATAATAAAATAATTCTCACGACGTTTCGGCCACAATGCAAGCAGCCGTCGTCAGGTGAAGACCAGGTCTGTCGGGTAGGCAGCGTCTGAATGACGCTGGTCTTCACCTGAGGACGGCTGCTTGCGTTGTGGCCGAAACGTCGTGAGAATTATTTTATTATGTTTTATTTTTATTATTTTATTGCTTCCCTTCTACGTGACTTTACCGAAAGAACCAAGAAGATCCACTCCACTTGTTCGCTGGTTTAAAAACATTATTATTATCACTGGACATTTTATTCGGAATTGTTGTTGGCTGCTCCAACAACAACGCTACATCATTGTCAGCAGAGGCCATTGCGGAAAAAATCGGTTGTCATGCTGCACATCGCGAAATTTTAAATCGTGTCACGTCGCGAAAACTCTCGCTGGTAGAATCTCAACTCCAACCAACGCGATAAAGAAGCAGATTTCCCGTAATTAGAAGGAAGTCGATCTCATGCCTAATCCCTCCATTTGGGTTTCTCCGTGTTGATTTTCTAGTTTCCTTGTAACAAAAAACGAACAACGTGTTCATTACTTTACATACACGCAGTGTGCTGGCTGCAAACTCTAAACAGATGCTCATTTCTCTGATTAATCCGCTGCCAAATTTACCAAGCGTCTTCCCGTCTCTCCTTTTTGCATTTGTCAACCATGACGATGTTGCCCTGTGCTTTACCCTCGATGAGTAGTTGGCGTACACTGTATATTTAACACATTTGGTCCGCTTCTTCATCATCATGGCATGTTGTTGGAGCATGAATTTGAATGATCTCTAACTTGTAATGGTTCTGGAATCCTTAATGTTAGCTGGGGAACTCTAACTTGATGTACTTACGCTTTAATCTTTTTTTTTTGCCAAACTGGAAATAGATTTGAGCGAATAAATTTGGACATAGTTGGCATATCAGTGAGGTGAGAAGAAAAGTGGCAAGCTTCTGAAGCGTGGAGCGAGAGCTGATGATAATTATAGAGGAGCGGGATCCTTAGCCTCTCTGGGAATCAAATGTAGAGCTTTACGTTTCAACAGTTCCTATTATTATGATATAACTTTAATAATCAATAATTAAAACTGTTGTGCACCTTCAGTAATGAGACGCCACTGCAGTGAGTAACAGTTTTAAGGGGGCCTACAGGCTCCTTATGCTGTATCTGGCAAATATTGTTACCGTCTATCCGTCCGCTCCTCTGTGAGCGCGTGCGTGCAAAAACACACGTGCCGAACATGTGCGTCTGTCTGTGTGCGTGCATTTCCACGTGCAAATTTCTTGTATGGTACAAACCCTGAACAAAACAGAGGATCTCTTAATGGACTGGCTCGTCCCATGGTCTGTTCAGTAAAAGGTAGCGGTGCAGCCCTGCAATTGTTTGTTCACACCACTGCTAGCAGAAGGGCCTCCACTAGAGGATGCCTCTGGAGGGTATTTTTGCCCTACTCCTCCATGCTGTCCAGACGTGTTTAAAGAGGCGGGGGTACCGCACACTTTACCCCATTACACACGACCTGCCCGATGATGCTGGATGTAATTACCAGCGAAACGTCGTACTCAAAAATTGTAAATGATGTTGATTCACTCTTCAACACACCGGTGGGCTAAAGTAGTGAACTATTTGTCTTTTGTAAACGTGACGCATTTTTTACTGTTTGGCCGTGTCGGGTGGTGGAGGGTTACGACGCATTTAATAATAACGCGCTCTAACCTAAAAACCTTTATTATGAATAATATTGGTCGCGAAAGCCTACGTGTTAAACCGTGGTGAATCTTATTCATTGGCGCTGGGTGGACCAGCGGCGGAGGAATGTAAGGAACGTGCATCGTTGTTTCAACTGCCGAGCCAAGAGATAGAACATTAGCAGCAACAATCGGACTGACGGCGTGATAATCATTATTCCTGGGCAGCATCCACTCTCTTTCGTGCGGGGTGATAATTGTCATGCAGCTGATGAGGGTCTTTATGGGCTTTAATCAAGGTGCAATCTGCACATTTGTGGTGGAGGTGTCTGGTGCGGGATGGAGTGATCGGTCAAACATGCTGCGTGTGGTGTGTGCAATTTCAACAATTTAAACACACTGCACCGTGATGGCAAGTTTTCACGGCACAGTTTCAGAGTTTAATTTAGCGCACACACTGCGTAATATTAAAGTCTTTTTCGCACTCTGTGATGCTTAAGGCTTCAGATATGTTCGATGCTGATTAAAAATAATTGCACTGGGTATTGTGGTATTTTAACATTTAATGAAAGTGCATTTCACGTGCAAATGCGAAAGTTCAAATGTATTTTGGGGATTCTGCCATGGTGAAAGTGTGAGCACCCTGGAATTGCAATCTAGAAGTCACCAGTATATTTGACATCATGATAATCATCTTTAAATCCCAATCAGTGCCTCCAAATTTTCTATAACCTCAACCCATTGGTCCATTGTTATTCCCGAAGAAATTGTCATCTCCTTGTCTCCGTTTCTTTCACATCACGTGAACCTGTCCACCACCTCCAATCTCCTGACCTCCGCCCCATGCACAGAGGCCTCTGCGGTTCTGCAGGTGCGGGCGGTGAAGGACTTCAGCAATGTGTACGACCCCGAGAGCCTCACGGTCAAAGCCGGGGACACCATCACGGTGAGTGTGCAGTGCATTCTGCCATGTGCGCACACGTGCACGTGTCCTTCTGTGTGTGTGTGTGTGGTGTTTGGGGAAGAGTAGTGTTGCGGTTAGCGCGCTGTGCTACAAACCCGACGACCCGAGTTCGATTCCCGCTCACAGTCAACACCGATGACGATTATCTTGACCGGTCCTGGGCCTCCCCTAGGTCGACTCAGCCTCAAATAAGTACCTGGTGCGGTTGTATAAACATTGCCACTGGAGAGACAAAGGCGACCGGGCGTGGTGCTGGCCACCCAACCCCTCGTGTGCCGTGCCGGCTTTCATAGGTGCTCGCTAACAGCACTTGCCCCAACAGTCTGTTACAGGCTATACGGGGGATCTTTGTCTTTGTGTGTTTGTGGGGAAGGGTAGTGGAGTGTTTAGCGCGCTGCGCTACGAACCCGGCGACCCGAGCATGATTTCCCACTCATGACCAAACACCAGTGGTGAAAATTTGAACCGGTCCATGGCCTCCCCATCAGTCAATTCATCTTCAAATGAGTACCTGGTGTGGTGTGTTAAACATCAGCCCCGGATGAGACGAAGGTTGCTGGGCTTGGCGCTTGCCACTCACCACCTCGTGTGCCGTGCCGGACTTCACAGGTAACCGCTAACAGCACTTGCCCCAACAATCTGTTAAAGGCTATAGGGGGTGGATCTTTGTCTTTGTTGTTGCTATTTGCGACAGCCACTACTGCTACGACCATTACCAACTGACACAGCAGCTTTGACAGCTGTTGCTGCTGTAACGGTCGCAGTAGTCGCTGGCGCTGCTGGCCCGGTTGCTTGTGCAGCTTAGCGTTCTCTGCCGGCTACAGGTGGTCGGGCAGCACCTGGACGGGCGCTGGAAGGGGGTGGTGCAGGAAGCTCGGGGCTCCGATCGAGTCGGGTTCTTCCCTCCGACCATCGCTGAGGTCATCAACCGTCGCACAGGTGCCCAACTAGCCATGGCCCTAACGCTGCCACTGACACTGACCATACCGCTGGAAAGGGACGCGAACACCGACGCTGACCCAACCGCTGCCGCTGAACCGAACAGTGACAAAGACCCTCACGCTGTCACGGACACTGTGATCTTAACACTGGCACTGACCTTAAAACCATCACTAACACCGTCACCTTACCCGAGCATGTTGACAGGGAACCTAACTAACACTTTCACTCACGTTGACAGCACGAGCACTAACACTCTGTAACACTGACACAGACTCTGTACCTAATCCTAAGCCTTACGCTCTGACACTAGCCCTGATGCTGACCATAATACGTAGCCTAACTCTCGTCATCACCGATGACTCTTGCATTCTTCCTAACCATGATATTAATCCTAACATACATAAGTAAATGTAATTGAAGGTATAAATATGATTCATGTCAGTATTATGTACAGCACAAATTCAGCTCACACAACACATTTAACTTGAACACTGATCCCAACGTTTTGCTAAGCACTGATAATAGCCACGAACCTGGCCCTAGCATTAACCAAAGCAAAAAAAACTAAGCCTAGGTCTACTTTATTATTCATTTTTAAGTGCCAGATTTTCGTTTCTCAAGCTGGATTAAATATTTTGTGATGTTTGGCATTCTTTTTTTTTAATCAGTTACGTTTTGCAGGAGGAAGAACTTCATGTAGGCCTCATTCTTGTCCAAGTTTGCCTGTCCCACTGGACAAAGCTGTAATTTGAAAATTATGGAATTTTCAATCGTTTTAATTTTCTGGGACACACGATTTAAATCTTGATTCATCACTGCCATGTTCAGAGTTAAGATCGTCAGTGTGGAAAAATGTATATGCGATTCCAAGTTTTAATGTGAAACGGGTGCACTTACATTTCATCTGTGGTGTAATTGGACACGCAAGAATATGATTTTAGAAAAACATTCAGTGTTTATCCAATCGCGACATGAATACTCCGTTGCCAGTAATTCAATTTACGAAGCTTTCCCAGATCATTATGAACAAGATACGTTTTTTTTATCACCTTCTTAGCTGCCAGAAATCAGGATGTGATAACCTAAAAATAACACATGAAAAATATTAAATAACAATATAACCAAAATTGTAATGGACACACGCAGGGAGTCTGGTCTTCATAAAATTGCAACTTTCCAACTCATTAATCCGTGCGAAATGCACGGGGAACTGTAAAGTAGGAGACTCACGATTGCTTCTGCCGCACAATCACACGCGTGCCCCGTGAAGGGGAGTTCCACGGTTTTGTTTTCTGCTGCTTGATATTGTGACGAGCAGGCAAAGATGCAAGAAGCACAGCTTAAATCGTGTCACTCTCGTTAATTAAAAATGTTGGTTGCTGTGCGGTGACACAGGGGTGGGTGAATTTTGAGATGTAATTCCATCTCTCGGATGCAATTCCTGGGATTCGAGTGAAGAGCCGTCGCAGTAACGGACAGATGTAAAAAAAAATCGTACTCTGATTCGTAATTGAATTTTTTTGCGGCAAATGGCGTGAGTAAAATGTTTGTCGCAAACCCACCTCCACCCGACGCAGCCAATTAATAATGTTGACACGTGAACAAACGTGGCCAACGTATTACTGCTTCAGCACAGAGCATTTGAATTGTTATGACATTTCGCTAGGACAATTCTGGAAAATGCCTGATGAGGCTGGTTGTAGCTATCAGCGAAACGTCGCACCCATGTAAATGTTGTGTTTAGCACGGTGAAACGTCGCACCCATGTAAATGTTGTGTTTAGCACGGTGAAACGTCGCACCCATGTAAATGTTGTGTTTAGCACGGTTGGCTACGTATGACGCGAAAGAAGTTCTAAATAATATATAAAACAACACCGATGGTGCTGCTGAAGCCGTAATAAATTGACGTGTTTGTTCATCACGTGACAACGTTATTAATTGGCTATGTCGAGTGGAGGCAGGTTTATGACACATTTTCTTGATGCGATCTGACTCAAAAAATGAATGATGAATCATGTTGGCTGCAAAAGCATTCGTGTTAAAAATCGTCCTGTCCATTGTGAACCTTTTTACAGGACTGTATGTCGAATGACTCCATGCTTTTGCAAAGAAGGTGTTAATACGGGCCTCTTGCGCTGTTCACCTGTGTGTCACGTGGAAATGGAATATTTGTAAATATGATGGCCAGCTCTAAATAGCTCGTAATCAATGCAACAGAGCTGAACACACGGACTGAAATCCCCGGCAATCCATTGTGAAAGGTCAGCGTAATGATCTGTGAGCTTTCATAACATTTTTATTTTGTACGATTTCACCCACGTGTCTTTGTTCACATCTATCATTATTTTTTATCGTTTTATATTCATGCTTTTTCTTTTCCCCGGTGTTTATTTTAATTTGTTTTGACGTCTTCAATTTTTGTTTCGTTGTCAATGGCTGTCCCATCCTCAGCGCACGTGAGTCCCATGAAGTGCCGTCATCCTCCACAGCCCGTCGCCGTGGGCGCCGGTAACCACGGCAACCCCAAATCTCCCAGCATTCCCTGCTGCGTAGCCAACGGCAACACAGCCGTGCGGCCAGGTACTGAAGCGGCGCAAAGGGTCCTGGGGTCGGTGTGAAAGGAACAGACAAACGCATGTCAAATTTAACGTTCATTTTCAAAATAAGGTTACACATTAGTTTTCACATGTGTGCGTGTTGTTGTAAGGGATTGCCCACCGTTGGCTCCGCCTGCTCTCTCTCTCTGCTTCTTGAAATGGGCTGCGTGAACGAGCACACTGGGAAACGTCTCGATGGGAATGAACGATGCCCACCGTTTGGTTTTCAGCTACGATGTCATGCCAACAAAGTCATCTCTGACTGTTTAAAATTCCTCCCCGTTCCGAGGGTATGGCCAACACAACCCTGGGAGCCCTCTAAGCGTAAACACGGGAGAGAGATTGAAACCGTAATTTGCTGTTAGTGGAACGATGCGAGTTTAATTGGCACATAAAAAAACTAACTTGGATTGGAGAGCTGGAATTTCGCCCCTATGGAACTTTTTACAGCCATCATGGAAGGTTCCAAGGTTTTTTTGTATACATATATGTAAATATATAAATTCGATTTCGAAATGGAAACCTGAATAATTGGCTATTATTTCACTTCTTAGCCATTTCAGAATGAGCAGGATGACAAATGTACATAGTTAATGGGGGAAATGTAACAGTATATGTGAATGTGTGTAATCCGTTTGATACATATGCTTAGCATCGTATGTAATATTTTAGAGGAACATTCCTCACAAGAGCTACAAGAGATGTTCGTCACTTAATTTTATCCCTCAATCATTTGGTGGAACTGCAACATTTACATTGAACTTTCACCTTTACAAGTGGGCTATGAAAAAAATCTCCCCCGATGCATCCGATCTAGATCTCACCAATGTTGAGCTTGGTTTGTAATTGGTTGGAAGACCACCTGGGAATACCAGGTGTTATATGTTCATGAGACTGCTAGGAGATGGCAGTAGATCATTGGAATATTGGATATATCCGTGCGGAGCTTTGGGTAGGTTTTGGTGTGGATGTGGGTTTTCTCGGGGTATGCCAGTTTCTTCCCATTTGCCAAAACGGAAACCCATTCATATAATTGTCCAAACACTCTGATGTCCAGGACCTTACTGAAAAATAATCTTGAGACTCATTGATGATCTCCCTGGGTACATGAAGGACATCGATAACTTTCTTATATGATTAGGGAAAGTTAAGTTATTGGACACGTTATATTTACTCGAAACGGTCGAAAATGTAATGATGTGAATTATAACTGTGCATACACTTGCAAGTTACCATGCACGGTTACTGTATGTTCAGCATTATATGTACAAATGTGGAAAATGTTGTGATTAGCTATACAAATATATGTTGGTGTTGAGGGCTCTGTCAACTTTCTAACGGCCATATTGTAACACTCCATGAGAGGTGACCTACTTGGTTGACTGATGAGAGGGATCAAATTTCCGTGTTCAGCTTGAGAATTAAAGCAATTCAGATGTTCAGACTGATCCTGCCCTATGAGTGGAACTATTTTGGGGCCCCAATTTTGAGGTTTTGATTTTGTCAACGTTTTCAGTTATGTGCAAAGACTCAAAAATATATGCGTGCCAAATTACAGCATTCCCAGCCCTTAAGATCAATACCATAATTTACATCAGTCATCTTCTTGTTTCTTTCGGTAAAGTCACGTAGAAGGGAAGTAATAAAATAATAAAAATAAAACAATTCTCACGACGTTTCGGCTACAACGCAAGCAGCCGTCTTCAGGTGAAGAATGAGACACTACCAAACTAGGAGCTTATATATAAGCTGCATTGGGGGTTGAAGAGCGCCTTAACAAAAAGAATGTGCATGTGAAGAGGGATTTAGCATATTCATGGAAAATGCGTAGGCGTTGGGCGGGGGGGTGTCAAAGTCATATTATGCCCATGCATTATGCAGGATCAGCAGCAACCAAGGGGGGTGCAGGGATTAGCAGTAACAAAGGAAAGGAATGTTAATGATATGTAGCTGCAGTTACTCAACAACCACGTAGAAAACTAAAGTATAAACTACATAAAAAACTAAAGTATAAACTGCATCGCACCATCAGTATACTTACTATACTCTATAATAAGCTGAGTTACTAACAGCAAGTAATACATTACAATTTTACCTCGTAAAAATTCTATAATATGCTTCCATCTAAACCTTATTCTCTTACATCACACGAGCATATACCGTACTATATACTGCCATAGATAAACCCAACATTAAATTATATACTGTATTGCTGTAAACCAACCTATATCTTATACATTTAATATCACACTATGTATTATTCTACACACCCTAATGTGTATCGAAATGGTTTATTACGTCCTTCCAATGATTGCTGAGCCAGAATCCATCTTCTCGGTTAAAGTTGTCTCTGTGTTTGTATATGTGGATCGCCTCATGAACGAATCTCTCATGATAGCCAGATGGCTTGCAGAGAACCTCTGTCTTGGAGAAGTCAATATCATGTGAGCCCACTGAGTTGTAACAGTGATCTGCCACGGCTGAGGTGTTAGTCCTACCGTGTTTCAGGTCAGCTTTATGTTCACGGATGCGGTCCGAGACATGTCGTTTGGTTTCCCCAATGTAACTGCTACCACAGAGGCAACTTAGTTTGTAGACGCCAGGGTACTGTATGTCTGGAACCACATCTTTTACAGACGGTACCAGATCACGGATTTTATGTACTGTGTTGAATCGGACCTGGATCTTGTGTTTAATCAGGATTTTGGAGATCTTTTTTGTGACCCCAGCAATGTAGGGTAAGGTGATGGTCTTGAAAGGCTCCTCAACAGGATCCTTCTTGATGGTTGGAGTGATGGCTTTGCGGATTGTATAGTCGGAGTAACCATTTGCCTTAAGAGCTTGGCGTACGTGTTTGAGTTCACTGGAAATGTGTTCATGGTCGGAGATGCATTGGGCTCTATGATATAGAGTCTTGATGAGGGAATTCTTCTGAGATGGATGGTGGTGGGAAAAAAAAAAAAAAAAAGATCTCCAAAATCCTGATTAAACACAAGATCCAGGTCCGATTCAACACAGTACATAAAATCCGTGATCTGGTACCGTCTGTAAAAGATGTGGTTCCAGACATACAGTACCCTGGCGTCTACAAACTAAGTTGCCTCTGTGGTAGCAGTTACATTGGGGAAACCAAACGACATGTCTCGGACCGCATCCGTGAACATAAAGCTGACCTGAAACACGGTAGGACTAACACCTCAGCCGTGGCAGATCACTGTTACAACTCAGTGGGCTCACATGATATTGACTTCTCCAAGACAGAGGTTCTCTGCAAGCCATCTGGCTATCATGAGAGATTCGTTCATGAGGCGATCCACATATACAAACACAGAGACAACTTTAACCGAGAAGATGGATTCTGGCTCAGCAATCATTGGAAGGACGTAATAAACCATTTCGATACACATTAGGGTGTGTAGAATAATACATAGTGTGATATTAAATGTATAAGATATAGGTTGGTTTACAGCAATACAGTATATAATTTAATGTTGGGTTTATCTATGGCAGTATATAGTACGGTATATGCTCGTGTGATGTAAGAGAATAAGGTTTAGATGGAAGCATATTATAGAATTTTTACGAGGTAAAATTGTAATGTATTACTTGCTGTTAGTAACTCAGCTTATTATAGAGTATAGTAAGTATACTGATGGTGCGATGCAGTTTATACTTTAGTTTTTTATGTAGTTTATACTTTAGTTTTCTACGTGGTTGTTGAGTAACTGCAGCTACATATCATTAACATTCCTTTCCTTTGTTACTGCTAATCCCTGCACCCCCCTTGGTTGCTGCTGATCCTGCATAATGCATGGGCATAATATGACTTTGACACCCCCCCGCCCAACGCCTACGCATTTTCCATGAATATGCTAAATCCCTCTTCACATGCACATTCTTTTTGTTAAGGCGCTCTTCAACCCCCAATGCAGCTTATATATAAGCTCCTAGTTTGGTAGTGTCTCATTCTTCACCTGAAGACGGCTGCTTGCGTTGTAGCCGAAACGTCGTGAGAATTGTTTTATTTTTATTATTTTATTACTTCCCTTCTACGTGACTTTACCGAAAGAAACAAGAAGATGAATCCCTGCAGTCACGAAAGCTTTAAATCGAAATTTACATCAGTCAGTCGCTCAGTCAGACCATCCACACGTACAAATGCGATATAAGCAGACGCGTGCATGTAAATTCCGCAACACTGCTCGCGAGACGAGCTTTTTTTTACATTGCGACAGTCAAAGAGAGAGAGAGAGAGAAATACCTTCGGGACATATTCCGACCAGCATATTCAAACAGGCCTCCATTTATTATAAATACATTATTTAAGGAAAAATGAATGCCAAGTGAATGAAATAAGTTCCTACGTTTTAAGTTAATTCCTTAACAGTTTGACAGTGTTTTATTCATGCATTTTTTAACATTTCATCAGCATGACATCTCAAGGCTGTTTTGGCTCAACTGGACCTATTGTTCGCGTCTACACACACAGCTCCTTTGAGTCTGTGCGGCTGAATTCAGCTTTGTTGGGCATGCGGCAGCGCTGCCTGATGGATCCCAGCCATGGCTGATGCTTGCCTTCTCCCGAGCTTTGTATTTGTCTATGTACCCGCGTCGTGGATGTGAGCTGAGTGAACTGGAGCATGGTGAGATGTGGCTCAAACACCGTGCCTTGAGCCCCATAAGGGGCCGTCTATAAATGACGTCACACACCTAGGGGGGGGCAGGTCAGACATTTGTGACAATGTGTGACGAGGGGGGGGGGGGGGTGAGAAATGTGACGTCACATAAAAATGCGCAACTTTAAATAAATATAGACAACACGTTCTACTTAATTAAATAGACTTTTTAATAAATGTTTTCTTCTACAACATCCGAGTGCAGCGGCACATTAAATACGCACTACAATGACAATAGTTTAAAGCCATTTGAAGCACGTTTTATTTTTTTGGGGGGGGATAGGCAGTGCTTTGTGACGTCATATTTGGGGGGGGGGTCTGACTTTTTGTGACGCCGTGTGACAAAGGGGGGGGGGGGGGGTAAAAAATCGTCCAAAATCGCGAGACGTCATTTATGGACGGCCCCATAACCTGGGTTCGATTCTTGGCCACGATGGGCATTTCCACTATGTTCACTCGGACTGAATGTTAGACTGTGTTTCTATATCGCACTTCTTTAGCACCGTATGTAGCCATCCGTGCCAATCGGATGTGGTGCGGCTTTGCGGTCGTCAGTATGCGCAGTGAAGAGACAAAGGTGGATGGGAGTATACTCAGGGTTGGAACAATTGATCGATTTATCGATTGATGTCGATTCTTAATCTCACGATACCATGCATTGATTGTATAGATAACGGGTTCGTGTCACCACTCTAGAGGCCACCATTCGTCACAATCGGTATTCTTTCATTGAAGCGCGACCTGAAATCGATGAAAGTTCATCGAAATGCCAGCGGTGGGCCTCCCCTTGCGCGGTGTATTTGGTTTGGTCCACGCCACCCTCTCGTGCGGCCTGCTGGTTCCCAGTGACTCGTTGACGCGCCTCTACCGGACATCTGAGAAGAAAAGCGCTTCGTAGTTCAGCGGATTCCTCCTCCCCCTGCGGTCTAAATGACGATTCTGATAAAGATTCTGAGTAGCTGCTCACTCACAACATTTTCCCAACATTCCATAGATTTCTAAATAGATCTTTAAAAAAAACACGTTTGTATGATGAACGTGTTTTTACTTTTGTCATTGAAAATTCCCTACTTGTTATTGTGAGTGTGAGGGCTGGATGGTGATTTTTGTTTCGTTTTTACAAGAACCTGGTACGAAGTGCGAGCGATGAAAATCAAAATCGGGGCGCTCACAATTCCACGGGCAGGAGCCCCCCAAAGCACAATGCTCACGGGCTGGGCGAGAGGGGGTGGGGCTCACTTCTGGTGATGGTGCATTTTACTAAGAGTGATAGTTCATTACAGATCGGTTTTTTGGTGTGTTGTGATAGTAAGGTCCTGGGTCTTTCTCGCCCCCCCCCCCCCCCATTCACCAATTTACGTGAAGCAGCATTGTCTAGTATGGGAGCTTTGTTCTAATGGCCAACAAGGATTTTTGTGGGGCGGGGGCATCTCTTGAACGGTGGATTGAAAATAGGTTGAAAATCATCAATATTGATAATTGGTGCAGTGTCAGTCGAACACATACATCTATACAAACAGCAGAATTCTCAGAGAACATTAAAAAGTATATCTAAACAGAGATGACATCTGAAAAACAAAGCCTAACTTCTCCATTTGCTTGGGGTGCAAATATGTACCCTCCTTGCAGTATAATTATTGCGTTTCAGGGTCACGATTGTATTCAAAATTGGTTATTTTGATTAATGTCGGTGAATGTAGCAGCCTGCAGTGGCTCGATGGGTCCCTTGAACCCATTGCCTGCAAAAATGGGGGCTGTCGCCATACCTGCATTTTCACATGCGCAGTTCGATGCATGTACCGTGAGCTTTTACTCTGAATGACTGTGTGCTTGGGCTTCCATTGACACAGGAAGGGGAGCACATGGCTTAGAGGACATACACAACCGGGTCGAAGACATCGTTTTGACTTCATAAAAGTAACTGGACTCGGGTAGGACTCGTCGCTCGCAGGGAGGATGGCCTGTGGGCAAGAATGAGAGCAGAGTGTGCAGCCAATGGAGGGAACGGGCCCAAGATGCTGTCTCCCATGGGAGATGGAGTGATTAAATTGAGCTCGTGTGCAGGCGCTGAACCAGGGGTGGGGAACCTTTTTTCTGCCAAGGGCCATTTGGATATTTATAACATCATTCGCGGGCCATACAAAATTATCAATTTAAAAATTAGCCCGTTATATTTGGTCAAACATTTAATTAACTCGCCCCTAATGTGATGGCTGGAACTGCTTCTCTTTGGCGAGGCGTGTGATGTTGGCTGGTATTGATGATGTTGCTACTCGCAACTGCTTTTCCAGGTTTGCTCCGAGATGTATTGCATTTCGAGTCCCGCCTGCGGTTGCCTTGGCAGGGCCACACCAAATGATTTCGTGGGCCTCGTATGGCCCGCGGGCCGGACGTTCCCTACCCCTGCGCTAGACGGATTGTTATGTTGCAGGGCCATGAGAGATAGTGATGGCTCGATGAGGCCTTCATCCAGCAGTGGATTAATTATAGCTGAATATGATGATGATCGTGAGCTTAACGAACCATATAAGGCGATTAAGCAGTGCATCACTCCACCCCTAAATGTGTGGTAAGAAATCATGAACAGGATCAAACACTCGGTGTTCCAAAGGGAGTGATAACAGATAAGAGACATACTGCGTTGGCAATCTTGTAATTTGTAAGTCTATTTCGAGAGAGCGATTATTGTTAATGAAGACTCAATTCATTTTAACTTTCGCTGGTAAAGTAGTGCAGACAGATCCATTTGAGAATTTTCTTTGCATTGGGGAACTGATTAATTTGTTTTTAAACCTGTTTGGATGCCTCTAGATAAAAACAAAATGTAGTTTTGTGATAAAAAAAAAGATCATTTGGGGCAGGAAAATGTGAAACGTGGCCATGAAGCCTTTGGCCTAGCGAGTCTATCTCCATTGTTCTCTCATCCAATTTCTAGAAACCTCTCGTATTACCTTTTTTTATTAAAGCATCACACATAAATCTTGACTTAAAGCTTTCGTGACTGCAGGAATTCATATTCTTTGGGTTTTTTTGGTAAAGTCACGTAGATAGGTTCAAAGAAAATAACAAAATAATATGATAATTGGTTCTTTACCCTTCTATCTGGCAACAAAACTGACACCTTTTTACAAGGAGTCATGTTTGCATAGACCGCAATACCTGCAGTCATAATACAAACAAAAGAACATAACTCTGATAATGTGCACTGTCCTTAAAGTTGATTGGTCCACACCCGAGGAAAGCTGTCTCGGGTGTGGACCAATCAACTTTAAGGACAGTGCACATTATCAGAGTTATGTTCTTTTGTTTGTATTATGACTGCAGGTATTGCGGTCTATGCAAACATGACTCCTTGTAAAAAGGTGTCAGTTTTGTTGCCAGATAGAAGGGTAAAGAACCAATTATCATATTTTTACTGGCAAATGAGGTTCCCATAGAACAAAATAATAAACAACTACGTCGTTTCGATTGCAACACAAGCGGTCGTCATCAGGAAAGGGGGTCGAAACGTCGTAGTTTGTTGTTATTTTCTTTAAACCTTAGTACATGTCTTTACCGAAAGACCCAAAGAATAATCATCACACATGTTTAAATGTTTAAGAAACACATGTACAAAAAACCTAAAGTTTAGCTTTTAGGACTAAATGTTGGTTAATTTATTTTCGTCCTTCCGAACAGTAATATAACTTCACAGTTTTCCCTCATATTCCTCCAAATATATATAAATAATCATCACAAGTAAGAGAAGTACATTCGTCACCTAATAGTTTTTCAGCCAAATATTGATGAAAAATGCGGCATTTGATTGGGCGATGCTACATTGGCAGTGATGCACAAGCACAAATAACAACAGACTCAACACTATAAAATTGTCTTAAAATTATGAATATATAACTTTGGGCATTGGTCCTTAATAGCAAAAGAGACAGTCCAGAGAGATAGAGTGAATACTAGGTAGAGACTGCACTGTGTACTGATCAGAAAGAAATGTTAATACGTCTCACAACGAAAGTTTTTTTTCAATTTGCGTGTGAATAATGACCTAATATTAGACATTGACTCACAGACAGACCCTTCAATAATGACAATCAAAAATTTATTATTAGGACGTGAACCTCATTTGCGTTGAAGGTGAAGTGAGTCGTCCAGGATAAGGGAACACTTGGTGGGATCTGAATCGAAGTGGTTCTGAGAAATCAACTTGGGCAGAGAGCGTTCCCTCTTAACCAAGAGGCCAGACGCTGCTGCTGCTGTGCGCGAGTTCCAAAGAGACGTTGCATGTCGTGGCAGGACTGAGATGGAACAATATGAATACAGAGCAAATGAAATGAGACAGAAAAAATAAATAGGCGGCTTCTGACACACGCATTGCTCCGGCTATTGCAGGATTGCAGTGCAGTCGTTTCTGGGCTGTCACGAAGACCGTATTAACCCTTGGACGGATTTTTATCAAGACGAATGGGACATCTCAGATTGCAGTCGCACTTGTGCACCGTTCTCTACGAGCCGCTTCTGCTGTTGTTGTAGACACAATGCAATGCCAATGCAAGGGACACGCTTTGCGTTCGTTCTTTGGGAGAATGCATCGCACAAGTCCCTGTATGTACGTGTGAACGGAATGGAGGACGCATTATTGCATGCTCGTTTTAGGATATCTTCTTAGTGACATAATTGTAGGTGCTTGGCTCTTGTTAAACGTATCTGTTAACAGTCCTGTGTGCGTGTGTGTCTTTGTGTGTTTGCACGTGCGCGCGTGCGTGTGTGTGCATGTGTGCATTGTCCAATTGCTCATGAGTCTCCTTGCATGCCTGCCCACGTGCATACTTGCACATGCGTGCATGCGTCTATGCGTGCGTGTGCATACACACATACCTGTGCGCGTGTGTAAACATGCATTCAACGCGAGTGCACACCTGCCAATGCATCCGTGTGGCCATCCTACCTGCTCACCTGACATCCGTATGACCTGCCGATCTGCGACCGTCACGCCCGTCCATATGCCCACCTGCATTGGCCATCTCACCTGCCTGTCTGCTTACTCTTGTCACCTTCCCCACCTATCTTCCCACCTGCATTAACACCCCACCCACCTATGTGCTCACCCACCTGTACGTCCCTCCAATCTGCTTACGTCTGCCCACCTTTATGTGACCGACTCACCTGCCTGGCTACGAACCTGTGCGACATGCTACCTGCATGCCCGCCCGCCCACCTGCCTGCCCGCCTGCCTGCCTGCCTGCCTCCTGGCGAGCGAGTGTGCGCGTGTGTCTGCGTGTGCGTGCGTGTGTGCGTGCGTGCGTGTGCGCGTGTGCGGGCGGGCAGGCTCCCCATCCATCCAGCGGGTGGCGGATGGGGGCGGCTCCGCACAGCCGTCCCCCTCCTCCAGTGAGGACATCTGGGTTCTGCGGAGGCCCCTGTCAGGTATCGAAGGCCACCTCCTCCACTGTTACGAACCTCCCGATTCCCACATTTGTCAAGCCATCCTCCATACCATCGGTCCTCCTCCACATGAAAGCATTGGCGTACGAGAGCACAAACAGATACGGTTTGGCATCGGTTCTGTATGTTTACGGTAAAAAAAAATGTGGATTTTTACCTGTAAATGCACAAACTTTGATGTATTGAAATGAAGGACGTTTTAGTCAACCTGAATTGGTGCTTCCAGACGTATCTACATGGAAAAGGGTATTGACAATGATGTCTACAATGGCAAATGAGATTCCCGCCTCAAAAGGAGCACTTGATTTGGTCATCAATCACGTCCTTGCAACATCCACATCTCGAACTTGCACCGCCAATTGTGGAAAAAAATATCTCATGCCAGGTTTCCAATTCCATTTTCTTTTTGGAATAAGTGCTGCCCATTAAAATAAAAGTTGGTCGGAAAATTGCCAATTGCACAATCGAGATACAATTTGGCAAGCAATAACGTGTATAGCATTATAAGGGCTGCAAGTGAGTGCAGCGGTATGTTATCTTCTGCATGGGTTACCTCTGGGTTATCCGGTTCCTGCCATAGAGGGTAACCCCCCTGATGGCGACCGCTTGTGTTGCGATCGAAACGTTGTGGTTTTTATTTTAATTTTAGGATTTTAATTTTATTATTTAGATTTATTATTATTTTGCTATCTACGTAGATGCACGAGACTGAACATTACATAATGGGGCTTGTTAACAATTACTTGTGAAATGTTTCCTGATGAACCGTTTTGAATTCGGCATATGCATGTATGTTGAACTTCTTTTGCACCATACGTAGAAAACCGTGCGTATCTACCTATTAGTAGCTATTGAGTACCAATCACTTCATTTTAACACGTAGACTTGCATGCCCAATATCCATAATAGAGGTTTTTGGGTTAGATTGCGTAAATATAAATGCCGCACTCGAATTGTGGATGTTGCGGGTTTATTCTCCAACACACAGGTGTGCTGAACTTGTAACGAATTTGCATGTTCTCTTGATGTGACAAACCTTACTAATTGGCTGTGTCGGGTGGTGGCGGGTTTAAAGACGCAATTATATTCATGTGATCTAACAAAACAACATCTATTACGGGTAATCGTTTCAATCCTTCAATAAACAACATTTTTATTTGAAATCAACTAATTTGCATTAAAATAAAAAAAATCATAAAATGTCGCTAGCACATAGCATTATGTGTAGAACTGTTGCATCGAGGTCAAAGCCTAATGCACAGATGTGCTGCATTCCTAGGCCCAATTTGATTTGAATAGGAATAGGCAATATTTAAAGACATAGAACAAATTTTCCTGCAGCTGTTTTAAATTCCTCACCTTGCAAGACGAGGGGTAGAGGAATTTACGGGGGGTGATTTATCATCGAATTGTATTTGTGTATCTGTCCAATTTGACTTAGAAAGCGAATGTGCTGTGTAAAAAAACGTGTGCTCCGCAAAGAGCTGTTTTTGGTCTGCGTATTCACTCGCTACACCTTTCCCCTGCTGCATGGGGAAGCGCCTGCTTGCTCGTGCTATTGCTGGCGTTGTACATGGCACACTGTGTACGAGCAGGTCCCTGTGATTTGTGTATCTGTTTGTGTATCTGCAATGTGCAGATACACAAATGTATATCTGCAATACGCAGAGACCTACAATGCGCAGATACACGAATCTTTGCAGTGCTTGTGTCGCTCCTTCCGTTATGAAAAAAAATGTTAAGGGATTACTTTTTTGATAGCCAGATTTCAGAATCAGAATATTTATTTTATATATACTGGAGAAATCCGATGGGTTATAAAACTCTTGTTTTTTATCTCACATGTCCAGTTTGATTGGTGGGTTTTCAGGACAAATCCCATCATGCCCTGCGGCTTTAGGCTAAACTGGTTGGTTGGATAATTGTGTCCACTGAAGAGGTACGTTGGTAGGACGTGTCTAACTACCTCTTGATTTCATCATGGCTTTTGTTACTGAAACCTCTCATCGTTGGAGGTTTACACCGTCGCTGCACAAGCGACGGAGCCAGAGAATCTGTGAAAATGGTGTTGCCATCTTGGCACGAGCAGGGTGCAGTGATGTGTGCAGCAGGTAGAAGAGTGAGCCTCTCTTGGTTATCCCATTGAATGGAGTCTGATACACTGAAATGATGGGGCTGTCTTCTGTTATTAAGCGAGGACATTTTATTGCTGGGTGACAATGGTAGCAACGGTGCAGCGCGAGCCCCATCATTTTCACGTTACGGGGAGGGCGAGCGCAGTGGTGCACACACTCACCCTGGACACCCGGGCAAACGGGATTATTCCATATCACGGTATTTTCAAGGTAAAAAAATTTAATAAAAAAACCCTGGCAACTTTAGTGTCATTTCTGGCCACAACTAAAATCGGTGATGTGTGAACTTGTCCGGGATCCCGTCTATGTTAACTCAGCCTTAAGTGCATACCTGGCATAAACATCATCATGGGGGAGACAAAGGCGGTTGTGCGTGGTGCAGGCCACCCATCTACTCGTGTGCCGTGACAGCCTTGATGGGTGCTCACTAACAGCAGTTTCCCCAACAGTCTGTTAAAGGCAATTTTGGGGAGCTTTATCTTTGTGTGTCTACCTGTGTGTGTAAGGGGGAGCGGTAGTGTAGCGGTTAGCGCGCTGCGCTACGACCAACACCAGTGACGAATATCTGAACTGGTCATGAGCCTCCCTTAGGTCGACTCCGCCTTAAATGAGTACCTGGTGTGGTGTGTAAATGACACCACTAGGGAGACAAAGGCGGCCGGGCGTGGTGCTTGCCACCCACCCCTACGTGTGCTGTGCCAGGATTCATAGGTGCTCGCTAACAGCACTTGCCCCAATAGTCTGTTAATAGGCAATGGTCTTTGTCACATGTAGAACGTTTGTCACAAGACTTACCGCTAATTGATTAATTGATGGAAATAGAACAGTGCACTTATAACGTCTCACAGTAATTGACCCCTTATCGATCTCTATCAGAGAGGTGCGGTGGGAAGTCATTGTGTGCGAGCAATTACACTTGAGCTGTCACACTCAGCGGTTTGACCGGAGAAATTCTCACGAAATTGCACATTGTGTGCTTAGGTGACATTGTGACTTGGGAGGCGACAGTGGTACAGTACAGCAAATGGCACTGTGAACCTGTATGTGCAGACCATTCTTCCCATTGCGGTGGCCTTTCACATGTGTTGGGTTTCTCCGGAAGGAAACCGGAGTACACGCTTGCACAACACTAAGGAGCTGGCCAAACAATCCAATGTGAGACCCCCTCGTTTGAGCCGCTCTGATTCAATGTTACAGCGAACGGTGGCCAGGGTTAATGTCTTAACAATTGGGTCCACCCTCGCTTTGAATTGACATTCTCGAGAGAGGTTTTTTTGTTGTTAGATCGTGTAAATATATAAATGTGTCGTTAAACCCGCCACCACCCGACACAGCCAATTAGTGAGGTTTGTCACGTAAACAGCACATGGCAATGTGTTACTCGTACAGCACACCGGTGCTCAGCTTGTAAATGTTATTCTTTGGGTCTTTCGGTAAAGCCACGTAGATAGAAAAAATTATCAAAATAATAAAAATATCACGACGTTTCGATCGCAACACAAGCAATCGTCTTCACCTGATGGTCTTCACCTGAAGACGATTGCTTGTTTTGCGATCGAAACGTCGTGATATTGTCATTACTTTGATCATTTTTTCTATCTACGTGGCTTTACCGAAAGACTCAAAGAATATGAATTCCTGCAGTCACGAAAGCTTTAAGTCAAGATTGTAAATGTTGTGGCTTTGCTCTCCAACACACCGGTGTGCTGTACTAGTAACGAATTGGCACGTTTTGTTTACGTGACAAACCTTCCTAAGTGACTGTGGCGGGTGGTGGCGGATTTAACAACACATTTATATATTTATGCGATCTAACCCATAAACAAATATTATGGATGATATTGGTCGCGAAGCATATGTGTTTAACATTCTCTCGAGGATTTGCGTATGAAATGAGATTTGTGAATCCAATGAGATGAGGGTTCTACATCGAATGAGACGTGTCTTCTGAATCATGCAAGTGGCGTGTCGTGTCTGACAACACTCACATCGAGAGCCACAATTGTATTTTATGAAGTCAACCACGACGAGCAAGCATTTACTACAACCGCACTCATGCAGAATCAACCACAGCTACAACCACAGTCAACCAGAGTCAACTTGGACAGCTGCAGCCAACCATTTGTGTCCTGAATGTCAAAGGGCTGTAGTTGTAATTTACAGCACGTGCTGAACAGTAGTGTCTCTCTTACAAAAATGTTTCCATTACTAAATATAATACTCCAGTAGTACGTTTTCATTGTAGCACATTCATATCAGTTTACTGTCATTCCCAATGGACCACTTCGTATGAACAGTGCGAAACAAATTAAGGCTACTAAATCAGTGACTCGACGAGTGTTTGCGGTATCGATGGCACGCGGGGTAGCATTCGGGGTGTAACGGTTCACTATCCATTGAAGGTGTCACAGCGGTTTCCTGCTCGTGACCACTGAGGCATCGGTGCTCATGTCGCGTTCACAGCCACTGACCCAGCGGTGGCCGTAAATTTATTCCGTAGGACAACCGCTGTTGTCTTCCTAGATTTCAAGCTTTTGTGACTGCAAGGATTCATACTCTTAGGTTTTTTCGGTAAAGTCACGTAGGTAAAAATAAATAAATAGATAAATAATATTAAAATAATAATACAAATAATAGAAATTATAATAGAAATAAAATAATAATGTTGACTTCCCCACGAAGTGGTACTTATTTTTTTCTACACCAGAAGGACGATGGGTTTTGAGTCAAACCCCCTCGAGGATTTGAACTCGCAATCCCTTCTCACTGTGAGTCGCTCGCTCTGCTGATGAGTCCCCCTGGCCAGGCAGCATCCGGCCGAGCCAGACACAGGACACTCTGCAGCCCTCTTGTCCATGTGACTGCCACCCGCTTCCTCCTCTTGTCTCCCACCATTGTCCGTGTGCCCATTCTTTCCCCATTCCAACTCTTGTGCCGATGAGAGCACGTGACCCAGGTGTGGTGGAAGATTGATGCTATTGTCCAAGCGTTCGCATGGACGAATCGCCCAGACGCGGTCTCCCAAAAGTGCTGTATTCATGCTATTACCCGCAATTGAGGTTTTTCTTCGGGTTAGTTTGCGTAAATATAAACGTGTCGTTAGACCTGCCACCACCCAACACAGCCGCTTAGTGAGGTTTGTCACGTAAATAAAACCACGCCAGTTAGTTACTAGTTCAGCACACCGGTGTGTTGTAGAGTCACCATTAGAAATGATGACACATTCGTCGTATTATTCACGTTAGTCTGTGCCTTTTCAGATAAAACAAGTAATTTGTGCAGACAAACACAGTTAATGGCTTGCACTGCTGGCCAAAGCACTTGAAATCATATATTCGGTGTGTACATATATATACACACACACCATACCTGCAATCGTACACTCACACGTGTACCTTGTTTTGGCATGTCGTGGCGACAGGATCCAATTAACCTTGACACAATTCTTGCCCTGTCTCCCCACACCCTCTTCTCCCTCTGTGTATCTCTTCTGACACCCACTCTTGCTCCGTCTCCCCTCCTGCTATCGCCACCACCCCCAACCCCTCG
Organism: Lethenteron reissneri; assembly: GCF_015708825.2. Lineage (NCBI taxonomy): Eukaryota > Metazoa > Chordata > Hyperoartia > Petromyzontiformes > Petromyzontidae > Lethenteron > Lethenteron reissneri. The sequence goes on from NC_083822.1 coordinate 4,113,957, forward strand.
ACCCCCAGGGGACCGACGCAGCAGCGGCAGCACCGGAAGCGCCGTGAGCGTGCGCAGCTCCGGGAGCGGGCAGAGCATGGGCAGCGCCAACGGGCCCCCACCACCCCTCGTGGGCCCCACCGAGGGCAGCAAGGTGAGAGCGCTGCCCAACCTCTTGACACTGCTCAAGGTGGACGGAACCGTCGAGGCGGTGGGGGGGGGGGTTATCGTTGTGTGGATGTTCGAGATATTGGGACACGGTAGAGGGAATGCATTGCAATTGCTGCGGCGTACCGGGTAATGGTTTACCACGGTTACAGTCCAGATGTACTGTTGGTGCCATGCTTGTCTTGAGATGGAGACATTTACTTTCGGAAACTCTCCCAACGGAGCGGTGCACCACCGCGCGTCAATGATTGGTTCCCGGCAGATGTTGTTCGATAAATACTTCCAAAAGATCCTTCGGATGTAATTTGTTTTGTTATGCGCCCTGCAATGATTGTCAGAGCTGGAATTTAAATAAGTTAAGTCACGCAATAATTTGACAATGTTTTTTTTTTTCGGACCGTCATTGTGACCAAGTATTTTGACTTAGGTTGATCGTGGGCAGAAGACAATCACCAGACAGAATGTTGATTATACAGCTGAACGCGCTCAAGCATAATAACACTTATCTGTTGTTACTTAAATCTAAATTAACGTCTAATAATGTCATCATAACTATAAATATTAAAACATCGATTCGTTTTTTTTTATCCATAAGAGCCTCACTGAGTCTGAATTGTAATTTTCATGAGGATCCTGCATTGGGTATGTTTGGCCAATTACTCTTGAAACGATGTTTGTTTTTCTTCATGTGGGAAGAAAGAGAAGTGCACATAGAAAACCCACGATGCATATCAGAGGATTTCACACAAAGTTCCACACATGGGTTCACGAACCCACATATATATTGATGTCTCCTGGCCAAAAAATAAATCTGAAGTGATCAAGATGAGAATCTGGCTCTTTGAATCTGACTTCAGAGGCGAGGGGATCCACGTGGATGGAAGTTGGAAATCAAAAGAGGACACGTCAGTGTTCAGTTCTGATGCACGTAGCAGAGCCAGAGCAGCTTTTGACTAAAGCACGTTGCCGCCATCAAACAACCGCCTTCCAACTGAAGCAATAATTTCGCACAGTGCGCAGTGCCCCTTCATCAGACACAGAGAGAGAGATGGAGAAGAGAGAGAAACATTGCGACTCAAAGTCCAGAGTCAGCTGTTTACGCCAATAACATGACAATATTAATTGTAAATATTGGTACTTTATAGATGTTTTACAATCTGGTGGTTGAAAACTTCTCCCAAACGACAATATGGTTCTTAAAAAGACGTTCAGTTGAAATGCTGTAAAATGTGCCCTTTAACCAAAGGAGAGCTTTTAACGCCTGGGGTTCACCGTTGTTTTGATGAACAGGTTTCGACTACGGCAAATGGATCTTAGTTATCATCAACCTGAAATTTCTCTCCCATTTAATGAGGCTTGAGTCGGCACAGCAGAGTCCATTAATGGAAGAGACTGGGGATGGGGTGCTAGCAGTTACGCATCAGAATTATAAATCTACAGCTGTGTGTAATGACACATCGATTCAGCCGTTAAAAATGTATTATTCTGCTCGCGCTACGCACGCAGTATCGTGGACGTAAGCGTTGCAATTGGCATTTGGACTTATTGGCGGTACACCGGTGCGGCATAACACATCGGTCCTCATAAAACAGTCTAAAATCAAAATTTCAACTGACATTTGTCTTCCGACTGCTCACGAGAATTGATTTTGACGCACCCCGCAAGATGTTTCGACTGGGGTTGTGAATCGCTGGAAGATAAATAATCATAACGATTTTGTTTTTGTTTTACCGTGCACCAGGTGTACCGCCAATACTTTAATTTGTTGTGTGGAGCCGGTTCACTTAAATCCCGCAGCCACTGGAGACGCTCCGTGCACCACAAGGTAAACCGAGAATGAATTATTCAGTCTCAAATCACGGCGGCGGGGGGGGGGGGGCATTGTGCCATGGTTGGCGTACATAGCTGCCAACTCCATTCCCTCCACTCCCCGCCTTTGGGTCCTGTGCCTACTAAAGCCCAGAGCACGAGTGGCTAGACTCACGGACTCCTTTGCTGTAGTCAAAATCATCTCTTTCGTCAAACGGCCAGCTCTGCCCCCAGAGGCTGCCATCAGCGCTCATATTCCCAGCCACCATGCGTATATTAAGATAATACTTAATAAGCCACTAAAACTAATTGTGTATGTATGTTGAACTTCTTTTAAACCGTACGTAGATAACCGTGCTAATCGGGGGTGTGGGGGGAAGGACAACAAACTGAACACAAAAAAATGGTTCCAAAAAAATTCGTTTTAAATGTATTTGGTTATTCTGTATTGGCAGTCGTGCACAACGCACACACAACTAAAACAAAACCCATTGGGCAATTCCGCTTCCTTAAATATATATACTGTTTTATATAATAGGTGACGTGCCAGGCAATGATGGCCCTACTTCATAGCACCTTATTACCTGTAAAGGTTTCGTGTTACAAAATGGTTGCTCGTGGAGAAACACATTTTTTTAAACTCTGAAATGTAATAGAATTCTCATGGCACCACATGGTAAGGCGTCATATCGAGCTGTAGGCCACAAAATTTAGCTTTCCTTCTATGTCTCTCTCTGCCCTGAAGAAGGAGACCATACTCAAAATATTAGCTTGTCGTGACATAATACTTAATATTAAATAATAGTTTATTGTAAATAATACCAAAGTGGTTGTGCAGTTGTTCACAAACTGTGCTCTCTACCTGGCAACCGAGTTCAATTCCCAGTCACGGCTAACATCAGTGACTAGCGACCTCTGAACAGAACCATGGCCCTCTCACCCATTCAGCAGCCCACACTGCCCTGCATGGTGAATTATGGTCAAACAACCCCTCCCCCACGAATAACACGGTGCAGGGAGGCCTTCAGCCATCACCAGATTGACAAAGGGCTGAAAGTAATTACTTTAACTTATACACATTTCATTTCACTTCAGTACTTTAAAGATAACCTTTTCCTTTCTTTTGTAAGACGTGACTGATGTGTTTCCAATTTCCATTATAGCCTGGTCTTAGGTTCCATTTCACCCCACCAGCGAGAGCTGAAATAGTTTTAGCCGGAGCCTGGTGTCGCATTCTCTGGCAGAAGTCGAATGTCGCACATTGCGCGTGCATCCGAGCAAAGGCACAATTTAATTTCTCAACCGAGCGGTAATAATAGTGTCTTCTGGGGTGGTAGTGGTGCCATCGCATAGCAGGACATATTCACCTGGACAGGAGGGGTTCAGATTTCGGATAGGTGCGCTCTCTGCCACATTCAACTTTAAATTGGTAGGCCCGTCTGCCCGCGTGCCTTGCTTGGGTTGTGACTGTGGTACAATGGTCAAGAGCTAACATCAGTCACGAGCAATATCAGAATTGGTCGCTCGCTATCTCTCTATCAACCCACACTGACCTTCCGTGATGAAGTATGGTACATGATAATAAAAAAATGTGTGATCAACATGGATTTAGGAGGCCTTCATCGATTGGCGGATTAAGATTGGGTGAAAGGTCTTCATTAGAAACGGTTAACAGATGATGGAGCAGTTGGTACAGTTGTCAGTGCACTGCGCAATGAAGCCGGCGATTCAGTTCCCAACCACGGCTGATGCCACGTCAAAGTGATTTCCTGCTAAAATGAGCAGTGAGGTGGTACTCATCTCCGGTTCACAGCCCTGAGCCAGGGGTTAAATATACACTACACATGCCTATGGCAGGGGCAGGTCAATTCATAGGACAACCACAGTTTACTTTCCCAGAGTAGTACACAATTTATCGACCTCGGCGGGATGATGGACTGAGTCAATATCCAATCAGGATTTTGATTTGCAACCATCAGTCGACAAGGCGCTCACTTCACCGCTGAGCCATCTGACCAGGTGGCTAAAATCATTGACGAGTGATATCCAATCAGGTCTAACTGCACTTAACAGTATGGTGAAGTATGATCCAACAAGCCCCATGACCAACACGGCTTGGGCAGTGAGGCCTTCATCTAGCAATGGATTGACAAAGTCCGTGAATTTATTTGATTTATATAATGGTTACCACGTAGGCCTCCAATCCCAGATATGCAGGTTTGATACCTGGTCATGCTCAGCTGAGTGGCAGGTGGAATCAGCACCTTGACAGGGAATTCTTTCTAGGTCTGCTGAGCATAACATGAGAACTTGTTGCAGTGTGTGAACACTAGTACTGGGGAGACAAAGGCGGCCAGATGTTCTAGCCACGCAACTACCATCTATTGCACCATAGAAAGATGCTCGCTAATGACACTCATTCCAGTAATTCTTTAAGATACAGTAGGGATTGTCATCTTCATGATGCAAGGAGTGCATTGCTTGTGTGTGGGTAGATGTGCTTGAGAATGGTCCCTTCATTTCACACGAAATGAGTCACTCATAATGGCTTCACCCAGGTTAAGAGGTATTTTTATAAATATAAAAAGGCTATTTTAGCACTTTACACCTTTTTCACGAATTGCAAATGAAACCAATGTCAATTTCAAGTGTTCACACCTGACGCATACACGATATATGTGTGCTCATTGTTTTACATTCCGTTAAATGTTCAAACTCAGTCACACGCGGTTGCACACTTAAACGAACAGTCCATGTTCCAATGATGGACCAATAGTCCGCCATTGGTTTTCCAAATTCCTGAGCGCACTTTAGATCCAAAAATATAATAATTACCCTCGGTGGATTCTGGGCCACCGCAGCCTCGGATCTTGCCCCTTGTGGAGGGTTATTTTCTGTCGTCTTCGTTGCTGTGTGGGTTCTGCCACCCGTCAGTCCCCTCCTCGCTCGTCCCAAGCTCCCGCGCCCATGTTTCTGCTCAATGATGCTGCATGCCGCCGCCGCCACCGCCGCAATCGATCGCCCGCTATCCTTCCGTGGCAACTCCCGACAGTTTACCGTCGCCCGGCTCTCTCAACGTCGCCGGGAGGGAGGGGGGGGAAAGGGGAGCGTAGAAATCCACGGAAGCTTCGCCATTCCCATTTAACACTACCCCCCCCCCCCTTCAAACGACACAAGATTCAGGTCGAGACGAATTTAACCAAATTAACTGAAAGGTTTGGCAAGTGTAGTAGTAGTTGGTCATATAATGCAGGACAGTTAAAAATAATTAGCTGCGCAATCGATTAAGGTTTAGTTGCATTCCTCATGGAAATTGTGCATTGAATGTCGCTCCATTCGACAATGGAGTAATGTTCAATGTGGGTTTTACACGTCTGGTCTTGCAAGTGATGTATGGGTCTCACGCTTTCACATGTTGCGTCCTGTTAGTGATGCAGCGGTGGTCGCAAACGCACTGCACGTGTGCTATGCTGCATAACACGGACTGGATTAGTTTTCCAGATGGAGTGGGAGTGGATCTGGAGCAATAGTTTGGCATCTGCTTATTTGATACACCATATTCTGGGCCTTATTGAAGGGGATTTTTGTTTCAGGTTTTTTAGTCGTGTGCTTAAATTCAACACGATTCTCAGAAATGTAAGCGGTTAGCATTTAGATGGTAAAATTAACTGTTTCGTTCGTAGTACTGTAATGCAAAACGGTGTGTGTGTGTGTATATACAGCGTAGCTAAACTTTATCATCAATCGTAATATGCTCATCTTCATTAATTATATGACAGAAATCCGTTGATAAAAAAAACTGTTGCCAAGTGTTCCAAAAAAACATCACCATCATCGTCATAATTATAAGAAGCATTGCGTGACTCACATCTGGGCCCTGTGTATTCAATTCGACATGTGTACACACACACACACAAATGCGTGCACGGTCAATATGCGAGTCAAACTGTTTTCTTGCTCAAAACGGGGCATTGGGATCTGTTGGTGGCCCTGACCCGACGGTGGAAACTCCTCCACATTCCCCCGGGCAGGGAGACGACCGCCTTTCACCACCACTGAAAAGGCACAATAACAGATTTCGTTTTTAGCCAGACGAGCTTGGCGCTTCCGAGGATTTCTTTCCCCCCCTTGTGATGTTACCTACGTGACGATGGCATTGTGCATTGGCTGTATTAAATCGCAGTGTGTTACTTTCTCTGCCTCGTGTCAGTGTGCTTGGATTGCTGAAGTAAGTGGCCTTCAAACTAAGTGATGCATGTCTCTCCTGTGCACACCTACTGCTTTTATTGTTTCAAATTTCCACGTTATCTTATTATTTGTTACCTCATTCAATGTGCCCTGCTTTGTACCCCCTCTGCCTTCCCCTCGCTCCAACACCTATATACCGTTCACCAAATGGGCCATATGACCATCGCGTGTTGGGGGATAGACATCCATCTCTGCTCGAATATTCGTGGCGAACAGTTTTCGGTGGGAGACTTTGGTTGGCTCCTTCCGAACCCTAAAGCGCAGCCCATCTGCCATGCGTGTCTCGTCGTGCTCACAGTGCCTTGGTTGAAGCGTGTCACGTTTCGTTCATTGTGTCAATTCGCCGAGCACTCCGCAACACCATGCCACGCGCGTGCGCCCGGGTCGTCGTGTGTGCATGCCCTCGTGTGCTTGCGTTTGGCCTCGATGGAATCACCTCTCGCGCGCCAGCTCATTTCGAGGGCGGCTCCACACCCGGAGAGATCTGTTGGGCAATCAAAACGCTCTCGCAAATCGTGCAGCTCGATTGTTGCCCGAGTTTCACGTGGACAACTCTGGTGGCAGAGACGTCCGCGTGTAGGCGATTCAGTGGCATGCAGCCAAGCGGCATGACAGATCGCTCGGTCATGGACCAACCCTGACGCTGCTCACCACATTGTTACCACCACCACCACCACAACCAAGGCATCTTTGTGGTGGTTCAATTGTATTGGGGCTATCCTGTGCTGATGATGCCTAAACAGGGTAAATCTGGTTGCACGGTTGCCGTTGTGCTTTAATGCCGTTTCATTTAAACAGGCCACACACGTTGATGTGGATAAGTTTTTTCGGCTTGCCGTGGCATTGTGAATATTTACAAAAAATGCTTTGCATGTCAAGGACATATTGCCCAGAGCAATTGTTAGGGACAGATTGGGAAGTCAAAAGTCAAATTAATGATTGTGGAAAAGTTTTGAGGCCTGTATTGTATTATGAACTTCAATTGTGTCATAGATAAACCTTGCCTACTGATCTAATCGGCGTTTGTTCCCGATGTTCAGGCTAATCACGAATTCAATAATCGGGCCAAGATGTTACATTTCGGATGATCTAAAAAAATGATGTCACAGGAAGTGACATCACTTGCATGACGTCACGGCCATCCTTTTCCCACCAAAAGTGATGTCATGTGGCCTCTGGTGATGTCACTTGTTGCATGAAGGCATCAATTATTGTGCAATGTAAATCATCCAAAAATATGAGAAAACCCCCATTAAAATTGCAATTAAAACAAATCTCAATTTCCAACATATTTGATTGTTTATCCAAAACCCACCCCAATGATATAACTTTATCAGAGCCGTGAGCTTAACTTTATGAATGTGTGTCAGGTGAGGTAATACTACAGATCTCACCCCACCTACGAATCATCAGGGCAGCATAGTGCGCTTACTTAACTGTCACAACGTGTGATTGTGTATACGGAGGCTACTTTGTCTACGTATCACGTGAGTTAATGTACCGTTGACTATGTCAGTCATTTTACAATACAGGAACCCAGATGGACAACTCGCATTAAAATAAACAATTGAAGGACTGCGTTGGCGGTGGTATACAAATGCAATAAAGAAACAATTAACTTAGTTTTACGGGACATATTTGCAGTCCCAATTTCTAGATAATAGCTCTTCTTCAAAGTAGAAAGAGAGGAGAGAGGGGGCAGAACGATTTGACCCAACGTTAGTTATCGTGCAAAGAAAATACTTTCTTCCCAGTGTTTTCAATATGCCAGTTAGTCTTGCTTGCCCCCTCTCTCAGCTGTCAAGAAAGGCACGCTCTGAACACCACGGATAGAGTGGCTTAAAAACTGCAAAGGTGAGAGGTTATAATGGAGGGGTGGAGCAAACACTTTTGGGAAGATGACACGCTTGCCATCCAAAAGCTAGCCCTGCCCTTCCCTCTAACCAGTGAGCCAAGCAGCCACTGAAGCTAGCAATGACCAACTAGCCAGCTAGCCACGACTACTACTAATCCTCCCACTGACCATAACCCTAACCAACAAGCTAACCAGCCCCATGTACTAGCACTATCACTGACCCTAACCACACTAGCCATCGAAATGCCAGCCATACCCCTAACCCTAGCCAACTAACCAACAAGGTTAGAGCACTAAGCCCTAACATTCACAATGAGACAACTAGCACGAGCCCCTCCCGCTGAAACTTAAGTCACTCATAACTCCGCTACTGGCGCTTTGTCAAGGCCCCCTTTTCACTCCGAGTTGGTTTTGCAGTTGTTTTGTTCCGCAGCACCATAGCCTGAAGCGAGACGCTACCACTTCGCACATCTCTCTGGTGTGCAAGCCAGCGCTTGTGACGACGGTGGACAGCCTGGCCCACTTTGTTAAATGTTCACCTTAAGCATCCTTAGCGCCCACTATCGATACCGACCGTGGGCAGGTGCAGAACCATCCCGCGCTTCGTTTCAAACGTGCGCATCAGAAGGTTCCATTAACTTCCCATTCATCAAATTGTGTGCATCAAGTCCGCCTGCCGAAGGTTTCTCGCCCACCATAAAAGTCATGGCTCTTGTGGCTCCAGTTCGGTGGGGTGACGCACTCCACCTCGGGGTTTTCCCTGCCCTAGGCGGGGTGGTTCAGGTAAATAATTGGAGAGCGAATGGTATTGGCTTCGTAAGAGCTGCCTCCAAGCGAATGGCGGCATCAAATTCATCTGGTTTTCTAGGACAGCTAAAGAGCGAGCGATATTCCCGGAGTATAAGCGAGCCTGGTACGTAATCAGAATCCTGGATTGATTGCGTTAGAATTTCTCATGAAGTTTTGACAACCGTAGGCATTTCCAGTAAATGTTTTTAGAGGTCCATTTTGCGACTTTCCGCTTGAAAAAAGTTGGCAACACTAGTTTGTCACCGTGCCCAAACAGGAGCCACAAAGCAGCCATTGCTATGACATCGCGTTCCTGTCCTCCATGGCCGGTGTGCTGCGTTCAGACGGATGGGGTTGCCCCATCGGAGACAGGGGGAGGGGTTGATCGTACAGGAGAGAGGTCCACTCTCGATGTTTGACCATATGTGAATGTTCCACCGTCGGCAGGAATTTAAGCATGAGATCAATGGAAAGGAGTGATCACGATGAACGCTGTCGGCTAAGCCCAAGTGTGCGTGCGTGTGTACATGTCTGAGACTTGCAAAATCATTAATAACTATATACGGCTGAACATGTAAACTCATTGAGCTGTCATGAAAAATGTATTGGGAATATTCAAACGAATAAACGGACAAATGGGTTTGCCTTTCCACGTGAAAAAATATGACAAAAGCCGTCAGACTATGGGTGTTCCAGACTAATGTCATCCAGCGGCAAATGCTGAGCAAGCCTGGCTCTGCTGATGTAGTCCGAAAAGGTTGACATTGGTCCAGAGTTGTCTTTTGCTGGACCACATTTGTTTGTCACGTGCAGATGGCCATGTGTTACTTTATTAAATACACACGCTTTGTCTAACGGGCCAAATGTCTGAATGAAGGTTCTGTAGTTCACCTGTTTGTGTTTGATGATGATGATGATGCATACCTTTCAACCCACACGGTTTACCCGTATTCTTGTACAGGGAAATTGAGCAAAAAAAGTACGTGTTTGTTTGTGTTTCTCCCTTGTGATGGGACTTTGTAGGATGAACGTTGATATTTATAAGGGGCACGGGGTGACCAATAAGGTCGGAATTGGTCGGTAATAAGGTAGGACACTGATAAGGGGTTGACAGGTATGTAGATGTCTCCGTCCCACCTCCCCCCGTGCGTAATGTACACACTGGGTGTGTATATTAGTGTGTAATGTACACACTGGGTGTGTATATTAGTGTGTAATATACACACTGGGTTTGTATTAGTGTGTAATGTACACACCCCGTGTGTGTAAACTTGCCAGTGTTTGTAATGATTTTGGCGGAAACTTACATTCGTGGCCAACATCAGTGGCGAATATTTGAAACCGGTCAACTCAGCCTTACACGAGTACATAATGTCGTATGGTATAATGAGAAGGGTGCATAATGACACGGTTAGAGTCATTTTTAATCGAAGCAAAAATCAACAGATACAGTGTTGTGTGTAAGGGACTCCTCTACTTATCAACAAGTTATGTTCCCGAGGTCTGTTCGTAAGTCGATTTGTCCAACTTTACTCCTGTCGATTCCAAACATGTTGTACGGCATCTACAATAAACACGGGGAATTCATTTAAGCGCTGTATAATTTCTTGTAGACGTAGAGGCCATTGGTCCTTCGTGTTCTGCAGATGTACATGCCACCACCGCCATCTGTTGCACGGCGGTTGAACTTAGGACCCTCGGTCCGAGCAGGCGACTGGACATACGGACAGGCTTGTTCGTGTCTCTGACGGTTCGTAAGTCACATGTTCCTGAGTAGAGGAGTCCCTGCATGTTGAACTTATTTCGCACCGTACGTAGCCAACCGTGCTAATCATGAGGTGCGAGGGAAGGACAACAAACTCAACACAAAAACCAGTGTTGTACAAACGAGGACAAGGTAAAGTATGTTTTCTGTTCTGTATTGGCAAGTGGCTCTCGGTGGTAGACCGAGCAGCTCGCAATCGGGAGGTTGCGAGTTAAAATCCTGGTTGGGAGGTTGTTGACTCAGCCGATCAATTATTCATCTGCAGTCGATGCAATGAGTACCACTTTGTGAAGAGGTTAACAGTGGTTGTTCTATGGGAAGAAAATATACCTCACCCCTGCCATAGCAATGTGGAATTTCCACCACTGGCTCAGGGCTGTGAACCGCCGTGATGCTCAACGCTCATCTTAGCAGGATTCATTTCCCGTTTACTTTTCAGTTTATAATTTATTCCCAATTTAATGGAGTTAAAATGTAGACATTTTGTTTTAAATTCTTCGTGTGAATAAATGCATTTTTACGTACGACATACCGCCTAAAAGTATTTTGTCAGCCGCTAACCATTTTTACGCGTAAAATCAATTCATTTCAATAAAAAGAGATGGGCGATAATGCGGTACAACAATTTCAATTCGATCGCATTTTCATTGCGATGATTTGAAATTGTACCATTGATTTCCAATTGGGGCTCATGCAATTTCAATGCCCCGATCCAATGGTGCAATCCCCGGTCTTTTTGTGTGTGCATAATAAATCTATATAATGACCGTGTGTTTACATTTGTACGTGTATGCACACAGGTACCGTACGGAAGTGTGTGTGTGTGCGTATATATCTCCGTATGTGTGCCGCTCATCATTGCAAGTCCACCGTCCTTATCCAGGTGGTTGGTATTGTGTGCGTGCGTGTGTGTTTGCGAGTCACGTGCCGCCTCTTGTCTGTCCGCCCCCTCCCCAGGGCTGCCTGCTGGGCGTGCCGCAGCCCTCGCCGCTGCTGAGCCCGGCCGTGAACGAGCACGGAGAGCCGTCATCCGGTACGCGGGGCCCACCCCCACACACGCCAGCGTTCATACCCGACACTCTGAAATCCACGTTGAAAATGCTGACTTTAGAACAGCTGCTTGTTGCTGACTTTAGTTTGGCGTCCTTTGCGCACCCCACCCCCGCGCCTCCGATTAGCACGGTTGTCTACGTACTGTGCAAACGAAGGTTCCCATCCTTACTAATACGTCAGTTTAACACTTGGGCTTTCACGACCAATAGCATTCATAATACAGGTGTTTTTTAGGATTAGATCGCGTAAACATACATGTGCCGTTAAACCTGCAACCATCCGCCACAGCAAATTAGCACGTAAACAGAACATGCCAAGTCGTCACTAGTGCAGCACTAACCGGTGTGTTGGAGAACAAATATACAACATTTACAATCTAAGTACGACGTTTGGCCAGTAATTACAACTAGCATCATCAGGCAACAACCAGATGCAATGCGTATTCCCATCTGGTTGGCTCCGTAGCATGCGGGGGCTGCAGGGGGGTGGAGGGGGCTGCCCCCCCCCAACCCCCCTCCCCCCTACTGAAGTCTCGCCCCCCCCCCCTTCTCAATTCTTATACGCAAGTAGAAAAATGTTGGTATAACATCGGGGGTGAGAGCCAGAGCAGGATACGTGATGGACAAATGCCAATCGTACAGTTACTCATTGTGTCCAGCGTTTAACACTGGTTTGAGGTTTGTTTTAACGTCGCCCGTGTGATGTCGCCCTGAGATTATTTATTTTTATCTGGCCGCCCACTAAATAGGTCTTTCTGCTGGGGGGCACTGACCTGGACTTGAGGTTAGAGCGCTCATATCATATTAAGATGGCTGCGAGTTCAAATCCCAGTTGTGGGTCAACTCAGGCCATAATTTCGCCAGTTCCATGAATGGAGAACGATGTCGTGAAAAATCAACGACGGTTAATCCCATGGAGAGATTGACTTCCGTCAAAAGAATGTGGAATTTCCGCCACTGGTTCAGAGTTACCAACAGAAATGAGTGCTGCCCCCTAGCTCATTGGAGCGGGGAGACGATGACTTCTAGCCACTAGTCTCACGCCCGGGGGCAGTGGTATCTGAACCATTCCTGGCCGCCCTCCCCGCACCCACCCACTCTCGCCAGCCTTGTGAAGTATGTTCAGCACTCGGGAGGCTTTCATCCAGCAGTGGATCAACAACGGGCTGTAAATAATTGTGAAATGTTGAGACGTACACCCCAACAGATGGCTCTCTCTCTATATATATAGGGCCAGATTCACATCTTGACAAAACATTGTACATACACGTCAACGCTTTGGAGAATAAGCCCCACTGTCGCTAACAGCTTGGACCAAAATGAACATCCGTCGAGAAATTGTGCGTCTCTCATGTGCTAGCCATTGGGCGTCCGAGCAATCCAAATGTAACGCCGGCAGTGAAAGGGTTACAATTCATAGGTGGCCATGGGCGCATGTCCGGGCGTTTCGCGACTAATTTGTCGTGATCGCACACACGCGGACCCTCGCACGTTTCGCATTCACGGTGGCTAGGTGTTGATTGTTGCCTCAAATTAACTTGAATCGTCAAGTGATTGAAGTGGGTGAAAAAAGACGAGGCAGGCCAATGGCGCAGGTTTGGCGCGCAACAACGGTGGAGCGCGCCGCTGCACGGGTACATCACGCAGGCGAACTCTGTCCTCGTGGGCTTTTGATAAGGTCACGAGATTCACAGACGAGCCACATGTACAGCATTTCAGAGTCCTCTGTCATAGCCTTGTCTTATGTGCAATTCACTCCAACATTTGTCTATTCGTAGATAGAGTTCCTTTATTTACAACTGTGGAGGGAGGCAGTGGTTCAGTGGTTAGCGTGCTGAGCGAGGATCTCACCAGCCTGGTTTTGATTCGCGAATCCAAATAACATCAGTGGCAAGCCTGAACCAGTCCGGGGTAACCCCTTTATCAAATTGCACTGACCAGCGTGGTGAAGTATGGTCAAACAACCCCCATGAGTTTCGATTTAAAGCTTTCGTGACTGCTGGGATTCATCTTCTTGGTTCTTTCAGTAAAGTCACAAAATAATAAAAATAAAAACATAATAAAATACAATGTACTTTATTATGTTTTATTTTTATTATTTTATTATTTCCCTTCTACGTGACTTTACCGAAAGAACCAAGAAGATGAACCCCCATGAGGTGAAGAATATTTTTTCCCCAGTGGACTAAACAGAAGTCTCAAATAAAAAAAAAATATCCCGTTGCTTAACCAAATGTAATGTTCATCCAAAACAAAGTATAAGACGTGATACAGGATCGATAAAAACAATAAGTGCAACAGGTAGAAATACAACAGTAAATAATTTGCTCCAAAATAAAGTTCAACAAAATATATACAAATGCAATCTATTATGGACACAACTAATAAAATCAAGTTATGATATTTACACGACTTACCCCTAAACAAATTTCATCGTGAACGCAAACGCTGAAGGCCGGGTTGATGATGGCAATAATGATGATCACTGCTACTGCAGCTATTATTGCTGATGCTTTGGCTGTTGATGATGATGATGAAACTCCTGTTGCTGTTGATGATGATGTTACATTCTTCTTTTGCTGTCTGCTGCTCATTGTTTTAATAATTGTCTTAACCCATTTTCAATTCCTTCTCACATCAGGTGCAGGCAGAGCCCACGGTGCAGGAGGTGTCCCTGTGTGTGAGCAGCCTCAGGGAGACCTCACCAAGAGACCCCATCACGTCTTGGAAGGAAAGGTTTGTTAATTACAAACGTATACAAACCACACAAAGATCCCCCGTATAGCCTTAAAAGACTGCTGGGACAAATGCTGTTAGCGAGAACCTATGAAGGCCAGCACGGCACCATGCCCAACTGGCTTTGTCTCCCTAGTAGCGATGTTTACACACCACAGCAGGTACTCATTTAAGGTTGAGTCGACCTAGGGTAGGCCCAGGACCATTTCAGATAATCGTCGCTGGTGTTGGCCCTGAGCGGGAATCGAACTTGGGTCGCCGGGTTCGTAGCGTAGCGCTAACTGCTACCCTACCGCTCCCCAATACCAATCCCTACCATTCGCCACTAAGTGACGATGATGTCAGCACAGCGCCTGTGCCAGGCTAGGTGCACTTTGAAGCCACGTGAAGTGTCGAAGGCTCGCTGACAGCAGATCTCGGGACAGACCCAGGTGGTGCCATGGGTTGGCTGACTGAGATGACTGGTCGATGCATCAGCTGTACCCCCTACTGTGCCAACTTGCTGTATTTTAGGCCGCCCGGCGCTCCGCTCGTTGTTGTGAGCGTTGCTCATCTGCCCTCCGTTGTTGCTGGAGGGCGACTGCCTCCAATTACCCAGTAGCGTCCTTCACGAGCCTCCTCCATACCGCTCCCCACACACACGCACACACATCATCCTGCGCGAACCACGATGCCGATTCAATGCACGTCGGATGGAATTTTTACTGCGGTTGTCAATCTTGATGCATTCCCTGCAATCTCCGGAGCAGCCGTACATTTAAATGTCCATTAATGCGCCTGCATAACGCGGGTGCGCCGAGCGAGCCGTGCCGATGCCCCTGGTGATTTGGCAGCGCTGCGCTGAGTGTGTGTGTTGAATGCACTATATTGAGTGCGACTTGGCCAGCTCCCAATGCATTATGTATTTGGTGAATGGCATCCCATTATCAATGGATGAGTGGCCACTGTTTGATATATGAATTGTGAGTACTTCACAAGAAGAAAAAAAAAGTGGTAATTTATTGTCGTTGAGTAGATACTTTCTATATTTTTGGGTATTATTATCATCATTATTGCTGTTGACGTATATTTTTTGACAAGTCCATCACGCCTCGTGGGATTGTTAAAATGGGTACCGCTTTGTGAGAACTGGAACGCACGCAGGAGCACTGCCTCGTTGCTTATCGTTTTTTTCTTCTTTAACTTAACCAAGAAAAAAAACCACACTGCTTCCCGAGACTTTCCTCATTTGGCGATTTGCGTGCGGAAGGAAACGAAGAATACTTTGAGAGACCCCTTGCGTGCCAGGTGCTCCCAAACATCTCGGCAACCCTTTCGATTTAAGGCTTTCGTGACTGCAGGGATTCATCCTCTTGGTTCTTTCGGTAAAGTCACGTAGAAGGGAAATAATAAAATAATAAAAATAAGACAATAAAATACAACTCTCCAGACGTTTCGGCCACAACGCAAGCAGCCGTCCTCAGGTGAAGAACAGGTCTATCGGAAAGACAGCGTCTGAATGAACACCACCAAGCTTGACAGCGTATATTTAAGCTGGGTTAGAGGAGGAAAGGCGCCTTGACAAAGGAATTTGCATATCAACAGAGGAATTTAGCATATTTATGGAAAATACATATATGGGATTAGTCACTACTTGTGGAATGCGTAGGAGGTAGGGGGGGTCTCAAATTCCTTTGTCAAGGCGCCCTTCCACCCCTAACCCAGTCTTTCCGAAAAACCTGTTCTTCACCTGAGGACGGCTGCTTGCGTTGTGGCCGAAACATCGTGAGAATTGTATTTTATTATGTTTTATTTTTATTATTTTATTATTTCTCTTCTACGTGACTTTACCGAAAGAACCAAGAAGATCTTGGCAACCCGCTTGCTGTACTACCATCTCTCGGCCATGCTGTCGCCCTGCTGATTGGTCATTTCGTACCAGGTGATCGCCGATGTGCGGCATTAGCCAGGCGACACCGCGCCTGCCCACTTTGATGCCAGATTTCCACCTGCAACCCCAGTGTTCATTTAGTCGGATAAATCTCAGTCGTGTTCATAGTCCAAGTTCAGCTGAGACAACCTGTGGAATTTGAGTCATCTTTGTCTGTGGATTCATTTAGTCACTCTCTAGTCGGCTAAAGTAATCAAACATTTAGTCTGCTCTTAAATATAATGAATGCAACTTTTCACGAGTAAATGTTGGTTTTTAGTCAGAGTCTCGGTCATTCACCAAGAAGATTGTCAATAAAAAGGCCACAGGCTTTAAAGCGCAGTGCTATCTTTGCAGAGATAATTTATTGTTTCGTTTATCAGCTTCTGCAGAATTCTCCCTGTGCAGTATATAAATGTGCACTTCATTGTTTAATCACTGCTTAGCTTTCTCCCCGTGTAAATTTCTTCAACTTATGTTGTAGCTGCTCACACAGACAGGGAGTGACTTTCGCAACGGGGCTTCATCGATGATTATTTTCATCACTGATTTCGTTACGGATCAGAGAGCTGGACCCACCTAACTAAGAAGCTCGACAATTTGTCGCCAGGAATTTGAGGTTTTTGAGAGAGACGCTGGGATTTCCGTGGCAAGACAGGAAAAAGCCGAGCAGTCGTCCGGAAGAGGACGTGGCAGGTGAGTGCCTTAGATGTGAAGAGGCACAGAAAACCTGGTTGCTCTGGGTGGGACACGTGCGCAGGATGGGGCAAGGCCGATTGTCGAGACAGAGAGATCTCCACGAGTCCGGTGACCACGAGCAAGATCTAAGAAGGCCAGATGGTGGGAGATGGCTAGAGCAAAATGTTGGAGGGTGTATGTGAATTTCGTGAACGAATTCACTCTGCTTCAACCCTTTCCCGACTCTTCTCAGGACGCGGAGGCGATCTTCCAGTGGCTCAGCGACTTCCAGCTGCAGCAGTACGCGTCCAACTTCATCAGCGCCGGCTACGACGTGCCCACCATCAGCCGCATGACCCCGGAGGTCTGCGGCACCGATCGGAATGCAAAGCAATGGAGAAATTCGTTGAATTAGAACTTTGTTAAGTCAGCTACAGATTAAAATTGGATTCAACATTGTGTTTTGTGTTAGGCCACATTTGTGTGGTTAGTCAGAAGAGTCAGAAGTTATTTCCTGGGTAATGCCCATTGAGATCCGAGGCTCTTTCTCAAGGGCAGACCGCATCAGTGGTCGGACAAAACACGTTGTCTCGCGCACGAGCGTCTGTCGCGCCGATCACGATTGTTTCGGTCCGCCAGTAAGTTGAAGCCCAATTCTCACGACCACATTCAGCAATTGGATTTGTAACATTTTTGCTTGAGTC
The DNA here is from genome assembly GCF_015708825.2 of Lethenteron reissneri. Classification (NCBI taxonomy): domain Eukaryota; kingdom Metazoa; phylum Chordata; class Hyperoartia; order Petromyzontiformes; family Petromyzontidae; genus Lethenteron; species Lethenteron reissneri. The sequence continues at coordinate 4,131,649 of NC_083822.1, forward strand.
TACAGCAAGCATCTTGATGACAGGATCTAGGAAGTCTGAATAAAATCCAGGAAGTTGGAAAATATCTGTGTCACCTGAGCCAGCTTTGGAAGGAGATAGGTGTCATGACTCAGGCGGGTGGTGGAGACTGCTGAAGGGTTTTAACGACACAGATTTGGCCAGATCATTGCTTCAGACTCACTCAAAAATCAATCATCAATCTGGATACTGGCTCTGACAATATAGGGGTTAAATTTGAAATTGGGTTATGATGTATAGTTTTAAACCACTCTCATTCATTTTGCCCGAGTATCGAGTCAAATTGTCCATGAAAGCTTGACTGGGATGAGTTCGGCGTGAGATGTAAGAGACGTAATATTGCCCCCTGTGCAATGAGCACCGACTTCCACATGTGAGAATAATTTACTCTTGCTACAGTACAGCATAGGAACGCTGAGGCACGTAGAACATTGCAAGGGCTGAACTTGCGGCGTTAATAATTTGAATGTATACAGTTGAGTGATTACAGCCGCTGGGATATGTTGTGGTCTTGCGCAACAGGACCTCACCGCTATCGGAGTCACCAAGCCCGGCCATCGGAAGAAAATCTCCGTCGAGATCGGCAAACTGAGCATCCCAGAGTGGCTGCCAGACTACAAGCCGGTGAGTGTGTGGCCTCGCACACAACCGACGCTGGGTTACGCGAAGACACAGCGCAACGTACAGCACAGACAGGTGCCCTTTGAGTTTGCATGCGTGTACGTTGATCGCCTTTCGCGCCGTACGCAGCCGACCGTGCTATGTCGGATGTGCGGCCGGTGACGCGGGTGCCCTAGTCGTAGCGCGCCTGCCCGTCGCAGAGGTGCGTGGTTCAAATCCGCCGGGCCTGCCCTGGTTGTTGCTGCAGCTGTGTAGTTGAAACATTTCTTTGTTCATACCGTTTCTCATTTTGCGAAGTGCCTCAATTAAAGGCGCTCTGTGGATATAAAAAAGGGAAGATGAGACGTTTACCGCCCTCCTCGCGGTGAATGCCAAAGATCCGCTGGCGTCACTCGGAGCGAGTGGGCCATCGCGTGCCGGCATCGCGGTCCAAATCTGCCACTCTCTGAGAAATTGGCCACAAATTTACTCGATTGGGATTCAAATTGTCGCCCGCTACCGGCTGGCGGAGTGATGCCCGCTTGCAAGGTGCCCAAGTGGTCTCGGAGAAAATAATTGTCCTTTGTAGATTCAGTCCTCGAAATACTGGGCTCATTCTCGTGGTGGGGAGCGGGGGGGGGTGGGTGAATTTTCTTATCAAAACCATCTTCCTATTAAAACCCCCGTTATTCAATGAACGGCACTACATTTATCCAAGTGACAGCCTTTAATGTTATTTCTAATGCTTTTCCGATTTAAAAAAATCTTTCCCATTTTGAATATTTAAAACAAAAATACGATTTTTGCCTTGACAGCACCGAAGAAGACCGCAAGCCGATTTGGGAATGTGCATTAACAGTGATGCCACTCACAGTGGCTATTGTAGAGTACAGTACCAAAGTGGGGCTGCCTGCTGCGTGACGTTTCTGTGCAGCGTGGAGACGCAACTCGCAAAAGAGGTCAGCGTGCCTCTGCGGTTCCATCTCTGAGCCTCAGGAGTGCGAGTTTCCATTTTTAGTAGGGTCCTCCCCAACCCCCCCCCCCCTCCCAAAAAACAAAAGAGAACTGTTTTACGCTGAGCATCGTTTCTCCACCAACGTTATTTCAAGAACTCACGGTATTGAGCACATACCGAAAGCAATGCTCGCTGAAGATCAATGATAACAGATGTTTCATTTTTCGCTCTACCCTCTGCATTGTTTGGGGGTCAGTTTAAATTGGCACCAGCGAGGCGATGTCACGGGCTCCGTTTGATTGGTCTCTCGCTGTTCACACGACGGCTCCTGTGTGTGTCATCAGCACGAGTCTAATCGTGTGACTCATTAAGGAGCTGGAGACTGACCACCAGTGTATTCAAAAAGGCAGTCAGTGCACTGGGTGGAAACGTAGGAACAACCCCTGATGAAGACCCCATAGGCTGTGCTGAATGTAAAGCCACGGTTGAAACCACGCTCATGCCTAAGCTTTGTGTCAGGGCATGTTAATGTGTCCGTGAACGACGGCCCTTTTGTCAATCCACGATGGGATGCCGGGTCCTCCCTCACACCGTGCGGGTCGGGCGGGTTGTTTGGGCCAGACCTTCGCCAGATTGCTCAGTGCGGGTTGGTGAATGCGGGCAGCAGAGACAAGGAAGCACTGCCCCCTGCTGCCCCCGACACGGTAAAAAATAATGACTTAGAAGTCAGCCGCAGCACTTTCAGGTGCCAGCTCCACAACAGCGTCCAATAGCGCAGTCACAATCACGCCGGCTGGGGTCACCTCATCTCCTTCAATGGATTGGAAACCTGTAACGATCGCACTGTGTCCTGGACGTTGGATGCTGAGATACGATGAGTGATTCAGCCGCACTTTTTTACGTTTTTTTTGTATTTTGTACGCGTGGATTTCAACTCCTGCATGGCCTTGGGTGGACGTTGTCCGTGCTCATTCATTGCGGACCTTCCTCTGCTAGTCAATTGACAAGAGGGCAGAACACCATCATTACGGTTGAATCTAAGATGTTCATTATTTCTGCGTCCCATTACTTCACAGTTTGAAGGGTGGAGCTTCTTGGCATTGAAATGTGAATCTGTCCACATCTCTCTCTGGCCCGCTAACAGCGGCGGCCATCATCCCACGCTCATCATTTGAGCGGGGCACAACACTTTACATAGGAGGCTTCTTCTTCTTCTTCTTGTGTGTTCAGTCTGAAGATTCAGTGAAGAGAGCGCAACTTTGTGTGCAGGCCGCTCGGAACACAACCCACACAAACCTTCAATCAGGGCACTCCGATAACCAAAAGGACCCCACTTTTTCAGAAGCGGGTGAATGAAAGAATCCATCGCATTGTTTCGCAAGCTGCAGGGGCGCTCACTGAGATACAATATCTCTGTTGCACCCGGAGACCTGGCAGACGGCCAAGAAGCCGCACTCACTGCTGCACTGAGTGAGGCGCCCAGACATGATGTTCCAGCCCAGGGGGGAGGAAAAGTGATGGATGAAACCGATGACGTGATGGCGGCCGTGCAAAAAAAAGTTACTCGCGGCGAGACACCCGAAGCGCAGATGGAGTGGTGCTGACACCAGTGAGTTGAGTGTTCACGATTGGGTGGCGTTGAATGCGTGCGGCACATGATGGTTTGTAATGCTCATACTAACGGCTTTGTTCAATCCAGGGAAAAACCTCAGTGATGCTCGAGTGTGTGTGTGTGTGTTTCAGTAGGGTATTGCACTGGGATTCTTGGCCAATTCCATTAATGAGTGAGGGAGAAAACCACAGTGCCCAGGCAAGGGGCTGTAATTAACTCAAAGCTCAGCAGATCTATAGAATTCATTGCTGTACTGCCATCACCTGGTCACCTTGCAGCATGGGCCTACAACATACAGGGATCCCAAGGCAACTTCACCTTCCACAGGTGTAGTAAGGTCCCGGCTGAACTTTCCTGAGCTTCTGAGATCCAACAACCACTGTTGACATCAGATGAATTCAGAGGTATTTGATCATAGGCATCGTGTTATTTGAAAAATGCGTTTCGGGTTCTTTGGGTCTTTCGGTAAAGTCATATAGATAGGTTCAAAGAAAATAACTAGCCCCCTTTTAAATTTCGATTTAAAGCTTTCGTGACTGCAGGGATTCATCTTCTTGGTTCTTTCAGGTAAAGTCACGTAGAAGGGAAGTAATAAAATAATAAAAATAAAACATAATAAAATAATTCTCACGACGTTTCGGCCACAACGCAAGCAGCCGTCCTCAGGTGAAACCAGGTCTGTCGAGGCGACAGCATCTGAAGCCCCCTCTTCCTGATGACGACCGCTTGAGTTGCGATCGAAACATCGTAGGATTTTGTTATTCTCTTTGAACCTATCTATGTGGCTTTACCGACAGATCCAAATAATATGTATTTCTGCAGTCACGAAAGCTTTAAGTCAAGATGTATGCGTTTAGGGTATTTAACTGCTGTAAATGTCCACGTGATAAGCCACTTCGTTGAGCTATCATTTGTGGCCAGGTCGCTTCTGAAAAAGAGCTACATAGCTCAGTGGGCCTTACCTGGTAAAATAAAAAATAGCAAAAAATAGTAAAAAAATATGCATTTATCTGCCAGTGGTGTGAGATTGATTGACTTTTACATTATATTTTATTTCAAGTCGGGGAGAGCCCATTGAGATGGAGACATGCTCATGATCAGGCACTCGAGTACACGTAAATAAAATGCACAATCATCACGCAGCGATTAAATTTTTTTTTATTTAGAACTACTTTTTGTGTTTTTTTTGTTGTCCTTCCCCCGTACCTCCGATTAGCACGGTTGCCTACGTACGGTGCGAACGAAGTTTAATACACACACACATACTCTGGATGTCACCTCAGCCTGTGATCCCTCTCGGGTTGACAAAACGAGTTCCACTTTGGGACGTGGAAGCTCCGGCGGCAGCTTGAGACAGACACGGACATCGCCCCACGCTGCTTTCAGCTGGGAATCGAAACGCTTTGACCTCTGAATTTCTGACTCTCCATGCCGCATTAGACGTGCGCAAGTGAAACCATTTCGCCGGGCGTTTGATTGCGTTGCCACGAGCCCATCGGGGGGGGGGGGGGGGGGCCCAGGCGGTGGACCTGTCCTCTGCAACAAAATCCAAATTCATCATCTCTGGGTGTGCACTGTGGAGCGTGGAGGCAGGAGGCCCGGGCATGGCCGGAGGCTGGGGGTGTTGCCGAGCTCTTGGGAGTCGAGGCGTTCATTTATTTACTGGGCCAGCTGTGGTCGGCGCCCAGAACACACGCACAGGGGACCCTTCTGCTCGATGGCTGCAGGAGATCATCACCACGAGGCGTTGGCGCGTGCGTGCGCGCTTGCGCGCATGCATATTTACGTTTAACTTTTTTTCGCGCCATACGTAGCCAGCCGTGCTGATCGGAGGTGCGGGGGGGGGGAGAGGACAACAAACTAAACACAAAAATCAGATCGCGACGTGCGTTTGTACACGGCGTGCGTGCATTGCGTACAAGGCGTGCGTGCGTTTGTACACGGCGTGCGTGCGTTGCGTACAAGGCGTGCACGCTATTTAATGCATGGTGCTTGGTGGGTGCAGGATTTAGATGAAAGGGACCCGGGGTCGCACCGCTACAGTCCCAAAGACCTGGCTTCTTCAATTCCCAGTCAGGCTCGTCAGAGAAGAGTCGTCTCTGAATCTGTTCCAGGCCTCCCCTAGGTTGGTTCAGCATTAAATGACTACCCGGCGTAGTGCGAATTAACGTTGAGTGAAATGAGTGGCTGAGGGTTTGAGTGTGGCCACACCACCCCCTCGAGTGACAGCCTTAATAGGTGCTTGCGAATAGTAGTGACCCCCAACAGTCTATACAACAACAAAAAACTTCTGTTAGACTAATGTTACCATTGCACAATGACAGGTAGGATATCATCATCATCGTCTCCCACCCCACAGCGATTTAATGAAGTCACATAATTACGGATTAAAATTGATTCAATGGTCAATTATTTTCCGTCTAATATTTGCTTTACTGTTAGTCTAATTTGGATCGATTTTCGTTTTGTCACTTGAACAGTATTGGCCACTCAATAAACCCCAAATGTAAGTGTAGTTATAAGTTGCATGAATTGCACATCACTCATTCTCACTCAGGTGACTCACCGCGTGTAGCGTTCTTGTAAGAATTTACTTGAAGTGATACATCTATCCGTCGTTACTTTGTCAATCATATTCATCATATGTTTGGACGATGTGCAATTCACAATCACACGTCTAAATCCTTCAATTACACATTTATGCACGTTTACTGGATGTGCTTTTCAAGAAAAACCAAGCTGGCAAGCCACTCTCGTAGCAGAGCCTCCGTTCCATTGGGCACGCAAGCTTACACTCAAACGTGCTCTGCTCTGACGAGGAATGTGACAACGCACCACCCTTTTAGGTTCATACATCCCCATTATTCGATGAAGGAATTGGTCATTTTGTAAAGTTGGGGTGCATTGTAGCATATTAATGATTGCAGAGGCTAATAGAACAAATTGAATGTGACGTATCAACATTATTAGCCATGATCAATCCACTGCCGGATAAAGGCTCCCCCAAAATTGTCGACATCCCTCACAGTCCCGTGATGCAGCAATCCACCCAGCACCTGCTCACAAGCCGATCTCATTGCTCCATCTCCACGAAGGATGCCCTCTTGGGCGTTTTCCCCTCCTATGGCTGCCACTCAGGAATCGGGTCGTTATTCTCGCCCAGCAGCCGTCGTCATCCCCTCTAGCGACCGCATCCTGCCCAAACCCACTTACTTGAACAGATGTAAAATAGCGATCGAAAATATATCGATTTTATTACGCGTGATTCGATGCATGTGTCATGAGCGTAGTGATACATTTTATTCAGGCAGTGTGATGATTCATCAGAACATCTCTTAGTCTTACGTTTGTTCAGTATTCTCATAGCTGAATGCCATCACGTTACAGTTATGCGTACAAGCATTTTTCGAAATTACAAAAATTCTAAATGTTGCCTGAAACCTAAGCAGCTTTGGGCACTGCTATTGGTGGATCGTGGAGTAGCTTACACCTCAACTGGTTCGTGGGTTTTGTGGTTTTCATAAAAGGCATTTTCAGTGTGCCCTTGACCAGATGGATGCACATATGGACAGATGGACAGACAATATGGCAATAAAAAGCATTATCAGCCACCCTAAAAAGAGATCGAGTTAAAAATGCACCGGACGTAATAAACCTGCGCTGTGAAGCAAAGTCTGACAAAAAAACAATCCGTAAAGTCAACTCGGACAAAAACACATCGTGACGTACCAATGAAAAGGGGGCCTTGGAGATTGAGACGCGGCGTTGGGGGGAGGAAGGGGGGAGGGCGTGCGATCACGGCCGTTGGAGCGTTACGCGTGTGGGTCGTGCATGGGGGTTATGGCAAGGGGGGACCTGAAAGGGTGCCGAGCATGTGGCCGGGGTGGGCGGTGGGGGTGCTGGTGGGCGACTCGTGAGAATGAGGCTGTTGAGCACGGAGGTCCCCGGAGAGGACAAGGAGCTGTGGACGCTGGGAGCCCGCTGGGTGATGGGATGAGAGCTCAGCTGGAGTGCGTGCTTGTACGCGCGTGCGTACGTACGCGTGTGTGTGTACACATGTGTGTGTGTTGTAGCGTAGAAGGGGTAGCGGTTGTGTAGCGGTTAGCGCGCTGTTCTACAAACTCGGCGACCCGAGTTCGATTCCCGCTCAAGGTCAACACCGGTGGCGATTATCTGAACCGATCCTGGGCCTCCCCTTGGTCGACAATGCCTCAAATGAGTAGCTGGTGCGGTGTGTAAACATCGCCACTGGGGAGACAAAGGCGGTCGGGCGTGGTGTTGGCCACCCACTCCGCATCTGCTGTTCACGCCTTCATAGGTGCTCGCTAACAGCCCTTGCCCCAACAGTCTGTTAAGGCTATACAGTGGGTATTTGTCTTTGTGGATGTGCATGTGTAGATGTTATGTATAGGTGTATGTAATGGAACTGGTATGCAGGAGGTCATGGGTTCGATCCCGACCCTGACGCCTGCATATTTGGAGTTTGTATCTTCTCCCCGTGGTCGTGTGGATTTGTCTCCGGGTCCCCTCCAGTTTAGAATCAACGTGCATTTCGAGTATTTGGCTGCTATAAATTAGCACGTGATAAGCCACTTCGTTGAGATATCATTTGTGTCCAGGCCACTTCTGAAAAAAGAGCTATACAGCTCAGTGGACCTTACCTGGTAAAATAAAAAGTTTAGTTTAGTTTAATATGTGCACACTAACATCACTTGCTCCAGCAGTCTGTAAGGCTACACATCAGGGTTATTTGTATACTGTATTTGTGTGTGTGTATATCAAGGCCGTAATTATAATTGGGGGGGACACATCCCCCCCAATATTCAAATATGCTCAAAATGTCCCCCCCAAATATATTGCTATAAAATAGATTTCTGTTTATATGATATTGTGGTTATGGTTGTACTTTATTAATCCCTCATCTCTGCCATTACATGTTTTAATATTTTAGGCAGGAAATGGCTTGAAATTCGTTTTCGAATTTCGATTTTTTTTCTGGGTGGGGACCCCCAGACCCCCTGGAAGATTTGGTCCCCCCCCAATGTTGACTCCATGGTGTATACACACACACACACACGGACACGTGAATTGTGATTTTCGATGTGTGTGTGTGTGTGCTCATTTGTGACACCAGCAGTTGCATCGAGTGTATGGTGGGCGAGACGTACACTCGACGCCCGCCTCGCGTCCGACAACAACAGGATCGGCAGGGGGTGGACGGTGGCTCGTGCTCGGATCTGTCGCGCGACACACCGCCCTGTTAGCACTTCACACGCTGCGAGTGCTGTGCATGCGCCGGGGAGCAGAGAGTTCGGAGTGGCGTGGGAGGAGGCGGGGACATCGTCATTACTGGGGGCCCACAAGGAATCATCGTGGGGTTGGGGGCTGCATATGTAAAGTGTTTTTTTATTTAATCACAAAGCGGGGTGGTGGTGGAGTTCTTTTAGGGGTGGGGAGCGGTTCTTTTTTGTTGTTGTTGCTGGGTTTTTTTTGTTGGTCTGTCACATGATAGGCCGGGCCGAGCCTGGGTCGCGACACAGCCAGCCTTTTGTGCTCTTTCTTTTCGCAAGCCCACGGGCAAGAGGGGAGAGAAGCCGAGTTCTCTGCTCCGCTGCCCATTACGCTCCGCACAACGGAGCCTCCGCGGACGCCCAACCGCACGTTCGCCGCACAGACAGTTCTTTGCATTTGCGTTCGCGCGATATTCACGGCTCGCCAGACGCACGCCTCCGGGAAAGCGGTGGCTTTTTTTCACGATTGCTTTCGCGAACTTGCCGAGACTGCGAATCCACGCGAGGGAAAGATGTTGACCTTCGCATCGACAAAACCGAGGTATTGTTGTGAGCCATTGCTTGCAATTCGTCGTGATCAACATCGTTGTTGTCGTCGTCGCGTTTTCTGTGATGGAGTTGAGACGAGCTCACGGACAACTTTTAACTTTGATCAAAAACTTCCGCTCGATCCTCCTTCCTATAATTTCTGAGCTGAAGCAGGGGGGGTGGGGGGGGGGGTGAAACCTGGATGCGCCATGTGTGGAAAGAACGTTGGTGTGATTCGTAACAGACGGACGACCAGGAAATGCTTGGAATGTTAGGTTCACCCTCATGTTTTGATTATGGAGTTGAATTTGTAATTTTGATTATGGATTGTTATCATGCGTTATTTGTATTGTACATTATTTCATATATTTGCTGGTCGGGTAATATACTTATGCCTAGTTATAAAATGTATACAATATTTTTTATTAATTAGAAACAAGTCGCGGATCCATGCGCGTGTAACACCACTTTATTTCATTTTATCATTGCTCTGCTTAGATTATTATTTTCATAATTAAGGGGCTTAGCATACTCATACATATTCCTTTGGAATAATAATAATGTAGGGTAATAAGAAACAGAATGCAATGGAAGTCACCGCCACGCGTTAGGTTTTGATCAGTGATAAACACATCTTGGTCCTGTTTCAAAATCGGAGCGCGACTGAGCGTGTGATGGTGGAATCGCAGCCTGGAATTACAAAACTATCCATTTTTTTTATTTAACCAGGGCCCACAGATCTAGAGCCTTTTTTCAGAAACGGCCTGGTCACAAATGATAGCTCAACGAAGTGGCTTATCACGTGGCAATTTATCGCAGCCAAATACTCTTAAACGCATGTCGATTGAAAATGTGGAGAGAAAATCTGGAGGACCCGAATAAAAAGTCACGCGACCAACGGAGAGATCATGCCAACTCAAAATATACAACAGGCGTCAGGGTGGGGATTGAACGCACGACCTCCTGTATACAAAGCGAGATAGCTCATATCTTTGCATCGCAGCGTACTCCTTTGCGATTCTGTGATGATTGTTTTTGTCATGGCTCCTGAGCACGGCTGCTGAGTGGCCAGCAACAAGCAGCGCTTGTGGAAGGTGTGACACGTGACAGAGTTACAGGATTCCAGGCTCGTCGGAAGGTGCAGCCGCATCAGCGGTCGCTTGAAGGGAGCTCAGAAGTAGTTCTGTGAAATCTCCTTCTGTCAGCTGGTGGGAGAAGGGGGATATGAAGGTGGGAGAAGGGGGATATGGAGGTGGGAGAAGGGAGATATGGAGGTGGGAGAAGGGGGATATGGAGGTGGGAGAAGGGGGGTATGGAGGTGGGAGAAGGGAGATATGGAGGTGGGAGAAGGGGGATATGAAGGTGGGAGAAGGGAGATATGGAGGTGGGAGAAGGGGGATATGCAGGTGGGAGAAGGGGGATATGCAGGTGGGAGAAGGGGGGTATGCAGGTGGGAGAAGGGGGATATGGAGGTGGGAGAAGGGGGATATGGAGGTGGGAGAAGGGGGATATGGAGGTGGGAGAAGGGAGATATGGAGGTGGGAGAAGGGGGATATGCAGGTTGGAGAAGGGGGGTATGGAGGTGGGAGAAGGGGGGTAAGGAGGTGGGAGCAGGGGGATATGGAGGTGGGAGAAGGGGGGTATGCAGGTGGGAGAAGGGGGATATGGAGGTGGGAGAAGGGGGGTAAGGAGGTGGGAGCAGGGGGATATGGAGGTGGGAGAAGGGGGGTATGCACGGCTGCTGTTGTGCCAGACCACTGAATGGATCGTTTGTCTCGTGAAATTAATGCCGATGGTACAATGGGAATACAATTGAAGGGGGGATAGACCACAGCAATCGATTGTTCTTCTCATGGTGCGTACGTGCTTAAAGTGATACAGGCAAGTATGCGTTCACTTTGCTATTTCTGTAAATTATATGCAAATGTTGATATTCACGGTATTGGAAAAAAGTCAACGCAACACAGCACAAATGAAACACACAATGCAAACGAGCCAGCAGAACGAGAAGACAAAATGCGTATTCTTGAATCAAATTACTTCACCAACCCATTCTTTGAATCAAGTCCAGGCGGTTCCCAACCACGAAGCAACCCATTAGCATTCATCCGTGTCTTCTTTGACCCCACCCCCTCCCAACCTCACCCCGTCTCGTCTTCTTGGCAGCGCCATTACACCCTCCCCTCTTCTCTTCTTATTCCTTCCCCCCCCCCTTCCCCATTTCTCGCGACGCGACCAGACCGCTTCAGTCAACCGAGAAGGGGTCGTCGCCCTGCGCTGCGCCGGTTTTCGTTGAATTGCGTCGGGTGGCAGAGGAGCTGTTGAATCTTTAGTCCGCTACGATTGAGGCTGCGTCGGGCCTTTTGAGTTCTAACGTCATTTCTTTGCACGGGGGTGCCGTTAGATTCAAAGAGAAAGCCCTTGGAAGCAAAAAAAACCTACGGGAACCGGATGACGAGGCGATATCGTCATACCTCGTTCTAAACTGCCAAAACCAAAAATCGAATAACAGAGACACGCGATTGCAATATTGATCCTCTATTACAGTTATGCTTAAGCGTCATACCTCGCTCTAAACTGCCAAAACCAAAAATCGAATAACAGAGACACGCGATTGCAATATTGATCCCCTATTACAGTTATGCTTAAACGAGCAAGGTCGGGTGACTCGTCCTGATGAATTAATGAACAGATTGATTAGTTATATGCCAGCCTAAAGGTGGGGTGGGTGTATCGAGGCTGTGGGGAGTGTAGTTCCAATGCATGTTAACTGAAAATAAAAATGCTGTGCGGTTAAGGGAGCCAGATCAGAATCAGAATCTTTATTTAGCCTGCAGGAAGAATCCGATGAGCTATGTAAATCTTTTTCAGAGATATCCATTATGGGCAGGTCCGCGATAGGAGTGCAAAATGGAGACAAGTCACTAATTATAAATAACATTTATTACCTAAGTTTCATTCATCAATATTGGCCAAGGCAGCAAGAACGACAACAAAACGGACCCAGACAACACCAAGATAACACCAGAGTCGTAGTCCCTCACTAAAATGGCACATTAACATTGAAATATCGATTAAAAAACAGGCAATGACCAAAGTTACGAATAATATTTGCAAATGTGACTGCTATATCCATCACAAATCTTCTGCTTCAGGACATTTTTTTTCCTGAAGGAAATTTTACGATGTTAAGGGTTGGAAACAAGGTCGTTCCAAAACGCTGGCACTGCCGAGGGGCCGTATTCTCGGTTGCACCTCTGCTCTGGCTCGGCTGAGGCTGGAGCCTCTTCAGTGGCTTCCAAAGACGCACGAGCGAGCGGCTCAAACCCTGGGCTTGGGGGCTCAGCCCTCGTGGAATTGCTGAGCGCGGCTTGGGACCATGCTCAGAAGCAGCTCACCTGAGCCGGAGCCAGGCGAGGATGTTGGCCTAAATGGCCTGCGTGAATGTAAAGACGAGGTGTGAAGTCGGTACGGACCGTGCCCTCGTTCTCCCGCTCGCTCTGTCTCGCATGTACGTGTGTATGCTGAACTTACTCTTAGGTTTTTTCGGTAGAGTCACGTAGGTAAAAAATAAAATTTAAATTAATAAAAGTAAAATAAAAAATCACGAAGTTTCGGAGGCAACACAAGCTTCCATCTTCAGGTGGAACCGTCACAGCACGATAGCTGTATCACTTAATAAAGCAATCGTATCACTTGATACAGCAATCGTGCTGTGACGGTTCCACCTGAAGACGGAAGCTTGTGTTGCCTCCGACACGTCGTGATTTTTTATTTAACTTTTAATGTTAATTACATTTTTTGCCTACGTGACTTTACCGAAAAAACCTAAGAGTATGAATCATTGCAGTCACGAAAGCTTCAAATCTATGCTGAACTTCTTAGCCAACTGTGCCCATTGACCGAATCTGATCTCGTGGGATCTCGGAAACCAAGGAGAGTCGAACATAGGATGGGCAACCACCAGCAGTGCTTGCCAGGTGTTGTAGGTTGCGGGGCTGTAAGGCCTGTGGTCTCTGTTACAGGCGGAGCTGGGAGAGTGGCTCTCCATGATCGGGCTGTCTCAGTATCAACGACTGCTGGTGGAGAGCGGCTATGACAGCGTGGAGTTCATTACGGACATCACTTGGGAGGACCTGCAGGAGATCGGCATCACTAAGCTAGGTGCCTCCTGCACCTACACGTCTGCTTGTCTTTCCCTCTGCCTGTGTATTAGTCTGTCTGTCCATCCGTCTGTATGCCCATCTCTTCACCTGCCCGTCTTACCGTCTGACTTTTCGTCAGCAAGCTATGTGCGCTCCCTATACCCGCAGAGTACCCGCAAACCTGCGTGGCTCTGTATCGTTCCAAGCTATGTGTATCCTCCATCCAAATCAATGTCTGGCACGTGGTCTGTAATCCAGCACGGTGGAAGCGAGGGTTGGTGAATCACACCGATGTTGTTGGTGAATGTGAATCGGCCACCCTTCCTGGCCAATAACCCGAGGCGCACGCTGCCACCGTCTCGCCTGCCCCCACCCGGCCGCCTGCCTGCCCGCCGCTAGGCCACCAGAAGAAGCTGATGCTGGCCGTGCGCAAGCTGCTGGAGTTGCAGCGAGCCGAGCGAGCCGCGTCGGGCGACGCCAACTCTCCCGAGCGCCGCCCTCCGCGCAGGGTCCGCCTGGCCTCCACGAGCCAGGACAGCGGCGAGAGCCAGGACGGGCGGTCGGGCCGCGCGGGCGGCGCCCGCAGGGCGAGCAGCCCCCGCGTGGGTCGCTCCGGCACGGAGGGCGCCCTCCCCGAGGATCCTCCGTCGTCTCCGTCGTCTTCGTCGGCGACGCTCCCCGGCGGAAAGTCGACGGGCATGCAGGGAAAGCCGCGGAGCTGCGGCGGCGGCGGAGGCGGCGCGTCGCCGTACAAGGCCTTCACGCCGCCGCAGACGCCCACCCGCTCCCGCCCGGCCTCGCCGCTCGTGCGGGCGGCCACGGGCGGCGCGCAGCTCGGCCACCGCTCCCCAGAGCGGCCGCAGACCCCGCCGCCGGCGTCGGGGGCCGCCGCGCCGCGCCTACAGTCGCAGCGCTCGTTGCCGCAGTCGCCCACGCGCAAGGGCTTCGCGTACGTCCCCGCGCAGCACCTGGAGGGCGGCGTGGCGCTCGTGACCACGGGGAGGCTCGCCCAGCCCCAGCCCCAGCTCCAGCCGCAGCCGCCGCCGCCGCCGCCGCTGCTGCCGCCGCCGCCCGGCGCCCAGGCGCTGCCCCTGCTGCGGCTGCCGGCGCAGGGCGCCGAGGAGGAGCTGGGCGGCGCCGAGGGCGGGTGGCGTGCGGGCGTCGCGGAGCCGTCCGAGCAGCTGCTCGGCGAGCAGCAGGCGCACTGCCTGGACCTGGCGACGGCCGCGCTGCACCAGCAGCAGCAGCGGGTGAGCCGCAGCCAGTCGGCGCGGGCGGGACAGTGCGGCGGCGGCGGCGGCGCAGGCGGCGTCGGTATCGGCGTCGGCGGCCTTGGGGGAGGCACGGTCGACCGCAACGTGAACCGGAGCCAGTCGTTTGCCGTGCGGCCCAAGAAGAAGGGGCCGCCGCCGCCGCCGCCCAAGCGCTACAGCTCGGCCATCACGAGCACGCAGTTCGGCGACACGTTCGAGCGCGACCGGGCCGCGGAGGCCGTCGCGATGATCGCGCCGCGCGGAGAGGCCGACGGCCCGGCGGCAGCGGCGGCCGATTCGAGCGAGGACAGCGGCATCGAGACGGCGAGCGCCGGCAGCGTGCGCAGCATCGCCGCCAAGCTGGAGATGACGTCGCTGGGTGGGCGCGGCCGGGGGTTGAGGCCGGGGCTCCTGCAGAAGCCGCTCAGGGTGGACAAGCCGTCCCCGGCGGCGGTGGCGGCGTTGGCCGTGCCGCCCGTTGCCATCGCTCGGCCGCTCGTGGCGCGGGAAGGCGGCTCGGATGCGGAGCAGCAGCAACGGCACAGGGCCAAGGCGGTCGGCGTGCGCAGGGAGAGGTCGGGCGACCGGCCTCCGCCGTACGAGACGGCGACGCTGCCGCGCGTCAGCCGCCTCTCGTCGCGCTCGAGCGTGGACAGCGAGGACACGCTGAGCCTGATGCACGCCATCAAGCCGCTGCCCACCGCCAGCCTGAGCATCGACGAGCCCAACAACCACGTCGCCGCCGCCGCCGCAGGCGTCGTCGTCGGCACCGCCGCCTTGACCGTCGCGCCATCATCTTCCGAAGGTGGTGGCAGCCGAAAGCGCACGCTCAGCGACTCCAGGTCGCACTCGCTCAAGGAAGCATCACCGATTAAAGAAGCGTTGCAGCAGCAGCAGCACAAGGACGAGGCTAAGTCGGACACGGAGGAGGAGGAGACGGCGGTGGCGGCATCGCTGGGCGGCCCCGCGGCACTCGCCGAGCGATCGCCCGCCTCGTCGCAGAACAGCTCCTCTGAGTGCATCCCCTTCGCCGAGGAGGGGAACCTCACCATCAAGCAGCGGCCCAAGCCCAAGCCCAGCGAGGACGACGACGACGAGGACGGGTCCGCCGTGTTCGCCGAGACGGAGCGCGCTCCGCCGCCGCCCGCCGCGGGGGGACAGGCGGAGGAGGAGCTCGCCGCGGGCTCTCCCGACTCGGAGTCGGAGTGCGCCGGCCTGCCGGAGTTCTATCTCATCGAGTCGGACACGGTCAAACGCAGGCCCAAGTCCAAGGACCAGAGGGAGCAGCCTCAGCAGCCTCAGCAGCAGCAGCAGCAGCTGCTGCGAGCGAGGAAATCTTCCGGCGGGGGAGGCGAGGTCGTGGAGCGAGCGCTGGCGGACTGCGCCGTCGATCGCTCGGCGATGAGCGGCGGGAAGCCGGCGCGGCAGCGGCCGTACACGATCGCCGAGGCCGGCGCCGGGGCGGAGGCCGCGACGACGACGACGCCGCCGTCGCACATGAGCGGCGCGCGCACCGACTCGGCGCTGGCGAGCCACGCGGCGCCGGCCGCCGGGTCGCCCGGGGCCCGCGCCGCCGACCTGCTGGGCGGAGCCGTGGCGGAGCCCGGGAGGCACGGCGCGGACGCCGGGGGAGGGCGGCCGCCCAAGCCGCCGCTGTCGCCGAAACCGGCGCTGGCGTCGCACGCGCTCAAGAGGCTGGGGCCGCCGGCGCCGCCCAAGAAGACGTCGCTCCTCGCCAGCCCAGGTGAGCGCCGTTTGGTTGGTGGGGGCCGTGAAACTGATAATTCTTCATCCATTTTCTGATTCCAGGGATTTTAAACATTCTTTTTTTTTTCTTTTTTACAATTTTGTAAGAAGACCTTTACTCTTCTTGGTTCTTTCGGTAAAGTCACGTAGAAGGGAAATAATAAAATAATAAAAATAAAACATAATTAAACAATTCGCACGACGTTTCGGCCACAACGCAAGTAGCCGTCCTCAGGTGAAAACCAGGTCTGTCGAGGCGACAGCGTCTGCCAGACTTGGTTTTTACCTGAGGACGGATACTTGCGTTGTGGCAGAAACGTCGTGAGAATTGTTTTATTATGTTTTATTTTTATTATTTAATTACTTCCCTTCTACGTGACTTTACCGAAAGAACCAAGAAGATGAATCCCTGCAGTCACGAAAGCTTCAAATCGGTAAAGACCTTTACTCTTTTTTTAAAATGCTCATTAGGCTTTTTTCAACAGAATTCAGCTGGGAAATGCGATTTTCTTTCTCGAACAAAATGACATTGCCATGGCGTTAAAATATTCATTCCCAAAAAAAATTATTCACGCCTATTTTTGCACGATTTATATTCGTGTTAGTTGGGGGGATATTCAGATACGATTTTTTGTAAGACTATGGTTTAATTACATAAGCCCTGCTACTGACGCACACGTTCTGTGAATGGATATTGGTTCGCTAGACATGCCCTACTCATAGGGCAAGGTCAGACTACACTTCTACATTGCCTTCAGTGTTGTATACTAAACACAGAAAATGCATTAGCATATGGAGTGTAATGATAAAAGCTAAAAGCGGTTAAAGGCACGCAAGTTTTGAGCATTTAATAATCTGCAGGGCAGTGAGCTAATAACACCATTGCCTAATTCAAACACACACACACACGTGATTGTAATAAAGTAATTCCTAACCACAACACAATGATGTTGTTTTAATTAACAACTCGTCGTACAACTCAAACACACAGCAGAGAGCTGTAGAGCACAAATGCAATGAACATCCGTCGCAAAAAATCATGATGACCTTACCGTTGCTGTTATCTTCATTGTAGAGTTTCGGAGAAAAGGTGTTCCACCTCCAGTGGCCCCCAAACCTCCGCTAGCCTTGAGAGCAGGAGTGACTGGCTGGTCTGCCGGCACCCACCAATCAGTACCAGCGGGACAGCAGCAGCAGCAACCACAGCAACCACAGCAGCAGCAGAAACAACAACAGCAGCAGCAACAGCCGTCATCCACGAGTGGCGACACCGGCGCCTCTCCGTCGCCCAACAAACCCACACCGCGCCCGTCCAGCAGCCCCCCCTCGGCGGCGTCCAGCCCAGCCAGAGCGGGACAGATGGTCCCGTCCGTGGTGGCTCCGGGCAACCCGCCCGGAGCCGCCGAGACGCCGTCGTCGCAGGCGCCGGCAAAACCGGCAAGGGAAGGGGAAGCGGTGCCCGACGCCGAGGTCGCGAGAGCCGCAGAAGTCGGCGCCGAGCCGGGGAAGAGCGGCGCGCGGGCGACGGCGGACGACGGGGAGAGGGCGAGAATGGGGAGCGCTGGCGATGGAGCTGCTGCTGCCGCTGCCGCCGCCGTCACTGCCACCGCACCGTCGGAAAACTCACGAGACGCCACCGCCATCGCCACCAAGTTGGCCCCCGGCGACTTGGCGCAGCAGCCATCGGCCAGGGACGGCACAGGTACGCGTGCGTTGCTGTGATAGAGGCGTAGGGATTCATTGGCTGATGTAGAACAGGCGTGATCCAGCGACAGAGCGGTTGACGCTCGGTGCAGAGGTTTGTGGTTCAAGCACAGCGGCCGCCATGGTGGCGAGTGGTGGTGGAGTTGTAGTGCCCTCTACTTCGTTCAGAGGCCACGAAACCTGCAACGTTCTAACTGCCGTCCACTTTCACAGAGGTCTATTCGACTACAAACTAAGTGAATGATCTCATGGAATAATCGTTCCGCAGTCATTGGTAACCAACTCGCTACACTTGGGAACACTGTTTCGTCACGGGCAGATGAAGCCCAGATTCGAACTAAGAACCTCCGCAGCGACCCTGGAGCTACCCGGCCACCTAACTAACCCAAATGATAACGTTCATCTTAGTTTAGGAAAACACTGCAGGGCACAAATGCAACACGAGGGCTTATGCTTGAAGCTATTAATTTGCTGGCTGTCACTTACACTGATGGATGGTGGTGGTGGTGGTGTCTCCTTGCGCCCCAGGTGAAGCCAACCATTCTGGCAAGACTCCGACCAGA
The DNA here is from genome assembly GCF_015708825.2 of Lethenteron reissneri. Lineage (NCBI taxonomy): Eukaryota > Metazoa > Chordata > Hyperoartia > Petromyzontiformes > Petromyzontidae > Lethenteron > Lethenteron reissneri. The sequence goes on from NC_083822.1 coordinate 4,150,064, forward strand.
CTCGAGCTGTCTCGGGACGCCCCCTCCCTGGAGGAGCGCATTGAACAGCTGCAGAGACCAGAGTGAGCCCAACGCTTGCACACACACACACAGCAACCAGACACACATCCACCCTGCAGCCTTTAAACAGGCTGTCGGGGCAAGTGCTGTTAGCAAGAACCAATGAGAGGCTCGTATGGCATACGAAATGGGGTGGGCTGTCAGCACCGTCCTCTGCCACATTTGTCTCCCCAAACACTGCACCAGGTACTTAAGGCTCATTTGACCTCGGGAAAGGCGCAGGACCCGTTTGTCACCGATGTTGGCTGCGTGCAAGTGTACACGCATGTGAACGCGTGGTGGTGTGGCTGACGTCATGCCTTTGGACCTCTGGTGCTGATGTTCACACACTACACCATGCACAACGATTCAGATGTGCGCCCACTGGCTCTCACCGGGACACGTGCCTTTGCCTCCCTAGTTGCAAAGGTGGCTGCACCAGGTACTCATTTGAGCCCGAGTCCACCTAGGGGAGGCCCAAGACCGATTAAAATAATTGTCACTGGTCTTGGCCCTGAGCAGGAATCGAACTTGTGTGGCCAGCTTCATTGGGCAGCGCACTCCGCGATCACTCTCACACATACACATACAAGCAGGCACACACACATGCACACAATCACGATTTGAACCGGTCAACAATAATTATAAGATTTGTTTAAAGAGCCCGCATTGTAAAAGACGTGACGCACAACGTTGAAACTCACGCCGATGTCTGCGTCTGTGTCTGTGTGCGCGCACGCACCTGTGCACAGTGACGCCTCGGGGGAGCAAAAATCTACGGGCAGCATTCTGGACGACATCGGGACCATGTTTGACGATCTTGCCGACGAGCTGGACGCCATGCTGGAGTAACGGAGCCGGCTGGGTGCCTCTCTGTGCCACGTAGCCAATGGCCCCGCGAAGGAAGTTCCACCACCACCACATTCCACCTGCCCCTCACCACCGCCACACCCCACCGCACCCCGTTCGGTCCCATCTCCCCCTCCCTCCAACCCTGACCTCACCCCTGACCTCACCACTGACCTCACCTCTGATCTCACCCCTGACCTCACTCCTGCACCACAGTTGTCCCCAAATCTGCCCCCCGGAGAGGTAGTGCGCTTTCGCTGCGAGCGTGAATGAATTTGCTCCTCTCGCCCCCTTTCATTTTATCCAGTTCTTCCTTTCGGGCTCGCTGCGTCGTTTTGCTGGACGTTCTCTCTGAAGCCCCTTGTCTCCGCTCGTTCTCCGGTCGACACTCGCCATTCACGTCCCGACACCGTGAAGCCCGTCGAGGCAGAGGGCCTCTCGTGAAACGAGGTGCAACGAAAGAGGGAAGAGACACGGACGTGCCTGAAGTTTGGGGGGGGGAGCGGGGGGGGGGGCTTTTTGTGCGCCCTCACGAATCGAACGTGCGCCGTCTAAATTCGGGTCTTGTATTGCAGCGTGCGCCTCGTTCCTACTGGCACCAAACCTGTCCCACGACCCCTGCCGAGGCCTCCCGCAGAGCAGCGTCGTGGAGGAATTGACGAGAACAGGCTTTTTCACTGGCACGTCACTTCCTTGTCTCACTCCTAACGCCACTGTCTAGGCCATCATCGCTCCTAGGAGCTGCATGCCGTGATGCCACCTCTGAGTTGGGGACGAGGTCTTCCACGCCTGGCCTTGCTCTTCTCAACCGAGCTGCTTGCTACTGCCTCGTGGCAGAACGGAATCTTTCCTCATTCTCCTCATCTCCCCGCACGGCTTGACTTTGGAACTTTTGTCCTTCTGTCTTTCCGACCCCAATTAAGCCCATCAGCCCTCGGCCCCTGCAGTCTCGCTAGAGTTCTCACCGTTGCTGGCCGCATCGCATTGAAAGCTTCAGGGACTCGACTTATCAACTGCATTTTGGAAGCACAGGAGAACTTCAATAGCACTGGGGACTTTGGCTCAATAGTAGCCGGTTGGTGAAGATGGGAGGGCTCCACAGAGTTACGTTGAGGAGCTTCGGACCTTCTTAAATGGCTCGTGGGAGTTGAGCCTGACGAACGGACAAGCGTGGGGGGCAGTGCGGGGAGTTTGTGTGAGTGACACTGGGTGACACTGGGGAGTGGGGGCGAGAGAAGGAAGCAGGTGGAGGGGCCTTGGAGGCGGATTATCACACCGAGAGGATCGAAGTATTTTGTGGAAGTCTTCGGCAAGTGCAGCGCAAGAGAAAGAAAAAACACAAACGCAAACCCAACGGAGCCGATGGCCATTATTGGGTTCTTCACGCCAAGTCTTCAAAAGCATTCGCACGTGACTATGAACGACCACCCCCCAAGCTTCAGCGATGATGTGCCCCAAACTAAACCGCCACAGGCTTAGTACGGCAAGCTCATTGGAAACGTACCATGGGGTGGTGGGTGGTGGTGAGAGGTTTGAAGCTGCGGCATCAGAAAACTCACCTCGTTTGACGCCGCAGCAACAACATCGTCAACGAATTGTGAGGGGGGAGGGACATTAAGAGAACCATGGAACAGAAGCTGAGGATTCAAACTGACTTGTAAATGAAAATATCATCGCAGCGACAGCAGAAAATAAAATAAAAATAGAAGGTGGGAAGACAAATTGAATAATTCCCAGGCACCGCCCTGTGTTGTATCTTTTGCTCTGCCGTGTGGAGGTGATGTCTGTGTTGTTCTCGACGGGGTTTTCCGCTTTGGTCCGAGTGCCACCGTGCGCTGCTACTGCTGCTGCTGCTGCCGCGTGTTTAGGGTTTAGCGTTCGTGTCGCCTGTTTGAGCGCAGAGCTCCACGGACAATCAGCCAATCAACGTTTGCACTTAAGTGGCTTCTTACGTTTTTATATTATGTTTGCCATCATTTGCGATTTGATATTCGGTGTTGCATTCTATTATTATTATTTGTTGATATTTTATGAGCAGACGACTGTAAGACAGAATGAAATACAGTCTTTAACTTTTTTGTTTGTTTCGGATGTAATTGTGCCTTTAATTTCCATCATTTTCATTTGTATAATATGACTTTAACGGGTTTTTTTTTCTCCAGCCGTACAATGACTGAAGTGGTTTTCTCGTCAAGTGTTCATAAAAGCTGTCGGTGATGCCCCACATTTTTTGCGGGGATAATCTTGTGTAAGCAGCACGACCTAATTAAGTCACTGTTTTGACTGAAGCACACATTGCACACTCGGGTTGATGGACCACAACTGCCAGCCGCAAATGCTTACACATCTTGTGAGCAAATAACGGAGACAGCACAAAGTGACAGATAGACCCAACGCATTCGAGGCGTCGGTGGCAACTTGGCTGCCGTTACACAGTTACATTAATCCCGGGTGGATCCGGTGGGAGAGGATCAGGTGCGAGAGGATCAGGTGGGAGAGTGACGGCTTTAATCCAGATGGTTGGACACTCACAGACCACAACCGCTTGAGGTCGGCTGCCGACTGTGCATCCTCTGGGGGGGCCCTGGCAGGAGGACGGAAGCTAGGGCGAGGTGTGACATTTGTCACGATGATTCCGACTTGAATTCAATTTGTTCTGTCGTGAAGTGACCTGAAGTGACCGGATCAGAGCGAGACCTTTGTTAGTGGCAACTAACAAAAGGCCCAGCCCATTTCTTGTAGGCATGTGACAAGTAATCGGTTCACCCTCGCATGAATTATCAAACGTAAAACCCCCCTTAACAAAAAGTTAAGTTTGGTTTATTGTGAGTTTGGGAGTCAAATAAAAGCCCCCAAATGTGTTGAAGAAATGTCATGTACTTTCATAGAATTCATATTAAAGCATAGCAGTCCACTAGAGTGGACATTATGCATCAGAGGGTTAATATGAGTGATTACACTCACAATACATGCTTGTAGGAAACAATAATTACACAGCCCTTGGTCTATCCACTGCTGGACGAAGGCATCTCCACACCAGCCGCATCGCCCACGGGAGTTGTTGGACCATACTTCACCACGCTGGTCAGTGCAGGTTGGTGAAGTGGGTGGGGCCCAGGACCGGTGCAGTTTCCTCTCGCCACTGACGTCAGCCGTTGACAGGAATCACACTCAGAGCGCCAGGTCCATAGCCCAGTGAGCTAACAACTGCACCACCACTCCACGCCCAATTTTTTTTTATCCAATCACATGGAAATTCAATTCAAGTGATACATTTAGGCTGATGGGACACCTTGACACAGTGCAAAAAGAGCGTACAAGAAAAGTGATTCTGTAGATTAATCTAAAAATGAGGTATAAATTATTCTGGAATCAAATCCTGACATTTCATAAAATGGTGAGGTTAGGACGATTGTTCCATACATATTGTAACCTCGGAAATAACCCTCTGATAGCATTTGATGCCGTGCAAACTCCATGAAGGGGCGAAGGCACGTCACCGTTTCGTTTTCCTCCACCCAGCGTTGAGGTGATAAGCCTGGCCGATGAACCGACGCGGGAGAGGAACGAGGATCTGCCACTGGCTTCGGCCAAATACTTTCGACTGAACCCATTCGCCAATCGCCACCGCAGGTCCAAGACTGGCGAGGAGTTGACGTTGGGACTGAACGTTAACAATTGTAGTTATGCAGAGGAGGCAACGGTGGTGGGTGATGAGTTCCACAGTTTATCAGAAATGGCTGTGAATGACGAGCCAAGGTCGTTTGTGTAGCAGAACATGATTTTGGTTCTGTATATACTGTACGTTGAACTTATTTCGTACCGCACGTAGCACAACCGTGCTAATGGGAGGTGCTGGGGAAGGACAACGAACTAAACACAACAAAAAAAAACAAATCTGTTAGGAACACGTGCTTTAGGACTGCATTCGTGTAAGTTTAAATTACCCTCGTTCCGTACTACTTGTCTTCTGATGAATTGGGCATTTGTTCACAATGCAATCTCTATTAGTAATTACAGCCTCGTTCTGGTTTACATCCATTAAAGTCATTGGCAGTTGTATTGTGAATTTGCCATTGTAGGGTGTAGGTGTACGTGATCAAGCTGCATTCGATATGCTCGAGTTTGTGCAAGAGGCAACCGTGCTCTGACAGTTGCTGTTAAACGCTCCACAGCTTACCGCGAATAGGGCTGCCAAGTATTCGAAGCTGAAACAAGACGTAAGAAATACCCCTGGCTAAACATTGAACCGATACTTAATATTATTGAGCACAATTCTTCACGCAGTTGGTGGCCGAGCTGCATAAATAACCCACCTTATATTGTAATGATAAATTGAAGAATCCATTCCAGTGAAAGCGTCTTTTGCAAGCAGCCACAGAGTCACACGGGGACATTAAAACGCTTATTTTTGTGAAAAGTCGGGTGAGATGGTTTTGAGTAATTTACAGGCACATAGTGGCCGATGGATTAATGCATTATTTTGTTCAATAACAATGTGTTGATTCATTGCTTCAAATCGATTTAACTCTCAATACATGCATATAATTGTCCACGAATTTATGATTTCCCATTCATGCCAATTGATTTACAAATGATCAACAACACTGCTGTAATGCTGAAATTAAGAATAACAGTAGAAACAAAACTCTTACACACAAGACGTAATTAATTTGGGAAAATACAAAGGAGAAGGTACATTTTTTACACATTTTATTCTTAAATATCACCACGACACGACAGTTAATGGCATCGCTAGTGGCAGCTGAAGCTGAACTTAGAAAGTCGTTGATGGCCAAATGATTCGGCCAATTATCAAGATTCAGGATGAGCGGCTCCAATGAGGAATCCGTTTATGTTTGTTTCTTATCCATTCAATAGAGCGACCTCTGGTGGCTGTGGAAATCACATAGACCCATTATAATGCAACGTGATTGGATGCACGGTTGGAAGAGCTGATTTGCGTATGAATCGATACATTGTTGCAGCTCCACTCGTGATCAGCTCATCGCCAAAGTCGACTGCAATGCACAGTGTGTTCCTGCAAACGCAGCTTATGACTGAATTTAGGACACACAACTGTTGTGACTGTTACAATTTTTTCTGTTTTAATCTCAGAAAGGTATTGTGTGATTTTTATTTGAGCAAGGGCAGCTGGCAACAATGCGAGTTTATTTGAAAGTGTCACCTGCGATAAGAAAAAAACACACGTGTTTCTTTACTCCCTCTGTCTTGCCCTCTACTCCCTCATTTTTATTCGATGTGTAATGTTATCGACCATTCAAAAGGAAACGACAATCTGAATCTGCCGATGTAGTGTGGCACCAGGCGTACGGCTGTGTCCACGACTCGCACGGCGAGTAGCTGTGATCACAGCAAGCGGCGCGACTCTCTCCGGCTGAGTGAAGCATCATCGCAAGTCAGCGGTGGCACGAACCGATGTTCCTCGTTCATATTGGGGCTCGTTTGCATTATTTAACGGGCCCCAAAAAGTACCACTTCTTTTGAGAAGTCCATCGAGTCCTTTGGACAATCCGCCTCCTGCCATGGGAATGTGGAATTTCCACCACCGACCGGCTCAGGGCCCCCAACAAAGATGAGTGACCAATTTTGACCCAACGCAGCTTCAGTGAGTCACAGGACTCGTGTTCAGTTGGCTCCGACCTTCGGTTATTTTGACCAATAAAATTTAATTCTCAAGTGATTTTGCACGTGGGTGGACAACCCAGAGTGCCCGGAGAAACTTCACGCATACGAGGAGCGAGACAGATAGCTAGACACCCCCTTCTCCCCCCAATAGAAAATGCATATCTCAAACTCACATTCTCTCTGAATAGAGCTACGGGCAATGCTTGCGGCAAACGACAGGATGAGGCTTGCAGTAGTGTGGGCCTTTGTCGATTAACTGCGATCAACCCTTTCGTGTACAAAGCACAAGGCATATGAACGTATGGACTCGAGCCCACTTAGAGGGCCTTAGGAGCAAACACCACACTCTTTAACTGCCTTTCTGGGTCTTTGCTTAAAAAATAAATCTCAGCAGCACATAAGAGATATATACAGCCAGGACTGTAATAATACCTTGCACAATTTCTGCTGGTCAAAACTCGGCCAGCGGGTAAGATACAATTAGATTATATATTAAATATGATAAGAATGAAAAGTATACGTATATAAAAAAAATAATTATATATATTATACACACCGAGAGGTTGTGGACAAATGGCCGGGAGAAAATATTTACAAGTTAGACGTATTAACTGTACAGCTACAAAAAAAAGAATCGAAGCACAGATGAGTCGGTGAGCGTATCGCGGGTTCAGCTGTGTGTGTGTGTTGCGCCGTCTCGCGGGCGCGCGCGTGCCCGTGCAGCAGCGCGCGTGCCCGTGCAGACGCGCGCGTGCTAGTGCAGCAGCGCGCGTGCCCGTGTGTGCGTGTGCAGCATGCCAACGAGCACAGACAACGGCAGTCGCGTGTCGGGCTGCTGCTGCGGCTCCCTTGTTGTTTTGTTTTTGTCGATGGGAATGTGGACGCTGGGCGAATGGGGATGATGTCCGGGCAGTTCTGTAATGTCGTTGTGAGATGGTTAAAAGGCGACGTTGTGTTAATTTTGTCTTTTCAATGTCGCTAGCCCCTCTGAACGTGGGGTTCTTTACTGTGAGGTGGTGTCAAAACTATGTTCTGTGTTGCAAACAAACAAAAAAACACGCAGGTGACCCATCCGTTCATTCCCCTGTTTGGTTTCATAGGGCTGTTGGGACGGGTGCTCTGCGAACGAGCGCCTATTTAGGCCGGCACGGCACAAGTGATGGGGGTTGTTTGGGCATTCGGCGTGAATAACCTTACATCGATTGATGTATGTCGATGTTTATGCTTGCGATAGATACCTACATCGAATCGCGTATTGCGTTTTTTTCTTCTTCCTAATGCGCGTACGTTGTAGTTACTAAATTCGCGTAAGCCCTGCAGCCCCAAGAGGTGCTAACCATTCAAACATGTAATCGTATCGCGACCCTGAGTCGAGTAATCCACGGAACCATGCGGGAGGTTATAGCCCTAATAGCCAACAGAATATGTTGATTGACAGTGGGATCCAATAAATATTCGGATGGCAAATGATAATTGCCGTTGGGCACGGTGGGGATTCGAACGCAGGTCGCCATATTCCCAGCGCAATGCACTCAACCACCGCAAACCACCACTGCGTCACGCACCCACGACCGCGCGCACGCGAACGCGGCACGCGCCAGCACGCGGGCGCTTGCCGAGCTCAACCCGGCCACACGTTGTCTCGTCGTCAGCATCTGCGACAAGGGACGGTGGCTCCAGGGCTCGAGCTGACCCGCCACTGAGCGTGGTGTGCTCATCGCTCGCCCGTTCGTGTTGCAAGCACGGTGGTCCAACTCGTGTTGAGCCTCCGTTTTTCCACTGCGGAATACTTTTTTTGACACCATGACGTAATCCCGCATCTCCGTCGGCCTCAATACTGCCAGACGTGCAGCAAAAACCCACACACACTACACACAAAGGAAATGTCACGTAAACGCTAGGTATGAAAAAAAGTAAAAAAAAGTGAAAAGGTGTTCAAAACGAGACACAAAAAAACATAGAGAAACCGAATTCAATTGTTATCGTGAGGTGCGCTGTGCATTATGTGGTCTGTACATTTCAATGTTTGCTAGGACATTCGCTTTGTGCAGAATTCGCACGCAGTCTGAGCTGACAGTCGATGGCTATTCCCAGATTGTTTTTATATATATAAATAAGATGTGCGGCGATCGATCATCCCTTGCAAGACGTGCCCCCCCCCCCCCCCATGTATGGAGTTCAAGCAGGGTGGGAGTGGGGGCCTTGTGAGCAAACATGCACCCCCAATGAAACCTCCGGAACTCCCACCCCAACCCCGAACACAATACAAATAAATGTAAGCTAAGGATAACGATGCTCGTGAAGGTGTGCGTCGCCCTCTTCTTTCTGTGCGTCGCTCTGCTTCCGTCGATTCGCGTGTAAGGGGGGCGCGTGGGGAGCGGTGGGGCAGCGGTGAGCGCGCCGTTCTACGAACCCAGCGGACCGAGTTCGATTTGCCACTCACGGCCAACACCGGCGACGATTGTATTGAGCCGGTGCCTGGGCCTCACGTAGGTCGACTCAGCCTCAATTAAGTACCTGGCGCGCTGTGTAAACGTCGCTAGTGGGGAGACAAAAAGCGTGGTGCTGGCCACCCACCCGCTTCGTGCGCCGTTCCGGCCTTCATAGGTGCTCGCTAACAGCACTTCCCCCAAACAGTCTGTTACAGTCTACACGGGGGATCTTTGTAGATGCTCCCACACAGCACTTACCCCAAACAGTCTGTTACAGTCTACACGGGGGATCTTTGTAGATGCTCCCACACAGCACTTACCCCAAACAGTCTGTTACAGGCTACACGGGGGATCTTTGTCTTTGTGTTGCTCTACCCAGGAATTAAGCCACCAAGAACACTCCACGATGAGTTTCCATCAAATCTCGAAGGGGTTTTTAGGCGAGACTGTAAAACCAAATTCGAAAAAGAGTTGCCCTTGAAAGTAATGGCGCTGTGCCGCACACTCGCTCGCGTAGCGCTCGCCCGCATTATGACGTGGCCCCAGGAGATGGACACGTGACCCGAGGAGATGGACACGTGACCCGAGGAGATGGACACGTGATCCGAGGAGATGGATACGTGACCCGAGGAGATGGACACGTGACCCGAGGAGATGGACCCGTGACCCGAGGAGATGGACACGTGATCCGAGGAGATGGACACGTGACCCGAGGAGATGGACACGTGACCCGAGGAGATGGACACGTGACCCGAGGAAATGGACACGTGACCCGAGGAGATGGACACGTGACCCGAGGAGATGGACACGTGACCCGAGGAGATGGACACGTGATCCGATGAGATGGACACGTGATCCGAGGAGATGGACACGTGATCCGAGGAGATGGACACGTGACCCGAGGAAATGGACACGTGACCCGAGGAGATGGACACGTGACCCGAGGAGATGGACACGTGATCCGATGAGATGGACACGTGATCCGAGGAGATGGACACGTGACCCGAGGAGATGGACACGTGGTCCGTAGCCATTGGCATCGCAAGAGCGGTTACGGGATGCGATGTGCCGAGTGCAAAATTAGGGCTCGTCCATAAATGACGTCACGCACCTGGGACGATGTGTGACGAGGGGGGGGGGGGTTGAGAAATGTGACGTCACATCAAAATGAGCAACTTAAAAAAATATAGACAACACGTTCTACTTAATTAAATAGACTTTTTAATAAATGTTTTCTCCTACAACATCAGAGTGCAGCGCCACATTGCGGGGAGGGGGGCAGAGCTTTGTGACGTCATATTTGAGGGGGGGGGGTCTGACTTTTTGTGACGCCGTGTGACGATGGGGGGGGGGGGGGGTCAAAAATCGTCCAAGATCGCGTGACGTCATTTATGGACGGCCCCTTATCTTCCAGCCCGGTCAGACCTCGCTGGTGAGTTATGAAGCCCCGCGTGTAGGTGCACTTCGCGCGCGATGTTTACTTTTGGTCTTTCGTTTGTTCTCAGTGTGTAGATGATCGTCTGTATTCAACCGAGGGGCGCTCGGCACTATGGCGAGTTGTTGAAATGAGCACCAGTTTGTGGCAAGCCAAAGGTGGTCGTCTTGGAGAGATAGCTGTCCTTGCCACGCGAGTCTTTCGTATCTAGCAGGGGCTGGGTGCTACAAATGGAGGAAAGCTTTGCCCCAATACTCGTTTGAACAGAAGTCACGTGTTGACCAAGAGTCATTTAAACCTGACAGAGTGCTCTGTTTTGGCACAACTAAGCCAAAAGGTGACGTAATTTTTTGATCTCGACAGATTTGCCAGCAGAGGCAAAAGGAGAGCTTTTTTATTATTTGACAGCAATAGGCGTGCATGGCAAGGGTTATGACATGACCGTGTCCAATTGACATCTTTCGAGGCTGGTGGCTCTTGTAGAATAATATATATTTCGTAATTTTCTTCCCTAATTTTATCCTGATTGTGCTATTACGAGTGTCGTGTCACGAAACAAAGAATGATTTCCAATGTAAAAAAAAAATCAATTGTTCGCAGAAGCGGATTTCACAGAATTGATTCTGGGTGACGTCTCTCATTCACACACTAGAGGGGCAGCTCTTTTCCATTCGTGGAATTGGCCAGACATTCACAATTCAAAAAAGAGTCTCAAGACTCATTGAGGCTTTTTTTTTAATAATGAATCTTGGTGTCATTCCCTGGCTCTTCGGAATTTAGCTAAGGTTTGCTAATATGCTGGTGGCTCCTCTACTTACGAGCTTTCGACTTACGCACTTTTAGAGATACGAACAAACCTGTCCGTATGTCCAGTTGTCCCAGAGTCGTAAGTTCAACCGCCGCGCAACAGATGGCGGTGGTGGCATCTACATCTGCAGAACGTGAAGAACCAGTGGCATCTACATCTACAGGGAATTTTACAACTTTTAAATCCATTGCCCCTGTTTCGTGTACACGCCGTATAACATGTTTGGAATCGACAGGAGTAAAGTTACGAACAAATCGACTTACGAACAGACCTTTGGACCTAATGCGTTCGTAATTCGAGGAGCCCCTGTATTACCTACGTGACTTTACCGAAAGAACCAAAGAGTATGGATTCCTGCAGTCACCAAAGCTTCAAATCAAGATTGAGTCCCTGTATGCTGGACGCTCACAACGTTTCAGCTGTTTTTGCTTCCCTGGTCCACTGGGCGGCGCTGCAAGCGGGGACCTGCCCTGTGGACGAAACCCGACTGCCATGCATTGAGCTTGAATTGAGTACCGGTCACTTTCATAATTTGTATCTTTATTTTAAGATACGAATACTTACCGCTATGTGTTATGCTGTATTCTGCTTGATATTAGCTGGTGGAAGAGAGGCGGTGCAGTGGTTAGCAAACTGTGCTATGAACCCAGCGATCTGAGCTCAATTCTTCGCCACGGCTAACAGCAGCGGCGAGTGTTAACTGAAAGTGGTCCCTGATACAGCTCCCCTTTACCAACCCGCATGGACCGGCATGTTGAAGCATGGTACAAAAACTCCCCCACCAATATCCAGTGTAGCGTGAGGAGGCATTCATCCAGCAGTGGATTGAAAATGGGAGAACCTTTGATTATTGAATTCGTAATCAGCGGTGGCGATTGTGGCCAATTGGGGGCGCCCCAGAGCACGCATGACCCCCTCCCTAATCCTTTCGGTGTAACACGTTACATTAAACACATTCCTGCGGAGGGAGCTGGTAGGAACGTTGGGTTGCTCGGTCAATAGCCAGGGTCAACGGCGGCGTGGTGTATTCCGCAAATATGGCCGACTGTGAGGGCGGGGCACAAGCCGGTGTGAGTTGGTTAAACGTTGAGTTTTATAAGGGCACCACGGGGTGACCAGCCCCTCCCTACCCAGCCCCAACCCTCCCACCCCCCACCCAGCCCCACCCCTCCCACCCCCCACCCAGCCCGACCCTCCCCACCCAGCCCCGCCCCACCCTCCGCCACCCTCCCCACCCAGCCCCTCCCCACCCTCCCCTCTCCATTCAGCCCCACCCCTCCCATTTTTGGATGCACGACGGACGGACACAATAATCCCCTGTGGCCTGGTGTAACCAGGAGGTTCCTACCAGTATAAACGACTCGTGAGTTGACAGAAGAGTTAAAGACAATCGACTGAGATGAAAGTGAGATGAGCGAAAGACGTGCGGTGAGATGAGAGAGAAGAGATCTGCAGCCAGGATAGACATGATATTCTAAGTCACCGTTTTGTGATAATTAAATGTGTGTAAGAAACCGAATTTGAGCTGATGTTTGCTGCACCCCAATTACATTTGTATTAATCTGGACCATTTGCGTAACTTGGGGCCCTAAACTCTGACTTTGTTTGCTTATTCCTATCAATCCCACTGGCCACATGGGAATGTGTAATTACTACTACAGATATTTATCCACATATGCGATGTTTAGTTTAATATTTCTACTTTAATAATACTTAATTACGCGACTACTCTAACCTGCGCTTTAAGCTGAGACACTTTCCGTCGGTACGACCCGAAAACACTTTGGAGCGCGATGCAGCACAAACGCAGAGAGCTATTCAAAGAAGCACAGACGCAGGCGTAGATATAAATGTGTCGTTAAAGCCGCCACCACCCGACACAGCCAATTAGTGAGGTTTGTCACGTAAACAGAACGTGCCAATTCGTTACTAGTACAGCACACTGGTGTGTTGTGGCTGATGATGCTCGTTGTAATTACTGGCGAAACGTCGTACTCAGATTGTCAATGTTGTGGGTTTGCTCTCCAACACACCAGTGTGCTTTACTAGTAACGAATTGGCCACGTTCTTTTTACGTGATAAACCTTACGAATTGGCTGCGTCGGGTGGTGGCGGCTTTAACGACACATTTATATATTTACGCGATCAAACAAAAAAACCCTGCATTATGGATGATATTGGTCGCGAAAGCCTGCTACGCGTTAAACTCACGTACACAGGCATTCGCAACGCAAATACACAACCAAAAAGTGTTTACATGCATCCACGAGCACTCAAAGGCTCTTTGAGAGCAGTGCCTCATTACTACGTTGAGGACCAGCTTCCGTCCTAGGACAAACGCTGATGTACACTCAAATGCGTCCGTGCACAAGACCGGGGCACGTGTCACGAAGCTGCCTTCTCACATTTAAGACGGGATCGTAAAACATGTGTCGCGGTGTTTTCATTTTTAAACATCAATTTTATGTCTCGGCTGCCCCGCATTAAATCTTAAATCACATCGAATGGAGACTTGGCTTTGTCTGATCAAAGTTTAAACCTTTCAATTTCCTCTGGCCTTTTTCTCCTGAAAAGACACAGCCCAATGTATGTCTTCTGTATTTGAAAGTAGCCGAGTTGTCAGTTCCAGATGGAATCACAATTTACCGTAACCCTTCCGAAACTGAGATTGTCTTGGGTGAGTGAAAATCTATAAAAAAGTATTTTGAAATAGACTTGGGTTACAGACGCATCAATTTCATGAGCCTTGACATTGTTGCTTAGATTTATATCAGTTTATGCAGCAGATACACGCGAATCGCCTTCAAAGCGTGCTCCCTATATATGTGTGGTGAATTACCAAATGTTGCTCTCCTTTACTTAATTTTTGCATCCTCCTTTTTTGCCTTTGTCCATTTATTTCTCTCCAAATGTTGCGTTGATCGTCAAGTCGCACGACAAAGCAACGTCCAATCGGAGCTCTCGAAGAGCAGTGCATCACGCTGTGGGTTAGAACATGCCAAATGAAAGGAGATATCGCCAGACATACTTCTGGGGTCACGAATGGGAGATGCACTTTGCAACGTTCCCTGCAATAGAGAGATGTTCAATTCCGAATTAAGTGGAAAACTCAATTCAATGAGATGGATTTTTGTGTGAAATCATTGGTGACAATTATGAGACCATTAACTAACATTTCTTGAGGACCTGGATTATTCAAGAGTGACTGAAATCTAGACTCACACCCAGGGCTCAGTAGTTGCCAAATCTGTGTTCTGCCCTCTGAGTCACCCAGCCACATCTGAACAGCTCCGTTCTGTTCTTGAGTGGATATTAACGATACTATGATATCGCTCACAAGAGGACATTATTGAGAGCCAATTTCATAGCCCAAATGCCGTTGTTATTTATTTGTAACCCGTCAAGAGGGCTGCATGTCTAATGTCATGGATGTCACCACACATCACTACTCTTACGAAACAATGTGGATTTACATTTAGGGACCCTGTGAATGAAACCTTATCTCATGGTGCTATGCAAGACAGTGAGACATGCACACCACACTTCTGGAGTGACATGAGGTTAGATACACTGCCCTTCGATTGCTCTTTCACGCCACTGATGGCAAAAGGGCCTCCAATAGAGGGAACTATAAAGGGTGTTTGGTCTACTCTTCCACGCGGGCCAGCCGTGCCGACCGACTAACTCTATCATAGGTACCATTTTGTGTACAAGTCATTGCCATATAAAGGTGGAATTTACAACACTGGCCTGGGATTGCCAATTCAAATGGGTCCTGTGGAGATTCACCGTTGGCTCACAAATCCACAACGACCAACATTATGAATGTAGCAGAAAACCAGGTCAACTCAATTAAATTATCCCTTCAGTGATTAGTCAACATAGCAAGTGGCTCTTTAGCGTGAGTTGCATAAGCACTGTTGATTACGCATCAAACGGTTCAATCAATATATTAAATGCTGGGCTTAGAAATGTCTCATTGTGTTCCATGATAACATCATTGAAATTTAATTAAATCGAATCACACTTATTTTTTTTCACTCGCGCAATTATCATGCATTCAGCGGAATAAATGACTTTGATTGTTTCTGCTGTGCATTTCGACAGAAGTGGGCTCTGTCAAATGTCTCAAGGCCAAAGAACGGTTACTTTCAGTGAAACACCAAATCTCGCACAAGGCACTCCCGGCGATCAACTTCTCCCGTGCGTGACGCGCATCAGCGTCGACGTGACATCCAAACCGATCCTGCGCGTCGCCTCTCACCAACCCGCCACTGACCATCGTGGCGAAGTATGGACAAACAAGTTCCCGTTTTTGTCAACTCAAATAATGATTGAGCACGACGACGACGATGATGATTGACCGAGGATTTGAACAGGTCACCTGGTTGTGTAAGAGTGTGGCACTCCGCTGCGGGGGGAGGGGGTGGGGGCGTGAAGGCAATGTCAATGTTATCATCGTTGGTAATAGGGTTTCCCCCCTTTTTCTGGCAACAAAACAGGTGTGTTAAGATGTTAAACCACCAAACTGAAACCTTTTACAAGGAAACATGTCTGCATTAACAACAATACTTGTGGTCAGAATGCAAACAAAAAACATACTCTGATAACACTGGTCAACACACTTTTTCTGGCATAAGGTATTCCAACGGTTTTAATGTAATTTTGGGGTGTTGATTCCAAATCTGGCATCAGTTTTTGTCTATCACATCAGGTTTTTGAGATGTCAAATATTGCATTTTCAATAAAAACTGCAGAAGAAAAATATTAAATAAATGTGGATATCTACATAAAATTATATTATAAACACACTATCCTAAAAATACAGCACCATATTTTAACACTAAAGCAGTCACTGACTCGCAACAACTTGCAATCATAAGTGACAGAGTTAATTTCGGGTAAAATCAATCAAAATTGGGTATGCCGATAGCATAAAATGAGATGTGATAGAGCAAATCTGAGATCAGATTTGGAATCAGCACCCTGAAATTAGTCTAAAACAGCTGCAAAAGTCCAGGTCAGAAAAAAAAAATATTTTTTTGTTGACCAGTGTAATCTATGCATTGTCTTTGAAACTGATTGGTCCACACCAGAGACAGCTTTCTTTTGAGCCTGGTCTCAAAACGGTGTTAAACCAGAGGACGCCAAAAGGCGTACGAAAAAAGGGGAAACACCTATTATCATATTTTGGTACTGGCAAAGGAGATCCCATGATGTTATCATCGTTGTGAATGTAAACGTCTAAAAAAACAAAGTAAACGTAACACGCGTTGAGTGCACACGCATGACATGTTTATTTATTTATTGGTCAAACAACATCGAGTTCGAAAAATTGAACATCTGCACTCGTTATCGTGAGGCCGACTTTCTTGATCGTTTTCCCCGCTCGTTCCCCTCCTCTTCCGTTTTATTCTCGCGACCCCTTCTCTCAAAACCTCGCGCGGACGCTCCCTCTCCACGTCCCACCCCTGCTGGCCTCTCTCTCGTCTCTCTCTCGGTGGGTCACTTCTATTCTTTTACCCCCCGCTCTCTCCACTCCCCCCCAGTAAACATCTCTCTCCGAGTCTCTCTCTCAGTGGATCCCTTCTATTCTTTTACCCTCCGCTCCCCCCCCGCCGCCCAGTAAACCTCACTCTCCGAGTCTCTCTCAGCTCCAATCTCCCCGCACCCCCTGACCACTCCAGGTCAATCAGGCAAATCCTCTCTCGCGTCGCTCGCGCAGGAGATGCACAACTCAGAACACAAAAAACACGGGAAAAACCGCTGTTCAATCGCACTGCCATTTGTAATGCCCCTTTCACGAGTGGGCGCCATGGAGATGATGCGTGTTGCCTGGCTACTAATGCATTCTGCAGCCACAGAGAAAGCTCGTGACATATTTTTTTTCTGCTGCTTCTTCTGTGTGTGCAGCTCACAACACGTTTGCTTGGGCTGTTTAATAGATTAGTGTGGATACGAGAGGCACGGAGCCCCTGTACTTGGGTTTGCCGTTCCTGCATAATGGGTCAAGAGTATTATTATTATTGTTTTTGATGATTGGTGTTGTTGCTGTTGCTATCCCAGTGCCGCTGTTCGTTACGGCGTTGCTGAGCGCCGCTGCGGTCGGAGTGCTGTACTCGCAGCCAGAAATTCACGAGTTCAGTGTCCCAGTCAGTCCTCGACTCTCGGCATCCCATCATCGCCGCCCCCCCCAACCACGGTCGATAAATGAGCTGGGACCTACCACTTTATGGGACGGCAACAGCGAGCATGGTTTGGATAGAATGGCCCCTTCCACCAGAATGTGTCATTATCCACTGCTGGCTCAAAGCTGCCAATGGATGCGAGGTCTCCCTGACACGTGCTGTGTTGGACCATTAAGCCACTCGGAGGTTTTGCGACTGCTGCTAGAGTGGTTCACGTTCATTGTGTAACAAATCGCACGCCGCAGTCTCGGCGAATTGCATCTGATTGATGCCGCCTCCCGTGTATATGTGTGTTGTTGTTGGAGGTGCTGGCCCAAATTAGCACATCGCTCACGTATAATTAGCACATCACTCACGTATGATTTGCTTACATCTGGAATAATCAATTCTCACCTATACCATTCCATACACGTATCGCGACCATGTTTGCAGGCAAATGTGCGGCCCTGCAATTGGGAGCTCTAGAGAGCCGTTCCAGAGGGTATTTGGCCTACTCTTCCATGCCGGTCAAGGCATATTGTAAGAGGTGTGGGAGCACCCAGATCTTACCCCGCCACCCGTGGCCTGCAGACATTAGTGCAGTGCACCCATTCACACAGAGGTGGAGGGATTTAAGAAGTTGTGTCCCCGTTGTTTCAGCTGCAGTGCGACCTCCGGATTGAAGGTCGGACCATGACACCACGGAGTGGCCGCGTCCGTGAGTGAATGAATCTGTTCTCAATCGATGCATCGATGAGTCGATGCACCCCTAATAAACATAGGGCACTGAATTGATCAAACCGTGTGGATGGCCACACCAATGTGACGGCGTGACCTTGTGGGCTAAGCCTTCACTATGGGGTTGGCGAAGCCTTCACTATGGGGGGCATGCGGTGGATTTATCCCCCTCGAGCCCCCCAAACCCTGTGGGGCAAAGCCTCCACCCGATGGTCGAGATAGCCAAGACCCAGGGCAAACCAAAATAACAAGACGTGCCATTTCTTTCGATTTCAGTGAAACAAAACAAAAAAAAACTGCCACAATATTTCAAGAGCAGCAATGCACGTGGGCACGAGGATGGCGGTCCTGCATGAATAACGCGACGAAGCGGCCCTTAACGGGGCCGTATTCGGCTCCGGAGCCACAGGGTTGTCGACCCACGTGGCTGCTAAGACGAACCAGACAACAGCAGCAGCAGCAGCAACAACGCGCGTTGTCTCCTCGCCCCGTCGTGCGCGCTCAGGCAGCGAGAGGGCAGCGTGCGCAAGAACCCGCACCCATCGCCCTGTCCGCACGGGGGGGGGGGGTCTCTCCCATCGCCACGTGAATCTTATCTCCTCCGCGTTCGCACACCGTGTCCCTCCCTCCAGTCTGCAGCCTAAAAGCGCAAGGTCCCGTTTGCTTAATTGGTGAGCAAATATTGTTCCACCCGGCCATCCCATTAATGCGTTCACGGGAGCGAGCGGTGGGGGGGATCACTAAACTTTGGAAGAGCCGGCCAGAGGAGCCTTATTAGGTAATCGCCAAGCCGCGCGTTTCGTATGGTTGCTGAGATACGGCGACGCTGCGATATATCGTCAGGACAATGAGGTCCACGGCAATCGACCCGCTCTGTGTGCAATAATATCGTTGTATAAAAATGATCACGGGTTGTTTTGCATAGTGCGCGTTGGATGCCGGGACATTTCAGAGCGTTTTTTTTACACGCGTTAAGCGACTTACATCTCATGTCAACGCATTGTAAGTGCACCCCCAGGAGAAGCTGACCCTGTGTGGCACGAGGAGTCTGAGCCTGCTGGCTGGAATTATTTTGTCAGAAGGGGGCAATGACTGCTATGTGTAATCCCAATTGACTAATTAGATGTATCATTTGGCTGACGTAGTTATTTGTTTCGCATTTGTTAACGGAATGACAAAAGCACAATGATTAAAGTAAAAAAAACGTGCGGCTATTAACAATTATATTAGGCTTTTTGATGAGCGTTCTGTGGAATTATTGAAGGCGTGGCGATTATACAACCTTGTCTCTTTAGTCGTCAATCACTCATTGAAGAATATACATTGTGTAACTGACCGCATGTGCATTATAGATTACAAATTAGCAAATATTACAATATTGGTGGAAGTAAAACAAAGCACAAAAACTATTAGAATAAATACGTGAAGTACAAATTGTAACGGTATGCGAACTGATATCGCGGTAATTGTCGCAAAAAAAATATTATGTCGAATAGTGAAAAATGATATCGCGGCAACCAAAGTGTTTAGTTTTGTTCATTAACATGACCGGGAGGTAGCGCATTGGCCATTTGTTGCGAGGTTTGTGGTTCTAAATCGGCGGTCCGCCCTAGTTATTACTGCGAGATGTATCAACCATCAACTACGCTCCACATCGGCTTCACAAGACGACACGAGATCGCGTGGCGTCAATACCAAACAACCGTTTGGCCATTGTGCGTCGGCGTTATGGTGCAAACGTGAAATATTTCCCCGCACGTCACTCAATCGGGATGACACACGGCGACACCGCCCCCCCCCAAACCCCCTCCTCCCCCCACTGTGAAACTACTGCAGACCGTGCCTGAGAAGCATAGCGCCTGCCTTCGCGACAGCCTTGCTTCACAACCTTGCGCGCCCCTCTCCGATGCGCACGGTTGGCTGATGCGTGCGGTGCGAAAGAAATTCAACGTACACACACACGCGCACAGGGTGTAGGGCCTGTGCCTGTGATGCCGGTGTGTGTGTGTGTGTTGGGGGTTGCGTGGCGGGTAGACGCCTGCGTCAGCGTGACACGAGGGGTGCTTCAACCTCTCCCCCTGAATTCCACTTCAAGCCAAAAGATGTCGTCGCTTGAGTGACTCAGCGGTTCAATGGGCGCGTTCTCTGCGGTGAGTCGGCTCTGATGACAACGTGGATTTCTCGACGATACAACAAGTCCCTCGGTTGACGGTGACATCGGTGAACGCTTTTTCAGTTAACGTTTCGTCTCACATCGTGGACCCACCCCACCCCCACCATGGTTTCGACAAACGCTACAAATGTTGATGTAACGGTCACGTGTTGACGTTGTGCACGCGGACGCTAATTTCGGCCAATCCGAGCGCTCGTTAAGCGGGGCTGAGCCAGTCCCTCAGCCAATCGGCGACGCCCATTTATGAGCGTTAACGATCTTGTCTGGGCTTTGTTTAGCATCGCGTTTTCTGTTTTGGCAGTGGAAACGGCTCACTTGCAGACTCGGTGATTTTTACTTAATTTTTGAACTTATAGGTGAATTCGATTCACAGTTATTTCGTTTGACAGTTTTGGTGGAACGGATTAACAATGGAAACGGAGGGACTACTTTATTGAGTTCCATTCAAGATAACAATGAGTCAAATCGTCGCACTTATACGGTGCCACCTTGAATGCCTCAGCAGCTCAAATCATCTTACATCGCATTTCATCTCGTAAAAATATATATATTCGTGGGGCAGTGGCAGCTGCTGTCCCTGTGTGGCACAAGGCGATTGCTCATCAACAGCCTGTAAGTGGGCAATCGTCTGGCAGTAGGGGGCGACGATTATAATTATTCGTCTCGACACGTGACCATTGCTGCCCCTGGCTTGCAGCCAACCTACAAACCCAACGCGTGAGTTAAACACGTCCTAGGGCTTTCGCGATCCAATATATCCATAATAGAGGTTCTTGGGGGGTTAGATCGCGTAAATATAAATGTGTCGTTAAACCCGCCACCACCCGACACAGCCGATTAGTGAGGTTTGTCACGTTAACAAAACATGCCAAAGAACAACGAACTGCTATACACGCTGTGGTGAACGCGTAACAACAGAGCTCAGCATATTCATCAATAACGCTTCCTTAAAAGAAAAACAATATAGTCATAAATAATTAGTGACGTGGGCTCCTAAATAGAGACTACAGAGGTAGAGTCTTTCTACGCGCCATGAATAAGGACCATTTGCCGAAACATCGGCCATTGTGTTTTTTTCTTTTGAAGGTGGTCTTCTTCACAAATTTTCAGAGATGGGACAGCACTTTCACCGACAAGACATCATCAGCGCGAGGGCTGCCACACATTTGAAACTATTGTAGGGTTTTTTCAGCCGCAGCACGACGACGGCGATGATGATGATGATGGGTGGGGGGTGTTGTCACGTGCTGTGTATTGTCGGGGGTCGCACGGTAGGGGTCGTGCTAAAGGCCACCAGAGGCCACCAGTGGCCCGCAGGCCTTGCAATTGTAGTGTAATAGCGCCAGGCTGGTGGTCAGCAGCAGGTAACTGTGGTGGACAAACAGTACACACGCCGGCGAGCATATACACGGCTGTGTCGGCAGGGCTGTGGAACTCGGGCAAGGGTCACGGGGGGCCCCATCTAGAAGCCCCTGGAACCTGCTAGTGGGTTTGAGAAGGGAGGCGGGGCCAGGGCGGAGCCAGGCCGCGCTGGTTGCATAAAAGCGGCCGACAGCGGGGGGCTCGAGGCTGCCGGTTCTGGGATTGGATTCGTCTCGTCGTTGCTGTAGCCTCGTCGCCATCGTCGCTGCCGTCTCCGCTCGACATTGCGCTGCTCGATAGTTGTTGGCTGTCTCCGTCAGCGCCGTCGGTGTTGGACGGCGAGTGCGGTGTATAGGCTAGCGACTGTGGAGTGTGCAGGCGAGATCGTGAGTGTTCAATAAAGAAGGTGCCTCTACAAAGCTCGTCTCCGACCCGCTGACATTACACAATGAAGAACGCTGCTTTCGAGGCCACGGATTTGAGTCAACCAGCCGGCGTGTATTTAAGCCACTAAAACCGAGACCTCGGTGTCTGATACCGGTTTCTGTGCTCTCCCGACGTGAAAGTGAAAAATGGGGACCACCATCCTTGAGCAAATCCCCACCGCCACCCTCCCCCAACCTCCAGACCTTTTGCTCATTACAGAGGAGGCTGTCGGTGGGGCGCCATAAAAATGAACGCGCGCGCACGGCGAGTAAGCCACGCGGAGCTGTCTCTAAAGCCTGCATCTCAAGAGGCTCCTTGAGATCCCACTGCACTCCCCCCCCCCCCCCCACTAATCAAGGTCTCTATCGCGAATGTCTCTAATTAACTTCCATTCAAATGAATATGGGTGTGTGGGGAGGGGGGTCGCTGCTTCTCCTCAGCTGACCCCACCGCCTGGAACCCTTTCCTCTTGGCAATTACTCAACTGACTCTTTTGCCCCCCCACCTCCTCCCCGCTTGTTTGGGAATTTGCGGATCGTAAAGGGATCGCATTTTACGGCTGCGCAGGTTTTCGCGGTTGTGCTGATTCACGGCTCTCAGGCGTGTTCTCGGGGCTTCCTCCTGAATGTCCGACGTTTCGCTCCCCAGTACGTCGGAGAGAGGACATTATCTTGCTGCGAGACAACACCACGTGTGCTGCGGAATGAGGTGGCTAGGAGATGACGGTGCAGTGCGTGGGTTTCGTGAACCCGTGTGTATGGATACTTTTTCTTTTTACGAGTGAAGAAAGATCCCTTCAATCCCACAAGCAAAACAGTCGCCAATCAGGTATTGTTGAAACATCACAATGCATGGCCCTCCTGAATTAGCATTATTATTTAGTGTTAACCTAGTGTTGTTTGAGAGAAAAAAACGATGGCTATCTGCATGGCTTGAATAAATAAAGTGTGGATCCAAGGAACAGAACGCGAGTACGCCCACCGGGGAGATGGAGCGATGAATAGGCTCGCGTGCGGATGCTGGGTAGATTGTTACGTAGCAGGATCTTGAGAGACGGTTGGCGGATTGAAAATGCCTTCATTCAGCAGTGGATTGATCATGGCTGATTATAATGAGGATATGTATATGTGGTATGAATCCATGACACGATGACATGCTGCTATTTTGTATTGCAATGTTGCTATTCTCTGAATTTCACTCGCGGTGATATTTTATGCGATGCAGTGCATGGGATTTGACGTGGAACAATGCAATCAGTCGAAGCACGATGCCATTTCATTTCCAATGTATCGCGATGTAGCAAGCCAAATTGAGCCAGAGTAATGTCTCGACTGTCACAGAATTTGACACGATAAACATCAACAGGCATGCAGGATTGCTTGCGGCATGTAGATTTACACATTGCCTGTGTGTTTGCGGACACACTGGCTTCTTAGACACGTTTACTGATGATTGACTATTACGTATGGTTACCCAAAATAATGTTGAGTTTTCTGAATAGGTAACATTTATAATCATTAACCTTGCTTACTCAAAATAACCTCACTGAGTCTAAAGCCTACTTTTAATTGGATCCTGTCTGAGAGGTGTGACTGGTCAGCTATGACGACAACTCCCTCCTCTGTGTGCCTGGTCATGTCCGATCTATGAAACTTAGCAGCTTAGACCCTGGTTAGTGCTTTGATTGGTAAGCGCTAGGACATGCCAGGTATTGTCGACTCAAGGCTGCAAGGTAGCCAGGAGATGGCAGGACATTGAATGAGTCACTGTAGCGCGTGCCGCTGGGAGATTGGTAGCCAATGGGATTGGAGGTAGCAGCCCGCTCTACCAGTTGGACCCGTGGGCCAAGCGCCGAGCCTTCTGGGGGATCCAGAAGGGGGCGTGGCCGAGGGCGGAGCCTGGCCACGCTGGGGAGGATAAACGGCGAGCTCCGACTCACAGTCGGGGCTGCTGCCATCTGGGGTGGAACTCGTCGTGCTGCCAGTCGTCCTGGTCTTCGCCTCTTCAAGCTGTGGGTCTGGCAGCGTGTTGGCTGTCCCGACCCGGTGTAGTAGTTATCCCCGAAGGCTGTGAAGGCCGGAATAAACAAGAGAGAGTGCCTCCTACTAGTCTCTGTGAATTGGTACGCTACACACGTATAGATTCAATTTATTGAGTCTCTGTGGAGTAAATGCATCTGTGCAGGGCTTATATCTGTGGATTTTCTTTTTTCCGGGTACTACATTTCCTCTAATTTATGGAATTAGCTCAACATCCCACTGTGGGACCCTAAAACAAATGTGAGACTCGGTGAGGTTTTCTTGCATAAACAAAAGCATTGGCATCATTACTATTATTAAGGTATTATGAATTCGATAATGTGTATTTTTGGGATTGTGTACTGGAATAGAGAGGGTGCCTGGATAAAAACTCATGAATATGAGGGAGAAATACTCAAAGTCTGCTACACAGATGGGTCAGCAACCCACTTTCTGTACGCCCTCCAATAACAACAATAATACATGTATTTATTTATGGAGCGCCTTGCATGCCACACGGCTTGATGCACTTCAGACATGTTAAGCACCACCTCGCCGCCCCACACAACACATCTTAGTGCGAACCACCAACCCCATGTCCACATGTCTGCAACGCAAGCAATCAAACGCGGCTGAGAATAACCATACGTGGTTTGATCACATCCGTGGCTCAATCAAATATCGTTCGAATTGTGTTTCGTTTTTTTTCCCACTCTGACATCCCGAACCTGATGCCAGTCGCTTACCTGAATATTCTCACAACCTGCTACTTTTTATGTTTATGCTTTTACAATTTCCGCTGAGCATCAAACGGCACGCGATGTACCCGCGTGCACCTCTATATATATATTCCCTCTGTAGTCTCACAGACGACAGAGACTGTGAGCGACACAAACCTTGGCGAGGCCGACTGCGCACGCTGGTGTGGCCAGAACACACGCACGGCCAAACGTGTCTCCCCCCCCCCCCCCCCCCCCCCAGTGCTGATGTCTATCAAACTGCACGAGGTACTCATTTAAGACCAAGTCGACTCTGGGATATCCAGGACAAGTTCTGATGACATTTGCCACACTGATGTTAGCCGTGGCCGGGTATCGAACCCATGTTTCGTGGAATCGTAGCAACGTGAGCAAACTGCTGCACCACCACTCCCCCCCCACCACATCCCCAACCCATTTTCACAAGCACACGCAAGACAAAACAACAGACGCCTTTAAAAGACTATTGGGGCAAGTGTTTTAATTAGTGAGTACCTATTATGGCACGCGAGGCGGTAGGTGGCCAGCACCACACCTGGCCACCTCGCTCTACCCAATGCTTACATCCACACGCTGCAACCAGGTACTTGTGTAACGCTGAGCTACACGACGGAACGGGTTCAGATATCCGTCGTTGATGTTGGCTGCGAGCGAGAAATCAAACTCGGGTGGTCAGATTCGTAGCACAGTGCGCTAACCGCTACATTACCGTCCCCCCCCCACACGCGCACAAAGGCCTTTAACAGACTGTTAGCGCAAGTACTGTTAGCGAACAGACGAAAACACACAAACACGTGTGCAGCCCACTCTGCTCTGTGATATCACAGGACTTGACAGCCTGTGTCGTGGGAGGGGAAAAAATTGAGTAATGCTGGCACACGGCAAACTCTTGTAAACAGGTTAAGTAGAAAATTGGGAGCTTGAATCTCTATCTGTGGCACTTAAGCCAATTTTGGGCGGGTGTTGTTTAGGGATGAAGTTGAGAACCGGCACTGCGGTAGGGAGAGCGGAAAAACACACTGTGGGCTTGGTCATTCGCGGCCCGGAGTGTGAGCTCCAGCAGGCCACGTTCGATTCAACTCGCGTTTCAATAGTCAGTGGGGAAATGCACGAGGCTGAGGGTGAATGAGGTTCTAGAAGGTATCGCTGCCCCAAAAGCCCCCCAAAAAAACAAAGCTATTAACTGGAAGGGAAAATGGTTCTCTTTGATGGGCAGGTGTGACCTAAGATTTGACACAACGTTCCACTGTGTCATTTTCTTTGCCCATACAAATGTCAGATGTGTTAAATGTATGGCAGACAAAACATGTTTTTTTACATTTTCTCATACCGTTGCTGTCACAGCAGCGCTGGGCTCACAGTTGGAACGTTCTAAGTTCAAACTCTGTTAGGTGGTTTAAATCGGCCCATCATATCCCTGGGCCATGGGCAGTGCTCGTCCTGATAAGAAAACGACCCCTTTGCCATGTGAACGTGGAATATCCACCACTGGCTCACGACCGCATGCCCTGATTTGGCGAGAGAAAATGATTGGCAACTGTGCTGAACTATTGCTGATTGTTGTCTGCAGCGGGCAATCTCCATGGAGTAAAAGATACAGGATGACTGTTAGCAGTCACAATAATAGCAATTATAATCATCATAGCATGCAATTCGTTTCTATGGTGGCGTTTATCTGGAGATAAAACTTGGCTTCTGGTGATAACACTTGAAAGTAAAGCTTACAAGGCACAATGAAACCGCCTTCACGATAGCCACGATGCAATGCCAAATGTGCTTATCGAATTTATTTATAGTCACAACATGGAGTATGCAAGTCGTGCTTCTGTAATGGGCACGCAAGCACATCTCATTTGCGCTAAACGCATTTGTTTCGTTCAGAATTAAACAACAAATCTGCGGGGAAGAGAAGGCAGCTATTGCACGCTATTTCTTGTACAATGGCACTCTGGCTGGACGCAGCGAATCGGCGGAGGAGATTTTGGCGCGTGACCTATCGGCACACTTAGTGCCAGATCGTTAGATAAGGCGTGTGTCCCCAATAGCTCCGGGGGTGCAAAAGTTCAATACCAAATAAATAAATAACACGTGCCCTTCACACAGGCGCAAGCCCTTTGTAGATTAATCAAATAAGGAAACCAGATCGTACGTTTTTCTTTTTTGACGGAATAAATGGAGAGAAAAAAATGTGCAAACATTCATCACCATCCATCTTTTCGCGTGCACATGCGCGCTTCGACGAACAGCATCATTATTTGGTCAAGTCCTTTAACCCCAAAAAAATATAACATTCTGGATGTTCGGTCCATCAAAAGTCTTTTCTCGGAGGAACAAAAAAAAACGCTGCCTGTTGATCCGAGCTAACGCCTCGAAAAACCGAAGGTGCGGCGGGTTAGCCGCGAGGTGACTCGCGTCTTTATCAGCGCAGTGACGAGCCTCCGGCGACGGTTTCTGCGACTCGCTAACCTGTGGGCATCACGTGCGAGCGGCTTGTTAGATGGCTGATATTGATCTGGGCTTTTCTGGAAATTTCTCGGCTGGCTGTGCCTTCGTGGTGAGTGCTACGCAGAGGGGAAGCTGGAGTTTAGGCCAGCCTCGCAGCAAGAATATCAAATGGCAGAGTATGAGACTATTCGGCCAAATGCATGTTGAACTTATTTAGCAACGCAAGTAGACAACCGTGCTAATCGGAGGTACAGTGAAGGACAACAAACTAAACACAAAACGCAGTCTTAAAGAAATTAATTTTGAATCGAGATTATTTAAAAGTGCATAGCTCCAGTGGCTTCCTAATATCAGAAGGAAGAGCGTTCCAGACGGCCGCAAAAGCGCATTTGAAAGCGCGCGATGCACTGACCGTCTTTAAATTATATATTCTCTGTTTTAGAAGGTTCATCTGAATTAACATTAGTGTCAGATCCCTGTGACCTGTGTGGTGAAATATAGTTAAACGACGCCACGTGACTTACACAGTTTGGGGATGCCCTCATCCAGCAGTGGATTGACAATGGGATTCAAATATAGAATATATATAAACGAAAATATATATTTAAAAAAATCCACGAACATTGTGTATTCACGTGACCTGGCCAGACCCTGTGCTCCATAATTAGAGGGGCCTGCGCATGAGACAGCCTCAAGCAATAGGCAGGGCACGTGATCCGCACCCCCCCCCCCTATTACCCTCGCAGGCGCCCTGTGACATCACCATCACTCTGCCCCCTCTGGCAGCAACGAAGCGCGCACGGGCGTCTTCTCACACAAAGCAAACGTGTTTACGAGAAGGCGCCGCCCACGTTAAATCCACCATTATTTTCACAGACACGCGGTTAAAGTGTCCTCCTGCTGAACTTGACCGTGCAAAATTGCCACGGTGGCGAGATTCTTACGAAGTGGGACCAACCATGGCATCCTTCCGATCCTGCAGAATTCGTCCTGTGGTTCCGAGCGGTCGACATGATGTCACGTAAGGCAACTTGCACACAATGGGCCACTTTCCTCCAGCCGTTCACTTGGGAGGTCATTCCTCTTGAGTGCTTTACCTGGTCTCGGCCTCTGGATCGCTCTCCGCACCTCCTTGGCAGATCACATGTCCGCCGCTCACAAAGAATCACTTTTTCCTCCAGTTTTGAGAATGTGGCTCAAGCATAGCCAGCGTCACCCCCTGGTCTATGAAGTTGTTGGGACTGAAGGGTTCCTCCTCCCTGAAGACCTCGCAGAAATGCTGACCGATTATGCATATCTAATCGTGGGGGGTCAGAGATTGGACTACCAGTCTCCCACCGCAATAGCAGTGGTGTAGAAAGTGTATTTTCCACGGTATGGTATTTATCTGCGGTCGTGGGTCCGTGAGGCAGCTTACATCTTCTCGACAATCCACGACCACCACTCAGCACCATACGGCTCTGTGAAAAACTCCTCCTTCTTGCTTCTGGGTAGGTCAAGGCTGGGGTGTCCGGTGCAAGCAAAGCAGTTGCATTATCTGCATTTGTGAACCTCATTCCTTCTACCCCCCCCCTCCTCCTCAGCGTTAGGAGGGAAGGGAGATCCCAACCTCAGCTGCAAGTGATGATTACATTCTCACATGCTGCTACCAACAGCGAGCTGAGACCAGGCTAATGTGGTTTTGAATTGGCTGCTATTACTACAATGGCAAGCACACTCCCCTGGCTCTGACACGTGATCGTTTTTTTGTCAACATTATTTTATTCACTTTCCGTAGTTTTCTTGCGAGCGGACTCTAGGTCAGGGAGTTACAATCCCATCATACACTGGACCAGACCTCCTGTATGTGGTTGTCGTGGACGCGAGTGCGCCATAGCCATAGCTAGCAGACTACCAACAAGCTCTCCCCCAATGGCATTGCTCACAACCCGCCACAGACTTTCTGGCACAATAGGGATGTGGGGGTTGATTTGCTAAACACCACCACATCACCAAACAAAGACAACGATCCCCCGTATAGCCTTAACAGACTGTTTTGCCCAAGTGCTGTTAGCGAGCACCTATGAAGGCTGGCACGGCGCACGAGGTGGTGGGTGACCATTACCACGCCCGGCCGCCTTTGTCTCCCCAGTGGCAATGTTTAGACACCACCACCACTACCCCGAGCACCTCCAGTGTTTGGATCATTCTTGTGCCGAACCAAAGTGCAAATGTCCAATTCCAATGTGGCGATTACCAGGACTATGCGGTCACATGTGCGACGGACTTCCATGTCTGTTCTAACGCCACTGATGCCATCGTCGCTATGTGATCGCGTGCGCTGCAGAACAGAAGCGTGACATTGGCTGGCGGTTGCTATGTGGCAGCTGTCTGGTTTGCAAGGAACCCATAAAGGTTCTCCCGTGAAAATGAGTCTACGGAAGCCTGTGTTCATTAAAGGTCCTACAGCGGGAGGATAAATGCGTTTCATGCGTGCCTTGAATGGATGTAATTCAGATTGTCTCGCCTTGTTTATTGAGGCTTGCAGCCAGATGCCCCTGAGAGGGCTCAATTAGGAGAAGGACAAAAACACACACACAGGAACCAGAGAGCCACGGAGCAATTTTGCCAATAAGATGTTTCCCTCTGTAGACGTAATTGCTTCATCGGTAAATGGGAAAGATATGGGCAAAAACCTGGTTCATCATTGGAGCAAAAGCCAATGAGACACGCTTGAATGTATAATTAATATTGTGAGTAATTGGATGAATTAAGTGGGAAAGGGCAGTGAGCACGGTCTTGGAGAGAGAGAGAAAGCAAAGGAAATGTCCTCCTGCTTGCCGTTTGAATGCTGATTTGAAGGGCTATTATGTCCAGCATTGGCGGGAGACGGCGCGTGCTTCACATTCCTGTGTTCGGGTTCAGTGCGGTAAATGCTGGCTTGTGATCAGGCAGAGCTCGAGTCATATTGCCGGTTATGTCGATGGAGATGATGATGATGGTCTATAAAGTGCAGTGCCATGAGCGTTAAATCACGGACACGATGTCCACCTTTAGTTGTCTGCGCCGAAGCACACGCTGCCCAGAGGGAAGGCAATTTTTTTTGTTTTGAACTCTACTTAAACGGAGAGCGTTTGGGTTTTGCGGAATGTGTTTTGCTATTCCGTGACATTTATCACCTCCTAAGTATAACGCCGAATCACGTGACTCGCGGGAGGCGGCGAGGGGGGTCGCGTGGCGTGTGATGAATGAGCACCGGAGCACATTAAACACGCGGACGAGATGGAGCTGCGGGAATTGCCGTGGATTCGGGTTTGAATCACAATGAGCGAATAAAGGAGCGCGGTGCGACCGAGCTGGAAGCCAACCCGTGTGTGTACGCGCAAAAGGGGCTGTTAAACAAATGGAAGGACACGTTGTTTGCGTGGCAGCAGGCAACCTGTTGCGCATTACAATATGTGAATAATGACACACACACACGCGCGTAGAGAGAGAGAGAGAATAAAGGGGCTTGATCTGGAATTACAGAACAAAGGACAAGATGGCTCATTTGGCCTATTTACGGGGCGAACGAAGGGCACACGCACAATGAAAACTGCTGACCGCATTCATTGTTATCACAATGTACATAGTTAACACAACATGACGCGATATTTAGGCACGAGACATTCAGAGGTGGAGCGGTTGCCTCTACACTCGGCAGTCCATCTGCTCCGGTCCACGTCGCTCTGAACGTTGGCGCTGACACACAACATGGGAATTGGGACCTTTTTTGCCAATATCAAAGTATGAAAAAATATAAGAATAGGTTTTACTCTTTTTAGAAATAAGATGTTCAAACCAAATAGAAACATTTTACAAGGAATCAAGTCTGCATTAACCACACGTACTTGCAAACAAACACGCTCTGATAATAATAAACGCATTATCTTTGAAACTGATTGCCATACACCAGAGGCAGCCTTCTTTAGGGCCTTGTCTCACGACCAGTGTCAGACCAAGGAACGCCTAAAGGCGACCAGTACAAGGACAATGCCACTATCAGAGCATTTATAGTTCAGGCTGAGCAGCAGCTGTAGGCTATGCCGTTGGTGAAGGTGGCGGTAGTGGTGATGGTGGTGTGGGCTGCAATTGGAATCCAGTGTTTTGGTGACAAAGTGGTGATAATACGTTGCCCTTGAGAGGCAGTACAGCGAGTCTGTTATTGATACACATGTGCCGTACCATTGATTTTTAAATGTCATCTCTTCTTACACGCACACATTCTCCACTGCACGCATATTGTGTTCCAATATATTCTCTCTCAGGAATTCACGGCCAAACATCCCAATTGTAGCCTCCTAAACAAAACGATTTGAGACTCAATGACGCTATGCTGAACAATTGAAAGCCTATCCATCCGTCACGGGCTTTCCACTGCTGGCTGAACGTCTCCCCACATCATCTCCATCCCTCATAGCCCCGTGATGCCCACAATCCATCTCACTCCATCTCTTATAACTCCATGTCGGCGGTGGTCATCCTGCCGGACACAGTTCCTATGATCACTGTTTCATTGCTTTTATGGCTTTATTTTGGTGATTTCGAAAAGGTTTTTGGTTTGGCCATGTTTGTTTGTTGTAGTACGGAGTTAGACTGATGGCCTTAATCTAAGTTGTCCTGTGGTTGTTGTTGTTGTTGTTTGACTTGCATCCCACTGGGATTTCTGCACACAGCGTTGGTGTACGGTGCTTTTTCTGCAATATTTTGCTGTCTTTTCTTGGAATTTCTGTTTGCACATAGTCACATAGTCACTTCAAGATGTTTTCTTGTTCATGTTTTTTGGTTGTTGCGGTTGCACCCGATTCAAGATCCGAATGGCTCACAGGGCTATACCAAATAAATGCAAACTGAAACTCAAAACTGTTCCATTCTCCGGCTGCCTTTCCATCACTGCTCTTGTGCATTGGTTGTCGTCGCATCCAGCGACGTGTCTCGGTGAAGCTCGCCCACGCTTCTTCACAGTCGGCATAATGTCTCTGACTTGCATTTGTTCCATGATCCACGCGGCCGTCTTCCCGTCTCGCAGTGTAGCTCCTACAATGTTATCTCTCCCTGCTTCCTTGCATACTTTTCGGCCATTGTTCCACATTTTTCTTTGGTTCTTTCGGTAATGTCACGTTGAAAATAAATAAATTAAGTAATAATAGAATACGACGTTTCGATTGCAACACAAGCAACCATCATTAGGTACGGATGAATTAGAAAACAAACATAGCAAACTTAGAAATATAATGCAATACAACCCAGAGAGTCGGTTAACTGTTAACTTCGTGTTAACCGACTCTCTGGGTTGGATGGCATTACACTTCCTAATTTTACTAAATTTGCTTTCTCCGTACTTGTGTGTAAATGTATTGTCTCTCCTCCACCCGCTATGGGCAGGAATTCCACACAACTCTTTAATATTCTTGGTTCTTTCGGTAAAGTCGTGTAGAAGGGAAATAAGTGGCAGATTTTTTTCACGTTAAGAAAAAACCGCCGTGGGTTTCACACCTGATGATGATTGTGTTGCAGTCGAAACGTCGTGAGAATTTGATAGTTTTATTTTTATTATTTGATTATTTCCCTTCTACGTGACTTTACCGAAAGAACCAAGAATATGAATCCCTACAGTTACAAAAGCCTTAAATCGAAACTCTCTCATTTTTCTCTACCCCCCCTCTGCCCCCCCCCCTCTATTTAAGGCCGCGACACAGAGGTGTTGTCTTTCTGTGTGTCTCTGTGTGTGTCCCTCTCTTTGTGTCTCTGTGTGTTCTCTCTCTACTTGTGTGTCTGTCTGTGTCTCCGTGTCTGTATTTTGTCTCTGTCTCAAATGTAGCATTTTTTGAAAGAACGTTAATCAACCAGGTAGGATGTTGACTGTTGTGTTAGCCGACTCTCTGGGTTTTATTGTATTATATTTCTAAGTTTGCTATGTTTGTTTTCTCATTCACTCGTACCTGATGATGGTTGCTAGTGTTGCAATCGAAACGTCGTATTCTATTATAATTTTATTTATTTATTTTCCACGTGACTTTACCGAAAGAACCAAAGAGTAATTTCTGCAGTCACAAAAGCTTCGAATCTCGTTTGTTCCACATTCGTCAGATTAGTAGCCTCTGCAGGATTCAAAAGTAGACTTGTATATATATAATTGCCTAATGATTTTAACTCGCTAAACGTTAAAGCTCATTCAAGTGTATGGTCTTGTAACAGGCCAGTACACACGAGAACACGACTGTGGGTGACCTCAGTGCAGAGGTAGGTAAAAGGTACAGAGATGAGAGGATGATTGATCCATCAAGATAATTAACTCCTTTAAAAAAGAGGAGTCTATAATATGGACATGAATAGAGTATGAACAGCGGAATTATAAATGAAATCGCCTTGATTATAATGGACAAAACGCTCAGATTACTGGAAATGTGTATCTCCATCCTCAGCAAATTTAACCTCGGAGGTGGATCACAGGCGAGTCTGACGCAAGTTACACCTCAATGTCGCCACAGAGAGAGGACGCTATGTAGAGGCCTGAACAAGACTGTGAGCGTGAAATATCGAGGTCAAGAGGAAGCCGATTTCAGACTAACTCTAGGCAACAGATGAAATAAGATTGAATGGAATGTCACCACTTCGGATAATGTCATCACCATAATTACAAGATTCATTTCTAGGATTGTATGCGTCGTTCTCGAAATTGTATTTTACGTTGACAGACTTCAAATAAACAATGCAGCAGCTTTCATTTGCAATCGGCTACGCATGCGAAGTTGTCAGTCAAATCATTGACCTCGGTAAAGTCGTGGAATTAAAAAAATAGATGTTAATATTTTTAAGTTGATGGTCTTCTGTCTAAATGAGAATTGCGGTGATTCTCACTTCCTGTTGACATTCCTGAGCTCGTGTGTGAAATTCCACATTACTATGACAGGGGCGCAAGTCCATCCATAGGATAACCCCTGCTGACTTCCTCATAAAACGGTACCTATTTTATTGACCCCCCCCCCCCAAAAGGAATGATGGGCTAAGTCAAAACTCCTAACCAGGAGTTGAACTCGCAACCTTCGCCGCTTGCTATCCCACTGAGCCACCTGTCTGGCTGGCTGGTTAAGGTTACTTGAATTTAAGTGTATAAATATAATTTGTACTTCATATTTATCAGTCACCAAATCAACAACTCATGTTAACACCACTCAAAGAGTCAGAGACCAATAACACCATATGTCTTATATTTGCCAAGTGAACGCGTTGCTGCTATGCAGTAGCATAACAAAAAAAATATCCGTGTATCCTCTTGTTCACGTGCGTGCTGTGGGCACGCCGAACAACCCTTTCACGGAATTGGACAAACAACTTTAAAAAAAGAAGCGGGATTCTCGTAAAAAAAAAATCTTGAGGAGCCTCAGCGAGACTTTCCTGGGTAAAGGTCATTATTGTCATTCGCTTTTTTAAACGTGACGAAGCTGGACAGCTGCCTTTATAAATAATGCACATCAGGATTTACCTGCTCACTATCTTCGATGTGCTCCATTGGGAGTGATATTTATGAACCTGAAGCCCTTTTATTTGCGCTATCGCGAAAGGTCCCCTGTGCCCAGCGGTGTGAGCGTGACCTCGGTCAACACCACGGCGTGAATTCTAAATCAGCCTCACCTGGGGCGCGGCTTTTACATTTTTTTTGGAGGCTGATTTCATAAATTCATTCGTGTTATTTTTAGCCCTTTGTAAATTCATTGCTAAGCCAAGGTTCTCTCTCCCCCAATGCTGCGTCCATCATGAGCGTTGCTTGACTATACTTCGCCGTGCTGGTCAGGGTGGGTAGGTGAAGGGGAGGCCCTGGCAACCGTTCGGACGTCACTGTCTACGGATGTTAGCCATGGCACGGGATTAAACTCGGGTCGCCGGGTGCGTAGCGCAGCGCACTATCCTGCTGTGCCAAGCCCGCTGTACCCACGACGAGAAAAAACTGAGAATCGCGGAGCCAAACAAAGGCATGTCTTCGATTCTCGAGCTTTTGGAGAACTCCCGAAAACTCAAAGAACCAGGTGAAGTCAGTGATTCATCGTGACCAATCGCAGCTCGATGTCGCTTCCTTCCCTCTGCCAGATCCCGCAGTTGTTGCTGCTGCTGCTGCTGTTGTTGCTGTGCAGTTGACTGACAAGCTGCTCTCTCTCATTAATTGCGCCATCTGGATTTTGAGGTCTTCTCTTGAGTAATCGTGGCATTCATCAAAAGCCAGAGGAGCTCTGAGCATGCCAATGAGGACCTGGCAATTAAAAATAATCGCCAAAGAAGCAAATAAATTAAACAAATTATTCAGGTCGAATTGAATCACACAGACGCGCATATTTCACATATGTCAAGATATTTGCCATCACAAAAGGTTGCGTTAGCTAGACGAATGCAACCATTGGGAAACTCTCAGTCAATGAGTGCTCAAGGGCATGTGCAGGAGCACTCATCTCTATTGGCAGCGCTGTGGCAGTGGTGGAAATTCTACATGCCTATGGTAGGGGCCAGTCAATCCACAAAACAACTCTTGTTGAATTTACATAAAGAATGGTGCTCAGAGCATAATTCTAAAGGTAGCAGGAGAACTGTCCTAAGCCAGCCAATGCTGATGTCTTGTTTTGGATCATTGCACTGTTTATTTAAGTGCGCCATTTATTTATTTATTTATTTATGCGTTCATTTATTTTTGCAGGTGGGTCAGGTAAGGTTCGCTAAGCCCGGGAACAGCCCGTGTTTAAACATTGCCCAGCCACACACACAACAACGGGGAGAGTGCTCTTTAAACGCCGTTGCAATTTGTCATGCACCTCGCAAGAGTGACATTTTTTGTTCCAAAAGCAATATTTTATAAAACATTCAAATGCGCAGCCCACTCCGAGGGCACACCCGGAGGAAAAAAATGCGAACAAACACGCGCGCAAAAAAACCCAATACACGTTCAAACGAATTTTGTCGTCAGTATAAATGTGAGGTTAGAGCAGAGGATGGAGGGCACACGAGTGGGGCGTGTCTGGGAGGTCAAGGGAGCAGGTCCATTGTCGCAATTACTGAAACTGTCCACTGGCTCTTCCACCAACCTCGACAAGTGTGTATGTATGCATGTATGTTGGACTTCGTTAGCACCGCACCTCGCCGATCGTGCTCATCAGAGGTGCGCTGATCAGCTCCCTGCAAGATCAGTTTAACACGTAGGCTTTCGCGACCAATATTATTCATAATCAACGTTTTTGGGTTTAGATCGCGTTATTTATAAATGTGTCGTAACCCTCCACCACCCGACACGGCCAATCAGTAAAAATGTGTCACGGTGATAAAAGACAAATTAGTTCACTGCTTTAGCCCACCGGTGTGTTGAAGCGCGAAACCACAACATTTACAATTTGAGTACGACGTTTCGCTGGTAATTGCAACCAGCATCATCGGGCAATTCGCCAGAATGGTGAGGCTCTGCTGTGTCTCCCGTTCTTATATAGAGCAGCAGCAGGGTGACGTCATCATCCCTGCAAGATGTTGGTGACATGAACCTTATGGCGGTACCCCGGGGTTCCATAGTACCCCGGCTCTCGCATGTCCGTGATGCAGTCATGTTTAGTCTGTTGATGGTCGGCGATGCGGCGATCGACTCATCTCGACGAGCTGTACACGATGCAATATTTAACGTTTAATTTTTCGATAACGGATTTTTTCATGCTTAAGTTTGGCGTTTCGACATCGCGTAGTAGTACTGATGTCGGATTGATTGGTAGCCCAGTCGTGGAGTTAAGTACACCCCTGGAAAAAATAGTGCCCCAGAAATAAAAGATTTATTTGCCTCGGAAAGTTTGTATTATTTGGTACCCCAGGCTACCGCCATGAGGATCATTTGCTGAATAATAGTTGAGGCCATTTTTTAAAAATGTGGAATAGCCATCACTGTCTCAGAGTCACCAGCAGAGGTGAGTGCCGTCCCAATGCTCATTTGACCTTTGACTTTGCATTCAGAGGTAGCCAGTGTCGCAATTGTTGCGACTGTAGCAGTCACTTGGATTTCGTGACCACTGCCATAAAAACGTGGAATTTCCCCCCCTAGGACAGGGCTGTAAATCCAGTTCATCAGCCCGTGGTCATTTGAACAGCAAGACAAGCTTACTAACGTATTGCATTGAATCATTAACAAACACTGTTTGTCAATGTTTTGCGTACGTAAATATGTGCTTGTGTTTTTATTACAAAGCTGGAAGATAATCACGTATTATCTGAAAAGAAAACATCTGTTTTTATTTTTATTATTGTTAACACAAGTGGATTTTTTGTTTGTTTAGCTGGTCTGGGCTGCTCCTAGGTCGACTGGGATTTTAAATAAGTAATAGATGGCCGTGTAGCTCAGGTGTGAACTCACTGAGCCGGCACCACTGCGATACTGACTTTGGGTTGCAGCCACGCGTGGATGAGTGTCAACGGTGTTTACAGCCGAGTTACCAACGGCAACACAGAAAACAAGCAGCATGTCAAAGGGTCTTAACGTAAATTCACTCAATTCTATCTCTGAGAGTCAACAAAATCAATGGTTTGAATTACATCATAACACTCATTTTGAGGAATTTAAATGTTTACTTCCCCCCCCCCCCTCCATTGGGTAAAGAGGCCAAATGGAATGACCCGATAATTTGTTTGATGATGTCATCATCCAAGGCACCCCTGCCACTGCCAAGCTGGATATTCCAATTGGAAATCTAATCTCATAACTCGATGGCGATGGTACAATTGGAATGCAATTTGGTGACAGAAGCAACATATTAAACATGTGTTGTTATAAGGGGCCGTCCATAAATGACGTCACGCTATTTTGGACGATGTTTGACCCCCCCTTTGTCACACGGCGTCACAAAAAGTCAGACCCCCCCTCAAATATGACGTCACAAAGCTCTGCACCCCCCTCCCCCAAAACCATATTTCCATTTTGAAAATAAAACATGCTTCAAATCGCTTTAAACGATTGTCCTTGTAGTGCGTATTTAATGTGGCGCTGCACTCTGATGCTGTAGGAGAAAACATTTATTAAAAAGTATATTCAATTAAGTAGAACGTGTCGTCTATATTTATTTAAATTTGCGCATTTTGATGTGACGTCACATTTCTCAAACACCCCCCCCCCTCCTCGTCACACATCGTCACAAATGTCTGACCCCCCCCTAGGTGCGTGACGTCATTTAGAGAACGGCCCCTAAGTCTCCAAAAAACGAATACATAAACTATCGAACTCCTCTCATTGTGATTACTTTAAATACGTTAAATGTTTTGCTCCGGTTAATATTGCTGGAAAATGTATAGTTGTGATGGCACATCGTACGTAAACTGTTCCGCACTTAATTGTGAATTGTGAAAAAAATATAAAAACTTGGTATTGACTCAGTAGTGATGGCGTACACCTGTGATCCAACTCTTTGAAAGCCAGAGTTCGTGGGTCGTGCAAAATGGTTCATCCTTGTTAACCCAGGAAAGCCTCAATGAGTCTCATTATTCTTTATTCAGCAGGGTCCTGCAAGTTTTTTGCTGCAGTGGGCGATGATTTGCACACACAAGTGTCCTTCACTGCAAGGCCCGCGAGCCACTGGTGGCTCCTGGTGGCCAGTAGTGCAGCCCCCAACAATACACAATATGTACAAACACCCCATCGTGCTGTCACTCCCAATGATTTAAAATGTGTGGCAGCCATCACACTGATGATGTCTTATCGGCGAACGTGCCCGTCCCCCCCCCCCCCCCTGAAAATTTGTAAATATCACCGGCAAGGGCGCGAAATAAATCCTACATAGAATGGAATATAAAGTCTTAATCGAGTAATTTCAAAATTCGCAAATTTGGACCATGACGGTGGCACACAATGGCCTCCTCTTGCGAATGACGTCAAGGGATCTAAACATCCACCGTGAAGCGGATGGCGCGTTAGTATTTCTATACGGCTGTTGTGCCCGCAGTAATGACCGGGGCGGCCGCTGCAAACGAACCGCGAACCTCTGCAACGTGCGGCCAACTCGCTGTTGCTGGGCCGCGTCACCGCCGTTATCACGTGGTCATTGCTACAACCAATGGGAACGAACTCATTGTTGAAGAATCGTTATTGTTTCTAGATTTGAAGCTTTCGTGACTGCAATGATTCATATTCTTAGGTTTTTTCTGTAAAGTCACGTAGGTAAAAAATTAAAATTAATAAAAGTGAAAATAAAATAAAAATCACGACGTTTTGGATTGCTGTATCACTTGATACAGCAATCGTGCTGTGACGGTTCCACCTGAAGACGGAAGCTTGTGTTGCCTCCGAAACGTCGTGATTTTTATTTTTATTTTACTTGTATTCATTAAAAAAAATTACCTACGTGACTTTACCGAAAAAAACCTAAGAATATGAATCGTTATTGTATTTCCCTCCGACGGGAAAAAATTGTAAAACTTCATGAAAGAAAAGGAAGTGATCGAAGGTCTTAATAAAGAAAAACAAAAGGTCGCAAATATGAGCACGATGAAAGTCAGGGACGACGAGTTTCATAAACAATTTACGATATAATATTGGAGTGTGGAGGAGCTCAGCTGTACGTGTTCCTAGGGCAGCTCGTGAAAGGCGATGAACGATAGGTTATGTCACTTTTACAAAAACGGACCTTACTGTTGAAAAGCGACACAGCAAGGCGACTAAGGAACAACGTGTTAGTATAACCTTGCAAGGACATGCATCACCAACGTTGGCATTGGCAAAGAAAACGGAACAAAGGCTGAAGCATGGAGTGGCTTGTATTATTACACGGACAGAAAGAGGAGAACGTGAATCAGAACGTATAGTAAAGTTGTCAGCTCCCAGGACCGATTCCGAAGTCACTTGCCGCGGATGTTGGCTGTGCCCAGGAATCGAACTTACGTCGCCGGGTTCACGGCGCAATTGCGCTAACCACTGACGCCACTGCACCAGTGTTGGTGAGCACCTATCAAGGGTGCGGGTGAGTGGGCGGTGTGGCCGATGCCGCTCACACTCGGTCGCTTCGTCTCCCCAGCGCTGAGTCGACTTCGCGGAAGCACAGACCAGGTTCAGATAGCAATCGCCACCTGCGTTGTGCATCGTGGCAGATTCGTAATGAATACACGTGTCATTCGCATGCATGTACACACACGTGCAAATATATACAGACGCCGGCGTAATCACACGCACAGAAATAAAGATGCTCCGTATAGCCTTAGCAGACTTTCAGGGTAAGTGGTGTTCGTGAGCACCTATGATGGTCGGCACGGCACACAAAGGGCTGGGTTGCCAACACCACGCCCGGCTGCCTTTGTCTTCCTAGTTGCGATGTTTACACACCGCACCAGGTACTCATTTGAGGCTGAGTCGACCTCGAGGAGGCCCAGGACTGGTCCAGAAAATCGTCACCGTCGGATTCGTAGCGCAGTGCGCTAACCACGGCGCCACCGTTCCCTCTTTAACGTGCGCACACACGCACGCACACACACGTGCACTTATAACAAACACACACACAAAGACACACACACACAAAGCACGTTCTATATATAAACTCGTGACCCTACACAATTGCACACGTGCGCGGCGTTACGTGAAAGGACGCGGACATCACTCATCAGCGCGGGTCTGTGCAGCCCTGACCCCTTCATTAGCGCATCTCCAGCCAGAATATCAATACAATGCATCCCACTCGATGTGCACTGAGCCGCCGAGCTCGCTTTTCATAGGTCTCATACCCCTGTCCGGACGGCCTTTTGTCTTCAAATCCACGCGGTGGAAATTCACGTAGCAGTCAAACCCCGGGGCTGCGTCAAGACAGCTGTGCCCCCGGGGCATCAGATAACAGCGCGCTAGGGATTCTCATTTAAGGCTGAGTCGACCTATGAGAGGCCCATGCCAGCCACGCTACGCCTAGGACCGGCTCGTCGATCACTCGCCACCGATATCAGCCGTTTCACCACAGCAGCAGTGTAGGCAGGACGACTGCCGTGTAGGGACAGGGTCTCCCGTGCAAAACATGTTCATCTTGAGCTTAAAGAGCAGCGTGCAAGTCCTTTGCACGTGACCCTCCATCCCTCCAGCCGGTCAGCCAGCAAAACTTGTTTCAAACAATAGAGCATGTAAGGCTGAAGGATGAGCACACATTTTGCATTACAACAAGTAGTGTCACCTTTTTTTCTCACACACAAAACCCCATTGTTGCTTTGGGAGTCGGTTGCTAATATTTGATCTCCCTGCCTATTTTCCGAAGTCACACGCAATTGCCTCCCATCGTTTCTTTCCCCAAGCCTCTTATCGCTCAGTTGAAGCAACGTGCCACACTTTCATCGATTACAACGTTGATAGTTGCTGGTTGTTGCTGGCCGCTTGATGTGTTGGGCTTTTGAGACCGTACTAAGCGCCTGTGTAAGAGAAAGAAAAACAATCCGCTGTCCTTATAACTTGGTCCAACGATTCTTTCCGTTGCACTTTCATTAGAACTCCTGTTTGTGTTTAGTTCGTTGTCCTTCCCCCGCACCTACGATTAGCACGGTTGGATACGTACGGTGCGAAAGAAGGTCAACATACACACGCACTCACGATACGGTACATTTATCCGTAGCATGACGACAACTATTGTAGTTGACGCATCACAACCAGTCAGTACTGCACTTTCCAGGTCAGCTCACGCCTCTCAAAAACAAAGCTCGCATTTTGTAAAGGAGCAATTTATATTGCAGATTATTGGTGCGTTGCTCATCCCTGTACCGCCCATGGTTCCCAAGTTGTAAGCGCATTGACAAACATCTCATAAGACATCAGAAGTAGCGCGGCATGGCACGAGCAATTCAGGATATTCCTGTTAGGCAGCCCGTCTCAACTTACCAACAGTCGGGGGTCTAATTGACACCGTGATTCTATTAAATATAATCGATTCTTTTTTGGACATTGCGACGAATGTATCGGCCTCTAGTGGCTGATTGAGTCACGTGAACCCATTGTACGAGATACGAATCGACAGACGTTGATTTTTGCGCACGTGATTGTCTGCGTGAATTGTGAGCTCGAGGAATCGATAACGATCAATAGTTAT
Source organism: Lethenteron reissneri (assembly GCF_015708825.2). Taxonomy (NCBI): domain Eukaryota; kingdom Metazoa; phylum Chordata; class Hyperoartia; order Petromyzontiformes; family Petromyzontidae; genus Lethenteron; species Lethenteron reissneri. The sequence continues at coordinate 4,192,437 of NC_083822.1, forward strand.
AAATTATAATAAATCAACGCACCCCTTCGTCTCTATTCACAATCACGTTGCATATCTGCAGACATACAGGGTGGTCTTAAAGGTTATATTTATATTAACAAATCACAAAGGGTTATTTAATGTATTAGAACGAAAGTGAAAACTGACTCCATTAACATCTGACAAGAAATAAGAAGCATAGATATGTAATAATAATAGAAAAAAATCTGAACTTAAAGCATAAACAATTTAAATGTTTTAAAGCCAGCGTTAAAATGAATCAAGTGCCCAGACTTTGGGCCACTCTATTTATTTCACAATATGCATAGTCAAACCCCGTTGAATGCTGGCTCATATAGTCACGTATATATGCACTATGTTCTTTGCATACATACATATGGATGCACACGTGCGTGCATGTGCATATATATTCATATATATACATATTTACATGCAAATGCATCGGTGTATAATGCGTGTCGGGTCAACACTTTAGAACTCTAGAAGCAGGGGGGGTTGCTGGATCGTATAGGCACAACCTACATTCGCACACACACAGACGCGTCTCTGCGTATAATAACACGTAAACATGATAAACTATAAACATCGTAAAACAACATTTTTCATTGGTACCCCAAACAAACCACGACGAGTGGGTTGGTTGGTTACTTCTGCCGCCACTGATGGGGCAGGTTCAGCCTTCAGCCCCCCACTCTCCTCAATGTGCCGCAGTAAACACTTAACGCACGTGTACAATCCCCACCCAACAGCACACCGAGTAAATCGCCTCCCAGTGGAGTCTGATGTTGAATCCGACAGAAAGCGGGCACGGTATACAAAAAGAATGCACCAATTGCATGGTAGGTCCTCGCTTAACGCGTGTTCGCACAACGCGTTTTTCGCTTGACGCGACACTTTTCGGGAACGCATCTTCCGCGTTAAACGCGGACTTACACTACTCTGGTTCTAAGTGCAGCGCGCTAACCACTACACGACCGCTTCCCGATACATATTACAATGAAAAAGATCCCCCGTAAAGCCTTAACAGACTTTTGGGGAAAGCAATGTTAGCGAGAACCTAAGAATGCCAGTACGGAACACGAGGAGGTGGATGGCCAGCACCACGCCGCTCCGCCTTTGTCTCTCCAGCGGCGACATTTTACAGATCGCACCAGGTACTGATTTGAGGCCGAGTCGACCTAGGGGAGGCCCAGGAGCGGTTTCAGATATTCGTCGCCGGTGTTGGCAGCGAGCAGGAATCGAGCCCGTGCCGCAGTGCGCTAACCACTCCACTTCTGCTCCCCACATGCAATGCATATTAACGCACGTGCGTGCGCGCGCGCATGGACGCACAGACACACGCGCGCATGCATATGTGCATTTCAATGGGACAGGTGCACGGGAAGGGTAGAATGAGGTAACCAGGTGACCCAGATGCGGCTTTCATTGCCTCTATTAGGCGTGATTTAGTGTCGCGGGGTCGTGCATGAACAACACCGCCCTCAAGCTCCTCTCGCTGAACCGGGCACTGAGCCCCCGCTCACATCTCTCATCGTGCCCACTCGTGGCAGCTGCTCGTCTTTCTGTGGGTGGTCCGAATGTGTGTGTGTGTCTATATGCACGTGTGTGCCTTCATAGGTGCTCACGAACAACACTTGCCCCAACGATCTCTTAAAGGTTATACAGGGGGGGGGGGGGTGGGGGGGGGATCTTTGTGTGTGTAGAGAGAAAGCTGAGCTACTCTATCTCAGGGCTGTGCGGGGGTGTGGCCTTGGCTGCAAGGGGAGAGAGAGGGAGGGAGCGTTTGGCGGAGCGTTATAAAAGGCACAGGATACGGGACATCGGGGCACACATCCTCTCTGGACTGAGAGCTGCACCTGCCCGCTGCCATCGTGTGCTCTGAGGTGTGAGCGCGTTGGTCGCAAGGTAAATGAGGGAGACGTTGACGACCGACAAGATACGCGGCGCGTCTGTGTGTGTGTGAATTAGGGGGAGCGGTGGCGTAGTGGTTAGTGCCGCTCACGGCCAACAACGGTGAAGGTTATTTGAACCGCTCCCTCGCTCGACTCGGCCTTAAACGAGGAGCTGGTCCTATGTGTAAACATCGCCAGTGAGACAAAGGCGGTCGGGCGTGGTGCTGGCCACCCACCCCCTCCTGTGCCGTGCCGGCCTACAGAGGTGGTTCGCTAACTGCACTTTGCCCCAAAAAGTCTGTTAAGGCCAGACGGGGGATCTTTGTCTTTGTGTGGGAGATAAACTGTGTGGGGGTATACATTGTGCGCGTGTGTGTGTGTCGGAGAGAGTGGTCGTGTAGCGCTATGAACCCGGTGAACCGAGTTCGATTCCCGCTCGCGGCCAACACCAGTGAAGATTGTTCGAACCGATCATTGGCCTCCCCAAGGTCGACTCAGCCTCAATTTAGTACCTGGTGCGGTGTCTAGCCACTAGGAAGACAAAGGCGGTCGGGCGTGGTTTTGGCCACCCACCGCCCCGTGCACCTTGCCGGCCTTCACAGGTGCTCGCTAACAGCACTTGCTGCCCCAACAGTCTGTTAAGGCTACACTGTGCATCTTTGTCTTTGTAAGAGAGAGTGAATGTAGCGGTGTGAGTTGTGATCGTGTGTGTGTGAATCACAGCTGCGCTCGGGAAATGTTGTGCTTGTCACATGCGCCATGTGCGAGTTTTAGCCGTGAAAGGCATTCGGGTGTTTAAATTGCGCATTCGTGCGGTTTGAATTGCGAGTGTGAATTGTCCTTGTGCGAGTTTATTTTTCAGTCAATGCATGCGCGTCTGTTGCGCGTCAGTGCCGTTTGTGCACGCGCTGTATTTCAATTGAATGTGTTCATATGTCGCGTTTGTTTGTACGAATACGTTACAGACCGTGAGCATTAGATTTGTTATTAGCACGATTTTGCATTTCTTAAATTGATATTTACATGACCATATACACGTGCGTGTGTTTGTGTGCAATCATCTGTTTGCACGCGTGTGTATTTGCACGCGTGTTTGCACTGTTGTCTGTTTCTGCGTGAATCGCATGCGTATTTGAATAGCGTATGCGCTCGAATTGGCACCGTATCGTTTGTACATCGAGGAGGAGCGGTGACGCTGTGGTTAGCGCACTGAACCGTGAACCAGGCCACTTAAGTTCGATTCTCAGTCGGCCTTGCATATCTCTCCCACCCCACGCTCCTCTGCCCATAGTGAAGTACACTAAGTATTCATACAACCCTTTCATTCGGTAGGGATGTAAATAATGACTCTAGGATTATATATGTGTATTGCGGGTGTGTGTGTTTGAACTCTGTGTGTGCACATGAATGTATATCACAATATGTATTCGTACTGGAGTAATCCGATGAGCAATAAAGCTCTTTTTAACAGATGTCCAGTAGGGGCAGCTCAGAACGTTACAACAACAAACAATACAACAATAGGTGTGCAAAGTAGAGAAAAGGTAAACAAATCAGTAAAAATTTTATACAAATAAAACTAAATAATTATCTTTTTTTTAATCTTACCATGTAAAGCCCACGGAGCTATTTAGCTTATTTTTATATTCAAGTATGTACGCGTTAATTACTTTGCGCGTGTGTATGCGTACGCGTGCAATCATATCTGTCATTATTGTTGTTACAACACGTGTTCATCCCGAAAAGCATCACTCTGAGTCTCAAGACTCTTTTTTTCAGGATGGCCCTGGCCAAAGTTCCCACAGTAGGGGGAGGGGCGATGCTGCTGCTGCTGCCGCTGACTGCCGCTGTGTATCATCCCAATTGCGTGATTTGCAGTCATGGGATGTTTGACCAACCCCGGTGATATCGATTTTTTTTTTTACAATTGTGTTATAATTGTGTGTGTGTGGCGTTTGCAGGTGTGAATAGCGCGCGCGTGCGTGTGTTTGTGCGTGCGTGTCCGTGTGCACGTGCGTTTGTGCGTATGAACAAGTCTGCACCCAGTGAATTGTGTGTGGGTGCATACACGTTTACAGTGCGGGTGTGTTTGCCTTTGTGCAATCTTTATTGCGAGTGCTGCCTCTAACCAAACACCAGGGTTCGATACCAGGTCATATGGCAATCGCCAGTGGCGATAGATGCATAAAACTTGGCTTTGGCGTGCGCTGGATAAACTCAGCCTTAAATTAATACCTGTTGCGTGTCAACATCAGTACTGGTGAGACAAAGGAGACCGCGAGTGCTTGTTCTGGCCACGCCACTTATCCCGTATGTACTGTGATGATCCTAATAGGTGCTCGCAAACAGCCTGGCACGTGATGGGATATGTCTGTGTTGTTCTCGGAGATCGATGGTGCAGTGGTTAGCGCACTGCGCTACGAACCCAGCGACCCCAGCTCCTCCCCGTGTACTTTGTCTGCCTTATTGGGTGCTCGCCAACAGCACTTGCCCGATTACGAAAGGCTATTCGAGTGATCTTCGTCTGTGTTGTTCTGGGGAGAGGTAACACAGTGGCTCGCGCGCGCAGTGCATTACGAACCCGGCCACCTGAGTTCGATTCCCGTGCACGGGCAAGCATTCGTGGCGAGTGATATCCTAATGTGTCCTGGGTGTCACCTCGGTCGACTCAGCCTTAAATGAGTACCTGGTGCGGTGTATTAAACATCAGCACTGGGCGGACAGAGGCGACTGGGGCGTAGCGCTGGTCACCCACCACTACCCTCTCTGTGCGCCGTACCGGCCTAAATAGGTGCTCGTTAAGAGCACTTGCCCCGACAGTTGTGACCCCACTCGAGTCGATGACGTCGCGTGAACCTGCAGGGCGCATAATGGGAGCATTACTCCAAACGAGCCTCTTCTCATCGCACCCTCAAGTGCTCAGCAACGTTGAACCTGTTAAGCACTTCAGTGGGTGACCACCAAGGCTTGCCACGTGTTGTTGACCACGGGACAGAGAAGTATGGCCAGGAGATGGTAGTGCACAGTGCCCCTCCCCACCTCCTCACGCGTTATGCTTGATCGGTTTTCTCCGCGTGCTCTGATTTCGCTCCACGTGAATTCAAACACTCGTTAATGGAATTGGCCGAACATCCCAACGCAGGACCCTCCTTGAAAAAGAGTCTGGAGACTCAACGAGGTGTTCATGGGTAAATAAAGAGAATCATAATGACTTAGAATAATTCGTTCGGAAAAATGTCTTTCAAATTTTTTTTTTTACTCTTTATGTCTGTGTGTCAGTCCTTTGTATGACCGTGTGTCCAGCAAAAATAAACCCTTACCTCCTCGGTGGCGCCGGACGGTAACACTGTGGTGGATGCGAGCAATTCTATGGGGGTAATGGCCAATGCTATTCGGCTTTTCCCCTGATGGTGCTTGCAGCCACCACAGTGGCCAATGGGGGCTCTGGATGGGTGCAAGGGGCTGATAATCCCTCCACCTTCAACCTAACTGCCACTAAAACACGTGTGAAAAATCGAAATAAGCATGTGCCGGAGGCCCCGGGGGGACAGGGTGTCTATGACTTTTCCTGACCTAACCCGATTGAATCCTCACCCTCGGGGTTCCTCTATGAACAGCAAAAAGCCATTGCGGGTCTCCACGTGGAATGTTCGAAAACACTCACTGCGGAGGAGAGGCTGCCACTCCTCTGTCGGGAGCTGGACCAGTACCTACTGGATCTCTGCGGTATTCAGGAGGTCCAGTGGACTGGCTCTGGCTCCTGGCACAATGAGGGGTGGACAGTCCTCTACTCGGGGTAGGAGATTGCCAATTAACAGGCAGTGGTTCTTCTGAACACAAATTTGAAGGGGGCGTGGGACGGTGGCGGTGAGGTGTGGGGAGCTGTAAGCCCAATACTTCTCTGGGCTCGTCTTCCCATCAACCAGAGATGAGGAGTGGTGGTCGTGGTAACTTATGCCCCCACCGAAGATGAACATCAGTGGAGGGATGCAGGCAGGGCCAATGAGTCAGATGCCTTCTTTGACCTCCTGTCACAGGTGTTAGCTAAAGTGGCCCGTCAGGATAGAGTCATCCTGTTGGGTGATTTTAATGCCCGATTGGGTCATGATGCTGGCACGTGGTCTGGAGTGATTGGAAGGCATGGGTCAGATCGTCTCCATTACAACGATAGAAGGCTGCTAGACTTGTGTGCAGCCCATGGGCTTGAAATTACAAATACGTTGTCTGTCATCGGCGCATCCACACAAAATCATGGATGCATGCCGGGTCCAAGCAAGAACATCTGCCGTATGATATAGTGATGGAACCGCGGATGTGGGCCCATATCCTTGACACCAGGACTTACCGTGGAGCTAATCTGCCCACTGATCATCGGCTTGTCATCTGTAAGATGCGCCTGCCATTCTTCCACTCCGGTGGTGTGTGTACATCCAGGACCCCATCCAAACCAAAAGTGGCCTGGTCTCAGCTAGCTGATGAAACCTGCAAGCAAGAATTTCATCATCGCCTGCAGCTGGGGTTGGCATCTTCCCCCACTTCTGATGCTGTGGGGAAATGGGCAAAGTTTAGGACTGTGGCTCATGCAACTACAATAGTGGCTTTAGGTGCATGGTCCAAACGTCCCCAGAGACCCTGGCTGACAGAGCAGGTGTTCCGGCTGGCTTAGAATCCCATGTCAGAGAATGAGGAGGCTTACCGCAGCCTTCACTCAGAGGTTCGGAGAGCCGTGCAGCACTGAAAGGATGGTGATCCGATCTCTGACCCCCAGGAACAGGTTTGCAGATTTCCTGAGCATGTCTGTGAGTTAGAGGAAATCTCTCAGCCTAGAAAACATCATTGGGCACAGTGGGGTTGACTCTTCTGAGGCTGCTGTGCCTCAAATATTGGAAGAAGTCGTCACCCCCTGTGAGTGACAGGCTGAAGTGTCATCTGTTTGAGGAAATACAAAAGGAAATCCAGAGTCTGAGACCAGGAAAATCACTGGGCAAAGATGATCTCCCAAGCAAAATGCTGATGGAGGGTGGTGTTTGCACGCAGACTGCCCAATATGACATCATAATAACAGTCTCTACAACTGGACGGGTTCTGCAGGAATGGAAGGATGCCCTGGTGGTCTCCCTCTTTAATAAGGGGGATTGCACAGACTGTAACAACTACAGGGGCATATCCTTCCTCAGTGTGCCTGGAAAGGTCCTGGCATGGATTATTCAACATCGCCATACCAGGCACGCTGAGGAGAGGCTTGCGGAGCCCCAATGTGGTTTCAGCAAAAAGCGGTCCTGCACAGATTATACTTTCTGTCTCTCTGCTACAGCAGAGGTGTAAGGAATTCCAACAAGACCTACATCTCTGCTTTATTGACCTGGTCAAGGCCTATGATACCATCAGTAGGCCAGGGCTTTGGGTTATCCTTCGTGCTCAGACCGTCTGCTCACAATCATTAAGGACCTTCATGATGGTGGGGAATCGGATCCATTACCTGTTCACCTTGGGGTGCGACAGGGTTGTCCATTGGCTCCCACATTATTTAGCATCTATTTCGACTACATAGTTTGTGAAGCCTTCAATGGCGTTACCGGAGGAATTTTTGTCTGGTACAGATATGATGGGAGGCTCATTGATGCCCAGGTGCGGTCAAGGGATCCTATTAGTCAACCATATTATGTATTCTGATGATCTGGTAATTGCTGTTCACTCAGAGGAGGAGTTGGAGGTGCTGCTGCTAAACCTGGAGCGTGCCACTAAGAGATGGGGCCTTACCATCGACCCCACCAAAACGTAGCACCTGCCTGGGCATTTTTTGCCATCAGATACTCCACCCCTACAACTCCCAATTGGTGATGGGGTTGTTGTGGAGAATGTGGATAGTTTTCCATATCTGGGCAGTGTGCTCATGACCGGCTCTGGTTTGACAGCAGAGATCTCACTCCGAATCAGTCGAGCGGCATTATTTTTTCATCGGCTGTGTAACACGATGTGGAAGCTACCTGGTCTGTCGCTCCATATGAAGCTTCGAGTCTTCTCGGCCAAGGTCATTCCATCCCTTCTCTACGCTTGCGAAACGTGTATCCCCCTAATGGAGCATCTTCGCAGATTGGAAACATTTAGGCTGTCCTGCCCACGTGTGAGGTGCTCATAAATCCTTAAAAGAACTGGACAAAGTCCCTTCGGTGAGCTGCTCCAGCAGACAAGGCTGCATTGGCTGGGTCATGTAGCCCACATGCCCAGCCATCACATGCCTAAATAGCTTTTGTTCGGCCTCCTCGAGGGGGCTAAACGGGCGTGGCACGGGCTACAGAAGAGATGGAGTGATGTGGTACAAGAGGATGTGGAGCTAAGTGGACTTTACGATAACCTGTACCAGTCGCCCTCCAGCAAGAAAGGATGCTCACAACAACGAATGGAACGCTGGGTGGATAAAACACAGGAAGTTCGCACAGTAAGGGGCACAGGTGCATCGGCCAGTAATCTCAGTCAGTCGACCCATTGCACCTGGGTCTGTCTTGTGACCTGCCAGCGGACATTCGACATTTCACGTGGCCTTAACGTGCACATAGCCTGGCACAAGCGCCGCGGTGACGTCACTGCCACTTAGTGGCGAATGGCGGCTGTTGTTCTATGTCCGTGGGGGGATTATTTGAGCCGGTCCCTGGGCCTCCCGTAGGTTGACTCGGCCTCAATTGAGTACCTGGCGCAGTAAACGTCGCCACTAGGGAGACTCAAGGCGTTCGGGCGTGGTGCTGGCCACCCACCCTCTCGTGTGCCGTGCCGGCCTTGAAAGGTGCTCGCTAACAGCACTTGCCCCTACTGTCTGTTAAGGCTATACGGGGGATATTTGTCTTCATATGTACGTGAGTTTTATCCCCAAAGGGCAATTTTAAACAAATGTCACGGACATTCTTTGATGTGCGCGCATTTAAATATGATTAAATCAGTGCTAATTCAAAGGAATGTTCAGTACAGAACATGGCGAAAGAGAGATGAAAGGTGCTGAGGAATGTAAAACAACCTCGCTTTGCAAGTCCGTGCCGCGTGCGCGCCTATTTGATGGGGTTGCTCAGGATCGCAGGCGACGGTGGAAGTTCCATGGCCCAGTGAGAGATCACCCACCTGCATGGCCATGATCATGCATGGGGGGGGGGGGGGTATGTATGGACGATGCTATTCACGAAGTGCTTGGCTTCACGTGCAAGGAAACTGGAGAGGGTCGAGAAGACCCCCGCGGGCACGACGAGGGGGTAACGTTGGGAGTTCTGAATCCATGGATTCAAGAAATGAACGCTTTGCTGCCATCTCGTGGCGACGTCACACGCCAAACCTATAACACCTGGTATTCCTATGCAGGCGGTCTCTGCAAACTCGGATACTTAAGAGTTTGTGAGTCGAGGACGCTGCGAGTCAATGGTTCTCTGTGGTATACAATAACCCTACATTGTATTGTATTCTCCCCAACGAAGCCTACCTTATGCCTATTATGTATTGTATAGTTTTGCGTTGAACTAGAGCCCATTTCTCACAGCGGGGGACCTTGCCTTTAAACATCAGACAATTCACCAGCATTGGTTTAAGCTAAGCCTACATCTGCCAGAGACGGTGAACGTGGAAACTGGTCCAGAGTTTGCTTGCGTTGAACCAATGCTGCTAATGTGGTGTAGCAAAATGTTTTCACGTTTTTTATGCGGAAAAACAAATACGGGAAGGCGGCGTTACGTCTGCTCAATGACGTTGTTCTCTTTAGTCTACACCCTGTGCATTACGTTCAAATTGCCAGCCAGCCATGTTAATTGACAGCATGCCTTTGGGTGGAGTAGTGGCGCGGTGGTTAGCACACTGCGTCCCGAGACCCGGCCACCAAAATTCAGCGGTGAGTGATATCTGAACTGGTTCTGCACCCCCCCCTTCCCCTAACAGTCATCCTACCGAACCTTCGCGAACCAGCGTGGTGAAGTATGGTCAAACAAACTCCACGGCCGACACGGTGTGAGCAGTTCTAATCCAGCAGTGTATTGACAAAGGGCTATAACTATGACTTTTATGTGCAACAGTCATCATCGAGTTGTTCTCGAGTGGCTCAGGCGAATTCATAATGGCCATGTCAGTCACGCATCACTTGCCCGCTGATAGCAGGGTTTGAGCAACTTGTCATTATAAAGGTGTGGAGAGTTGATTGTCTTAGCCCGGTCACCAATGACAAGCACATGGTCGGACCTTGCAGTATGTACCCGTCACGGCGTGTCCCAAAGAATTGTGTACACGCTACAGCTTGGTAATGTCTTTTGACGTGACTCGGATACCGAAATGGAACTATAATTTGGAGAAAAATAAATCAAAGACAAATATGTTTCGCCTCCGGGCATCTCGCCCTTCAGCGGCAAGGGGTTTGTGGATCGTGAAATTTTTTAAAAATTTCAAACACGCTTGGCTGCGAGGTGGCGGTGCAGCAAACGGATTGTTGAATCCATCTGTGCGGACCGTTTAATATTCTCTTTCATATGCATCGTTTTCCGTGGAAACTCTGGTTGGCCGAACACTCCCAACTCAGACTCGGTGTGGGTTTCCTTGGTACATCAAGGGATTTATTATTGTTATGATTGTTGTTTTGCAGATCCGTCACCAAAACACACGGGGTTCCTGGAAAGAAGAAAAAGAATATACATTTGAGAAAAATATATAGAACATCTGAAAGGAAAATCATCAACGAAAAATAATCAAAGTAGTACATCCGTTCGAATAAAGAGTTCAAGAAAAAATATATGTAGGAGCCAAAAATGGTGTAAGAATAACATCTACACGGAAAGAAAGGGTAAACAATATAAGGGCATCTGCTAAAAGAGGAAAGCCTCGTCGAAGCACGACACCCAGAAAAATAAATATCCGTGCAAAGAAAAAAGTATTAGAATAAAGGAGAACATCTTTTAGAACAACAGGCCGCCGCCACCACAACAGCGACGACCACAACTGGACACCACTAGCACTCGTACTCCCCACACACGGGTTGGCACGAGCGAGGAGATCACCGGTGACCATGTCTCTTGGTGTGCCCGAGCGCACCCAGGTGCGTCTCGTCTTCCTGGGCGCCGCCGGCGTGGGCAAGACGTCCATCATCAAGCGCTTCCTCCAGGGCGCCTTCGAGACGCGCTACCGCCCCACGGTGGAGGAGCTCTACGCGCTCGAGTATGAGGCCGGTGGCTCCAAGATCAAGCTGGAGGTGATGGACACAAGTGGCAGCTACCGCTTCCCGGCCATGCGCAAGCTGTACATCCGCGACGGGGACGCTTTCGCGTTGGTCTTCTCGCTGGAGGAGCCGCAGTCCTTCGAGGAGGTGAGGAGGCTCCGCGAAGAGGTCCTCGAGATCAAGGAGGACAAGCGCCCTCCCATCGTGGTGATCGCCAACAAGGCGGACACCCAGCCACCGCAGCCTCAGCAGCAGCCTCAGCAGCCGCAGCAGGAGCAGCAGGAGCAGCAGCAGCAGCAGGACCTTCACCAGCAGCAGATCCAGGTGGCCCGTGCCACTGTCGAGCTGCAGTGGAACCATTGCCTGGTGGAGACGTCGGCCAAGGAGGACGGAGGGGTGACGCGGGTCTTCGCTCAGCTGCTCCGGGAGGTGAACCTCCCGAGCCGCCTGAGCCCCGCTCTGCAGCGCCGCCGCGAGACTCTGCCCGTGAGGCCCCTGCCCCTACAGGTGGCGCGGCCGCCCATCAAGAAGGCCAACAGCTGCGTGGTGGCTTGATTGCGGACGAGATGGTCCGCGTCCCTGCCTGCCTGCCTGCCTGCCTGCCTGCCCAGCGTCCACCCACTCGCTCGCCTGGCTCACGGCCTCGTACGCAGTGGACGTGGGAGTGAGCCCAACCGCAAGATGGTTCTACGCTCGCACGTGCAATGGTGTGGTGGTGGTGATGATGAAAATTCCACATTCCCCAGGCCAGGACATCCACTGTTGAGCTACAACACACAACATTTCAAGTGTCTCACTGCTCAAACGAGCGATGGAGCGGTGCTCATCTCTCCGTTGCAGTTCCTGGTGGTGCAAAATTCCACATTCCTGTGGCTGAGACAATTCCATGCATAAAATAACCGTTGTTGTCTACCCACGAAGTAGTCCCGATTTTGTCGACCCGGGTTGGATGATGGGCGAAATTGACTCTTGACCAAGAAAGATTAGCCACTCGTAAATTGTTTGAGTTGTGAGTCAAGCGCCCTATCAATGGGTATACATGCAACGTGTTTCCTTTGTATTGTATGAATGTAGAGCCCTCTCGATTGGTGTTCTCATGGGCAAGCGTGGCTCCAGTTGACTGGGAAGAGGATTGGTTGGAACTTGTTGGTGAAAATTCCAGTTTTATGGCTGCGACCAGTCTCTTGTAGGGAGAGCACTGTTGATGTATAAGGAGCAGTGGAGAGACACGTGTCTCCACTGTTGGCCCTAATTTAAACCAGGCTTTCTTTAGGATGAATAGCCATAGGCACACTTTGGGCAGGAGGGTGGTATGGCTATATCATGCTGATTATCTATGAGGAAGGTGAACCAGTGTTCTACCCACTAGAACACCGGTTGAGATAGCATTAACAAAATTGATTATGTTCACGGGGCTAATTGGACCCTGATTTTCATCTGACCTCACTACATTCGCCGGAAATGTACAATTAATATACAATAACCAAAACTATCACACATTGATTTTATTGTGTGGCTCAATCAAATCCAGTTCGTGACTCCAGGTTGAAGAGGCAAGAAAGTCCACCTCAGATTTTCCAGTATCAGGTGATGCGTGTAGTTTGTGTAATTGAGAAACTGGAACACACTTGCAGTGGCTTCATCACCAGCACTTTATCACATCGACTAAAAGACTCACACGAAGACCCATAGTCTCACATAGACATCCATATACTAACACACAGACCAATACACTCACACATAGTCTTACACAGAGATCCATATCATCACATAGAGACTCATAGACTCACACAAAGACCCGTAGACGCACATGGAGAGCCACAGACACATTGAGACACGTTGAGGAATTGGAATGCAGAGAAAGTGGATTGCCCTAGCAATGGCGTCATCATCAGTGCTCTCCGTCAGAGACCCATAGACTCGCACAGAGGCCTACAGTCTCTCACAAAGAGATGCGTAGACTCAGGCAGGATGCGACTCAGAAAGTGGAGTGCGGTGGCAGTGGATTCACCATCAGCGCTTTCTCGAGCAAACGGGCGAACGCAGCCCACGCGGCTTCCCACAAAGAACCGTACTGGTGGAATCCAGCATTGGTGCGTGCGTTGCCTCCTCTGTCTTACAACAATTATCAATTTCCTCCAGCTATACTGGCGTCCGGAACCGAGACTGGAAAACCCGAGGCGGATCATGTTTCCTCATCAAACCGGAGTCATGAATTACCACTGATCAAATTATGCATTGTCCATGCGAGAGCCCCTTTTACAAGAAGTGCAAAACACATTGCACTCGATCGATGTGGATGCTGTATTTCAAAAGCGTCGAATCCGTTTGTCGTTCTTTGAAGTCTACGTGACTACTCCCTCCGGATCCTAGAGGGCGCCACGGTCACCACAAATCGTTACCCCTCTTCCCATCCCCATCCCTTTAAATAGCCGTCATTGTGTTGTCGTGCGTGTAGATGTTGTGCAGGGTTGACCCGGACAGTCTGGAGCATTGGCATCTGTGTTCTGCTGCGGGTATTTGTGTTGAACTTTATTGTGGTCAACTGCACATGTCATGACGATAAGACTTGGGCTCAATCATCCGTCCGGGTTTGATCTACAGGATGGTCCAGATGCCTTGTGACCCCCCCCCCATTTAATGATCTAAAACGTAATATGTTTTGAAGTAAGGTTTATTTAAAACAGAAATGAATATGCAAGGGGAAAAACCTGTGAGGGGTCAATTAATTAATTGGGGGTCACAAGACATCTGGACCGCGCTGTATCGTCGACAAAGGCGGCGACCCCAGAATGTGCATCCGCGTGTTTGTGTGTATTCGTCGTGACGTGCGTCTGTCATTTGAGTATTTCCTAGTGCAGTATTCCGCCTTGCAGAGCGCACATATAATGACGCAGTGACTGTATTTGCGAGAACACAAACTGTAGGTTGTGTTATCGGGTTTTTTATTTTCTCCCGCGAAGCATCTCTCTCGCTCAAATGAGAATTTGGGACGTTTAAGGTGCAATTTTAATTTGGCTGCCATGAGCCAGCGGTGGAAATGCCACATTCTCAAGGCCGGATTAAAATACTACATAAGACAATATTGGGGGCGGGGAGGAGATGATGGGCTGAATTGACTATGCTGACTGGGGTTTGAACTCGTAACCTTTAAAGTGTGTCTATTATGATAACCACCGAACTGGATTTATATATTGTTGCATGTTACGACATTTCTTGAACTAAACATATATATCTATCATATGAGCATATTTATGAGTATCCAGTTGCGGCCTTTTTTTATCTGCTTGAGTGGCACACTCCACGAGAGGCCAATTACTTGGTCCACTGATTACAAAGAAAGTAAGTTATGTCGTCAAGTGTTAATCACGACACTGTGCCACGTGGAATCTTAGGCACATGGCTTAGTGTCTGAAATGTTTGGGTCTTAAATATGATTGGAAAAAACCTTGGGATTGTTGAAGTGGCAAGACATATTTGTGCCAAATTTCATATTTCTAGTCATTCTAGAATACGTTTAGGGTTTACATCAGTCATCTGAGTGTGATTTATATATAAAGTGAAACCCTGTTAATTCTATACATGGAGCTCTGGCCTTGCCGAATTATGCACTATTCCGAATTATGCACAGTGGTACTCCCCAATGCCTCCTGCCCCAATAAAAAAAAAAATCCAAATTTGTTTTCCAAAATCTTCGCACAACATACGCATTGACACGCCTGCATCAATTCTATCCAAAACTTTTGATTTGTCGTGCAGACTAAGGGATGTATACTTCAGTCCCTTTCTATTACTTCTTGATGTAGGCATGGACGATATTTTGTAAAGGATTGCCTTGCACAAACAAGGTAAAGTCCAAAGCGACGGGTCTGCACTAACGCTGACCACGCGCGCCGCCACTAGACTCAGTCATTGTTTTGGTCGTGGCGCGCGGCGTCCCTCCACGTGTATGCCGAAATTGAACCATTCCGTATAGAAATTCGGCTCATGGCGAATAGATGCCGAAAGCGCAGCCGTGCCCAATTATCCACAAATACCGAAATAACAAGGTTTTACCGTAGTCTACATAGTCTAGAGCTACACATGGCGACTGTGTAATAGGACTTGGCTCCAGTGTCGACGATAGCGAATTGAGTAGTCGCTAACAACGATGTTTCCATGAATATTATGGCCATTTAGTTTTCACGTCTCAAAATCACTTGGCTGTGTGTTTCTGTCCGCTTACTCCCACACGAAGTCAGGCTGTTCCTCACAGAAATGGCCAAACATCTCAATGTAGCAGGAGCCTCCCTACAGACATGGTTCTGGGACTAGTGTGAGTCCTTCCTGAGTAAACACAGGGCCGTTGATGTTACCGGTAGGGCCTACAGATGCAAGGCAGTGATTGCGCCGGCGAACACAATTTGTGTCGCTTAGCAACCAGTGATGTTCCAGCTGTGCTGGCGGTTGGGCGACGGTGAAAAACCAGTAGCTCCAAATTGGAGACGGATTGCTAACCTGATTTGTGATGTCGTGATGGGTTTTCTGCATGTGCCCGTCAGTGTGTACGTGCGTGTAGTGCAATGGTTATGGCGTGCGGCAGTGCAACGGTTAGCGTATTGCGTTACGAAACCCGCGGACCAGAGTTTGATTCCCGCTCATGGCCACCAACAACAGTGACAATTATCTGAACCGGTCCTTGGGCCTCCCCGAGGTCGACTCATCCTCAAACGAGTACCTGGTGCGGTGCATTCATATCTCTACTTGGGAGACAAAGGCGGCCTAGTGTGGTGCTGGCCACCCACCCCCTCGTGTGCCATGCTGGCCTTCATAGGTCGCAAACAGCACTTTCCCCAAAAGTCTGTTTAGGGTGTACATGGGATATTTGCCTTCGTCTTGTATGTGCGTGTGGTATTTGTGTGTACAGATGCAACGCGGTTTTATGAATCAATTGCTGGATGAGACAATTATTTTAGCATACTTCACCACGCTGGCCAGTGCGGGTTGGTGACTATCCCAGTAAACATGGAATCTTGGGCCAACGTTGGTGCAACGTTGGGCCAATGGTTGCGATCACAGGCCAACGTTGCATGTTTACTGCGGTGGAGGAAGAGTGCAGAACAATATATTTGTCTGCATTGCCCTCTACAACACCGACTGCACCCGTCTCTTTGGCATAGTGGTCATCCATTTAAGGACGAGTCAGGCTCACCCTGCCTAGCTCCCCAGAGCTGATGAGATTGGGTGCAATCCTGGTGATTTGGTCATATGTGCACGGTATTTGTGTGGTTTTATATATGTATATAAGGCTTTTCTTTGCACCAAACTATGTGACTCAGGTTCAATTCCTCACGATGTCCATCGGTGGTGAATTATAAATGAACCTAGTATGCATGGGCACCTTTAGGTCGACTCAGCCATACATGAGCACCAGGTGTGATGTGTTAATGTCATCACTGGGGAGATGAAGACAGCCGGGGCGTGGTTCACGCTAAGCTACGAGTTATTTTGTTTTCCGCCTTAATAGGTGCTCAGCAATTTCGCTTGTCTCAGCAGTTTGTTGAGCTAAGCACATTGAAGACATGCAGTATTTGTGGTCGTGTATGTGGTCTTGCGGTGCAACTAGCCTTGCACAGGCGCGGCGACGAAGCCCGCCATTCGTGGATACGTGACCTGGTATTGTTGTAGTGCTTAGTGCGTGCACGCGCGCGTGTTCCACGCGGTGTCCTCGGTGGTTCTCGCAGAATCTCAGAAAACCTGAACATCCAAGTTCCATCCCTGGCCACGAAGCGCGACAGTTACAAATGGTATCTGAATCCATCACGCGCATCGCGTAGGTCGACTCCGCCTAAAACGAGTAGCCATTAATGCGGGGAAGACAACGGCGACTTGGACGCGCGTCGCCACGCTATGTCCATCTCGTGTGCTCGACTCGTCTCAATCGGTGCACACGAACGGGACTTGTCCCAAATTGGCCTCGCGTTGTTGTCAGTGGTTCTGGGTGCACCTGTTAATGCCGCTCACGTGTTCGCCATTCTGAGCGAGGATAGACGTGGAGCTTTAGAGTTGGTGTTTGTGCGCTGCTTTCTTATCGTGTTGTCATTGTACATGTTCCGCTCGCTCGAAGTCAATGTGAACGTGCGAGATTGTAATAAACACGTGCGATAACCGTATTGCGCGTCGCCCTGCCTTCCATCCTTTAACACACGCCACGTGAGTGTCATTTGAAACACAAAGGCTCTGTCACAAGTCAAACTTGGTGGTGGATATGGATGTGGTCTGTCATCTAGCACAGCGGAGGTAGTAACGGTTGGTGGATCGTACAAATGATGTTAAAAAAACCCTTTCCCATTGTCGCCGAGCAGGAGCCATACCCTGTCTCGCTCTATCTCTCTCTTCGAGAGCGAGGGAATACTGCACTGTGTTACAAGTTGAGAATTATCATATCGGTTTTCTAAAAAAAAAGATCAAAGCACAACGTTTGACCGCTTTAATAAATATCATACAGATGCCATTTATTGTAACCTTTGAGGCATCAGCGAGTCTTCAAGCCTGGTCTTTTTCATGAAGCTGCTGCACTGGGATGTTTGGGAAATTACATTTAATGAGTGTCGTGGAAGAATCAGAATCTTTATTTATACTGGAGGAATCCGATGAGCCATAAAGCTCTTTTTTTACAAATATCCAGCGGCGGCAGGTCAGAAGGTTACAACAACAAACAATACAAAAACACGATAGGAGTGCAAAGTATAGGAAAGGTAAGCAAACCACAAATATATATCTATGTTTATTCTACCAGGTATAGCCCACTGAGCTATTAGCTTCTTTTTCAGACGCGACCTGGCCACAAATGATAGCTCAACGAAGTGGCTTATCACGTGGCATCCGAGCTCAGAAAGAAACTTGAGTATCCGTAGAAAACCCAAGCACTTAAAGGGCGAGTATTCAAAGTGCCAAAAGGATGGGTTCAATCCGCAGACTCAATCTATCCATGGAACCCATCTCAAGGCTAGCATGTTTGACCAACTGAATGAAATAATGTTCGTGTGAAAGGGTACAAGTTGTTGGACAATGTTCAGTATCGGCCAAACACCGCTCGCTGTGTTTATACCGGCATTGGGCAACGTTGGCCAAGCCCTGTGAGTCAAATGAAGGGCGCGACGAACGATTATGCACCGATAATGGTTCGAGTCGTCGTGCTTTTGAGCTACATGAGTTCTCAATCGGCAGGGGAGATTGCATTGGTTGCTACAGTTCATCTCGATCGTCCATGAAGGATACTAACCGATGCGTGCAAACTACTGCCCTCTGGTGGTCATAAGGAACAATAACAATACCAACAACCGCCATTCACCACGAAGTGACGGTGACGTCACCACGGCGCCTGCGCCAGGCCAGGTGCACTTTGAGGCCATGTGCAGTGTCGAAGGCTCGCTGAGGAACTATACACTCGATTTCACAAAAAGGCCAACTACTTTGGATTGTGGTAAAAAAAATATTAGAATCGCGGCGGATAAAAAAGATGGTAACGGTTGCTCAGATCCTGAGACAATTTCTCTGATAAATTTGAGCCGACAAAGAAGGGATGTGTTTGGCCCATGTCCGTATAGAGAAACTTCTACCATCTTTTTCTCAACTCCGGCCGACGTTTCCCGTCTTGTAGTGCTACTTTCATTAAACAGCATCGTGGTTATTATCAGTGCGTATTCTCCTAGTAGCAAAAGTAGCTACATATGCTACGGGCTCCGCATTTTCAAGGGCCCCGCGCTAAATGCTTTAAAGCTATCAATTCCGGTTCAGTGATTCTGCACTTGCTCTATTAGTATAGTACTATACTGCTTTCAACTTGAACGACTGGGTGTTTAAGGTTAGCGATTTGCCGTATTATTTGGCTGTGTAGCAAATGCAAAAATCTAATTACTTTACTATGCAAGTTAAACATTTATGTGTTTTAATATTCATGTTTTTTATTTATTTAGGACCCCTTTATAACATGATGCTACAGGCCCCGCACTAGCTTAATCCGGCACTTGTTATTATCCCAGCGTCGTTATGGTTATGAGCCATGGTCTATCCACTGCTGTGTGAAGGCCATCCAGACGTTTGTCATTTCTCGTGGCCCTGCCATGCCAACAATCCATATCATGCCTGTACTTGAAAGTACCTCGATGCTCCATCACACACATACACAAAATCAACCATGATCAATCTACTGCTGAATAAATACCTCATCAAGCCTTGGCCATCTTGCATCATCCTAACACGAAATAATCCAGCGAACACCAATACGCGTGCTGATTTAATCGCTCCATCTGTCTCTGACGCACGTAATCCCTTGGCTGTCACTCTGATGGTCACTATGCTTGACCATGATACACACGCATTACTCACTGACACAAAGATCCCCCTATAGCCTGAACGGACTATTGGGGCATGTGCTTTCAGCGAGCATTTATGAAGGCCAGAACGGCACACGAGGGGGTGGGTGACCAACACCACGCCTTTGTATTCCCAGCAGCGATGTTGACACACCGCAACAGGTACTCATAGGGGAGGCCCAGGACCAGTTCAGATAATGCTGAGGGTGCATGAACATTAATAGTGAACGATACAGATCCCCGTTGTGTCCTATGCAAGGGTCGGCCATTGTGTTGCCGGCATCATGGTCCAAATTAGAAAAATGACCCACAATGTGCACGATATCGGACTATACATTGCAAGTGCCTCCTACAACCTCACTACTGGCAGACCACAGAGCATGGGTAATTGTTGGCACCGGTGTCTCGCTGCCTTCCAGCTTGTTTTTGGTTTCCTGCCCTAACGAGCGGGATTAACTTCTTGATCTCTGTTCGCACCATACGTAGCCAACTTTGCTAATTGGAAGTAATGAGATGGGGCGAATTCCCTCCACGTGTCATCACCTTTTAGATGTTCTGATGTACGTGCTAATACTTCCAATTTTTTTGAGTGCCAATAAAGTTGCCAAAGGGAGCGTCACTGAGCCTTGAGGTTATTTAAAGAAACTTCTAATGACGAAACCAGAGTTCTCGGATAAACCTAACGCATGCAAGGGGATGACGGTCTAAGCTTTGCACGCATAGATTGAATCAATAGACAAAATACGTGTAGTGTACATTACATTTTGTTTACCTTATGAGGATCTCATCCATTGGTGTACTGCCATCTCCTGGCCACCGTGCGGCCCGCAGCCTGACACCTACAACACCTGGCAAGCCCTGGCGGTTAAACCATTCAAGTGGTATCCAGGCGCAGTCCCACTTAGCTTCCTAGATTCGATGAGATCGTGGTCATTTGGTCGTCTAGA
The DNA here is from genome assembly GCF_015708825.2 of Lethenteron reissneri. Taxonomy (NCBI): domain Eukaryota; kingdom Metazoa; phylum Chordata; class Hyperoartia; order Petromyzontiformes; family Petromyzontidae; genus Lethenteron; species Lethenteron reissneri. Next base: position 4,212,808 of record NC_083822.1, read on the forward strand.
TATATTGCGAATGGGGGTCCATAACCATCAGCACCTGCACCACTCATTGGGTACGGAATAAATGTATTGAATTGGGATTGGTTTCAAAGACCGCAGCGAGTGATGTTTCGGGTACTCTAAGCGTGGTCACAAATCACTGGAAAGAGGATTGGTTGTGTGCGTCAAACGACAGAAGCTCGCTTGACCGCCCCCCACCCAAATAAACCAGAGCACCTTCCCCCCTTCCATCCGATGACGATGTGATCAGGAAATGGCTGGGATTAGAGCGCCAGTCCGGTGCCAGACCTCATGTCAATAAACTCCCGGGTCTCAACCAAATTACAGCACTCTCCCAATATCGTCATCATCGTCGCCATCAAGAAGCGGCACACTATCCATTATGATGATGAGTCGCATCGTGAACCACGTTAGTCTGCGCTCCTTTAACGGAGGACGAGGCACGCTACACGAGCTGTCTCCTGAAGCCCTCTTGTGGCCAGAAGGCGGCCGCGTTGGCATTTTGTTCCTGAACCACATTGCTGCCATGCCCAGGAATAGTGGATGACATCACGAATGTCGTCATCACCAGCATCGACAAGTGGCAGAGACAGTGGCAGTGGAATCATCAAACCACGTGTCTTCCTCCTCAAAGGAGCGTTTGAACTACGATGACCTCTAAGCCAGTGGTGGAGATTCTACATGTATGAGTCAGGGGCCTGTCTATGCGCATGACAAGCGTTGGTGATTAATAACAAAGATACGTGCACTTTCTTCAGATTATATCTTAAGATCAGATTTTTTTTTATGAAGACGTGCAAAATATAAATACAAGCCTAAGAAAAAAGTAAAACAAAAGCAAGATACTATATACATTTACAAATCATATGTTACATTTTTCAACATGATGAAAAAGTAGTTGTGGTCTAAGTCTCCCATGTGACATTTAAGACCACCCAATATGTAACAAGATGCTAGTCCATACATAGGAATTTGAGCAACTGATGAGCCTTAATAATGACCAAGATAATACTTTAAGCAATTTTTAGCAGTCTGGAGCTTGGCATAATTCACTGCTGAGTGCATTTTTTTGTTTTTCATTTATTTTTATTCTTGGTTCTTTCGGTAAAGTCACGTAGAGGGGAAATAATAAAATATAAAAATAAAACAATAAAATTATCACGCCTCCCAAGGCAATCTCAGTCGTGTGAGATTGCTTGATCATCTTTCACCACCCTGGTCTGTGCATGTTGTTGATGTTATGACGCCTAGTATAGCACATTGAAAATACTTTTTACTTTTTAGACAGTAGAATCATTCATGCAACTGCATTACAATACCGCACGATCTGCAAACGCGTATGTGCCTATTCAGGGTGTTTAAAAAGATGGACGCAATTACAAAGCAGTATATTTCACGATGATAACATGTTACAATTACACAAAAAGTTACAAACGGTTTAATGAGTTATCAAGTTTTACTAACCATTTTATAAATGCTCTATGTGCCCTCCACCTGCTGTACGGACAACATCGAGAAGATAGTTGAATTCGTCCCAAACGCCTCTCAAAGTGTCTTCTTCCACTGAAGTCACCGCTGCCGTGATTCTGTTTTTGAGGTCATCCAGATTAGTCGCTAAAGGTGGCACAAAAACACGGTATATTGTGCCACCATGCTCTTTGACATTGGCGGATCAATGCTGAAACGCACGATGCACCGCAATAACAGATTCAGTCACTGAATTGCAGATCACAAAACGCCTTGTGTTGTGTGGTCGCCATCTTGCAAATGACTGAGGCTAAGGGCTGTTTGTGCGTTGGGAGAGGCATCTATTGGTAATCATTTGAAACTCTATGCCCCGCCCTTTCAAGTGGTAAGAGTTTCATTCATGGGCGGTTCGTGGTTGCAGAGATATCGCAATTTCAAATCGGGTCCATCATTTTTCAACACCCTGTAGATTAAGATGGTGACGCAATTAACGAGTGTTGATATGTGTGGGAGGAAACCAGAGCACTCGGAGAAACCCCATGGGTGCAAGCTACAACTGCACCAATACGGCAGATGGAGATTAGTTCATACTTTGCTGTACCGCATTATCTTGACAAGCCAGGATATGGTACCTTTATGCCAATGGTTCTTAACCTTTACTGCAGCCTTGCACCCCTTTGGTTCTCAATCGTGAACAACGGTTGTATAATGTTTAATAAATACAAAGGTTTGATGAAACAAAGTAGTTGTACTTACGTGCCAATGCTTAATGTGTTTCGATTATTTACCTTCTAAAAACATGCGGCCATGTCTTGCACCCCAAGAAAGGGCATCTGGCACCTCCACGGGGTGCGTGCGCCCCAGGTAAAATAATCCCTGCTCTATGCCCACGGGAAGGGAGTTTCAAAACATCTGTGTGGCCCACCAACCCCCGGCTTTTGCAGTGCTGGACTTCAGTCGTGGCAGTCTGGAACTGAGGCGTGGCTCACTGGTGAGTCTTAATGGGGGCATCGATGACACTCTGCCCCCGTCGTGAGAATGTGTGAATTCCACCGTTGGCTCAGTGTCTCCTGCAACGATGAGCGCCGTCAGTTGTTTGTTGTAAACACTTGGACACGTTGACTCGACTCGTTTACCAATCAACATTCATGTACAGTCCCTACTGTATGCCAGATGAGGGTCGTGGGCGTTATTATTCTATTATTATTCATCGGGCTGGTCAGTCCCGATTGGTGAAGGGAGGGTGCACAGATGTTGGAGCATAGTACAGCACAACAATGGGATTTTGCTTCACTGCCCAAACGGTGTGTAGAGGTTTGGAATCACACTTATCTCGGCCTCGCTGTGCGCTGCGTTGCACCACTAGTCGAGTAGATAACCTTGCGTTCAATAAACCCTCGGAGCCAGGATGAACGTCCAACTCCAATCGTCATTTATTGATTGTAACAGGTAAAACTGGTGAGAAAACACAGATACAGCATCTGTTCTAATCCGGAAAGACCAACACAATGAACACCACAGCATCAGAACATTGTCTTAGATAACAATAGATCCTGGACGGACCAGGTCCCTACATTACCACTGAACAACAAGACAAGAGCACAAGCCGGTGTGTTGCATACAGGCACATCGTGTATTCATCCCACTGCACCCCAAATGTACAGCATTACACATAACACTAAACTGTGGATGAGATACTTCGTCATCTTTACTCTCAGGATCGCAACATAGGCACAAGTCTGACTCGACCTACTAAATCACAAGTAACATCCACAATAAGGAAAGTCGCAGGCTTCGTTACTAACTAGGCCTCGTATTTACTACAACTTAACGGCACCATAAAGGGATTTACATCACTATAACGGACATTCCAACATTACAACAGCATTGCCAATATTATAGGAATATAAACAAACTTACAGACAATGCTTCTTAAGCTCCCACAATGGACAAGTGCGGCTGTGGTCTCACTGAGATGCGTTGCGTGTCGCCATCTTGACTTATCTATGTAATGGCCGACGCCCGCGTGGTACAGTGGAAATCTAAAATTGTAAATTAGCATAAAAAAACAGGACCTTCCTGTGAACATACGCTCCACATCTGCCGTGAGGCAAGACAACACTGCACTATCCAAATGGTGTCTTGAACCCCCGCAAGTCGAGTATCTCACGAGGTGTGTAAATCACCACCACTGCGGAGAGACAAAGATGGCCGGAGCTTGACGTCGTTCCCATCACACAGTCATGCACCGCCCCTAGCCTTAAGGGGCCGTCCATAAATGACGTCACGCACCTGGGGGGGGGGGGGGGTCAGACATTTATAACGATGTGTGACGATGGTGGGGGGTTTGAGAAATGTGACGTCACGTAAAAATGTGCAACTTTAAATAAATATAGACAACACCTTCTACTTAAGTAAATAGACTTTTTAATGAATGTTTTCTCCTACAACATCAGAGTGCAGCGCCACATTAAATACGCACTACAATGACAATAGTTTAAAGCGATTTGAAGCATGTTTTATTTTGCGGGAGAGGGCAGATATTTGTGACGTCTTATTTGAGGGGGGGGTCTGACTTTTTGTGACGCCGTGTGACAAAGGGGGGGGGTAAAAATCGTCCAAAATTGCGTGACATCATTTATGGACGGCTCCTAATGCACAAGGCAGCAGGTGCTCACGAACAGAGTAGCAGCTTGCACCCCTTACTGAATGGGGCTGTAAGGTGGGAATCGTCAGTCTGTGTGCGTCCGTGCGCGCGCGCGTCCGTCTGCGCCCGGGGATCATTTCGAATGATCCGTTTATATTTGGACCGCTGCCTCGATCTAATCTCCAACTGGTGCGACCTGAGCTAAAAGACATCCCACGCCTCTCGTTTCACCTCTCGGCCTCCCTCCACTCCAGCGGCGGCGTCGGCGGCTGCGTCTCAATCTCCATCCGCGGAGTAAACCTGCGAGAAAGCAGGCAAGCCGTGGTCTCCCATGTAGCCTATGCCTGGGCTGCGCGCTGGACGTGCTGTCAGCGAGCACCTATTAAGACGGCGGGCGGAGGATTGCGGTGGAGGCTCGCTGCTGCTGCTGCTGGTGACCAGACGCTCGAGCAGCAAGCACATTGATGTGGGTTCAAGCGGATTTTACCCCGTGTACGTATATATATAGACGCACATTCACGAGTACAGATAAGATACGATTCAGAATTTGAGTCTGATTGCATTCCTACACGCGCATACAGAGATGCATCCACACACACACACCGCAGTCGTGCGTGTTCATCCAGTGCGTATGTATCTACGTTGAACTTTTTTCACAGCATAAGTAGCCAACCGCGCTAATCGGAGGTGCAGTATCGGGCACATGATGATGACATAGCCAGAAGTGGATAGACCATGGCTCATGATGATGGTGGTGGTGATGTTGCCCGGTCTGTAGCCCTGGCGAGGTCCACCGCTGCGCAAGGCTCCCATATCTGCACGTTGACTCTTGATCGATCCACTGCTGGATGAAGGCCTCCCCAAGCCGTCGCCATCCCTCGCCACGGCCCTGCGATGCAACAATTCATCTAGCTCCTGCACCCGAGGTGATCTCATCGCTTCACGTCTACTGCGGTCGTGCTCTCTGGACGCGTTCTCTCCGTTGGCTGCCACTTCTGTCGTTAGGCTCGACCGCCGGCCATCAAACCCTTGAGAGACGTGCGTTTAAGAGTAATTGGCTGCTGCTATACAATTCCACGTGATAGCCACTTCGTTGAGCTGTCATTTGTTTTCAGGTCCCTTCTGAAAAAGAGCTAGGTAGCTCTGTGGGCCTTACCTGGTAGAAGAACAATTGTTGAGTTTTAGTTATTTGCGCGACGTGTCAATATGATGTGTCTCATTGTCTGATCCATGTGTTTTCCTCTGTCTCTCTCTCTGTAATTCCAGGCATGCATGTCTTTATGCGTATATGCAGACTCTTTAGCCTTTGTTAATTTCCTTTGTCTTTGTCCATGCTTTCGATTCACATGTCAAAAGAACGGGTAATATGCATGTATGTTGAACTTCTTTCGCACCGTACGTAGCCAACCGTGCTCATCAAAGATGCGATATACACCCTGATTAAATACACCCAAATAAAAAAAAATAAAAAATAAACATTCTCCGTCTGTGTATACGCTTTCCATAACTAATTTAAGTAAAAAAAGCACTCCAATCCGCTCTCCTCTCTCCCTTAATTTAATCGTTCTCATGCCAATCCGTCTCCAATCGCTGCCCGATAGATTAATTTTCCGACGTCCTTTCATGTTGTGTCCCTCAGGCAAATGTCTAAAGTTGTTTGAGTCAACTTGTTGCAAGTGGCTTTTGTTTTGCTCAAATGTATCTTGAGCAACACTTTACAGAATTCTCTATTGCGTCATTTTCTAATTTCCTGCAGATCGTATAGCCATTGCAAAGGCTGGGATGGTCAATATGCATTGTCCATTTATATGCGTGGCTCTCAAATTCAAATTTTTACATATTCTTTTGCTCTGAATAACTTTGTTGAGAGAATGTGTCTGTGTATAAATCTCATATTATCTCGTATCTCCTTTGGTATCGCGCTCCTTTTCCTAAGAATGTCATTTGTGGGTCCAGATAATTTGTTCTCTGTTCATTTTGTAACCTCCACTTTCAATGCGCTATCCATTCCTATTCTACTTATTGCATTATTTAAAATTGATGACATTCATCTCTATCACGTCTTCTAGGCACGTGGTTCCACTGCTCAGCGTTAATATGACATTGGCAGACGCTATCCTTTGTTTATTTCTTTGCTCTCTCTCACCCATTACAATGTCGCGATGCGTGGAACCCTCCTCGCCTTTGGTAGTTGGGCAATTTTCTCGAACCACTGGTCTACATCGTCCCTATTGTGGCTTCTTCTTCTTGGTGCCCTCGGAACATGTCCCTGAATAATCTCTTGACTTTTTTGCGCTTTAAGAGCCTTAGTCCAAGCTGACAAACATCATCTGATAAAACTCTTAAACCCCAAAATCCCAATTTGTATTCATGGCGATGCTAAGAATTCCACTCTACCATAATTACTGTCAACTGTCCCTCGATGATAGAAAAGGATGCCACTTTCCACAAGTATAGAGTTCTGTCTTTTTATGTTCACATCACTAATGCCAACTATGTCCCTTATTAGTTTACTGAATTCTGTCTCCAGCTTGACAACAATTGATTTTTCAGATAGTCTGCACATTATACGTGGTAATGTTCTATGCTCAGTCATCTTACCCAGGGATGGATACACATTTTTAGGGAATGTGCATTTACAGGTAGACCTACATATACGCAATACGTACACAAATATAACACATGCATAAGCACATATAACGGCCCAGATTTACGTATGTTTAGGTACAAGTAAAATCATTATTTATTTTAAAAAATGAATCCCCTCCTGAACGAAGGATTTCCCATGCCATGTCTGCCATGAGGCTTGTTTGATCATAATTCACCCCGCTGGTCAATATGGACATATTTCTGCGTGCATATGTATATATGTAACAATACAGAAAGATTAGTTAAATTCCTGGCCATGGCTAACATCGCTGGCGAGTGATGTCTGAATCAGTCCAAGGAACCCCCATTCACTAACTTGCACTGACCAGTGTGGTGAAGTATGGTCGCACGATCCCCATGACCAACAATGTATGGAGAGGCTTTCACTCAACAGTGGATTGAGTCATCATCATCATGATCCATGGGCAGATAGCCCCGTAGGTGTCCACTGCATAATTCCGTCGGTAGTTTCCACTTTCCTCCGCCTTGTGTCAATTCGCTCAAGTCGTGGCCACTTCTTTCCGGCACCGATCTCTTGTGATGTCGGCGTCAAGCCGTTCTCTGTTAGGTCTTCCTCTCTTTCCGATTCCTTCCATTTTTCCAAACAACACCACACTTTTAATGCTCCTGTTATTGTCCATCCTATATATTTGTGCACATAGTGCCAGTTTCCTTCTCATCACTGCTTGCATCAGGTCTTCTTCTCTGTGCAACCTTGGTCTTACTTCTATGTGGATTGAGTAAGGGGCTGCAACTTATTATGCACCGTGATACATTAATTCTTGCAACCATTATCGAAGCTGTGTCTCATCACACCACTAACAATGACTCTCTCGTTATACATACAGAGTGTTGTTCATGCAAGACTGGGGAGAGATGGCGACGACTGCTGGTAAAACAGAGAATATCTGTGACTGCACTGCAAGACGAGTAATGAGAAGCGAGTGGAGGTGGAGACACTGAGGGAGATCGAGGACAGGACACACACAGAGAGAGAGGGAGCAGGGATAGAGCGATCAGAAATGGAGAGAGACTAAGAGCGAAGGGAAAAAGCAAAGACAAAAGCAGAGACTGGAAACAGAGAAACACAGAGAAACAGAGAGACACCAGGAACATAGAGACAGAGATCTGGAACAGACAGGGACTAGAAACAAAGACACAGAGACCGACCAGGAAGGCAGGACGGAGACACAAATACGAGAAAAGGAATAAAACAAAAAGAGAGACCAGAAACAGAGACAAAGAGAACACAAACGGAGACAGAGAGAACATAAACGGAGAGACATCGACCCTGAGAGGACACATCAGTCTCCCGAATGGAGATCCTCCTGGACTTGGAGCCCAATATCATCAACCTCATCATCCTCATCGTCAGCTACGTCATCCTGCTGCTCATCTTTCTTATCTCATGCATCGTCTACGACTGCCGAGGTAAGGACCCGAGTGGCTACAGTGGCTCAACTTTGCAAGAACCAGAAGAACAGGGCTTTCGCCTGGTCCTCATGGAAGACACATTGCAGGACAAGGAGGCAGACGGAGAGAACGAGGAGTTAGAGGATGGAGACAACGTGGAGGAGGAGGGTAGCGGAAAAGAGGGGAAAAGGCCGATGCCATCTCCCGTGATTCCAATCAGCCTGGCCGTCGTCACGACCACCGAGAACTTCAGGAGCTACGTCTTGAGCACGCGACGCAACACCGTCATATAGCAGGGCAGAAGAGAAGCGCGCCACACAGGAGATGCGGAGTGTACGGGAGATGCAGCCTGCATGGATACTCTTTAAGTTGTCTGCTTCAAGGGCAGGTCAGCGGCTGGAGATGCCTCCATCCCATACGATTGCAATCCCCACCCCTGTACCTCACAACACCTGACCCACTCCACACCAGGGTTCTCAAGCCATGACTTGAAGAGGGACGTTTGAGGCAGCTTGGCCCCTGGTCTTCCTCGAGTGTGTTTATAGGTGGCACCGTCAGCAGATGTAGATCTGCATTATACACAGGGCTGATCTGTAAAGATCAACGTTGCAATAGCAAGGAGGCTTGCGGTAACACGGTCACGAGATGACCTTGAGAGCGACTGTGGACAGGTGGAGCAGAGGCCACCAGCAAGGGCAGAGAGAAGCGCACGGCGAGCGAGGTATGTGAAGGAGTCGCTGATGTAGAGAAGAGGAGATCATTTGGAGGTGAAGTTATTGGTGACATGAGGCTCAGATGCAAGATCAAGTAGAAGATGGAGTACTGAGAGTAGGCCCGTAATGGTTTTCCATCCCATCCCTACCAGTAATTCAATGAATTGTCGCAAAGAAGTAAGTTCATTCAGGGTTACATTGCAATTCTGGAATCAAAGTTTTTGTATTATTTTTACCAACTCACTTGTATTATTTTTACCAACTCACTTGTATTATTTCTCACTTTTGTTTTTACATCTCGTTTGTACAGTTTTATCCACTCCCTTAACCTTAACGTGTAACAACTGCAGAACGATTGCGTACATGGCATCACGCGTCTTCTCAAAGACAACGCTCAATCCAGGTATCGTAGGTGCAGGAATGCATTTTAATCGTAAAATCCATGCGTGATCGCTTGATTTAAAAGGGAGTTATCAATAGTTTCGAAGAGGAGGAAGAACAGCGACACAAGCCGTCAGGGGCGGCATCATTACAGATAGCAAGCAGCGGACAGGTTAACAGTGTCGAGAAGATCACAGCTAACAGAACACAGGTCACTTTGAAGCGATCTGTGGTGAGCGAGACTCATGGTGGGTTGAAAAATGTAATGGCTTATGTTCTGGGGGTCACCTGGTACATTCATAGCTGAATAGGGCAGCTCATCTCAGTCAGGTAGGCGAGTCCGCTGTTGTCTGCTAAACCACTGGGGGGGGGGGAGCGGGGCTGCAGAGGTCACATGCAGAGGTCGCAATCGGGTACCCGATACCCGTTCCCTACTCGATACCCGGCTACCTGTACCCGGCCGGGTACGGGTACCCTTTTGCGACCCTGGTGCGGCCGGGTACGGGTAGGCCGTGAGTCACTGGTGAGTAACCGTTTGTTACTCATTTCCCAACGTCTTGTCTCTTCTCACAATTCTAGTTCCTAGAATCAACCCACCCGCGCCTGCAACATGGCTTCATCCCAGAGGTCGCAATAGGGAACCCGATACCCGTACCCGATACCCGGCTACCCGTACCCGGCTGGGTAAGGTTGCCACGGGTATGGCTACCCGTACCCGGCCGGGAACGGGTACGGGTAAGGAATCAAAACCCGTTTGCGACCTCTGGTTACATGGCACAGGCGCAGCTGGTTGGCGAGAGAGAATGGTGTCAGCACGGCGGTGACAGCGTAAACTGTTGCCACCTGCTGCTGCTGCTGTGGTCCATCGCCTGTTGTCGCAACGCCTCAGGCTGTGTGGGTCGCCCAACATGGGTTTGACTCCACCCGGGCACAACCGTGATGAGACGGCGGGCTGGTTATGTGGCCGGGGTTGGTTCTGACGCTACGTTTCCGCAGCCTTGGGGAAAGCAGACCAGAGCCGTGCTGGGCTATTCTAAAAATGGCCCAGCACGGCTTGTTTATTGTCCCAAGAGCTGCATGGTACCGTGAGCTCCATCCCTTCTACCCTATCCACATCTCCACAACGAGAGAGAATTGACTTTAATAAATAAAAACACAAGGGACATGTTCTTGACTTGCGTTAAGTTGGCCCTAAACGATAATCTATCGCATTTGGAATTTTAAAGCTTTTTATTCCAAAGCTAAAATGAGGCCCTGAAGTTGATGTACCGAAAGGTACGATTGATCCCTCATCTCTGTGTTGATGCCACCGTTGCCGTGGTTGTTTGCGAGGATGGCCCAAGCTTAACGTGGGTAGCTGCCTCCGTTAATGCTGGCCCCGTGGCCGCGTTCGAAGTGGGCTACGCAGCTCAGGTGCCTTGGCTGGGTAAGGTTGCCACAGCAATCCAGGCCACATTCACTTGCCCAGTTCAAGAACCTGAGCCAGCCAAATTTTTGGCCAGTCATGAGAATGCGGTATTCACAAGTAGCTGTGCTTCATGGTACGCGAATGGGCGCTTAGCTCCAGGCAATTTATGTGGAGAACAACAACCTCGGGTTTGAAGAATCCTCACACCTGCAAGACCTCCTTACCTGGTCCTCTGATGAACTAAAGTTGGCGAGGGCCCTCAATGAAGACTGGCGTCTAAGGAATAAAGCACATCGACTGCAAGTGTACTGTAACATTACTATTATTATTTTAGGATGGTGTTGCTCATTTCGAGCTACTCTTGATATGTTTGTCACAAATTTTTGAATTTAAAGTACATTTTATTCACGTGTGCATATGTCGAGCCTTCTGTGAACTATATTTGTAGCTTGTCAGTGGAATGCAAAAGGTGTCTCTGTTCTCTGGCTTCGATCACGACCCACAAAACCCGCAGAGATTGCAACCAAGAGCAGGCTGAGATCATGGTTATGCCTCACGTGCAGGCTCTTGTGCCACACCATCATTGAGAGTCAACAGCACTCGATATTCCCGTTCAGATGTTTGGCTGTTACCCTCGCGATGGGCACTGCAAGATCCGACCATGTCCGTCAAGTGCTTGCTGGACTGCATTGGCTTCCGGTTGCAGCACGAAAACATTAAAAGGTCGCACTCATTACACACAAAGTGCTTGCCACATATGAGCCACAATGCCTTGCTGATCTCGTCAAAAAACCATCACGCGAACTCCGGTCACCGTCGCAGTGGCTTTTGGCGAACCATCGAATAAAGATGTCCACTCCATTGGGGGACCGTCCACGCGATTTTGGACGATTTTTGACCCCCCCCCCCACATCGTCACACGGCGTCACAAAAAGTCAGACCCCCCCTAGCGGCGCGCACGCGTTCGGTGGGGAGGGGGGGGATTCTCATTCGCGTTCAAAATGCCACGAAAAAACACCCAAGACTGAGGTACAATCTTCAAAGTGTAATGTCGTCCCCCCCACCCCAATGTGTACAATTACTACTATAGGGTCGGTAGATACTATTATTATAGATCTTATGTACTATGACTGTGGAGCGGGCGAAGGGATGGTGGGGGGGTAGGCGAGGCCGGGGGCTCTGCACGGGACTAGGCCTAACCACGGCACTGTTAAGTAAGTACTATTCTCTTGCTTCTTTCGCTAAACGCACGTAGATAGAAAACTAATATTAAAAAAATTATTTAGGACATATTAAAATAATGTGGGTGGAGACAACTAATATTTAAAAATTAAGTTAGTAAAATTCATATTAATGTGTGTCTAGGTCCATGTGTGCATGTGAGTCGATGTGCGCGTGTGCATCGGTGTGTGTGTGTGTAAGTCAATGTGTCTGTGTGAGTCGATGTGTGTGTATGTCCATGTGTGCATGTGTATAAGTTGATGTATCTGTGTGTAAGTCGATGTGTGTGTGCGTGAGTCGATTTGTGTAAGTCTAGTTCTTGTGTGTGTAGGTCCATGTCTGTGTGTGAGTCGATGTGTGTGTGTGTAATGGGTTCAACTGAGTCGCAGACGTAGACTTTGGAGGCAGCGCATTTATTTAGTTCCAACACACGGGGTAGACTTCCCCTTAACAGAATAACAACCTAGGGTAGTGACCACCCGGATAACTACACTAGTTACCACGAAACTGTTACTACGGACCCGGGACCAACAGCATCTGCCCGGGTCCACGTGTTGGAAGACTCGTAGAACGGAGATCGTAGGCGAAGGGTTTCTTCCCGGGATGAACAACCCCGATCCCTCTCGGGACTCGGCTTATACTCTCTGCGGCGTGGTCGGCTCTGCCCTTGGACACGTTCCCCTTCCAGAACCATCAGGAAGGACCTGGGTCCCAATCACGTGACCTCCATAGCCCCCTCTTGGGGGCAACCCTGTCTTTCAAATCCGTTCAAGTGTCCTCCCAGGCCAAGCAGAATGCCATGGCCTCACACAACCTTCCCCTTAAGTCGGCACCCACACACAGTGTCCTGTAGGGCCGGCACTGCACTTACAGCATGGTGCCATCCAGCGCTGTTACTCATCCTACACCGTGCCCCTCTAGGGCCGGTACTGCACCGCCAGCATGGTGACATCCAGTGATGTCAGTACATATATATAAGTGTGTAGTTTAGTCCTCATTTAGTGTTGACTCGGCGCTTCTTGGCTTGTTTCTTGTATTCATTAAATAGAGCATTTCTTGTCACTGTCCAGCAATAGTCTGCAAGCATTGATGGGCTCCATTTGCCCTGAGAGCGTTTCTCCATTGTTGCAATGTCCTGGTGACATCACTCGCCATGCTCGTCACTTACTGCTCCGCAGTTCGGTGGGAAAACATCTAGATAAGAGTGCAAAAAAATGTATCTTTAGTGACATGTTGCAACCAAGGCTTTTGTATGCCTTGAGGAGGTTTTCCACCCACTCCCTGTAGTTTTCTGCCTTGTTGTTTCCGAGAAAATTTGTTGCCACTAACTGTAAGGCTTTCCATGCCGTCTTTTTCTTGCCACACACTGTCAAATGCATCATCTCGAAGAAGTTCACGAATCTGAAGACCAACAAAGACACCTTCCTTTATCTTAGCTTCACTTAATCTTGGAAATTTTCCACGGAGGTACTAGAAAGCTACTTGTGTTCCTCATCAGACCCAGCTTGATGTGTAAGGGTGGTAACAAAAATTTCCTTGATTCAACAAGTGGTGGATGCTGAACACTTTTCCTCCCAGGCTCCCATGACTGTCAGAGTGGCCAATCTATCTTGACGTAGTGGTAATCTTTCGCACGACTATCCCATTCGCAGAGAAAACAGCAGTACTTTGTGTATCCAGTCTGCAGACTAAGCAAGAGAGGAATAACCTTCAAATCGTCACAAAGCTGCCACTAATGTTGGTCATAGTTTATGCACCTGAAAAGTTGTTTCATGTTGTCATAGGTTTCCTTCATATGGACTGCATGACCAACTGGAATTGATGGCAAAACATTGCCATTATGCAGACTCATCTTCGGTGAATCAATGAACAGTCTCCACTCATCTGGATAATGAACGATGTTGAGGGCTGCCATCACACCATCGATGTTGTTGCAGGCTACAAGATCACCTTCCATGAAGAGAAATGGGACAATTTACTTTTGACGGTCACAGAACATGGACATCCTAACATCACCTGCCAGGAAATTCCACTGCTGCAGTCTGGAGCCCAACAGCTCTGCCTTACTCTTGGGTAGTTCCAAATCCCTGAAAAGGTCTTTCAGTTGACCTTGTGTTATGAGGTGTGGTTCAGAGAGGATGGGAGAAAATCTGGGTCATGTGACCTTGATGGTTCAGGACCAGAAGTTTCATCCTCTTCCTCGCATGATTCAAGTGAGAATTATTCTGGTGCATCAGGAACCAACAGTCCTTCTCCGTGGGGTACTGGGCGTATATCTGATGGAATGTTTGGATAATGCACAGTCCACTTTTTCTTCTTTGACACACCTTTCCCAACTGGAGGTGCCATGCAGAAGTAACAATTACTGATATGACCTGTAGGCTCTCTCCAAATCATTGGCACTGCAAAAAGGCACAGATTTATATTTCCTGTTCAACCACTGGCGAAGAGTTGTTGCACAAGTGTTGCAGCATATGTGTGGGACCTACATCTTGTCCTGATCTCCAGTTTTGCAGCCAAAATTAAGGTGATAGGCTTTCTTAACCATAGTGATTATACTGCACTTTTGTGATACCAAAGTCACTTCACCACAAACAAAGCAGAAGTTATCTGCTTTGTTCACACACATACGAGGCATCTCTGCTAACATTGGCAAAACAGAAATGTGTCCCTTTGCAAAATCAAACACTGACAAATAAGAGAGCACGACACTGTATGATTTCTAGAGCTGATATAAGGCAATTTGTTCAGCAGAAGGATGTAAGCCTAGTTATGATTGCATCATCCATGACTTTTAGGAATAACATGATGCAATTGATATCATGTATGATGCAAAACCAGGTTCAGAATGCATCATTCATTGTTTTGCTAAAAAATCAAATACCTTCCAAACCCAGTCATAGATGTATTCATAGATCCAGTCAAAATGCATTTTAGTCATTTCTGGTTTAAGTTGAGATCAATTCCCTTTAAAACTCACTTATCCTACGCCATTCCCAAGTCAAAGGTCGTATATACTGATCCAGTAGCATATCTTTAAAACGAGAGGAAATCAACAATTTTAAGCATCATTTTCATTCTCAGTGACCCAGAATTAGTAAAGTTGGACCACATTTTGGTTGTAGACCAGTGTTATCATTCAGAACTCACCAAGATCATTAATTAATATCTTGGCTGTTTAATTTCCAAACCTGGTTATGGATCTGCATGTCACGTTAAATCGATAAGAGCTGCAACACGAAACTAATAATTATACGCGCTCGTGATTTACCGGCGCTCAGGGACCCAAATAATATTTCTCATCTATTTTGGGTTCCCATTTGCCACTGAAGCGGATTCGAGCACCATCATGAAGCTAACGGGCTAATTCACATCAGCTCCCCCCCGCCCCCAGTGACATTGCTCACATCACACACCTGTGTTGCCATCTGACACACCTAGAGAAGGTGGGGGGTTGTTTTTGCCATCGTCATCACGCCGTCTCTCCCACGCGTGCCCAACAACAACACCCGCCACTAAGTGGTGGTGAGGTCACCACGGCGCCTGTGTCAGACCAGGTGCACTTTGAGGCCACGTGAAGTGTCGAAGGCTCGCTGACAGGAGATTACGGGACAGACCCAGCAGGTGCCATGGGTTGACTGAGATGACTGGCAGATACACCAGCTGTGCCACCTACTGTGCCAACTTGATACATTTATACACCCGGCGTTCCGCTCATTGTTGTGGGCGTCGCTCCTCTGCTGTCCGTTGTTGTTGGAGGGCGACTGCCTCCAACTTGACCAGTAGCGTCCTTCACGAACCTCCTCCATCGGGGCGGATCTTGACACCGCCGGTACCAGCCTTCAGCAGGTCCACTCAGCTCCATGCACAAACACCACCCCTGTCTCCCACGCACTCACCACGCCGCCTCTCCATTGCATACATCGGTACCCTGTAGCGAAGCACACGTGGAAAAAATCCACCAGAATACCACATCTTGAATTCATGACATTGTATTGTTTATATCCACCGGTGGGTATAATGACGTACTTTTATATATTTTTCAACGGTTTTACTTAACTTGACTCCTGTGTTTGTCGTGGTCAAATCTTGTAATCAAAATGTAGTCCACTTCCCGTTGTCCAATCAATTCCAAATTTTGCACACGTACCCAGATCCGGTGGTAATGCACACCCCTATCAAAAATCGGCATCAATTAATCAATTAATTCGCTACTTTAAAGCAATTTACATTTTGTATGGACGCCTTATTATTTATATATATATTTGTGTAGGTCAAAAACGCCGCGGTCCCTAAACTCTCGAATCGCCTGCTCCGTTTGAACCAGTTGCGGAAGTAATCAATCAATTCAAGTTAGCGTTGATGTGGGAGCAGGAGCCGCGTCATTGACGTACTTCTCGACCGCGAGTTAAACTAACTTGTTAATAAAACCGTTGTTTAAAAAACATTTTTAAGTAGTTTATTTAATTTACACCTATTTCGTACTTACGTGCGCTAGGGTGTGTGTGTGAGAATGATTGAGCCGTGGGTGAATGAGTGTGCCTGGGCAGGTGAACGCACGTGGGTGGGTATAGGAGGCTGGGCGCATGTTAGGACAATGTGGGTGGTAGTCGTCCCCCGCCCCCTCGTGTATCGTGCCGGCTTTCATATGTGCTTGCCCCAACAGAATATTCAGGATAAAGCGGATGATCTTTGTCTTTGTGTGCGCTATATTTTCATCGGCTGCGGCAAAGCTGCCTGGCAGGTCCCTCCATATGAAAGCTCTTAGCCTTCTCTGCCGTAATTATGCCCCCCTCCCTTCTCTACGCTTGCGATACGTGCAGCCCTTTGAATGAACTTCTGCGCCGGATTGAAACAATCAGGCTGGCCTGCCTACGATCAATCCTGGGGTTTGCCGGGACTGGCTTGTGTGAGCTCACAGATTCTGGAAAGCTCTGGACACAGTACCAACAGTCAACGTATTTGTCCGGAGTAGGCTGAACGGGCGCGGCACGGGCTGGATAGATGGGCTGATGCGGCACAGAAGGATGTGGAGGCTCGCGACGATGTCTACTGGACAGCAGGAGGCAGTCACTTGCTCCAGCTACAGAGGAGAACGGCGGAGCGACGTTTACAACAACGGGCAGAGGAGCCCCGCGATGATGATGATGGTGATACAGTCCACAATTTACCTCCGTAAGTGAACACGGTACACCCGAGCACGCCCCGCGATCTGCCCGTGAGCCATCCGCATTTCGCGCGGCCTCAAAGCGCACCCAGCCCGGCACAAGAGCTGTGGCGACAATCACGGTCAGCGGGGAAACCGGCGGTTGTGAGCGGGTGAGTGAGTGAGTGGGAGAGTGAGCGGGTGAGTGAGCGGGTGGGTGAGCGGGTGAGTGAGCGGGTGGGTGAGTGAGTGAGCGGGTGGGTGAATGAGGGAGTGAGCGAGTGAGCGGGTGAGCGGGTGAGCGAGTGGGTGAGTGAGCGGGTGGATGAGTGAGCGGGTGAGCGGGCGGGCAGGTGAGCGGGCGGGTGAGCGAGCGGGTGAGCGGGTGAGCGGGCGAGCGGCTGAGTGATCCGAGTGCGCACGCGTGGGATGAATAATGTGCACCTAGCTTGGCACAAGCGCCGCGGTGACGTCAACGCCATTGATCGGTGAGCGGCGTTTTGTTGTTCTGGGTGAATGTGCGGGGGGGGGGGGGGGTCTGTCTGCGTGGCTGTGCATTGGCGAGCGCGGATAGATCATTGTGCGTGGGCTACTAATGGGAGCGCGTGGCGAGTGTGTGGGTGGGTGTGAGCGTGCCTCCTTGCAGCCATCCGCACTTCGCCAGCTCTCCGCTCTGTGGCAACAGAGACGGCGTGTGCGCGCTGGAGAGATAAGAGGGGGCGGGAGAGAGAGGGCAAGGGGTGGGGTAGGAGGGGGAGAGAGAGAGGGAGAGGCAGAAGGGAACGAGAGACGGAGGAAGAGAGAGAGGGAGGGACAAGACATCTCCTCCCTGTTTCTCCACTCTCCCTCCCACGCAGCCAGCGTGTCCACATTGTACCCACCACAATCCACCTCCATATTTCCCTCCTCATTCATTCAGACACCCACATCATCCTCGTCATTCTGCTGTGTGTGTCCCCCCACACACCACCCCCCCCGGGCCGTTCGCGACACAAAGATGAAGACCCACGCAGGCTGCATGTGCGGGCGACGAGGCGAGACCAGGAGCCACATCGCCAGGTGGGAGACGAGGCGACGCCGGGTCTCGCGTGTGTCGTGTGTGATGCCTTCCATGCTCGCTCCACGACCTCGTTCAAGTCGTTCTCTCGCTGTGCCAGCAGGGAGCGAATCCACGGGTGCGTCTGGCGTATGGGATAGTCACGCGTGCACTGTATGTGACCGTGTACATTGTGTGCGCACATGCAAATACACACATACACGTGTTTGTGTGTGTGTGCGTTTTGTGCGGGGAGCGGTGGCGCAGCGGTTAGCGCGCTGCGCTATGAACCCGGCGATCCGAGTTCGATTCCCGCTCACGGCCAACGCCGGTGACGATTATTTGCACCGGTCCCTTGACTCCCCTAAATCGACTCGGCGTCAAATGAGTACCTGTAGCGCTGTATAAACATCGCCACTGGGGAGACAAAGGCGGCCGGGCGTGGTGCTGACCATCCACCCCTTCGTGTGCCGTGCCGGCCTTCATAGGCGCTCGCTTACAGCACTTGCCCCAACAGTCTGTTAAGGCTACACGGGCAATCTTTGTGTGGGGAGCGGTGGCGCAGTGGTTAGCGCAATCTATTACGAACGTGGTTAGCCTGAGTTCAATTCCTGGCGACGGCTAATCTCAGTGGCGACTGGTATCTGAATGTACCGGTCCTGGGACTCCCCTTGGTCGATCAAGGCTGGTGTGGTGTGTACTCGTCAGCACTGGAAATACAAAGAGGGTCGGGCGTGGTGCTGGCCACCCACCCCCAACACTCTGTTAAGCCTATGACGGGGATATGATCGTCTTGTGTGTGTGTGTGTACGCATACGCGTTTGTGTATATACCGGATATATTCAAATGAGCACACAGGCAAATGATTCTGATCTAATATATATTAGATAATGGATCCGAATTGTCCTGGGTCCGGAACCAGCGGTGAGACGTTCCACTTGTCTGTGGCGTGGCCACGTGTTTTCTGAACACAGCAATCACCATCGATTTTTCCATCAGGTGGTACTCATATTACCGACCAGGTGCAACGATGATTATATTTAATGAAATAGAGGCACTATCGCACAGTCAACTGATTTAAATTAAACATTAGATAATGTGTACAAAGTATTACACCGGTTTACTTCATGCAGAAGCACCTTTCGTCAAATGCAATCCCCCCTATTTTTAGTACTAATTCACAGTTTGTCTCTCCACTGCTGGATGAAGACCTCTCCACGCCTGTTCAATCAATCGTGGGTCATTGTTTATCCATACTTCACCACACTGGTCAGTGTTGGTTGCCGAGGCGGGTGGGGTGCCCCGAGACCTCTTCAGATATCGCTCGCCACTGATGTGAGCCGTGGGCACGGGAATCGAACTCGGGTTGCCAAGTTCACCGGGTAGTAACGCTGACCAGTTTGCACCGTTCACTCCGTCGTCTTCCATCACGACCTATTTTACGTGGACGAACTTCAGTGACGTAATTCTGATTATTTTCTGTAAGGGCGAGTAAGGTAACATTTGGTTACGCGTGGAGTCGATTGTTAGAACTAGCGAAATTCACAAACTAAACTCTTTCAAATTGGTCACCAACGAAATACAGCGGTGGAGTTTGATTGGTGTCACATATAGGACAGGGTCAGCCTAAATCTCTTGCCTATAACCTGAAAATAAATATATACGAACTCTGTCGTAAGTCGAGGCATTCTTAAGTGAATCAACTGCGTGCTCTGGTTGATTAGAGTCGTGTGTTTTGCCCATTATTGAAGCTTCAAACTGGCGTCGGAAATAACTGCGTTTGGATCGAGTCGTCAACATACAGAAACAAGTATTTCTTAAATAATTTAACCTACAGCACATTATTATACGTTGAAGTGTGTGCGTTTTAGGAGCGATATTGTTTGTTCTTGCAATGACCCTATATACTGCGACCAAAAGTAAAATTCCTGGACAGGAAACGTCATTGATCTATACCAGGGCCCGTGTTTCCACCAATGTCTACTCAGCCTTAAATGAGTACATTCCTTGAAGACACCAGTGTGTCGTCAGCCGCATCAGAAAATCATCAGGCTGATGAGAACATCTTTATGAGTGGAATATAAACGACAAGCCACAGCAGAGCGATTGTGGCGATGCGACCCGAACTATGGACCATACATTTAGTAAACCACTCAAGTCTGCACTTCTTCAATGGAGGTGGAATAGTAAAAACTACACGAACTCTCTCTCTCTCTTGAAGCCCCCTCCCAATGGCTAGCAGCAGACCTCGACATTGACACCGAGCTCCCCAACATATTGCTGCCACCATACACAAGAGTAGAATAGAACGAGTACTTGGAGTCCTGGTGAGCATCAATGAGCGTTTGGGAGATAAGGCTCATTGTGAGTCTGAACTTTAATAGGAGCTCGTTCTTAACAGGTGTCCTGCTCCCAGTCTATAAGGCTACACGGCGGATATGTGTAGCTGTGTGTGGAGGAGGCTCGTGAATGACGTTACTGGGCAGTTGGAGACAGTCACTTTCCAACAATAATTGAGGGCAGAGGAGCACCAGGTGGATAAAACACAGCAAATTGGCACAGTATGGGGTACAGCTGGTGCATCTGCCAGTCATCTCCGTCAGCCAAACCATGGCACCTGGGTCTGTCCCGTGACCTGTCAGCGAGCCTTCGACACTTCACGTGGGCTCTAAGTGCACCTGGCCTGGCACAGGCGCCGTGGTGACATTGCCGTCACCTCGTGGCGAATGGCGGGTATTCGTGTTATGTAGTGTCCACCAGATTCCAGGTTGGAGCTGGGTCGTAACCGCTCTGCTAATCCACAAGGGGTGCGCACACTGTGGATTACGGCACTGTGCCGTGCAGTCATCCAGGGCGCTCCAATCCAGTCGTATGGATTGTCTCTCTTTACTTACTAAGCGTATTTAATTCCAACCTCGAGTTGCTGTTTCCCTAAACTTATAATTAAAATAAATTAAGTAAACGAATACTAGCATGACCCACATTTTGTGTGCTCGCTAACGACACACAATCATCTATGCAGGATAAAGGAATCTCACTTGAATATATCTCCACCTAGATTTTATCTTCAAAACTATTTGCACTATCACTAGGTCCTTTCTCGCAACGTGGTGTTACTATCACAGTATGAAGAAGCCAGTCATGTTTTACGAACATTTTGTTTGTGTTTCTGTGTGTGTGTGTGTTTGCCTTTTTAAATCCTTTATATTAAGTTCACTTGCTTGCTTGCTTGTGCGCTTACGACCGTGCAAATCTTTCGGTCGTTTTTTAACCCACTTCCCGTGATCCAATCGAGCTGACATTTTGCACACAGACTCGTTGTGCGTGACAATTTATTTTCGTGAAATGTTTTTTTCCAAAATTTTACACTTTTTAGGATTTTTTAAATATTTAATTACCAATTGCTTAATGGTGGCAGGCAATCATCTGACCCATAGGTGGCAGCCATCTCAAGCCAGAGGACGAGAGGACTCTAGCCGCCACGCATATAAAGGATTTATAGTGAAAAACTTTGTTTTTATGGGTTAATTTTTTGTATTTGTGGCTGTGGGTGCATATTTTTTTTTGTTTATGTGTATGTACCCATAATACCATCAATAGGTGAAGGCTTTGGGCTATTCTTTATACTTTCAGGGTCCCTGCCCCTCTGCCTACAACTATTAAGGACCTTCATGATGGTGGGCAGTCCTGAATAATCCTGCGTGGCGGGGAGTCAGAGCTGTTTCCTGTTCACCTTGAGGTGCAACAGGAATGTCATCTGGCCCCGACACTAGTTAACATGTTTTTGTTACCACATTGTTCAAGAAACTTTCCATGGCTGCACTGGAGGAGCCCCATCTGGCACAGATACAATAATAAAGGTAGGAACAACAGGTTCCACACTGCCCACCAAGGATTATTTGTCTGTCGTGCACGAATGCGCTGTCCAACCAAGTTCCTACCTGCCCACTCGAAAGGAACGTGTTGGGGAGCTGATCAATGCCTCGGTGTGGTCAAGGGATGGCTCCCTATTGCTCAAACATGTTATCTATGCTGATGATCTGGTAATTGCTGGTCACTCTGAGAAGGATTTGGAAGTTATGGGCAAAGCACCTACCTGGGTATTTTATGTCATGATGGGGCATTTGTGGAAATCGTGGAGGAGTTTCCATACTTGGACAATGTGCTTATGCTATATCCAATTTGGCAGCTTCATACAAAGTTCTGGGTCTTCTCACCCATGATTATGCATTCTCTTCTCGATGCTTGTGAACATTAACCCCTTCAAAGGAATATCCGCACCAGTTTGAAACATTCAGACTGGCCTGTCTGCAATCCATTCTGGGTTTCACCAGACTGGAGTGTGTGAGGAACTCGCAGAACCTTGACACATCTGGACACAGACCAATCAGTGAGCTCCTCAGGCAACGCGAGTCTGCTTTGGGTGGGTCATGTAGCTCGCATATCCAACCACACCGCATGCCCAGCAGCTTCAGTTTGGCTGGATAGAGGTGGCTAAAACATGGAGAGAAGATGGGCTTATGTGGTACAGAAGGATGTGGAGCTGATTGGATTTGTTGAGATCACCTTCTGTTGAGGAGGCTTGTAAAAAAAACGCTACTGTGCAGTTGGAGGCAGTTGCCCTCCAACAACAGCAATGCTCACAAGTGGAGCACGAGGCGTCTAAAATACAGCAAGTTGGTACTGTAGGCAGCACATAACACCTGGGTGTGTCCCGTGACATCCTGCCAGCGAACCTTCGACACTTCACGTGGCCCTCTGCATTTAGCTTCGTACAAACGCCCTGGTGAAGTCATCGGCATTCATCAAAACTGATGCAGGGCTTCCCCTTTTATCAATTCCCCTTGATCACCATTGGGGAGATAAAGGCGGCCGGGCGTGATTCTGGCTTCCTAAGGTGCTCACTAATGTCACAAAAGCGTATACGGAGCTGTACGTGGGAGGATCTGTCAAATGTTTTGTCTCTGAGCATGTGAGTGTGTAAGGTTGCTGATGACAACATGATTTTAATCATGCAGCTGGTTCAGCCTGTTGATTTAAGCTGCTCAAATGCCTGTTTGCTGAGCAATAACAGTGCTTGAAGAAGAAAAAAACCCGGCACAAAACCACGCGACACACGCCAACGGATCACGTTACCACCGATCGTGTCGGTCGTCTCTGTGTTTCTGCTCAGCCGTTCCCATTGTGCGGCGCGTATCTATCAGCCCGCGCTGTCGCCTCCGCTCACGACCGACGGTGTCACCATTCACTGCCCCCCACTACACATCCCCCAAGGCGCTCCCTCGGGGCAGCGTTGCAAGTTCGAACGTTCGCTCCTTTTTTTAACACGCTTTTCTGTTGTTGTTGTCGTATCCTCAAATCTTGTAACTCAATTTTAACCCACTTCCCAATGTGCTGTCGACTGCAAACTTGGTATACTTATGTCATACTGATGACAATACTATATTCTATCATTAAAATAAAAGAAATATTTTAAACCATCTTTTTTATATCTTATGTTTCGGCTTGGGTCTAATTGTCCACGCTCAACTGACGTTGGCTGTAATTGACCACGCACGGTCCCTTACGTTGTGGCAAGCCTCAGGGCCACTTCCATTACTCGTACGGTACATTTCATTAAAGCCTGTTTAAAAAAAAAAAAGTATTTTTAAATATTATTTATTTTGTCTCCATTGCGGTGAAAGTGGCGGCCTTATAGTGGCAGGTCACGAGATTCCATTATACGTTGCGTGCAGTGAAACGTGAATGCAAAATGATTGATTCTCATGCGGATTGATGTATGCGGTATGAGCGTAACAATGGCTGCGTTAGGGATTTTAATCTGTGTTACTTCTTTGTCGGGCATTGCATTTTCAAAAACTGAGTTTTTAATTCACACATGCTCACGGTGTCTTCCTGTTCAAACGAGCTCATCGGGTGTTGCTCAACACCGTTGACAGAGTGGAGATTCCACATTTACATGGTTTGGGTCAGTGCATCGATAACATGATTGTTGTTGGTTTTCCACAAAGTAGATGATGAGTTAAGTCAAAATCGCATCCATTGTGGCTGTGAGTCACCATTCATAGTCACAGCGCAACTCGCTGGTTGACTTGGCAATGTCATACTGTGCTCAAATTAGTGTTTGGTGGCTTAGAATTCCACATTTTTATGCCAGGGGTAATGTAGATCCATGCGTGGACTGAGCAGGTAACATGAATAAATAAATCACAGTTCAGAAACTTACTTGCTGTACTTCCATCTACTGGCCACACCCCACCTCTCATCACTGCAGTACAGGGATAGGATGTCGAATGTGATGCATTCTGTTTAACAAAGTGAATGTGTTCATTGGCAAACATAACCCATAGCATTCTGTTGATTTACGATTTCTTCGACCGGGCTATAAAAGTGTCTGAAATACACACACTGGGATAATCACATTCGTCCAATCCATTTGCTGCTGACATCTCGGTAAAACAGTCTGCACCGGGGAGTGACTTGGCGGCAAAAATCAATGCCTCTGAGTTGTGTGGCTGTGCATGAAATGTACAACGTCAGTCTCTTCCGAGTCCGAATTCACTGGACTAGGGAACAATAACTGCACAGGATGCTCCTAGTCGCAGCACCGAGCGAGGACGCGGTTCGATTCCCACCAGAAGCCACGTCATGCGAACAAACTGGCGTCATGTTGTTTAACAATGTGTTTATGTGTTAGGGAAAACGCGCTCTTGCCAATTACCTAATGCCTACTATAATCACCCAGGGATGTCCTTAACGCTCGTGACGTCACTCCACATCGACCAGCCTCCCTCATTACAAATCATGAGCAGGTGACGTCCTCCAAATGGACACCCCCCCCCCCCCATTCATAATAATTAGCGGCTGACGTCACTCCACATGGGGGGCCGAGGCGCCCCCCCCCCTCCTCGGCGTCAACTCACTACAAAGGCAGAACCCTCACGTCATCACGTGATCTCCGTAACGCTGTTGAGACGTCAAAGAAAAAAGGAGGTCACGATAAACAAGAGATTATAACCTGAAACTTAAATTTCGATTTAAAGCTTTCGTGACTGCAGGGATTCATCTTCTTGGTTCTTTCGGTAAAGTCACGTAGAAGGGAAATAATAAAATAATAAAAATAAAACATAATAAAATAATTCTCACGACGTTTCGGCCACAACGCAAGCAGCCGTCCTCAGGTGAAGAACAGGTCTGTCGAGAAGACAGATAATTATTTTATTATGTTTTATTGTTATTATTTTATTATTTCCATTCTACGTGACTTAACCTGAAACTTGCTTGCAAGTTTCAGATTTACTGCAAAGCACCCGTCCTTGGACGGGCAAAAGGCTCGTCACCCCAGATAAGGCCTGATCTCATTGGATGTCAGGTGGGTTGAACCTCGTTAGTAATCGGGAGATTGCCTGGGATCACCAGGCGACGCAGGCTTGGGTGGCAAGGTGGTTAGCAGATGGTGGGCACGGCAATGGATTATTGCATTTATCTGTATGGCGCTTTGAATGTATGTGTGTTGAACTTCTTTCGCACCGTACGTAGCTACCAGTGCTAATCGGACGTGCGGCTTGGTATCCCGGTTGCATGTGCGGCGTTCCCTTCACCGAGTGTGGCTTTCGTTTCCAAAGGGCGTCACCATAATTGCAGCCTGATTTAAAGTGGCTGCTTAAAGACATTGTGATGTCATAATGCATGTGAGTAAGCCATCGGAATGCCGACCATGTCTAACACCAGTGGCGAGTGGTGTCTCTGAGCTGGCCCAGTGCCTCCCCTTTATCAACCCGCACTGACCGGCACGGTGAACTAGAGTTCAATAACACCATGACTGACATTTAGGAGTGAACCTTGGAGTGAATTCACAAGTTGTGTCAAACATAAAAAAAAACTGTCCGTACCGTCTTCGAACGGAACCAAATCTTAGGATGAAACAATTGAAATTGATACCTATGTTTCCTGGAGCCACTGTTAAACAACTATTCGCTCACGAATCAACACATAGTTCTGATAAAAGCGAGTGCACCATCTGGTTTTAAAAGGGATTCGCTAGTTATCACTGCAACAGTGCGTTTGTTTCACCGAGCTCGCCGTTTTTCACCGCACCGTTGACACACATCCCCCCCCCCGCTCATCATTTCAGCTTATCTGGCCTGGGAAATTCGACAGCAGCTGCCACCATTCACAATTGTGCGTAAGCGGCATCTAGGGTTACCTGAGAACGATACCTCTCTCTGACTTTCTCTCGTCGCCAAGTAAACGAAAACCGAACGTTATGAATCATACAACTCACCATGAATGTGCATGAGCCCGGTTTGCAAAGGGATACCCTCCCCCACCCCTTTTCTCTTCGCGTCCTCAACGACTCCTCCCCCCTCCCTCGCCCCCACAGCCACCGAGCTGAGAATGTATACTGGACTGTGCTGACGAGTCCTAACTCGGATGAAACCGGTGCCACGGCTGTCTATCACTGCACCGCTGCTGGTGTCAGTCGGACACATTTGCTCGGTCGGTCACACGTGCTCATATTTATGTCGATGGTGATTGAATGCCAGAGGACCACACGATGCACTTCTTCAGGAAATGCTGATGGGGTTTTGCTGTTCACACGTTTCCGTGTCTCATTCGAACCTGTACTTTCGTCGCCTGGTGGACACGTTTTTTTAAAAATGGAAATAAAAGGCATCGCCTCATCCAATGTAATGCTACCGCCGTAATCTAAGATTCCACTGGAGACTTTGTTCAACTTCACAGTATCTGCGACGACACCGTAGCCTTACTAATCGCCATCACGAATGAACAGCAAACCTGGAAATCGATGCACAAATTGTCGTGGCAATTGAGAGCACGTGACCTCGAGCTGACCGTGCAATGGTCAAACCCTTCTTCCATTCTGCACATGCTCAAGACACGTTGCAATCCACTCTTCATGATCGCGTCGACAATGCAAATCTGTCTTCTTGGTTCTTTTGGTGGGAAATAATAAAATAAGAAAAATAAAACATAATAAAATAATAATATATATTATTTTATTATGTTTTATTTATTATCCTTTATTTTTATTATGTTATTATTTCCCTTCTACGTGACTTTACTGAAGGAACCAAGAAGATGAATCCCTGCAGTCACGAAAGCTTTAAATCGAAATTTAATGCAAATCTGCCCCGCTTGACTTTAAGTTGCCTCCCCAACCCTGCCGTCCAATTATTGGCATTCTCCGCAATATACCTTCACTTGGAAACCAACAATAACCTATATATTATATTCTTGGTTCTTTCGGTAGAGTCACGTAGAAGGGAAATAATAAAATAATGAAAATTAAACAATAAAATGGGAAAAAAGTGGCGGTTTTTTCAAATTTTCTTGCTGTGGTTTTCACACCTGATGACGATTGCTTGTGTTGCAATCGAAACGTCGTGATAATTTTCTTGTTTTATTTTTAATTATTTTATAATTTCCCTTCTACGTGACTTTACCGAAAGAACCAAAAATATGAATCCCTGCAGTCATGAAAGCTTTAAATCGAAACATATATTTTTTTAAAGCACCTTTCATATTGAAGTATCTCTCAAAGCGCTGTAAATAAAAAATGAAACTACACTCGTAAGTTTTGGTTGCTCTCTTTAAAATCCAGCTGGCGGTTCATGAATAGAAGAGACTCGATGTGTGTAGGGGACAGATGGGCACTGCACTTGAATTAATCTGGAGCATTAATATTTAAAGAGGCGTGTCTATTCAGGAAAGTGCAGACTAATAGCAATTGTCCCTGATGCCCCCCCTCTCCCCCATCACTATGCATGAGTTTTCTCCGCGTGCTCCGGTTTCCTCCGAAACACAAATACATTGGCTGAAAACATCTTAATATGTACGCGGCTGTAAAGCTTGGGCAATTGTTGGCAGGGTCGGCTCACCGCCCGGCTGCTGCCTTCCCCGCTTGTTAGCGGTTCCTCAGCGGTTGCGAAATTCAATTTGCATGAAAGACGACGCTATAAATATATAACTGAACGTTATTATTTCTATTCATGTTTCGTGGGAGGGTGGCGGGAGGCTGCAAGAGGAATTTGAACTGCGCACAGCTGGAACGTGAACAATCCACGGGTCGCTCGCGACTCACCATCAATTATGCAGAGCACGACGTCTATCGCAGGGCAATGGCGAAGCACCAGTTCGAGCAACAGGGCTGGCCGTGTGAAAAACGGCGTGGCTATTTAACGAGCGGCAGAGATGCCCCGGTCGAAATTGCACGAGCTTACGAGGGGTGGGTTGACTTTGCGCAGCATCATCATCGTCACCGTCATTATCGTCGTCATTATCAAATGGATGATTTTTGGCATCGAGCCATCGTAATTATCATCATCATCATCACCCAGCTGATCACCACTATCATCGTCCTAAAATATCCTTTTATAATTATTATCATCATCACCAAAGACAAAGATCCCCCGTATAGCCTGAACAGACTGTAGAGGCAAGTGCTGTTAGCGAGCACCTATGAAGGCCAGAACGGTACATGAGGGGGTGGGTGGCCAGCACCACGCCCGACCGCTTTTGTCTCCCCAGTGGCGATGTTTACACATCGCACCAGGTACTCATTTGAGGCTGAGTCCATCTAGGGGAGGCCCAGGATCGGTTCAAATAATTGTCACTGGTGTTGGCCGTGAGCAGGAATCGAACCCGGGTCGCCGGGTTCATAGTGCAGCGTGCTAACCGCTACACCACCGCTCATCATTACCACCACCACCAACATAAGCATCAACAATCTGCACAATCAACAATCCTCAGCATCATCTTATTCGCCTTGGTCACCACTTTCACCATCATCACCAAAACCTTTATTGTCTATCTGACATCAATAACACGAGCCCCACTTTGTTGAATGTCAGCATTGTTCTAATGGATAGACTGCTTTCTACCATAGGACTGTGGAATTTCCACCCACATTCAGATTAGACCTGAATCATTCACAAATGTTTATAGTGATTACATATGTACTTCTAAATTACAAGTGTAAATTATTATTAGTTTGGAGAAGTGTGATATGCTGTTGACAACATTCAATCTGGCATGAATAATACATCAGCATTGACTGTCGCTGGCATTCTTTAGCGTTGCCTTGAGGGTTCTTCACGCGATTGTCCACAACACGCCAGCAGAGCAGTCCGTCGCCTGGGCGAGTGGACGATTTGTGTCCGCGATTAATACACTTTTACTATTTTCTTTTGGTCTTTTGTACTTAAATGCAGTCACCGGTGACCCGACTGAGACCCGTCAACTCACTACACCTGAGAACACCGTTTAATCACAGGTGGCGGAGACCTGGACATTGCCTGTTTACATGTTAGTAAAACAGTCACACTTTATAGGTTTCAAATTTCCATAACTTAATTGTAATTGTGCTGTGGTCAGTCTAAAACTAATCTGCCCGAGCTGACTCGCGCTACAGGGAATGCATTATGAAACCTTGATTTATATTTGTGCGATATTTGTTTTTATTTTCCTGTAACACAGTTGCTTTTGGCTCAGATTTCTATTTGCTTCATCTCTGTATTTATTTTACTTATTTTGCTTTTGGAATTTCGTTGATCAAGGTCACTCTTGAAAATCCTCATTGCTTGAGTCCTGCATGTATCAAACTAGCTTAGAAGCTTTCGTGACTGCAATAATTACGCTTTGGTTCTTTCGGTAAAGTCGCGTAGAAAATAAAATCAAATAATAATAGAATACGACGTTTCGGTTGCAACACAAGCAACCATCATCAAGTAAAGTGAATGATTAAACACAGACACGGAAACAGCATGGGCAGACACACATGCAGAGAGAGACACACACAAAGACACACCTTGGTGTGTGTCTCGCTCTGTGTCTTTGTGTGTGTCTCGCTCTGTGTGTCTTTGTGTGTGTCTCGCTCTGCATGTGTGTCTGCCTATGCTGTTCCTGTATGTATGTACGTTGAACTTCTTTTGTACCGTATGTTGCCAACCGTGATAACAAAACAAAATTAACTTGACACTTGAAGCCAGGATCTCAGTGGTTTGACTCAGTATGTCTGAAATGGGCCATTATGAACCCTCCGAGGCATCCAGCCATGTCTGCTGAATCAATCGGCATCCAGTCATATCATTTGCTTGTTTATTGAAATGCCAAAAAATCCTAACGCAGGACCCTCATGAAAATGTATTGAGACTAGGTGAGGCTTTCCTGGGTAAATACATGGTATTACTTGAATGAATATTACTGCCACTGTTATCCTTAACTTGCGCGTCTGTGCTCATTCTCCTGCCAGGTTCATGAACAGGCGAGCCCCTGCGAAAGAGCGGTACCGGCCGACAGATTACGAGCATGCAGCGAACTGCGTGACACATGCCGTACGTATGGAGCTGTGGACACAACGCGGCCTCACTGCCCAGCAACTGACTAAATGTCTCGTGTCCAGTGTTTAAATCCATTTTGAAAGTGAACTCCGCATTGAAAAATAATTGCTTTTGACCTGGGCCAATGACGAAGCGAGTAGACCCACAGCCGCGATGTTCAACCCACGTCGGTCGCCTGAGTGATTCGAGTGCTCTAGGTACTACTCCACTCAGCCAGACGTAACATCCACACTCACGAACCACAATTCTCGACACTCTGTTTCGGGAGGGTCCCGCTACTGAGATCTGTGGCCAATTCCATGAATGAACGACGTTGTGTTGTATACGCAGGCTCACCCGTTTACAGTTACCCGCTAAAATAACGAGGAGCT
Organism: Lethenteron reissneri; assembly: GCF_015708825.2. Classification (NCBI taxonomy): domain Eukaryota; kingdom Metazoa; phylum Chordata; class Hyperoartia; order Petromyzontiformes; family Petromyzontidae; genus Lethenteron; species Lethenteron reissneri. Next base: position 4,243,619 of record NC_083822.1, read on the forward strand.
AAAGAGATAATGGCATTGTGATTCAAAAGCCTCCCACATGTCTCGCCCCAATCGCAAACAGCTCGTTAAATGCATGGAACGCTCCCCTGATGACAATTTGTCCAGCACAGCCTGCGCAAGTCCTGAGTGTGCACTCACCTGTCGAGAAGCTGTCACGAGGTTCATCAGAAACCAGTGGGGTGTCTAAAGTTCGTCCTGTTAAACAACCTTGGTGAGCGCCGCGGTTAGAGTGCTCGACTCACCATCGGTAGTCTACGGGGTTCAAATCACGGCCGTAGGTCGACTCGACCCATCGTGTCGACGGGATGGATGAAACGCAAGACAACACCACCCCGGGGTCGATAGAGAAGACTGGCCCGCTGCCGCAGCAACGTAGAATTTGAACCACTGGCTAAAGGTTGCCGATACGGATGGGTTCCGGTGCACTGCCCCTTTTGAGCAGAAGGTCACTTCCACGATGTTGACCCCCAGTATTGTCGTTTTGCTTCGGCGAGCAAGGATTCATTTCCCACCCAAAACCCACGAGCCACAACGGATGTTCTGTTCGCTCAGTGCTGCCAATTGAGTGCATCGAGTGCACAGCTTGAATGGTCAGCCGTGAAGATTTCTTTGCGTACACAATTTGCGCGACAGTGTCCATAGTAGGCTAACTTATCTCCCTTCCTGCTCCAGTATTCGCTGATTTTTTTTTACATTTTTTTAAATGCAATTTTACCAGGTAAAGCCCACTGAACTATACAGAGACTCCACTACTTACGAACGAGTTAGGTTCCAGAGTTCTGCTCGTACGTCGACTTAGTCGTCAGTCCAACTTTACTCCTGTCGATTTCAAACATGTTGTGTGCCATGTACACAATTCACGGGGAATGGCTTTAACAGTTGTATAATCTCCTGTAGATGACACTGGTTCTTCATGTTCTGCAGATGTAGATTGCACTGGTTGTTTATGTTCTGCATATGTAGATGCCACTGGTTCTTCATGTGGCATCTACATGACATACGGACAGGTTTGTTCGTATCTCTGAAAGTTCTTAAGTTGACTGTTCGTGAGTAGATGAGTCTCTATATAGCTGTTTTTCAAAAGCGTCCTGGCCATCAATGATAGCTCAATAAAGTCGCTTATCATGTGTAAATGTATAGCAACCGAACGCTCTAAACGCACGTTGATTCTAAATGTGGAGGGAAAACCCGGAGGACCCGGAGAAAAATCCACGCGACCACGGGGAGAACATGCAAACTCCAAGTATACAGGCCTCGAAGTCAGAATCGAACCCACGACTTCCTGTATACCAGGCAAGGTAGTCAACATATCGTCACCCGGGCATGCTATTTGGGTCACCCAGCACACAGACAGCACCCCTACATGCAGGCAAATCTGAAATGAGTGGTGAGGAAATCACAACCAGTCATGAGTTTTACAGATAGTTTTATTCATACCCAGGACATATAGACATTCATTACAAATTGATTGACTCAAGCAGATGTTAACACAAAACATAAAATAATCCTGAGTCTTGTTGTGGAGAATCGAAACAACAAAATAGCTAAGCAGACAATTCACTCCCTGTCCCATACCTCTCCCCCCCACCACGTGAAGAATAACATTATCTTGTTACACGTCTCATCAGCCACACAGCATCCTGGGGAGTGCATCATGTCAGGGGCATCGGTTCAATGGAAGCGAACTCTGAACCGATTTTGACATCCGCTGTCAAAACAGACTTGCTTGAGCCAATGCCCTTGAGCTTCCAGATTGCTTATTACATGCGGCAGCTCAATGGCATTGGTCCAGGCGAGTCGAGATTGTAGTCGTGTCCTAAAGTGGATAGAAATTTAAATCTTCTTCAAACTATGAAAAAAAAAACGCGCCCCCTATGTTTTTTAATTTGTGCCCCATCAAAACAAATACAGGCCACAGGTTGATTGGTTTCACTCAAAGGGCAGGCTCAGACGAAAGTTCTGTAATAGCTTCAAGTCGTGTGGTGGGCACCGACGTGTATACGATCCCCATTGCCGGTGAACAAGCGTAACTTGTCTCTGACGGACACGAAAAGCCAATAGAAATTCGGCGAATCAAGTCGGGTGACGAGCACGTCTGGCGATTGCGCTATTCCCACTCGGCTATCGCTCGCCGAGACCCCACGCCTTACAGACACTTGTTTGCGCAAGAGCGCAGAAGCACGGTCACGACAACTACGCCTCTATATGAGGAACGAAACGGGTGGACTTCTCCACAAATCTGGCTGTCGCCTGATGAAGCTCGTTGTAATTACTGCCAAAATGTCGTACTCAGATTGTAAATGTTGTGGCTTGGCTCTCCAACACACAACCGGTGTGCTGTGCTAGTGACGAATTGGCCACGTTCTGTTTACATGACAACCCTTACTAATTCGCTGTGTTGGGTGGTGGCGGGTTTAACGACACATATATTTACATGATCTAACCCAAAAGGACCTCCACTATGGATGATGTTGGTCGCGACAGCCTGCCATGTGCTAAACTCACTTGTAGCCTGCCGGCAGGGGGTGGGTGGTGGGTGGGAGGCGATGTTACGATGTGGTTTAACCATAGGAAGTACATATTTAGGGCGATGTTTCGAAGTCTGGCAAATTCGGGGACCTCGCCACCGGCATCCTCCTCCGGGCTTCCTCGTCTGCGAACGACGCCACGGGATTTCTGACGTCCACCGTGAAGCAGACAGTCCGCATATTGGCTGGCGAACACATTCGCAGCGTTAACCAGGGCGGCCGCTCGCCTCTTAAACCGCATACCTCTGCAACAAACGACAAATACGCTACCACACGACCTTTTTTTACATGATATGTGTGTAAAGAGGTTGATCCGTATCTGTATACCATTTATACAGCGTGGAGAGAGGATCTGCGGTTGACTACGTATGGCGCGACAGAGGTTCAACGTACATACCGTTCGTATATTTCAAAGAAAATCGAGATCGTTTCTTGCTCTAGCCCCTTTAGAAGTGGTGCGTTCCGCGTTCTGCGAGCGAGAGAGCGGCGATTGGCAGACACGAGGAGGAGATTTGTGCTCTGTGACTGCCGCCGTTGTTTTCAGTGCGCATTAATTCAGCCGTTTGTGTGTGGTGGACAAAGGAGGCGGGGGGGGGGGGCAGGAGAGAGAATTCTTTTACAGGGAAAAGGGGGGCGGCGGGGGGGGGCGACGTGATGGGAAAACGGTGGCCTCGGCAAACTCTGGCTTCAAAAGCCATCGCCCACCCAGCTCCCACCACCGCCAGCAAACGCATTGAGCAAAGTTGATGACTGTGCTCAGCCCAGCGGTGGTCAATAGATCTTGAACAATACACGTACAGTCCGTCCTTTGGCTATTCCAAATGTGCGTGCGTCTGTGTGTGTGTGTGCGTGCATGTGTTTGCGTGTTTTGTGTGTGTGTTCATGTATGCATGCGCACCACTACGGACTTGGCTGCTTGAGTTCGATTCCCGCTTACGGCCAACAGCGGTAACAATGATCTGAATCGCTCCTGGGCCTACCCCTAGGTCTACTCAGCCTAAAATGAGTATCTGGTGCAGTGTGCAAACATCGGGCGTGCTTATGGCCACACCAACCCCCTTGTGTGCCATGCCATCATTCATAGGTGCCCGCTAACAGCACTTGCCCCAACAGTCTGTTAAGGCTATACATGTGATCTCTGTCTTTGTTTTGTACATGTGTGTGTCCTCAGATGAACATCTGTTTGGCTAATTTAGGACAAAAAGATTAGCTAGAGTCATTAGCCCGAGTGGATGGCTACCCAGCTGACAATTAAAGGCACGATTGAACAACAAAATATAAATAAACATGACATTGAAGACACTATGAACATGTTTAAAGATTCACTCAACTACACAATAAATCACCAAACCTTCCATTCACCTACCCACTCAACCACTCACTCATCCAACTCTCCACTTACCCACCCATTCACATACACAAATACGCACGCACACGCTCACACGCACACGTACGTACCTATGCATATATGCGTGTATCAATATACAAAGACGAAGACAATCCACGATCACTTATGAATCCGGGATGGCACAAGAGGGCGTGATGCTCAATGAGAATATTATGTAAAGGCATTTTACAAGCACCAAGTAGACCATGCCCGCAGCCGAGAACTCAGCCAAACCGGTTTTGGCGCTCCTGACAAAGGGTTTGCGGTTACACCGCAAATATGCGCACTGACATTTCGTTTCGTGACCAGACTCGCACTTGTCTCAGAGATTGATGCCACCTCTGAGACACAAACTACCGGGACAGCATGTGAAGTTGAAGAAGAATATCTCGCAATACCGGAGGAGGGGAGACCTGCATGTGAATTCATTGTCTTGAGCGATGTGGTGGTGGTGGTGGTATTATTATTATTATGCAACTCACAAACACAGGGACTTTTAGTGTCCCCGGAAGACTTCACAGATTTCCCAGGAGAGCATCTGCCCCGACAAGAGGGATGATCCTGGTTAATCCAGGACAGGTGAAAAACCCTACCGCAAAAAAGATAAAGATCCCCCATATAGCCTGCAACAGACTGTTGGGGCAAGTGCTGTTAGCGAGCACCTATGAAGGCCACCATGGCACACGAGGGGGTGGGTGGCCAACACCACTCCTGGCCGCCTTTGTCTCCCTTGTGGCAATGTTTTACACGTAGCATTAGGTACTCAATTGAGGCTGAGCCGACCTAGGGGAGGCCCAGGACCAGTTCAGATAATCGTCACCGGTGTTGGCCGTGCGTGGGAATTCATAGCACGTCGCACGAATCGCTACACTACCCCACCCCACCCTACCGCACACGTTTAGGTTTCATTTCCCCACAGGTAAAACCCCAGCGGGCAAACAATTGTGAATTTTTGATGGGGACCTGGTTACATAAACCTGGTTACAGCATCAACAACAAAAGGACAAGAATAAAACAATCCCCCCCCAAAAGAACTGTACCACGGTCTTGTTCCAAATGTCAAGGTCGTGCTGTTCTGGGTAATTGCTGTGAGTGATGCTCATTTAAAGTTGAATCCGGCTTTGGGAAGGTTTGGGCACAGCGCCAGTGTTAGCCACGGTCGGCAAATTGAACTCGGCAAGTGAACCCAATTGAACTCTGGTTCCCGTCGAGTACTGCAAGAACCACGAGACTGCCGCTCGCCCCCGAGGAGCAACGCACGCACGGTTCTACACAGACGCAGAGATCCCCCTTTGCGCCTTATAGACCATCCGTAGTGTACGTACATTATGTATGTTGATTAAGTGAATAACCCAACCAATCATAGGTATCCTTTGATTTTTTTATGAATACATTAACCCCCCCCCCACCCCCATAGTCTTCGCACCCGATTGGCTCACAAGTGATGACGTCACGTTGATCTCTCTATTTAAGACCGAAACAGGAGGAGGCTTTCTCCACAAATGTGGCTGTCGCATGATGATGCTAGTTGTAATTACCGGCGAAACGTCGTACTCAGATTGTAAATGTTGTGGGTTTACTCTCCAGCACAGCGGTGTGCTGATGTAGTAACTAATTGGCATGTGTTGTTTAGGCGACAAACCTTACCAATTGGCTGTGTCGGGTAGTGGCGGGTTTAATGACACATTTATATTTACGCAATCTAATGCTTAAAAAACCTCTTATGGATAATGTTGGTCGTGAAAGCCTGCTACTCCGTGTTCAACTTATAGACCACGTGGGCCAGCGATCAATCGCAGCCGGAGCTGTCCCAAGGCTGGCGCTGTGGCTGAAATGTTGCATGAAAAATTATGCCAAGATGCGGGCTTAAGCATTTGTACACACACATACTCTCCCATTTCTATATTTTTTTACAAACGATAAAGACAAAAATACCCTGGATATCCATAACAGACTGTTTGGGAAAGTCTTATGAGTGAGCACCTATGAAGGTGGGCAAAGTGTGGTAGGTGTAGAGTGTGCAGGTGGTGCAACTGCACCTGGGCAGTGAACAGGTGGGGAAGGGGGGGGCTCATGACACTGCTCGCAAGTCCCGTTTCATTTGTCGCACCAGGACGCCAATTCCAACCGCGTGACGCCGCGGCTCGTTGCGGCCCTTGAGTCCCCTCGCGTTATAATCGGAGAGACGAACGACTTTTAAACCACGGCCATTCGAGCAAGCGGCGGCGCAAGACGATGTTTGTGTGTGCTGAGCGGAGCCGGCCGTTCCGTGCGTATCGCTGGTGTTTGTGCCGCTCGCAGCTGTGGATTCTCCCGAGCACTCTGGGAAGTCTGTTGCTGCACAGGCGCGCCGCCGGGCCCCTGGAGGGCGTCACGGCCTGCGTGTACGGCCTGGGCCTTTGCGCGCTCTTCACCGTCTCCACGCTCTTCCACACCATCTCCTGGAGGAAGAGCCACCTGCAGTGAGGGCCGGGCGGGGCGCACTCGCCATGTCTCTCTCCGTCTTTCTCTCCGTCTTCCTCGCCGTCCCACTCACTGTATCTCTCTCGTGAGGCTCTCCTGAGCCAATAGTTGGCATTATAATCAATTACATAATTGGCTTTGAGTCATCCTTTACTAGTCGAGTTGGTGTTATGGTCTACACAATTTCTTATTGGGGATTACGCGCAGGGAACGTCGCCCCCCTAGTGCCAGTCTAATGCCCACATGTAGGCCAGGCTCCGAGTAACCAGGTGTTCAGCACTCTGAGACGACCTGGCATTGAGGGTGGCTCTATCAATATCAAATGACGAAGCTATTTCATTATGGCGATAATGATGACGATGGTAATTGTGATGGTACTGAAAATGACGATGGTAATGATAATGATGGTAATTTGTGATGGTAATGATGACAATGGTAACGACAACAATGGTAATGATGATGGTAATGATGACGATGGTAATGATGATGGTAATGATGACAATGGTAACGACGACAATGATAATGATTATGGTAATGATGATGGTAATGACGATGGTAATGATGATGATGGTAATGATGACGATGGCTGCCTTCCCACACAGGCGAGTGGAGCAGTGCTTCCACATGTGCGACCGGGTCACCATTTACTTCTTCATCGCCGCCTCGTACGCGCCCTGGTAAGGTCTTCTCTCCTTACTCCGCCCCACATGATCCCTCGTGTGGGGCGATCGAGATATGGGGAAATCCGATTTATGTAAGCTGCTCGATCACCCTGCCGATCATCGGTTTGTCGACCCGACTAAATCGGATGACGCAGCATAAATAGTTGGGGGAGGAAGAGAAGAAAGGTCTCTCGCTCTGTCCACACGCGTGCCGCTGGACGGACAGGGGATGGGGGCTTGGTGACGGCATCGGCGTCATCATCAGCCGGGCCACTCTGGGCATCGCTCGTAGGGGGTGAGGCGGAGGTTCTCGCCGCTTTCGGGAGGCTGCCGCGTGTCAAGGGTCCACAGTAATCGACGGCGGAAAGCGGTCGACCGCGAGCTTCGGTCGATTCGTCGACGTATCGTGCTGGGTCTGAGTGCACGCTGCGGGCCACGCACGTTCACGCCGCACCGCTTTTGAATGCACACGTCGCTGTGTTCCCCCCCCCCCGCCACCCCCGCTCAAACGAGCAATGAGGCGCGGTGCTCCGCTCCGTCATTGGCTCCGAGCCGGAGGTGGAAATTCCATATTCCTGTGGCGGGAGTTATTTTAACTCAAGAACAACCGCAAAAGTGGTACTAATTTTATTGACCCCGCGCCCCCCTAGAGAGATGATGGGCTCAGTTGCTTGTGCAACAAAAATTATGTATTTCCCAGAAAAAAACATGCACGTGCATACGTACGAACTTATACGATTGCATGTGCGTGTTGCCAGAGCGTATGCTTTGTACGGTTTGCTCGTGCGTTATGTGGAGCTGGCCACCCACCCCCTCGTGTGCCATGCAGGCCTTGATAGGTGCTACTCGCTAAAAGCACTTGCCCCAACAGTCTGTTAAAGGCTACATGGGTCATATTTGTATTTTGTCTTTGCGTTCAGGCTGAATCTACGTGAGCTGGGCCCATGGGCTGCACACATGCGCTGGCTGGTGTGGGTCATGGCATGTGCGGGCACCATCTACGTGTGCCTGTATCACGAGAGGTGAGTCCAGCAAGGCCCCAGAGCTAGCGGTGAGTCGCGCGTCAACACGGTCCAGTTTGGATGGATGCTGTCACTAATTGTGACTACATCTCTAAACACCGTCAATCAACCACTCTGTTACTAACCCCGCGACCTTCTACTCCTGTTGACCGGACCAGTTGTTTGATATTATAAAATACAATTGGAACCGCGCGTCTAGACGGTTCACAGGAAACAAAAAAGCGTTGACAGAGTTGGATACAAACAGGCCAATGGATACGAGAAATTAAGTAAAATTAAAACAATAAAATAGACTTTATCTATATGTGCATGCAAAGAAGTGTGTCTTTGAGTCTTGACTTGAAAAAGATGAGAGGCTCGAGTGCACCGAGTTCAAGCGGAAGAGAATTCCAGACCCAGCAGCTGAGAAGGAGCGACGGCCTCACATGGAACGAAGGTCGATTACCGTGTGGGCGGCTGCGTAAGAAAGAGGGGGGAGGCCTTCTTTGCCCGAGTGGAGATAACGTGCCGTAGAGTCGAGTGAGATGAGAGTGCAGCGATAGGTGGGGGCAAGACCGTGAAGATTCTTCAAAACAATCACTGCAATCTTGATGTCAATCGGCACTTGGCTGGAGGCCAGCGGAGGGGACTGCATAACTCGAATGGTACAATCGGTTTTCCGTGTACGCGGAAAAAGCCTTGCACCATGAACTAGTTTTACTTTACCACTGAGCTGAATGGCTCTTTTTGGAAAGTGACCTGGCCACAAATGATAGCCCAATGAAGTGGCTTATCAATGTGGAAATGTAGAGCAGACAAATATTCTCAGCGCACGTTGATTCTTAATGTGGAGGAAAATACCGGAGGACCCGGAGAAAAATCCACACGACCACGGAGAGAACATGCAAACTCCCAAAATACAGGCGTCAGTGTCGGGATCGAACCCACGACCTCCTGCACACCAGGCGAGGTAGTTAACATCTTGTCACCGTGGTGTTCGGGGAGGAGACAAGCGCAGCAACAGGGAGCATCTCCACAGGGGTTGGGAGACACCAGGCGACCACAACAAGGCTGCAGCTCCGGAGACAATCGAGAAATCCCCCTCGGAGAAGCTGGAAGAAGTGGGGGCCGCTGCCACCAGATTTAGCGGCAGTTGCTGGCTGCGTCACCTGCCAGCCCCGCGTTGTCCGATGCTCCTTCTGTCCGATTGTCCACATGCCCCTCCCCCTCCTTTCCTTTGCTGTTGGCTTACAGCCCTTTGTCAATTCAGTGGTGAATTAAGGCCTTTCGATAGTGTGCCGGTCATGGGGGGGGGGGGGGGGTTGCTTACCACACTTCACGATACTCGTCGGTATAGGTCCGTGAAGTGGAGAAAAGGGGCAGGACTCGTTCCAATATCACAGCTTAATGTTTATAGGGAAGATAGTCATCTGAATCACAATTTATCTGGACGCTCTGTGTGGACTGTTCAGATGGGGTTTCGATGCTGCGGTAAACTGGCAACTACTCTGACGTTTGTTTATCTGAAACTTTAAAAATAGAATGTGTGAAAGTGCAGCTTGCGTGGATGAAAGGCGAACGACGAAACCTCGGAAATAGTTCTGTGACGTCAACTTCCAGCGTCCGTTTTCTCTTTGCACAGCCCAGTGTGACACTGCTCCCTGAGAGCTACAGCTGCGTGTCAAGCTCGTTGAGATGGAGTCGTTTGTCACGTGTCAGTCGCAACAAAGCATCGTGACTCTCAGCGATGGAATATGCATTCATTAAGGGAAAACCAAACTTAACGTGATGTTCATTTTTGTGCAAGTCATTGGTGACTTCACCCGCACTTGAGCAGCCGTTGTGATCGTGGGCGACTGAAACCCAAAACCGAATCTAGGATCTCAGCAGTGCTGGCCCTCCTGTTTTCACAGCTCAGAGCTCAGAGTGGTGGAATTTCCACATTCCTATGACGAGGGCAAATCTATCCATAGGAAAAAACACTCTTGACGTCCCCTCTAAAGTGGCACTTATTTTATTAAGGGTCGAGACAACGCCCCCCCCAAAGCAGGATTTAAACTCGTGACCATCCGATTGCGAACTGCTCGCTCTACCACTGAGCTCGGTGCTCTCACGTGACATTGCCACACTGAAACCATGCCGCCACCTCGATAACGATGATTATGATGACGATGTCCCTGGCCCTGCAGGTACAAGCTGTTGGAGCTGCTGTGCTATGCCACAATGGGACTGTGTCCCGCACTTGTCATCCTCTCATCCGTGAGTGACAGCACATCTTTAACGCGCACGCACACCCGTGTACACGCACACCCGTGTACGTGCACACTCGTACGTGCACACCGGGGGGGTGGGGGGGTGGTCTTTGTGACCTTTCAATCTCGACCCTGACGTCTGTATATTTGTAGTTTGGATGTTCTCCCCGTGGTCACATGAATTCCTTTGGCCAGTTCGCTTTTGTAAAATAAGTTAGTAGCTCAGTGGGCTTTACCTGGTAAGATTAACAAAAATTGTTTAGTTTTATTTGTATATATATGTTTAATTGATTCGGTTTTTAACCCTTCCTGTACTTTGCACTTCTATCGTGTTTTTGTATTTGTGTTGGTGTAACGTTCTGACCCCCGTGCCCCGACTGGACATCGGTGGGGAGAAACGAGCATCACAGCTCGCCGTGTTCCCCTTCCAGTCCGAATCGACTGATTCTGTTCCCCATTCTGAACGAAAAAAAACAACCCGACAGCCGGAGCAGGACGGCGTGTGGGAGCTGGCGCTGGGCGGGGCCCTCTACGCGCTGGGCGTGGTGTTCTTCAAAAGCGACGGGCTGGTGCCGTTCGCGCACGCCATCTGGCACGTGTTCGTGGTGCTGGGCGCCACCGTGCACTACTTCGCCATCTGGCGCCACCTCTACGGGCGGGGGGCCGGCGGCGTCGACGGGACGGCCGCCGAACCGCTCGGAGTGCGCGTCGTGTGGGACTTTTGAAGCGGCGGCGGCGGTATTTGTGCGTGTGGTGCGTACGTGCGGCGATCGGGACGGTGGGTCGAAAACTCTTTTGTGGCCTGATGTGGAAGGGACGTGACGCTACGGCTTTACTTTTGAGGTTGCAATTCCTTCACGGAGGTCGTTACGGTGTTGTGGCAGTCGGATGGCTTGCGTTGTGTTCTTTTTACGGGTGTTTTTAAAAATCGTCAATGGATAAATATGGAGAGACAAAACACATTTTGGTTGTTTTCATGAATGTCAAGAGATAATCCAGAGACATCTGGAGCAAAAAATCCACACTTCCCAGACCTGGCTCACCCCCCAGTGCCTTCCACACATGTCTCCGCAGGTAAAGACTCACTTTCAGAGAAGTTGATGTTCTTGTGACGATTAAGAAACGAGAGCTGGAAGCTCCGAGCAGATTGAGGTGCGAGATGAGCAGCTGTTCTGGCTGGGGATTAAAGCCTCGAGTCGTCGATGATCGTGACGGTGATGATGACGGACCAAGATAAATCATAAGAGAACCTGACAGGGAAATAATAATTATTCCTTGAGGATACGAATTGCCATGTCAGGCCACAAACTTTTCGATTAAACCGGCTTATACAGGAGAACTCCTCTTACCCGTGATCATGTGAGGGACACCTATCTCCACGGATCCTATTATCTACGGGGTTATGCACGAATTCACTCCTCTTATCCACGGAATGAAAAAATAGCGGATAACCCCGTGGATATTAGCATGCATGTTTTGCGTGACTCCCAATAATCTGCGAAAAAATTAACGGACAGTGAGGAGTAATGGGTTGACAGCCATTACCTGCGGATAACCCTGTGGATAAGAGCATGAATTTGCCGTGCAGCTTCCTTTATCCGCGCGAAAATAATGGTGATTGCTAGGAAGCAGTTTCACCATGTATCTTGGATAAAATTGTAGATAACTGCTGATAATAGTTAGAAATGGTGCCATGACCAATATATTTTTTCACGGACCCTACAGCTGCGGTGGATAATAGGAGTTGCAGATAATAGGGCCACGGATAAAAAAGGGGGTTCTCCTGTATAAATGTATAGCTGCATGGTTGTTTTGAAGTCGCCAGAAGCAATTGTTGGTAGTTATGAGGACATACAAGTCATATATATATAGACCTTCCACAAACAGCGCAAGCCACGCAAGTGATTGTGAGATTGCAAATCGAGGATAAGGTGCTGTCATTTAATATCACATTACTTTTGCCACCAGAATCATGGACCTAGGCAGTGTGATGCGTTTGTAACACTACGGAGAAATTGTAGAGAAGCCGGCGTTTTATTCCATCGCCGGCAGACGTCTTCCACCAATCTGAACACACGAGGTTAACTCTCTTAACAGGCTCCTGATACTACACCTTTTCCGACGTAGCCCATGCGATTTGATTACAACAATGATGCATAATTTTGCATCAACAAAACAACAACCGCCATTCGCCACTAAGTGGCGGTGACGTCACCACGACGCTTGTGCCAGGCCATGTGCACCTTGAGGCCACGTGAAGTGTCGAACGCCCGCTGGCACACACACACACACGGTAATTGATGTGACCAGACCAGATAAAGTCCAGCGGGGCTACGTCATTGGATGTGTCAGTGGGGCTACGCCAGTGGGGCTAGTCCGGTGAATGCGAGGGCCACGCAAATTGTTTCACTTCAGACAATCCAGTGCACAGGTGTGTCTTGCAACCAGTCATGCACTGCACCGAGACCAATGTCATTAGAAATCGGTGGGGTATCTATGGATCACATTGCATTTGCGGCGGCAGCCTCAACAAAGCAGCTGTCCAGCATTACTTTCAAAGCCACTGGGAGTCGTCATCACAGCTGTGACCATATATTCGCTGTTTCCGTCACTGTGCTCTACGTCCATGATCCCGACTGCAAAAAGGTGTACAAAATGTATTATGTGCCATCACAGTGGATTGCGGTTACGGAATTAATTTAACTCATAGCTACTGTTCTCTTCCACCGAATGATGCTAAAATAAGATTCAGGTATGGCCAGCAGCCTCTGGCGTTCTGTACCAGTTCTTCCCAGCAGCATTTGTTTTCAGCAGACAAACTCTAAACTGGCTTCAACCTCTCTTATATAAAATTTTCACCATCACAGTGGATTTCCCCGCTGGCTATTTGCCGTGCCGAGTTGAAAACAAACCACGGTCACCTGGCCTCACGATAAATATGAATCTGGCTTAGGGCCAAGGGGCAGGGTTCATCATTTCCATCGTGTTCCTTCGTTGCAGGCGACGTCGGCAGCACGGCTCAGATCCTGCGGTGGAAAAACAACGTGGGGCCTCCCCTGTGCCACGCCTAGTCGGCTCTGCTGGCTCTGCACAGCTCCAGTACGGCCTGTTGTTGTACAGGGTGATCCAGATGCCTTGTGACCCCCATTTGATTCTCTAAAACTTTGAAATCTTTTAAAATAAAGGTTTATTTTTTAAACAGAAATTAATATTAATTTGCGAAGGACATATTTTTTAGGGATCAATGTGGGCTTCGCAAGACATTTTACAACCATGCACGATAGAACAAGAGGTGTTAACTTCAGTATGGCCTACTTGGTTTATTATTTACAATGTTGCTGTACTGCACTGAGCAGTCCCATGATATTCGTGGAACACCCCCGTCTGTGACGACTGGACACCCAGGAGGATCTGTTTAACTGGCCACACCCTGCTAATAAGATTCAGAGACGTCAAAACCAGTCCAGGGTTAACTGCTTAAACACCACGATGCTGGGGGAAAAATTTTAACCACAAAATTCGTAGACTGGTGAGCCTAAACGTTATTTACATTTGTATGCGGTGACAGAGATTCTCATGTATTATGTAAAGAAAGTTGTTTGGCCTTTGAAGTCTGTGATCCCTTGTGGGCCTTGTGTTTTGCATACAGTGTCAATTTGACATGACATATACTGCTGTATTTGGCAGATGTATAGATGGTTAGGATGTGCGGTATATCATAGACACCAGTGTTGAACAGATGCCCATGTTGACCCGAAGGGGATTATGGACTTTTTTTCTTCTTTTGAAGGCAAAATGAATGGGAAGAAATTTACTCGGACTCCATAGATCGTATTACTACAATTGAACTGGAATAAAACATACATTCTGCAGGTGTAGGGTGATGCGTGCCTGTGGCCCAGCACATGTGGATGCAGGGTTTATTGATCACGCAGAGATCTTCATATGCTGCCCAGACTCCTTAAACCTGCTGGGCTTCCGGGTGGCCAGGAGATGGCAGTACAGAAAGTTGGTTATTGCCTCGCACGGTGGGGTTTCTCTGGGTACTCCGGTTTCCTCTGACAGGCAAAGGATCCTCAAAACACGGAACTGGGAAAACATCCAAAAACAAGGTCCTCCTGTGAGCATATTGTGAGACCCAATGAGGCTCTTCTTGATGAATGGCGTCCTCATAAGCGAGGACATGAGTGCGTGAGTGTAGCGGCTTGCAGAGAGCAGTGATACGTGTTGAGGAAGGGGCAGACAGTAGCACCAACTACAAGGGTGGACACTGAACAAAACGGAGACACCCTTGGTGTCCATACGGAGAGTATTCTATGATACCTGTCGTGTTTTAGGCAGTTCAGAAGATATTTTTTTAAATACATGGGAACTGAACTGGCCATTCATTTCTTAACTGACATTTTGTAAACGACTAGTATGTATATGTAAAGATACATCTATTAATTAATATTTAGTGCATTTTAAACAGTGAGTTTAAACAGTGAGTTTAAAATGAGTGGAGGGTACAAACCTGCCCAGTTCGAAAAAATGTGGCATCTTTAACAAATCTCGTGGTCAATTATCCTCACCACCGAGCCAGTTTATAACGATCCAAGGGTTCAATCTCCAACACAGTTGCCTGGCAATTTCTGGATGATAAAGATTATTTTTAATGTGCCGGTATCGTACGGAGTAATAAAAAATGGTCAAGTAAAAAATAATCCACAAAATGTAGCGAAACGTAACTGATTTGCAACATTGGGTTACCCAGATCTCATTCCGGAGAGGAACAATGATGGTCACTGGGCTCTCGTCTGGTTAAACGAAGCAGAAATGGGACCACCACACTTTGGTAGGGTGGCTTTTGCCAACTTTAACCAAAAACACGCTCATACGTGTGCATGGAGCACACTTAAGCACTTATCGCACGCTGAGTCGTGGGATCGATTTTTAAGTTTGAGAGACAAAGAGCCATGGGGGACCCACGTGAGGAAGCCAAAGGGATCCCCATGGCGGCTATTGAATGGAGGGGGGTGGCACTTCCACGACTACGAATTATGGTCGCCCGTGGTTTGAGCTTTGGCTGCCGCGTGAATGTTCTGTCTGGTGGTGGGTGATATGAGAGCTCTGTATGGATGGGGCAAACTTGAAGCTCTTGCGGGAAAACGGATCACTTTTGTAACGGTGGTCAAATTCTTGTTCCTGGCGAACAGGCGTCGCGCCCGCAGCGTGCTAAGGGGACGCGCCGGGCGTGCGCGGGTTAATGTGTGCATGGAAGGTAACAATTTTATACCACAGTTTATTATTGTACTAATGCACTTTTAACTTTTGCACGCTGTTTTACAAGAAGAGACATAGGCTAAAGTAACGTTGGCGAAACAAGATGGCATTCTTACCTTTTAGAGAAGGCAACGGTGATATGTTATAACTGCTTTTATTTAGTTTTTGGAATAAAAAAAATACATGAAGCATTGACAGTTTGAATCTTGTGAACATGGGGTGATCGTCAGACCTAATTTCATCTCGGGCCTCTTCTTAGGATCAACTACAAATATTCATGTTCAATGATGATCCTGCTCCATCCTAAATACCTTCAGCTGGGCATGTACAAACGATGTACTCGGGATGTGTACCCAGTTTTCGGACTAATCCAAAAATTGAGCCGAGGTACAACAGTTCAGACGATCCAAAAAAAGTTTGTTTCGGTTTTAAACTTGGACTTGCAGAGCACGTGCTGGCCGAGCAAGCATAAATAAAACAAACGATTATTGCTACATTTCAAATTCATCACTTAATGTTGTGCTCTCACCTCGATAAAAGTCCACACACCAACACTCTCACCCATTCTTTCAGACGCGAATGGTGATTTTTTTGCACGCAAGGCGGGGGTTGGTGTATCACGTGGAGATTTGTGAATCGCTCCCAAAGCATGCCACTGGACTGCTGGCTACGAGGTTGGGGCAGGATGGCGATGGGAGTCGCTGTGTCCGTGAACTCATCTGTGCTTGGTGGGGTTTCTCCGAGTACAATAGGGGCCATCCATTTAGTATGTACGCAAAAAACTGTCAACTTGACCCCTCCCCCCCTCCCTGTACGCACGCGTACTTTTTACACCACCACCCCCCACCAAATCCGAAAGAACGGCCGATATTGAATCCACGCAGAAACGATCAAGGATTAAGAATATTCACGTGTAATAAGCAAACAGACAGTCCACCACCGGACAGTCTAACTCATTTGAAGGCCAATGTAGACAAATTATTATCGAGGCTTCACCCCCCCCCTCGTTTCCTAAGCGTACATTGTCAGTAGACCCCCCCCCCATACGCAAGCGTACGCATTTGGGTTAACCCCCCCCCTCCCCCTTCCATGCGTACGTACTAAATGGATGGCCCCATACTCTGGTTTCGTCCCATATGAAGCCGATCGCTCAAACGTAGCAGTACAAGATCCTGCTGAACATAAACCTTGAGAGTCGGCGAAGTTCTTGTGGCTGAACAGGTTTAATGTCAATGAATTATAGTCGTAACAATTATTGTTATATTGCTATAGAATACCCCTGGAGCAGTGTTTCTCGGAGCCTAGTCGCCGCACCGCAACTGTGTCTCGCGAAGGGTCCTGTGGGTTCGTCCGTCGGGCTGTGATGCAAATGCAGGTCGATCCGGAAATTGACAATGTTCACGTTTTATTTTCGTTTCGGACAATTAATATATTTAATTTTAAATAAAGTTGGGGAAGCTACCCTAAATGCCAACCCTAAAAAATGTAAGGCTGCATATTGTTTTGGTGTATGTCCCGGTAACATGCATCATTATGTCTGACTGGTGTTTAGAGATGAGTGAAAGCTTTTTGTCACCCGGGGGGGGGGGGGGGGGGGTCCAGGGGCGACACAAGTTTGAGAAACACTGCACTGGCGCTTCTTCACCTTCACTGCAGCCTTGCAGCTCTTTGGCTCTCAGTCGTTAAAAAGTATAATGTTAATAAACACATGGGTTTGATGAAACAAAGTAGTTGCATTTCGATTTAAAGCTTTCGTGACTGCAGGGATTCATCTTCTTGGTTCTTTCGGAAAAGTCACGTAGAAGGGAAATACTAAAAATAAAACGTAATAAAATAATTATCACGACGACGAACAGGTCTGTCGGAAAGACAGCGTCTCATTCAGACGCTGTCTTTCCGACAGACCTGTTCTTCACCTGAGGACGGCTGCTTGCGTTGTGGCCGAAACGTCGTGAGAATTATTTTATTATGTTTTATTTTTATTGTTTTATTATTTCCCTTCTACGTGACTTTACCGAAAGAACCAAGACTTTACCATATTGTTACACGCATATATATACAGGGTGGTCCACAAGTAAACTGCCTGCTTTGTGTTGCCTATAACTTTAGATAAATGAAATTAAACACAAATACAAACAGATGGAATATGCTTTGATTCACTGAGATTATGTGTGAAAATGAATATCTTGTAAATGACCGCCTGCGGTGTGTTGGCAAAATCCGTGCTCTTTCAACGGCATTTTCCATCACCCTCCGTGTCAAGGAAGCACGCGGACACTCTAGGCGGCTTCGATTGTCTCTGGGCTACAATTCTAGCACCGGCTGAATCTGACATGGAAATAGATGCAAGTCCTGTACCCAAGACTCGCCACAGCGGCCGTAGTGCGAGCCCCAATTGAGCGGAGCAGCGTCCCCTCGTCGAAATCTCGAGGTGCGCATATAGACGCTCTCCCTTAACTCGCTCAATAGAAGCCGGAGATCGACCGGTTCGAGGTCTGCCAACACGACGCTTGGCATTCAGCGTCGTTCCCGATTACCGGAATCGGCAAATCAACCCCCGAATACGGTGCCGATTTGGAACCTTTCGGGTTTTTTTAAATATCCGCCATCGCCTCTCTGTATTGAAATAACGTAACAATTGTTTCTGAAATAAACGTCAACTATTCTTGCAAGCAACTGAGGCGTACCGGTTCGTCATCTACTTTATTTCTTACACAAAATACCGCTATTTAAAATCAGGAAGTTACTTAGGGCCCACCCTGTACATCAATTTGCACATATACGTGCGCTTATTATCAGGTGTGATTTCTTAACAAACGTTTAACTTCAGAATAGGGTTTTCCTATTTTTTCCTGCAACAAAACAGGTGTTAAGTTGTTAAAACACCAAACTGAGACCTTTTACAAGGAACCATGTCTGCATTAACCACAATACTTGTGGTCAGAATGCAAACAAAAAACATCCTCTGATAATAGATGCATTGTCTTTGAAACTGATTGGTCCACACCAGAGACAGCTTTCTTTTGAGCCTCGTCTCAAACGGTGTTAGACCAGAGGACGCCAAAAGGCATACAGCGTTTAACTTGTTTCTTTTGAACTTCTCTCGTAATACTTTTCGATCGTTTAAAGCGTTTTTTTTACTCTATCTACGAATAGGTAACTTTTCATATGCAACAGGAAAACATGTCAAATTGTATTCCTGTTAGGCTCCACGGTGTAACCGTGCAGTCTTCAACTCGTATTATCCACTCAATATCTCTGGCCTCTCTATGCATGTGCTATGAAATAGGGTCCTTGCCCGAACGTCGCCGATCAAATATATATTTTTGCCTATTTAAGGACCAGTGTTCTTGATGCACGTGTTGAGCACACGTGTGTTGTCTGTGTCTGCTTCTTGCACCACTTGCCCCCCGCTGGGGACCCAGAGGTATCGCCAAATATCGATTTAAAGCTTTCGTGACTGCAGGGATTCATCTTCTTGGTTCTTTCGGTAAAGTCACGTAGAAGGGAAATAACAAAATAATAAAAATAAAACATAATAAAATAATTCTCACGACGTTTCGGCCACAACGCAAGCAGCCGTCTTCAGGTGAAGACTAGGTCTATCGGGGAGACAGCGTCAAATCGTTCATGGATCCGTGCAGAGCCGCATTTGACCACGAGGCGGCCGTACAGCCACGTGGACGCGCGTGGCTTCAAATTGACTCTCAACGTGTTGCACTTGCGTGACCCATTGATTTCATCTCAAGTCGAACACGAATCGATTATTTTCGTGCGACCTTTCGCGGCTGCAAGAGGCCACTTGAACCTCATTGGGCGTGGCCCATCCGGAGCACGTTCGTCCGCTTGTTGTAAAGGGTTCACGGTTCGAATCCAACAGTTGCTCTGGTAATTATTTATGCGGGTATAATACCCATGAACCAGGGTTCTTAACGCGGGGTGCACGCACCCCCTGGGGGTGCGATTTTCCCTTTTTGGGGTTGCGAGACATGGCCAGATTTCGTTTCGAAGGTAAATCATCTAAACACAAATTAAACATGGGCACGTTAAGTACAACTACTTTGCGTCATCAAGCCTGTGTATTTATTCACATCATTACATTGTTTTACACGATAGAGAACCAAAGGCTGCACTGAAGGTTTAAGAACCAAACTTAATTTGGAGCTTTCGTGACTGCAGGAATTATTCTTTGGATCTTTCGGTAAAGTCAAGTATAAAGATAAAATAATAAATTAAATTAAATACTAGCATACGACGTTTCGATTGCAACACAAGCAATCATCATCAGGTATAAATTAAATAGAAACACAAATCTAGTATACTTATAAATGTAATGTAATACAACAGAGAGTCGGATAACATAACATAACAGTCAACACCCTATCTGGTTGATTACGTTTAAGAACCGCTGCCGTAAGCTATTCGAACGCGCCGCCGTCTGATTCACAGTGGACATTCATGAGCCCGTCACGTGATTCCTAACAGGAGGTCATTGTGTGCTGGCGCCGTGGTCTAAATTTGCCAAGTAAAAACATTCATTTCAAAGTACTCCATCGGAATACCTCCGATTAAGCAAGGTTGGCTACGTATGGTGCGAAAGAAGTTCAATATCCATACCTACAATCATCGCTCCCGACTACAAAAAAAACTTGTCACGAGACTCTGAGGCTTTCCTGGGTGAACGAGCGTAACCATGATCGTGATTGAATATGCGTACGAGTCGTAAGAATCGATGCATACCCCCACACGCGTTTAGATTGCGACTTGAAACGCACTGGAATGTACACAAGCAGCAACACACGACACTGGGCATCGGCTCGGCGGGCACACATAGACATGGTTGGAGAAGTGGTGGAGCAGTGGCATAAATGGAGCGGTTACACGAAGTCCGATTCACGCTCACGACGAACATCAGTGGCGAGTGGCAGAGCATGGCCAAAAGGAATTCCCAACACAGCATGGGGGAGGCCTTCATCCAGCAGATCGTAAGCGCTGGCCAGGTATATTAAAGGCGCATTAACGAGGTGTGTTTGAAGAATCTAAGTTAAAACAACAAGAGTAGTAAATTAAATAAATGAACACGCTTTGGCCAATGAACCGCGAGGTGCACGATGTCCCTGCGGCACTGAGCACCACTCGCGTCTTGACTATTTTATTCGTTTGGCTTCCTCCTCAAGCGCTGCAGCAGTTGCTGTTAATGACTTGAATGCCCTATACCGCACGTGGCACGCAAGGGCAAATTCAGAGAGGGGACACATGTCCTCTTCGTCTTCTTTGCGCTTGAAAGACACCGCGGCTCGTGGTGTTCGAACCGTCCATAAATGACGTCACGCACCTAGGGGGGGGGGGATCAGACATTTGTGACGATGTGTGACGAGGGGGGGGGGGGGGGTGAGAAATGTGACGTCACATCAAAATTCGCAACTTTAAATAAATATAGACAATACGTTCTACTTAATGAAATATACTTTTGAATAAATGTTTTCTCCTACATCAGAGTGCAGCGGCACGTTAAATACGCACTACAATGACGATAGTTTAAAGCGATTTTAATCCTTTTTGTAGGGGGAGGCAGAGCTTTGTGACGTCATATTTGAGGGGGAGGGTCTGACTTTTTGTGACGCCGTGTGACGAGGGGAAGGGGTCAAAAATCGTCCAAAATTACGTGACGTCATTTATGGACTGCCCCTTATGGAGTAATTTGCATGTCAGCTGGTTTATTAGAAAATGGGCCGCCAGTTGCAATCATGGGCCCACCAAGGAAAACTTGACCACATTGTTGACATTGTCATCATCATGATCATCAGCAGAAGAAGATTACTGCAATCATCATGGTTCCCCATCCGGCAGGAGCCATAACAGTAAACGACCATGATGCCTTACTACCTCACATCAGCAACAGTGCCAGCATCCTCTTGATCAGCAGGAGATGTTATCAGCGGCAGCAGCAACAGCAGGAGTAGCAGTAGCAGTGGAAGCATCATCATCATGATCGCCATCAATTATCCAGCAGCAGCAGTAGCAGCCATACAAGTGGAATCAACATCATCATCATCATCATGCAGCAGGGCGAGTACTGTAGTAGACGCATCATCAGCAGCAGAAACATTGTCACGAGCATCAGCTGCGGCAGTACCAATACAATTGTCATCAGCAACAGCAGCATCAGCAATAACAAAATCATAATCATCATTAGCAGAAGCCCGGAACAATTAACCAGAATTGACAGCATGAGCAGCAACCATAATCTCAATGATCATCATCAGCGCCAGCAATAACAGTGACATCATAATCATCATTGGCAGCAACAGCAGCAAGTTTAACATGAGTCGTGATCTTCCTCCGCCGGTGTTTTTGAGCTGCACTGTGTGTTGTTTCGTTTGGGGCCGTCCATAAATGACGTCACGCGATTTTGAACGATTTTTGACCCCCTCCCCATCGTTACACGGCGTCACAAAAAGTCAGACCCCCCCCCCCTCAAATATGACGCCACAAAGCTCTGCCCCCCCCCCCAAAAAAAACGTGTTTCAAATCGCTTTAAACTATTGTCATTGTAGTGCGTATTTAATGTGGCGCTGCACTCTGATGTTGTAGGAGAAAACATTTAATAAAAAGTATATTCAATTAAGTAGAACGTGTTGTCTATATTTATTTAAAGTTGCGCATTTTGATGTGACGTCACATTTCTCACCTCTCCCCCCCTCGTCACACATCGTCACAAATGTCTGATCCTCCCCCCCCCCCTTGGTGCGTGACGTCATTTATGGACGGCCCCTTTGTGAACAACACACGGTAGAATCAAAACACACGTCACAGTCATACTGGGCCACCGCAAACAATTCTAATCCCTAAGGTTGGTATAATATGCACCGTTTTCTTGAGGTTGCGAGTTTGACGGCATTTCTAAAGATGAGCCATTGGAGCTGAAGACGGTCACGTTTCGATCATCCCCAGCGGAAGGTGCGATTGTAACTGTGGCCGTGAAATTCGCTCCGCTGGGGACACGGCTTTGGCAACCACGGTCGACTGCCCAGATTTGGGTCACATCGGTGCAAAAATTGGAAAAATATAATACTGCACGTGAAACTCGCTTGCCACTGCTTCTAGCACCACTCACGCGACTGCTATTGAATACAGACTCGTTGGCCTGGGGCCGCACCTTCGGAACTAGAGCCATGCCCTGCTGCACGTGTTTGATTCTCTGTCTCTGTCGCCTTTAATCAACAGGGAAGTAGTGTAACAGCTGTAGCTCCCGCCTCTTCCTCTTTCGGAGCCTTTCCTTATTGGCCCCGCCCCTTTCTGCTTAAGACCCCCTTTGTTTCGATTTAAAGCTTTCGTGACTGCAGGGATTCATCTTCTTGGTTCTTTCGGTAAAGTCACGTAGAAGGGAAGTAATAAAATAATTAAAATAAAACATAATAAAATTATTCTCACGACGTTTCGGCCACAACGCAAGCAGCCGTCCTCAGGTGAAGACCAGGTCTGTCGGGGAGACAGCGTCTGAATGAAATCCAAGCGTGGTGGTGTTTCATTCAGACGCTGTCTCCCCGACAGACCTGGTCTTCACCTGAGGACGGCTGCTTGCGGTGTGGCCGAAACGTCGTGAGAATTATTTTATTATGTTTAATTTGTATTATTTTATTACTTCCCTTCTACGTGACTTTACCGAAAGAACCAAGAAGATGATCCCCCTTTGTTTGTTTATGCCCGAGTGTGCCAATAGCTCACGGATTCGCGCATTATACTGCCCTGTGTATAGTCGTTAGCGCGCATCTTGATAAAGAATGCGGCAAACCCGAGTTCGATTCCCACTCACTGACGAATAACAGTGACGAATATTTGTAGCGGTCCTCGGGCCTCTCCTAGGTGGACTCTGTCTCAAATGAGTGGTACCTGGTGCGGTGTGTAAACATCAGCACCGGGGAGACAAACGCGGCCGCGTGTGGTTTACTGGCCACCCCACCACCCCTCGTGTGCCGTTCCGGTCTTCATAGAAGCTCGCTTGACAACACTTTGCCCCACCAGTCTGTAAAGGCTATACCGGGGGGGGGGGTGGGGGGTCGGTGTTTGCTGGCCACCTTGGCGCTCAGTGGGGTGTGGAAGGATCGTAGCGAATCTTCATCTCCGCACGAAGTGCCACTTGCACGTTGAGTCGGGCGTGACGCGTCCGTGGATGTCTCCTTTGTCACCGTCCGCCCCACGGTACGTCATCGAATCGATTTCCTCCGACACTTTCACTGATGAAGAAGACACGCTGACTTTGCTCGGAGAACACACCTCTTCCCCTAATCGAGTGTCATTAGAGGCAAGCTGTAGCCACGATGAAATTAGTGCGAATTCCTGAAAGTCGGAGAAGGAGATAAAGATGACAACTAATATAGCCAAAACTTGGAAGTTTTGAATAGGACACGGAGTGAATGAGTACAGACCCGAGTGAAACCCGATTTGCTGTACCCATGCCCTTCCACAGCTGTAATGATGTCAAAAGGAGAAGGTTGCGATGGGTTGGGGAATGTGCAGGATGGATGAGGGCAGGTGACGGAGATGCCACCCAGAGAAGACCTGTGGACAGTCGAGGTCAGGGTGATGAGGCTGTAAGAGCCAACATTCAAGTTCTGGGTGTCGACTGTCCAACAGTGGCAGATTTGGCAGAACGAAGGAAACGTTGGCGAATTGTTATTTTGTGTGAACTCCAAGAGATTAACTTAAAGTTAGATGCTTAAACAATGGAATTGTATGGGTACAGGTCTGAATAAAATGTATAAATTCAACATCTACAATGTATTTGTTTGGCTCAGGGGGATCGTAATTGCTATGTTGGAGCAATGAACGAGTAAAGTTGACAATCTGGGTTCGAGCCCATCCATTCGTGGTTTTCATCCGAGGCTCCCAGACGTCACCGAGCTAGTTTGCTCTCTGTGGCAAAGCGGTTAACTTATCCCTTTACGATTACAATTTAAAAATCCTGATTAGGATCAACCCGGCAATTATCCCATGCATGGTCAATAACATAGGCATCGCTTTGTGGGGAGTTACTACGGAAAGACTGCACCAAGCCATATATATAGCGGATGTGTTATTTACATCACTGGCTCACAGCAAGTGGTGGAGATGGGCCACACTCCACGCTCATTTGAGCAAGGAACCACTTTAGTCTTTTGCGACTTTGAGTGTCGAGAACAAGTTGATGCTCTGAGCTCGGTCATCAATGACTGCACGCCGCATGGTTAGTTTAAGATTTCACTCAGCCGAGCTCAACTTTTGACAGCTAAAATGTAAAAATAGTTTTAATGAGGGACATCCAGTGGATGGCTGTGCAGAGGAAGTTAACCATTGCCATTGTCGCCATTATCACCATCATCATCATGCGCAATTCACCTATCAACACACTTTCGAGTCGTGTCTTTTGTAGGCATGTAACGATGCACCAACTTATCGATTGAAATAGATTTTTACGGGCACAGAACACGCATACAATTGTCCGTTAATGAATCATTAATTTTTCATGTGAAGTTCTACGTGGCTCGGGTTATCGTCATCGCATTACTATATGAGTAGTAGAAGAAGAAGAAACAAGTTTTGCTGGCTAGCAGGATGTCACGCCCAGAGGAATGGACGGACGTTCAAGTCCGCACAGACTGACAGTCATTATTATTATTATCCTTCTGTGGTTTTATTATTACGCTGTTATAATACTAATTTATACTTGTGTAGTGGGTTCAAGAAGAGAGCGATATGTCTCTTGGAGGTAACACGTTTATTGTAACATCAAGGAACATAACACAAAGGGGTAATAACGGCCCCTTCCACCTGATATTCAAGGGAGGTATCTCCTCCGGACTAACGTGCCCTTCACTCTGATTAAAGCTCTAACCCAGCGGTCGGGAACCTATGGCTCGCGAGCCATATATGGCTCTTCCAGTGATGGCATATGGCTCCCAGACAATTTTGAGTTGAAAAAAAAAATTATAATAAAAAAATCAGTTTGGAACTGATTTTAAAATACTTGTGATATTGCTTAATAATACTGTGTCATTGTAAAGTGAACAGAAATTAGTTTTGAAGATAAATTTCACGGGTCACGCCTGCATGAAGCTCAACCTCACCACGTACGAACCAGACTACAAGGCCATCAGCAAAACCATGCAGCACCAGAAGTCGCATTAAAAGTAAGACATATTTAATTTATTATACGTTAAAAATACTATATGGCTCTCAATGAAATATATTTAGAAATATTTGGCTTTTATGGCTCTCCCAGTCAAAAAGGTTCTCGACCCCTGCTCTAACCCTACACTGGTTCAGCTCTTAACCTGACCGGAGCCAGGGGTTCGGGTTTTGCCCTTCGGGCTCTTCTCTTCATGGCTTCAGGTGGCACTTCAGGTCTTCAAGTGGACGATGACTGCCGGACCCGTTCAGGGGTCTGGCTTTTATACACGGTACCGTCTCACTCCGCCCTAGCCACACCTCCCTTCTGGAACTCTCTCGAGGGACCTGGGGTATGTCGACATCCCCCAGCCCCCGCTTGGGGGTCTGGGGTCTGCACCTCTGGTCACAGTCCTCCCTGGGGGTTACTTTGGCCCAACGGCCTCGACTCATCCCACAATGCATCTCTTCCGCCCCCTGTTGACACGTGGCCGCTACTACAGGTAAGGAGTAGTGGCGATTCCACATGGCGCTTAACAATGCCACTACACTTGTATGTATTGTTCATATTATTTTATAGTGTCATAGTATTGTTAGGTCATTGTTAGAGGATAGCATTACAATTGCTGGTGGGGTATATTGCAGAATGCATTGTAGAACGCTCATGAAGGTTGCACGAAGAAATAAATAAAGGAATACAAAATAATATGAATTAAATACAGTTGAATTAATATCAAACAATTGACAATTTAATCAGTGCTCTCATATCGTCCGTTTATTGCACTTTTTGCGGAATTATGTTATTGCATTTACATTATAATTGCATCTTAAACAAATGCAGTAAGCTCCACACCACAACAGCCACAGTATGGACCTGCAGTATTCATAAAGCATATCCAGAAATACATTAACGCGGGTATTTTGGCTCCTAACTCTTTCTGAATTGTGCAATAAATTTCAATAATATACTCGCCTCGACCTTAATACATTACCACGTGTCGTGGATGAAACATAGAGACACACAAACACACACACGCTCATCTTTCCTTTCCAGTCGAGTTTTACTCACGTTTATTTGTTAATACCCTAGGGCTTGGGGATTGTATTCGCAGTCACAGCTCTAAGCGTATATCTTTCTATTACCGGGTTTGAAAATCACTTTGCTTATTTCATTATGCCGTTTCTGATATAATAAAAGCGTATTTGTAGGATTGATAGGATGGATAAACATGCATTTGTCCTTCCAAAAATAACGTGCCTTCATGTATTTTAAATAAATATATTAAGGATGCTGTGAATGGTATTTAATTTGAATTCAGTGACAGGTGAAGTAATGTTTTCTCTGCAATCACAATTGCTATTTATTCAGGAATTCTGTAAAACAACAGGCGAATGAACGTCACGTGGTGGCACCAGTCATGGCCGTAGAGAAAAAAATGTGAACACCGGAAATCAATGATGTTACTCAACTTATCTTCCATTTAAGATGTCCGCAGCCTTGTTTATAAGCTCACTTTGTAATTATATTCGGGTTTAGCTGTGTGTGTGACGTAATCACCAGTTGTAGCTTTAAGTTTGCCCTCCTTCCACCTGGCGTCCGGAGACCACAAAATCAAACGACAAAATAAGGGTGGGAATTTAATAGGAGGGTAAAAACAGTACCGTCTGTGAGCCCCTGTAGCTAATTAAAGTGGACACACACACGGACAAGCAGTGGTGAGGACACGCGGTTTTGTATATTCCATCTTCTACTGAGGGAAAGATGAAATCTAGGAAAGGTTAGGGCCTTGAGGTGGACCAGAAACAAGGTGCCTTTATATAATTGTGGGGTAAATTATTGATCGTGTATGATTACACATTCAACTTTAATGAATGTTCAGCGCTATATATGTGTGCGTATGCATACTACAGTATATATTTGCAATGTGTATAACCGTGCTCTGAAAATCATACATGTCAAGTCCTAGCGATTACCCTTGAGACTCTTGGGTTTTCACGATTTTGAGTGTCTCACTGCTGTGCATTGCATTGTCTCGTTTTGTGCGGTTTACTTGAAACGAATGAACCAGAACTAATTATCACGGTGCACCAGCAGCTGTCAATGGTTCGGGTCTTGGGTTCGATCCCTGTCCCGATCTTGACGCTGTAGATTTGGAGTTTGCATGTCTCTCTCTCCCCGTGGTTACATGGATTTTTCTCTGGGTCCTCCAGTTTTTCCATCCACAATTAGAATCAACATACGTTTAGAGTATTTTGGCTCTACTATAAATTCCCACATGTGATAAGCCACTTCTATAATATATGTTTTTATGGGTTAAATCGCATAAATATATAAATGTGTCGTTAAACCCCGCCACCACCCGCCACAGCCAACTAGTAAGGGTTGTCACCTAAACAGAACGTGCCAATTCGTCACTAATATAGCACACCGGTGTGTTGGAGAGCCAAGCCACAACATTTACAATCTGAGTACGACGTTTCGCCAGTAATTACAACTAGCTTCATCAGGCGACAGCCAGATTTGTGGAGAAGTCCACCTGTTTAGTTCCTCATATAGAGGCATAGATGTGGTGACCACACTTCTGCGCTCTTGCGCAAAGTCGGGTGGTGGGGGTAGATTACTGAGTCAACATACATTATGCATGCACATTATGATGCAAGCCCTTTGATCTTGTCCTTCCTGTTCATTGTGTGTATTAAAATAGCCGCGACAATGGTAATCTCTATTGAAGTATGGTGCCCTTTATTGGCATGCATTGATACAATGTGCAATGGGTTCAACTGAGTCGCAGACGTAGACTTGGAGGCAACACATTTATTCAACTCCAACACACGGAGTAACTAACTTCCCCTTAAGAGAAAAACAACCTATGATGGTGACCACCAGGCTAACTACACTAGTTACAATGTAACTGCTACTACGGGCCGGGACCAACAGCTTGGGTCCGGGTCCACGTGTTGGAGACTCGTAGAACGTTGACGAAGGTTTCTTCAGGATGAACAACCACCCTGGTCCCTCTCGGGATCCGGCTTATATTCTATGCAGCGTGGCCGGCTCGGCCCTTGGCCATGACCACCGTACAGAATCCTCTGGAAGGATCTGGGTCCCAGTCACGTGACCACCCCTAGCCCCCACTTGGGCCCCTTTGTCGACTTAACTGGTCACGTGTCCTCCCGGGTCAACCAGAGTGCCATGGCCTCGAGTAATCTCATTCTTCGGCCGGCACTCCCACACCCTGTCCTGTAGAGTTGGAACTGCACGATAATCAAGGTGCCATCTAGCGCTGTCAATCAGCGCTCACTGGGCCCCTCTAGGGCCGGTATTACACCCACACCCTTGTGGTGTTCGCGATTTCGTTACACTGCACGTCTTGCCTGGAGCAGCACTTTAAATAATGATCGGTGCGTGAGAGGGGGAAAGCCGTCCCAGGTAAGAGCTCTTTGTAAGATCGAATACAAAGTATAAATTCCTGTAAGTGTTGCATACCGATGGTTTTAAACTCTTATTTTGGTGTTTGAGCTGTTGCATAATTGCTGTCAATGCGATCAATAAACAAACATTGTATCTTTCCATTTTGCTTGTGTTTAATACGGTATATCAGACGGCACAACATGATTACCCAAGGACTCGTGTCGCTTCAAAATGCTTCGCATGATGGGACATTCTTCCGATGGCAGATTTATTCGAAGCCACCGAATTTTCCACAACGATTGGCTGTTCCATCCGATGGCTCTAAACTGCTTCTCATCGTGATCAGCATAGACCCACCGAAGCCTTCCATCACGTGACTGTCTCGGGACTTGGGGTGTGCATTCTCTCCTTGGCAGGAAAAGCTGTCCCAGTGATTGCGTTGGGTCACATTCGTGACCTGGCAGGTCCCGTCTACGTCTGTCTCATCCCAAGTCCAAACTTTTTACAGGACGCGACGATGTGCATTCTAGTGTATGTGCGTGTGGAGCGGTCGTGCAGCGGTTAGCACGCTGCGAACCCGGCGACCAGGGTTCGATGCCAGTGACGAATTCCTCAACTGTTCCTTTGGCCTCCCCTAGGTCGACTCGGTTTCAAATGAGTACCTGGTGCGGTGTGTAGTAAACATCGCCACTGGGAAGACGAAGGCTGTCTGGCGTGGTCGTTGCCACCCACCCTCTCGTGTGCCGTGCCTGCCTTCATAGGTGCTACTCGCTAACAGCACTTGCCCCTCTCTTCGGTTAGAGGCTATACGGGGAATCTTTGTGGCATTTGTGTATACTACAACAGGCTGCCCTGACTTGATATTTGTCCAGTTGTTGGTTGCCCTTTGCATTGCATTAACCAGTCTTGATGGGGGACGGGGGCCTTAATGTTATTCGTGCGGTTCCAGAGAGTTCCTTTTGAGTGAACTAATCTACGTTCCTTGAATTAGTAGAACCAAACTGTTCGTGTGGTGGTAATAACTGGGGAGATGGTGGTGGTGGCTACATTCATGTTAGTGTTGAGCAATGTGAAACTTTATGCGGCCTAATTGGTGGCTGAAAAACGCCTGTTGGCATAAATTCACATGTTCTCTCTGCACCGTCACCTTTCCTTGTCTTTCCTAACCAACAGAGGGAGTGGTAAGACTACGAAAGGTTCAGTTTCAACATAGTAATCCACAAAAATGTTTAATGTAAGGTGTAAACATTGTTGAGTCTACTATGTAACATTGTGTGGTCATTCTGGTGACCTCTTAGTGGCTGCAATAGTTAACGTAAGCATTGCAACATGACTATCCACGGCTTGAGCATTGACATTGATCAGAACCGTAACCATTTTTTATATATATAAAATTTTATCATTCAATACTCACACGTTTTAAATTTTCAAAAGTTTAACTTGACACAAAAACGCCTTTGTAAAAAGTTTCCCATTTTTATTTCAGGTCTTTTGATGACGCAATTTCCCACAATTTTATGCCGATGGACTCACTGTACTGCCAAGAGAAATGCATCCTAACAAAGCGGCTAAACTTTCATTCTTAAGTGCTCCATTACTTTTCGTTCCCCACTCCTTCCCAGGAAAGAAAAGTTGACACGGGCAGGCGGGGTGGGGACACACGTGTCAGTCATCGGTTTGAGGTGTCAGGCTAACCATAGATATGACACACCACCTAAGCACGCTGTATTCATTAATAGGTCCTCGCTCACAGTACCTGCATGCCATTTCTCTCTCCGATTATTTTCCGACAGGTGTTTCAGCACGGCGACTGGTGCCATGCGTTTCGGACGGGGCCCCGATGTTTGAGCCCCAACTTTTTTCACCCTGCCATTGTGAGACGTTGCCACTGGTGGATGGGACCCGTGCTCACCCCCCCCAGATTTGAAGCTTTCGTGACTGCAAGGATTCATACTCTTACGTTTTTTCGGTAAAGTCACGTAGGTAAAAAATTAAAATTAATAGAAGTAAAATAAAAATAATGACGTTTCGGAGGCAACACAAGCTTCCGTCTTCAGGTGGAAGCGTCACAGCACGATTGCTGTATCAAGTAAAGAGACATTCCAGGAGACCCGACTTTGTATATATACTGGTTGAGGGGGGGGAGCCAAGGTAGGCCCCTGGATCGGAGTTTTGTATTATTATTGTGAGGTTGGTGTAGCGAGGTTGGTGTAGCGAGCCAAATCATGGGTACAATTAGAGCAGCATGCACTTGACTTGTTCTACAGACTGCGCTCTGCTGATATAGCAATTAATATTACAAGCTCAGATGATCCGGATTATGAGCTCATGTTTTCAATTGTAAAAAAAAAATCCTGATAATGAAGGGCGTTGTAATTCTGAAACGCAGCACGCTCACCACGACACGGCTGCGTCCCACGCACACACGAGTGTGCCTCTTCTCGCCTATCGCTGTGATGGAATTGGTCATCACGAATAATGCTGCGGTTTGTAAGCCATGCTATGGCTCCCATTCCTCAATGTATTGTGCAACAGTAATTGCCTTTAAATCGCGATACATTAATGCTTGCAGCCATTGACAACACAAAGCCGCTATTGACACCCCACAAAGCAGTACTCATCATAACCTCGGAGGAATGATGGACACTCAACCCCTGGCCTGGAATTGAATCGTGACCATTCTGTTTGAATACAAGGCTCAGGCACACATCACCACCTGGCCAAACCTTCATGCCTTGTGATTTCATTCACTCCACTTTCTCCAACCACCCCATTTCTGTACTCGCTTTTTCAAAACCCTATCGGTTTTATTTTCCATTTCTTTTCTCACCCAAATAGTTTGCAGTGTTTTCTGTGCCACTGGGAAATATCGAATCTTTTTCTCCGCACCATTTCATTGCACAGGCGATTGATCATTTATCTCCACAATTGCGAGGGACTCGTGCACGAGGTGCCAAGGAGTTGGGAGCAGGAAGCTCTGATCCAATGTGTGCCCTTTTGCAAGTGATCTCTGCATCTGCTGCTTGGCTCGTGTGCGTGCAGCTTCTGGACGCTTTATCCAGCAGTGGATTGGCCATGGCTAATGAGTGTATGGTTAATTGATGGTCGATGATGTGATTGAAGATACGGTTAGTCGTTTGCGACGCACCTGGGCATTGTGAATATTTTAGTGGTTAAATGAGCGATGAGTGACCTCTGTGAGTGGCTGTGCGTGATGGTGAGTGATAAATGTGTGTGGGTGTGTGGCTGAGGTGAGTTGAGTGATGTGCATGTGTGCTTACATGCAGGGTACGTGCGAGTATTGGTGAGCTGGATTGTTTGGTGCTCTTTATCGTCTTGCGCAGTTTTGATACGCCTCGGCTGACGGAGAAACGTAGCCGTGGTTGCTTGTGAATGAAAGCGTGCGAGGGATAAGACGAGAGCGTGCATCTGCGAACGTGTGCGCATTTGGCTGAGAGTGATTTGAATACGGAGTCTCTGTGCGTGTGTGCGCGCACGCGTGTGTGTGTGTGTGTGCGTGCGTGCGTGAATATCTGAGGGTAGTGTAAGTGGCGTGAGGGTGGGACCGTAGTGATGAATGGACGAGATTACCACTGAGCACAAATTTCATTTTCAAGTGATGAAGGGCCGTCGCTGGAAAAAGCAATTTAACCCGCCGGTGATTACCAGAAAGGTCGGGTGTTTCCACGGCAGAGGGATGCCCATGCAGGGCTGGGGGGGGGAGGTGTTCTGATTGTGGCTACAGGTTGTTGGGTAAGAGGTGGTGCGGGTCTTCTGTACCATATCCTTCATTGGCGAGCCATTGATGCCTGTGCATGAGCTCATGTGATGCCTGCTCAGCCATGCTGTCGTTGCTGTCTCCGTAGGAGTAGTAAAAATAAAAACTCGGGCAAAGATCCTCCATTTAATTGGGGTTGCCACCTTGTCCACTGCAGACCAAACCCAGGCCTCTTTCTGTCGGCCTCGGTCTAACAAATACCCCCAGGTCATGGTGCAAATAAACTCGTGGCCGCCTGAAGAGATGCCACATCCCAGACCAGCCGTTATAGAATCGGGGCTGCGTGTGCAGTCAACACTTGCCCCAACAGACCGTTCAAGGGGGATGTTGTCTGGTACACGTGTGTGACGGAGTTGTTGGAGGAGGTGATTTGGGAAATGGACACGGGGGACCCTCGCTGGTGCAGCAGGCCCACGAGGCGGCCCCTGGTTGCGCTTTTTAATCAAAACTTCACACATTCGTGCAATATTTAAGATTTCTAGAGCATCGAGAGTTTACACCAGACGTTCACGATTGGCTGTACAGCTACCTCCCATTCTGCCGGACTAACTGTGCATGCGACTATAAATGATTCAATTTTGGTATCCTAACTTGTGCATTCTTGGCATTTTTTTGTTTGTTTTATCTAGGCCACCTCTTCACCTCATTACCCTGCATTAGCTTATCTGTGTGTGTATATCGCCTGCGTGTCAATGTATGTGTGTTTTTGTGTCCAAACGTAACAGTTTGTGCATTGCGCTACGAACCCAGCGACCAGAGTTCGATTCCCACTCACGGCCAAGACCAGCGACGATTATCTGATTTGGTGATGGGCCTCCCCTAGGTTGACTCGGCCTCAAACGAGTACCTGGTGCGGTGTGTAAATATCACCACTGGGGAGACAAAGGCGGTCGGGCGGGGTGTTGGCGACTCACCCCCTCGGCTACCGTGCAGGACTTGATAGGTGCTCGCTCACAGCACTTGCCCCAATGGTCTGTTAAGGCTATGCGAGGGACCTTTGTCTTTGTCCAATCGGAAATCTCATTATTTATACACTGTCGTATCGAATGGCTTTTCAGAAGTGTCATCAAGCGTAAGCTCATGTGCATTAGTCTTGCACCTTTGTATTATTAATACAATATTGTAATGAGTAATGATTTCACCCATTGTGTAAATCAATGCGTGCAGTAGTTTTGCGCCCTATGCAATGAACCTGGAAAGCGGAGCTGGATTTTCTTGACCTCTGCGAATATCTGAACCCCTCCTGGGCTTCCCTTCATCAACGAAAGTCTCAAATGAGTAGCGGGTCCCTGTTTTAGCTTCGAAATTCAATGGCCTGAATTGCACCCCCATGAGAACATCCCACGGCACCACAAATTCACAATTTTAAGAAGAGGCAGCAGTGTACACACATCATCACTGGGGAGACAAACGCGGCCGCGAGTGGTCCTGGCCATCCACCCCCTCGTGTGTCGTGCTGGCTGTAATAGATGCTCTTTAACTGCACTTGCCCGAACAGTGTGAAGGCTATATGGGAGGTCTTTGTCTCCGTCTTTTTTGTGCGGTCCAAAAAGGTTGCTGATAACAGGCTATTTGTGTTTTTCAGAACACGAAGTCCCTGTGTAGTTGCTCACATGTTTCGCACGAGTAACGAGCTCACTGAGAAACAATTAATATCCCCTTGATGCCTTATTTCTGAGGTTCGAGGCGGCTCGGTAATTATGTAATTGTGAAGCAATTTTCCTCTTGACCTCTCTTAATGATTAAATTGAGCTGCAGAATTGCCTGAATTCGTATTGCTATTGATACCTCTCTTTGTAATTACTGCCACAATCTCCAGCAAGATGTAACAGCAGGATCGGTAGTAGCACCAGCAGCAGCAGCAGCGTTCTACCGGGGGCTGTACACGTAGCAAATATTGAGAACTTAATTTAAGCATGGGTTGAAGCCGAACATCACTGCCCGGTTGGTGTTTCTGACACGGCGAGTGAGCCCCAAAAGCCACCCGGGTCAACGTGTTTGTAACTTCACAGCAGCACGCAAGGTCGCTTCGTCACGTCGATAGCCAATGCTTAAACGCCACAATTGGAGGTTGCTGTGGGTTTGAGCACGTGCTGCCCAGTACAGAAATTGGAGTGGCAGCAAGAGGTTAGCGACCAAAGGGAAGACCTGGAGCCCGCTGGCTGTGACTGTCCGATCATACCAACGGTGATACCATTCTGTTCAAGGCTCTACAGGGGGGGGGGGGGGGTCTGTGTGTTGCTGTATATAATGTGGATGTGTTTGTACTTGCCCATCGTAAGGATCTGTTGTGTGTCGTATTTGTACCAACTTTGCAACGTGTGTCCAAGCAGTCTTGAGGCTCAACGGGATATGCGTGTGTGCACGTGTGTCTCGTGCAGGGAGCGGTGTTGTAGCAGTTAGCACGCTCGCGGCCAACACCAGTGATATCGATTATTTGAACCAGTCCTGGGCCTCCCCTAGGTCGACTCAGCCTCAAATGAGTACCTGGTGCGGTGTGTAAACATCGCCGCTAGGGAGAGAAAGGCGACTGGGCGTGGTGCTGGCCACCCACCCCCCCGTGTGCCGTGCCGGCCTTCATAGGTGCTCGCTCACAGCACTTGCCCCTACAGTCTGTTAAGGATTTTTGCCTATGCCCGTTTGCTTCACCTAGCCAACCCGTGTCACTCGGTGACGCTGGGCGGACGCCGTTTGCACGCGCGTATTGACCCGGTGACCCTGAGATATCCAGCTTTGGGATTAATTGGAAGCTTGAAGGAGGGCATGTGGTATGGGGAGGGAGGGAGAAGTCAGGGGGGAGATAGAAAGATGTTGGGCGAACACCAAATGCAAGCCAAGGGGAAGAAGAGACCCCGACAGATTGACAAATAAGATGGGTGATTTAAACGGCTGTGGCCTAACACGATAAACAACGAGTGACCTTGTAGAGACCGTGTTGCTTGTCTACTTGCGAGTAATTGCCTTGAAGCGAGATGCTTTTTGGTCCATTTAGTGCCCCGAGGCTTTAATGTAATTGTGCGGTGGGTTGAGGTGTTAATCCCATCCATTGCAGTCGTTTTCTTCGGGAACCTTTGGCTTTCTCCAATCTTACTCAGCATTCAATCGCAAAATTGGCCAAGCTTGCCATGTAGCACCCCCGGTCGTTGGAAGTTCGCGAGGCTTTCCGCGATAAATAAAGGGCATTATGAGTGTATGTTGAACTTATTTCGCACTCTATGTAGGCAACCGTGCTAATCGAATGTGCGATTATGTTACAAACCACTCGATCACAGCACACGTTACATTTTTTCCGTTGTAAAATGCTTAACTGAAAAAAATTCTTATCCGTGGAAACGTGTTGGTTTTTTCCGGGCACTGTAGCTCAGAATAAATGTACATTCATTGATATTAGATGAATACTGCACAACCAGCGATCCTTTAACTTTGTGAACGTGCAGTATGATGGGTTTTCTATGAACTCTGTTTTCCTCTCGCCAGATAAAATTCCTGATTTAGCGATGTAAAAAAAATATATAGGTGTTCAGTTGTGGGGAATTATAGGTAATCGACATGAGTGGCAAGTGATGTCTGAACTAGTCCTGATTTGCCTTTCATTTACACTTACCAGTGTGGCTAAGTATGGTCAATCAAACCCCCCTTCACTTCCACGGCACGGAGGCCTTAGTCATTGCAGGCCGGTGATGGTGGCGATGCACGGTGGCCTGTAACCCAGCGCTGTGGAGGCAAGGGATGGTGGATCACCGCAAGATGTTGTTGTGAAACTCCCTTCCCGTGGGCCTCGAGGAGGTGCCACAGCGTGGCTCGTCAAGAGGAGGTGGTACAGCCATCACGTGGAGTCATCTTCTTGGTTCTTTCGGTAAAGTCACGTAGAATGAAAAAAAAACATTATAAAATAATTATCACGACGTTTCGGCCACAACGCAAGCAGCCGTCCTCAGGTGAAGAACAGGTCTGTCGAGAAGACAGAGTCTGAATGACACACCCCAGGCTTGGAGCGTCTATTTAAGCTCGCTGTCTTCTCGACAGACCTGGTCTTCACCTGAGGACGGCTGCTTGCGTTGTGGCCGAAACGTCGTGAGAATTATTTTATTATGTTTTATTTTTATTATTTTATTATTTCCATTCTACGTGACTTTACCGATAGAACCAAGAAGATGAATCCCTGCAGTCACGAAAGCTTTACATCGAAATTTAAATCATGTGGAGCGTCCACCTTGTTTCATCTTTGGGATGCATGTAGGCCCCTGCTCCTCGCATGCGCGTTTTTCCTGGGTACTCCGGTTTCCTCTCACAAGTAAAATGTAGTGGCCGACAACAAGTTTTTTAAATTTAAACATAGGGGATGGCAGAGCTTGGGCAATTGTTGTCAGCGGCTCAGCCGCGTGGCTGCGTTCCCGCTTGTTCTGTGGTTCCACACCTCCTTGAGCCAATGCTGTCCGCATTGCAAGTAAAACAAAAAAAACTCTCACCTGGAGACGGTCGCTTGTTGTTGCGATCGAAACGTCGTGATCTATTATTTTTTCTACCTACGTGACTTCACCGAAAGAACCAAACAGTAAGTTAAACATATTTTTGCCAGTGGATTGACAGGGGCTGTAATGTTTGCAACGTTTTGTGACCTAAAATGTCATGTTTTCATGTTAAATTAGGCTCAAAAAATCATTTAATACGACGACAATTCTGTCAAGTCATTGGTGACCTATGATCATGTCTAATAATAGTTGTGCTAGTTATTTACCCAAGAGCCTCACTGAGTCACGAGAGCCTAGAATCGGGACGTTTATCCAACACCCACCCACCATGCGGAATGGAACCCAAACGATCCTCAACACTGACATCTAACAATCACCTCGCAGCCCCACACCTACAGCACCTGTGGTGGTCATTCAGATGAGCACTAAGCCAGGCTCATCCATGCTTGGCTTCTGAGATCGAATCAGACCGGTCCTGACAATGCTTGCGATCGCAAATGTCGACGGTGTTACACTCCTGCTGCTGTGGGCTGTTATTAATTCACGAGCCAGATGGCTAATGGAAGAAAGGCTTCTGCACCCAGCGTGGTGATTTGGCTTCCTTCGGTGGGCCCT
Source organism: Lethenteron reissneri (assembly GCF_015708825.2). NCBI lineage: Eukaryota > Metazoa > Chordata > Hyperoartia > Petromyzontiformes > Petromyzontidae > Lethenteron > Lethenteron reissneri. The sequence continues at coordinate 4,281,597 of NC_083822.1, forward strand.
GTGCGCGCCGCGCCTGTGTGTGTCCGCGGGGAGGGGTGCACGTAGCGGTTGGTGCGCTGCTACGAGCCCAGCGGCACCGAGGTTTTATTCCGGCGCGTAACCGACATCGGATGCTGCAATATCTCAAGCGGTCCTGGACCTCTCCGAGGTCGACTCAGACTTCAGTGAGTTCTTGGTGCAGTACAAATCTTAGCACCGAGGAAAACAAAGGTGCTTGGGCCTGGTGCTGCTGGCCACCCACTCCCTCGTGTGCCGTTGCCGGCCTTCATAGGCGCTCGCTAACAGCACCTCACCCAACAGTCCGTCAAGCCTATACGTGGGATTCTAGATTTGAAGCTTTCGTGACTGCAAGGATTAATACTCTTAGTTTTTTCGGTAAAGACTTGTGTTGCCTCCGAAACGTCGTGATTTTTATTATTTTATTTGTATTAATTTTAATTCCATTTTTTACTTACGTGACTTTACCGAAAAAACTAAGAGTATATACGGGGGATCTTTTTCTTTAGGCACGCGCGCACTCGTGCCTTTTTAAGAACTTGGTATACTCATTGGAATCTCAATTAAACGGCAGTGCTCGCCGCTCAGCGTCCATTCGCATCCCCGAGGCCACGAGCCACCAAACGCACGCACGCGTCTCGCCACCGTGCGTCACTGCCCATCGCAGCCACCGCGTGCTTGCGATGCTGACGACGAGGCCGGCGATGCGACTGACGAAGCGAGCGCCGTGCCGAGGGCGCGAGTGACCCCGCCTCACGGGCGCGTTGCGACGCAGCTGGGAGCGGCTCCGCTCTGGCGAGAACGTGACGGCCGCGCTCAGAGACGAGGCAGCAACGTCAAGTCCCAGGCGAGACGTCTCTCTCCGTGTTGACGGTTAGGGATGTTTATGCCACGCGCATTGCTCTCCAACGCTGTGGAATGGGAACGATATCCACCCCTGGTCGCCACCTGCGGTTAGATCGGTGGACGCGCAAACATCGGAAGGCCGATTTTGAAAGGCCCGGCCGAGGGCTTGCAGTGATAAATTGTTCACCGCAATTCAATTAAAGACGTTGACACGAAGCAGCTCGACCTACAGAGGCGATCCCTTGCCACTGGCTAGCACTGGAAATAGGTTTATTGTGCAGAGAGACTCTTTGATAACACAAATTCTGCTGCATACGTTGTAGAACAGTCCGGTCATTCAGACCACAATACACGGATCACGAATTCACGCCTCCTCGTCAACACGGTGTTAGCAGGGAAGTTTGTTTGGCGTGCACTGAAGTGGGTTTCATGGCCGCGACTTTGTGCTGACGTTCCGGCAAGCATTCGATATTTTTCTTCTTGGTTCTTTCGGTAAAGTCACGCTGTCTCCCCGACAGACCTGGTCTTCACCTGAGGACGGCTGCTTGCGTTGTGGCCGAAACGTCGTGAGAATTATTTTATTATGTTTTATTTTTATTATTTTATTATTTCCCTTCTACGTGACTTTACCGAAAGAACCAAGAAGATGAATCCCTGCAGTCACGAAAGCTTTAAATCGAAATTTAAATTCGATATTTGTTTTCCTGCACAGTATCCATGCTGCGGCCTGTTGAGAGAGCCCACTTTTGAATGGACGACTCTTAAAGCAAGTGCATGTCGACATGCTATAATAATGATACGTAGGCTTTCGCGACCAATATTATTCATAATAACGGTTCTTGGGTTCGATCGCGCAAGTATAAATGTGTCGTAACCCTCCACCACCCGACGCAGCCAGTAAGGTTTGTCACGTGAACAAAACGTGCAAATTATTTGACTACTTCACTATTCTGGCAAATCGCCTGATGATGCTGGATGTAACCACCAGCGAAACGTCACGGTAATCAAATGGTAAATGTTGTGGATGTACTCTCCAACACACCGGTGGGCTGAAGTAGTAACTAACTGGCGCGTTGTGTTTACGTGGCAAACCTTACTGGCTGTGTTGGGTGGTGGAGGGTTACGACACATTCATACTTACGCGATCTAAACCAAAAACCGTTATGATGAATCATAAGTGTGAATAGTTACGACGTCTTTCGTAAATAGTACTTGATCAGTAAAGCCTCTGAAGTCGCGAAACTATTTCTCAGGAATATCCTGGATTGAGATGTTTGGCCAAATCGGCGTTTCTCTTGAGATACCCAGAGCAAACCCAGCCACACGTTGTGGATAACTTTCAAAGTTCCACAGATAGATTGAAGCATCCGTTGCTGTCCATAATATACGTTTTTTGTTGCCTTAGATCGCGTGAATATAAATGTGTCGTTCAACCTGCACCACCCGACACAGCGAAACAAAACATGCCAATTGGCTACTAGTTCAGCACATCGGGGTGTTGCACAGTAAACCCACAACAGTTACAATTCGAGTACATATTTACGTGATCTTACCTAAAAAATAAAACCTCTTGCGTGATAATATTGGTCGCAAAATGCATTGCTGTGCTACCATCTCTCGTGCTATGCAGTGCCCTCCAGAGCTCAACTCGTGTGGAGGACCTGCCTCCAACAGGGGCGCGAGCGAGCAATTGCAGGGCTGCACCTACACGCCTCCGCTGGTATCAACCGGTACCGTGTGTCTCGTTGCCATTTTAAAGTTTCGAGTTCTGAACTTCACGGAAAGAATGCATTTTAATTAACATTTCATACTAATGGTTTCTTTCTGGACGACGTGGCATTTTAACCTTGTGTGCTGTTGCAGCATTGACCTTTCGGTACGCGTAGAGCATTCGTTTTGGTCCCGACGTGTTGCGTGTATTGCATGTTGAATTTCTCTCGCACCGTGCGTAGCCAACCGCGCTAATCGGAGGTGTGGGAGAAGGGCAACACTATAAAACACAAGAAAGCAGTTCTAAAGAAATTAGATTTTTCCATCTAAATTCAAAAGTGCATCGCTCCAAGTGACTTCCTAACATCGCAAGGAAGAGCGTTCCAGACGGCCGCAGAGGCGCATCTGAAAGCGCGCGATCCGGTGACCGTCGTTGTTTGAAAGGCACACGGACTGCTACACGTTCGTGTCTGTAAACAGGTTACCATGATGTCTACAGTGTTCTCTTTCCACATGTAATGAGTGCGCTTCTATAATGTGGTCTGGTTGCTCCTTTGCGACTAGTATTGCGATAATGTCTATTCCGCAAACAATTCAAAGGGGAGACGGATGGTAGGAAGTAGCTTGGGTTAAACATCAGCAGCAGCCAAGGCAGAGAGCCTACATTTTATTGGCTAGTGCCATTTAACTTGAGCTTAAATCAATTTTATACGCGATAAAAGGAACCACACGATATGAATAAACACACACACAATTGGTGTTGCATTGCTACATTCGTGTTTACATTACCACAATATTACTTCTCAACTAGTAACGTGGCAATTGAAAACAGGGACGGCACGCGGGCATAGGAAGAGGGGCAGAGAGAACGGGGGGGGGGGGGTGCTCAGAGGCCTCCCACATTGCGAGTGGAGGTTACGCAAGAGCTGAGTGATCGTCGTCGTAACGATTTGTTTTTGTTGGACGCCACGGCGTCTCGGAGCTTGACATCTCAACACCTTTGGAAGGGCACCCCCGCCCCCCAGTGGCAGCTGTCCTTGTGGGGGCACAAGGAGGGGTGGGGGGGGTGATTGCTGTGTAACCCCAATTTGAGTAATTTGCGAGTACATTTGTAAATGTGGACCCTTGACGCCGGCAACGCAATGGACGACTCTTGCTAAATGCGTCAGGGGGATCTTTTAGCGTCCACTGTGAAGCAGACGGCACGCATTTATCTTTTTGTATACCCACAGTATTAATCAGGGTGGCAACTGGGTACGAACCATGAATCAACAAGGGACAGGCACGCTACCGATAGGCCATGCCACCAGTGAAGGCTGAATAGGACTTAGATTTTTTTTATCCGGGCCAGCCACATTAACTCGCATACCTCCATCACTATTCCTATGATCACTGTTTTATTGGTTTCGTGGCTTTATTTTGGTGATTTCGAAAAGTGTATTGGTTTTGCCATGTTTGTTTGTTGTAGTACAGAGTTAGACTGATGGCCTTAATCTAAGTTGTCTTGTGGTTGTTGTTGGTTGTTTGACTTGCATCCCACTGGGATTTTGCACACAGCGTTGGTGTACGGTGCTTTTTTCTGCAATATTTTGCTGTCTTTTCTTGGATTTTCTGTTGGCACTCAGTCACATATTCACTTTAAGATGTTTTTTTGTTCATGTTTTTGTTTTTTGTTTGTTGCGGTTGCACCCGATTCAAGAGCCGAATGGCTCACAGGGCTACACCTAATAAATAACTTGAACTTGAACTATGTCACTCATAATATCGGTTTACTTTTTGGGTTAGATCGCATAAACATAAATGTATATTTAAACCCGCCACCACCCGACACAGCCAATTAGTAAGGTTTGTCACGTGAACAGAACATATACCGCGTAAATAGAACACGTCACTGAAAACGGCCTTGGAGTGAGGGTAGTGAATGAATTGCGCCAAGATGAGAAGTAGAATTACCAGGCCAAGTATCCACCCCCCAGCACCGGATTCCTAGTGCCACTACGATGCTTTGCCGTGAGTGCTAAGTGTCGTTTTGTGGGTTGTTTCGAAGGTCTATAGACGTCGTGTAGCCGCGGATCCGGTGAAACGAAGGCGTAGGTTGCATCTTGGCCCGTGACTCATCGATGACCCTTCCCCGAGAGGAGGGACGGGGACCGCCAGCGTGGCTGGGTCACGAGGGGGCGCTGTTGTGACGTCACATGGAAGTCCCATAACTGAACTTGGGGTCTATTTGGAATGAAACTTCAAACTTGTGTCGGACAGCCTGCTGTACAACACAACGTTTGTCGATACTTTATAACCAACAGATGTTTTACGAATGTGTATTTTAAACTGAGAAAATTAATCATCAACGGAAGCAAACTTGGTAAATTTCGAGCATTAGATTAAAAGTAATTGATAGTGTTTTGTTAACCCGTACCTCTCATTTGCTGTTAGATGACACTGCTTTGCTTTGTTTCTAGAACTGAGAGTAATCTGGAATGGGACGGTAATACTTGTTTTTTTAAATGATCCCTCTCAAACACCACTGGCTCACTCACACCCGGTTAAATACGAGACGCCGCATTTAATTGATTCACTGGCTGGAAGTGTGTACCGTGCCACGTGAAGCGAAAGGGCAACTCTGGCTCGTACAAATTGCTTCGCCTCGAGAGACGAAGGCGGTCTCAGACACGAAAGTTGGCTCTTGAATATTGCAGCAGCAGCAACTCTTTTTTTAAACCAAATGACCAACATTTTAGGGTACATTTTATTGACGAGGACTGTGAACTCGAAAGAATACACGGTCTACAAATGTGTGTATTTTCTTCTGAGTGATCAGCCGATAAATCACTATCGTAAAATACTGTACACGTCCAATTCGCAAACGTCTGCTCCGTTGCGATTGTTTATATGCAAAACATAATGCCAGTTTTGTTATTATACAGTGGATAAAAAGAGGAACACGTGGATGATAAAATATATGCAGGTTATTGACATCAAACTGCAAAGAAGAGTATGCTCATTTGGTTATGACATGCCGCTAAAAGGGATGACGGCAGGTGGTCAAGACTAATACCAGAATGGCAGCTAAGGAATGGAACGTGTCTGAACACCCAGATGAGATGGAGCGATTTTAAGTCTGTTTGCAGATGCTAAGCGAATTGTTACATTGCAGGATCCAGAGATGGTGGCAGCTTGGAAGCCTTCAATTAGCAGTGGATTGACCATGGCTGAAATCCTCAGCGAGTCCCAATATTATATTTCAGGAGGGTCCTGCATCGGAATGCTTGGCCATTTTTTCTTAGTATTTTTGTTTCTTGCAGGAGGAAACCAGAGTCTCCAAACCCATCCTGCAGCACATGTTTCAAAAGTGAAAGGCTCACTGCTTTGGAAGTGATCTTCTCGTGTCATTTAATGTTACTCTATCTGTACTCTTGAACTCGGAATTTAAGGAGTGAGACAGAGTTCCTTTGGTCAGGGATTGTATAAATAATCATTCCTTTTTATTTATCCAGGAATGTCTCACTGAGTCTCAGAACCTTTTTAGAGGAGGTTTCGGTCATGAATTTGGATGCTTGGCCAATTGCATTTGAGTGTTAGGCTGCATGTGGGATGGTACACACAATGACCTGACTAAAACCACCACGCATACGAAGGGGGTGACGCAGCACTGCCATCTTCTTTGCAAACCCTGGTGGTTACCCATTCAAGTACTAACCAGGCTCAACGTCTGCACAGCCTCCGAGATGAGAGAGCGCACTTCCTGATGTGGTCGTAGGTCATATAAGGTCGGATTAAAGCAGACGTAACAATCCAAGCCGCCGATTCAACGAGACCTCTCCCCATCACTTCCTTACAATCCGCTCAAGGGCCCAGCTGTGGCACAGTTGACACTGGACCGCCCAATGTGTGTGTTATCTGGCCTTTAGCTCTTCCCCCTGTGCCCCCGAACATTGATATTCACATGCGTAGGTCTGTCCAATGAATGCAAGATTCCACTCGAAAATTGAGCAAATATTGATACATTTGGTCTAATAGGGGCCAGAGGGACCCTCGGAAGGGGAATAGTCTAAACCATTGATTGGTTGACCTTTGACATATGAGGAATAATTATGTTCATGAGACGGTCAATTTTAGAAGTTACAACATAGCTCTGCATATTTTTTATTGAATGAGTGGATCAAGTTTTCTTAACCATTGCCTACTAATACTGTCATTACATCTTTCAATGCCCTTATAAGTTGCAGTACCCAAGAGGTGAAAAAACAGTAGCATCCTTTTCAAATAAACTTTTTCAATGAAAATGCAAATCGATTCAACCACTGAATTCTAATAAATTAGTACAGTACTCATATTTGGCATAAAAGAATGATGAGCTCGTGGTTGTATCAACTGCACTTCAATATGTACCACCTGGCTATATTTTATCCACCCGGTGCTCTACTTATTGCTGTGAGCATCACTACAACATATTTTTGCTGGAGAATGGCTGCTGCCAAATGCTCAGTGTCGCGCGTACACATCCCAGACGACCGCAGAAGCAGTGCATCTAAAATTTGTGATTTTTTTTTAGATCGCTCCCTTCCCCCGGATCTGCCTGTGCAGTCTCTACATGACCGCTCTCCACGAAACGGCACGCGCGCGCAAACACTCCACGGCGCACACAGCAACTCGTCTCCCTTCATTGTCAGGAGCCACTGGGTTGTTGCAACAACGGCGGGCGTAGGTGAGAGTTGAAGGTCCGGGTGAGAGTTTACGTTTGTTAGAAGGGCGGGTGGTGAGAGGGGGAAGAGAAGGATGTGGGAGGGGGGGGGGGACGTGAGAGTGATTGAGGAGAGCCGCGCGGGGCCGATAGGAGATGGGGGAGGGGGGCAGAGAAGGGTTGGAGAGATAGATGGGGTGGATGTGCGGATGAGGGTGGATGGGCCGGTGTTTATGTAGATGGCGGGGGCTGGCCGTGGGAGTTGGCCCGGGCTGCTTGGGTACTGGGAGCCCATTGCCAGGACGGCGCAATGGGGATCTCGAAGGCCAGGTTTCGGAGTAAAGCGTCCCAGCGGTTTGATGCCCAGCCGAGGTTGTTGATGAAGAGCGCAGGGGCCGGACGTGCTTCTGCGCCTGGGGTCGCCATAAGCTGACCTTGACGAAGGCAGGGATCGTCATTAAAGGCGCCGTGGCCGCTCATCCGTCCAAAATAATTGATGTTCTGCGGTTGTCGGCGGCGGCTCGGAGTGGCACGGGGGCCGCTGGGGTGCACGTGCGGAGGAGCTCACTCTTTGCGCACTCGTAACCTGTCCGAGCAAGCGAGAAAGCACAAAAGATCCCCCCCCACATCCCCATATAGCTTTTCAACAGACTGTAAGGGCAAGTGCTGCTCGCGAGTAGCGCCTATGAAGCGCGGCACGGCACAAGAGGGGGTGGGGCGGATAGCACCACCCCCCGGCCGTCTTTGTCTCCCTTAGTGGCGGTGTTAACCTAGGGGAGGCCCAGCACCGGTTCAGATATAATCGTCACCGGTATTGGTGGCCAAGAGCGGGAATGGAACCCCGGTTGTCGGGTTCGCAGCGCACTAACCACTACACTACCGCTCCCGAAGCACACGCACACACAGACGCGCGCGGCTTTGCGTTCCATTGCAAACGTGAACGCACAAGCGCCGATGTACACATTTACACAACTACATTGTAAATAGACAGTCTCATCGTGCAATCAGAAATGCACACATGCGATGGCACGTTCCATATCTTGTACACAGTTACACGCTACCCGGACGTGTGCACGCACACACACACACAGTTTTATACTCACACGTAAAAATACTCGCAAAAAGTTTGACAATGCTGTCTGGGTCATGTAGCTCCGCATGCCAAGTCATCACAACCCCGAGCATCTATTGTTTGGCTGTACGAAAGAAGAGATTGGTGAATGTGGTATAGAGAGAAGGGCTTGGATCTGTAGACTCGCCAGTAAATATAACCTGTGCCAGGGGTGTGAGGCTCGGCCTCTATGCCCGTGGAGCAGATTTGAGAAAGACGGTGTAAGGGTGGAGTGAAGCGGACCACAACCAAGCGGCATCAGGCAGCCAAAGCACAAAGGTGGAACAGTTGGTAGACTCATTTGATAAATTACCAGTAACTACAGCCTGTTAATACAACACGTATGGGGTGCAGCATGACCTCCTGTTAGAAAACCTCAGTCCTTCCATATTGGCTTGGAGTACACCTACCTTGGTGCAGAATCTCGCGCCTAACATCACCACTTAATGATAAATGATGGCCCATGTTGAAGGACTGAGGCCCTGGTTTATGTGTTGGAGGAAAAGCAATTTCCACCAATTTCCATGGGAGAAAAAAAGGACCCAAGTGTGCAGGGAAAACAGCAGAGATTGTGGCATTGTTATCCACCAAATATCAGCAAAACTGTCCTCACACCAGTACTTAATTTAGGTCTATTATATGCACGAAAATATATAATAAATATACACGTAATACAAATATACACTTTCGACTGTGAGCTGCATGAGGGTGGGTGATAAAAAAAAACAGATCCTATCTCTCAATAAACCCATGCAGAGAGATGTTCCCAATTTGTGCAAATTTTTTCCGTGGCTGTCAAATCGCCAATTCCTTTCATTGTCACCTCTTCCTTACCAGAATGGACAGTGCTCCTGAGCCCGATAGCACAACTCACCTCTGGCCGTTTGATTGGGTTCGCATTATTTGAAGTTAGGAAATATTAGTTCAACTTGAGCCATTTCATCAGCCATCCATTGCATGATTAATTCAAACATTGGATTTAAGCGAGTGTGTGTGTGTGTGGTTTTATCCTTGTGTGTGTGTGTGATGTGGTAGTGTCTTTTGAGCGGTGGCACAGTTTGTGCACTGCATTAGAAAGACATTCATACTCTTTGGTTCTTTCGGTAAAGTCACGTAGGTATAAAATAAAATAAAATATGGAAAGCTTTCCCACCTGATGACGGACGCTTGTGTTGCGCCCGAAACGTCGTGATCTATTTTATTTTCTAACTATGTGACTTTACCGAAAGAACCAAAGAGTATAGATTCCTGCAGTCACGAAAGCTTCAAATCTAGAAAGACATTGGCAAGTAATTTCAGAACAGGTCCTGGAGCATCCCCAAGGTAGACTCGGCCTTAAAGTCGCGCCGCCGGGTGCTGTGTGCGAACACCAGAGCTGGGAGACAAAGGAGCTGGCTGTGAAAAATCAATCCCTCTACTCTACCCTCCCATTTCCAGCCTTAATAGGTGCTCACTTAGAGTTATTACACCAAGTCTATTTCAACTCTAACGAGGTGGGGGGTCTTTGTTTTAGTAATGAGAACGCAGAGATCTGGGTTCATTTTTCTGTCCATGCACTGCATCAGTGGTAGGTGGTATCTGAACCTGTCTTGAGTCTTTGCCTATGTTGACTCGGCCCCAAGTGAGGGTCTGGCGTGGCATGTGCATGCCAGTCGTGGGGACACCAAGGGGTGGCCTCGTCACATCTTTGCTTCTCAGACAACACTTCCACTACTGCCTCTATAACGGTATGGAATGTTTCTATAAAAGCCGAGGGCCAGACTATCCGCAATTGCACCCGATCTCTTCAGATCCTGGACGCGAAGCAGAATTAAGCCTGGATAGTGCTTGGATGGGTCACCACCATGCATAATACAAGTGCAGTAGGTCGTTGCGAGCACTAGGGGGCAGTGCAGCGACATCCACTGTCAGTCTGGTCAAATGACCCCAATTACCCGCAACGTGCGGCGCGAGGCCTCCAACCAGCAGTTCATCGACACAACGGGCTGCACGTGCAGAGAGTGCATTGTGGGTAATATGTTGCAGTTAATTTGCCATGCCCACAAGCCCAGCCATCAAAAAGTTAAATTCATGGCCATGGCGCACACATTAGTGGCAACTGACCTGGACTCAAACGCGGTTAACTGAGACTCAAATGTGTATCAACTGCACATCACCGTCCACATCACCGTCCGTGGGGGATTTGATATGAATTCAACCATGCCTGTGTGCGAGAGGCTGACTCCAACCTTCTAAAAGTATGTGGTGCCATCCTACATAGGAGCTCGCGAACAAAATTGTCCCAGATAGCAGTCTGAAAAGATATGCAAAGGAAATGTGTTTTATTAAGATGTCTACATTCTATAATAAACCTCATCTGCCCATCTAAATCGTAGCAGCACATATTTTAATTTAGTGCCGTCAAGTAAGGGCTCATTGTGAGCAGAGGATGCCAGGGACGCGTTGGTTTGTGACCTTTGACCTCTTAAAAACTACCAAAAACCACGCAATGTAGATTTATTAAGAATGAGTAAAAGAGAAAATAATTGATCTTGTTTATGATTGTCTGGTACTGGATTTCACTGGGTAAGCATTTGCAAACCGTGAGTGTATTACTAACCACCGTAATTACCATCACTGCCATTATCGACACCAACATCACTGTCATCAGTGCCATCATCACCATCACTGCCATCAGAATCATCATCAGCACCGAACTCATTAAACACAAAGTGCTTGCCACAAATGAACCATAATAATAATGTACAGCCATTTGTCCATACCTTGCTGGTTTAATGCATCATCCCCATGCCATGATTGCCATGGTGGTTTGACCATACTTCACCACGCTGGTTAGTACAGGTGTGTGAAGGGGAGAGGGTGTGCAGGACCGGTTCAGATATCGCTCGCTGCTCATGGGAGCCATGATCGTTTATCAAACTCATGTGTATGTAGATGTAAAGTGCTTCACTATAGTTCTGGTCAACCTGGGTTCAATTCCTGATCTGCTTTACATAACAACACTGTAATGGCTACTGATATTGTGTGTTGCTTAGGTTGACTTGGCCTAAAATGAGTCTCTGCTTCAGTTTGAACATTGGCATTAGAGAGACAATGGTTGCTGGGAATTTACAGTGCAGCTTCACTATCCTCTTGCATGCTGTGCTGGCCTTAAAAGATGATCGCAGCGAAAAGCTGCGTGTGTTTAATTTATGCACATGTATTCGTGCATGTGTGGATTTATGCAACTGTGTACGCACAGCATGCTAGGGCCTATCTATTACCCAGTCCAGACGTTTTTTGGTATTCTCGCTGAGATTGATTTGCTGGGTTTGCTTTCCAGGTGGCGGGCAATGGACACGATGGTGGAGACAGAATATCTAGGACCCTAAATAATGATTTTCCTCCAAAATTTCACGACGCAACTTCCCCCGCAGTAGAGCAGCCGCCATTCGAGCTGAGTTGTCCCTACCGTGTAAAGCGCAGTCGTAAGTGACTCCATTCGAACCGCAGTTGGTTAAATTGCTCGACTCGTGTGCGTATGTATGCACGCGCTTGTTGAACTTCTTTTCGCACCGTACGTCGCCAACCGTGACAATTGGAGGCATTCGAGAAACGAAGGTTGCTAGTCGGATGACACGAAAATAGTTGGGAAGAAAGCCTCACCTTTGTTATCACGTGTGCCACCCATACATTGGGCGACGGCGCTTCTTGGGAACGTCATCGGCAGAGATCAGCCGCGTCACCTTGGGCACCACTTGTTAGGAGGCAGGCTGTGGAGGTTGCCGCGTTTTTTTTTTTAAAGGCCTGAGAAAAGTAGTCAAATAAAAATTAGCATGTGTGTATGTTTGAACTTCTTTCGCACCGTACGTAGTCAACCGTGCGAATCGTATGTGCGAATAGGCTTAATAGAATGATCAGCAGCAGTTCAATCGGCAGCAGCAGCGTCGTCATCGCCATCCATCCCTCAGTCCTTTGACACCACTATACTTCTAATTCCTCGAGGTGAGCTGACTCCACAGCTCCATCTCTACGGCAGGACATCCTCTCCCGTGCCTTCCCTCAATTCCCCTTTGGATGCCATTCCATCAGCAGACTCTGTATGTGGTAAACTCCGTTAAGATTTGGCATCCTACCGATTCAAAACTCGTAGGGTTTTAGAAGTACGGGAACCCTCTCCACCAACCCGCACTGACCAGAGTGGTGAAGTACGGTCAAACAAATCCCTGTGACTGACACATTGTGATTGTGGGGAGGCCTTCATCCAGCAGTGGAGTAGATGATGCATTGAATAATGAATGGTCTGTGGCAGCGAGGGAAGCTGCACGCTGTGGTGGTGAGAAAATCAGCCGAGCGTTCGAAATATGAAAAACATGATCAAGGTGTCAAGTTGATTCGCATTTTTTTTGTTCGCATTACATTCCAGCTGCGATGAGGTGCGTGCCAATTTGAAACGCTCGCACCATGTGTCCGGCTAACTTCAGCTGAAGCCACTCCAGTTTGGCCACTCCATTATCTCCCTCTACGCGTGATTCGCCCTCCACCCAGGGACGCAACGACTTGTCACGATTTGGGATCGAGATTCAATTAAATAAGCAACAAAATTTCTCCACTTTTTTTGTCACCAACTCGTAATGTTTTACGTGATTGTGCGTTACAACGCGTCTGTAAAGTGCTTCTCGGTTGTGCTGTCTCCTACGTTGTTTGGTTTATATTGTAGTCTCGTGTGTTATGTCTCAATTATTTAGCAATGTATGTTCCGTCTTGTATGCTCTAATTTCGTATCCCCGTTCGTATTGTCACTCTCGTATGTGCTGCCGTCTTGTTTAAGCCGTCGTGTATCTCCCGTGCTGTCACTCTCTCGCCTCTACTGTCTGCCTCATTTGGTTTTTTCTTCTTTTGCCTGCAGTAATGTCGCACGACCGACGTTGAGCTTCGCGAGAATTGTAAAATCGTCGACTCGTTCGCGAATTAACTCGTGAGCGTGCAATCGCGTGAGCGCAGAAATTTATTTCAATCCCGAGTCGATGCACCGTCGCGTGCCCTCTGTCCATCCACACTATTTGTGTATTTGTATGTCGAGCAGAGAGCTCGTCCTGACAGCAACGGCAGTGAACGTGGCAGTTGATGCACTAAGGTCGGAGGCGGACCAAACTTCCTAACGAGTAGGCAACGTCAACGCCTCGGCATGGCCACGAGACACGAGACGCACGAGGTGGTCACGCCGCCGGTCAGCCTCGCGCTTGGCAGTTCTGAACTTAGGCATCTGTGTGGAGTGCTCGCGTCTGGCTCGGTTGACAAGGAGCAAGTTCTTCCGCGGATTTCCCCCCTAAAACCCCTCCCCCTGGGTTAACGTAACAGCTCGATCGAGCGGTTACAAAACCAGCCGCGCCTCCTATCGAGCCTCACTTAACCTGGCCGCAAGCCGAGTGCGGCGTGGTTTGGCCCAATGAGCCACTGTGTCATTTAAGAATTCGCAGCCGTTTGTTTATTCGCCGAATGTGGCTGTTTGCTAATTTCAATAGCGCTACAATTAAAGAGAGAGAGATGACTTACAGCTTCCCCACTGCCTGAGTGATGGGGCTTCTATGGCCATACTTTGCCACGCTGGTCAGTGGAGGTTGATGGGCCATATTACCGCAATCTATTACAAAAGGGCTGTATCAGCAGCAGGAAGCTCAGCTCGAGCCGCTCGTGGGCTGAAATGGTGGCCGACTCCGATAACTCAATGTTTATTATGGGCTGTTATGGTGGATTATGGGTAATGCATTAATAAATGAAAATCTATTTTGACATTCATAGCCCCATCGGCCTATTGCTCTTCTGTATCAACATCTTATTTTTATGTTGCATAGAGAAAGGGTCACTTGTCTGTTTATTTGCGATCTCTACAGCCCAACTGAACATTAAATATATAAATATACGAAGTAAAATGAACTGGCGATGACACCAGATGGAAAGAGCCCTCCCATGTGTCGTGCGAATTCCCTTTCAAACAAACAGACTCGAGGCCGCTATTATACGGGTCGACGAATGAGTTGTCCTGTAATATATATTTTTAATGAGCTCGATGGATTAGACTGGACAAGTGTGACCTTTCAAATCCAACCTTTGTGTCGTGTTCTCTCCCGTGTTATTGCCGGAGATTAGTGTGCGGCGAATGGTATGCAGTTGGTAGCCTCTAATACTACTAATGGGTGGTGGCCTGTTTTGAAAGATACGCTAAAGGATATCCTCGGTTTACAAAGACTATGCCGCAAAACAGATTCTGAGCATGCGTTTGCTGGTTACAGATTACATTAAAGTAACTAGTTTTTTTTTACTCTCATTGAAAACTAATCTTGGCGATTTGGTCAAATGACCTACTTCAGAAAATACTGATGTTTACAGAGGAGGCGCTTCAATATACTGAGGGGGTGTCTGGAGTTGGGCAGATGGCGTGTAGAATGGTGAACTCACTCATGAGCATTGAGTCCTCAAACGTTTCGAAGACCTCTGAATGCATGACAGGAGAACGCCGCGTGAGGATTGCTTCGCTGCAGTGCGACTGAGTATCCAGAGTGCGAAAAGCCACTTTGGGGGGAGGGGGGAGTGGGGGCGTACGGTGCTTTTACTGCAATATTTTGCCGTCTTTTCTTGGATTTTCTGTTTGCACATAGTCACTTTAAGATGTTTTCTTGTTCATGTTTCTGTTTTTTTGTTTGTTGCGGTTGCACCCGATTCAAGAGCCGAATGGCTCACAGGGCTATACCTAATAAATGAAACTTGAAAACTTTAAACTTGAACCGTACAGTGTGCACAACTCTGTAATACTCGCAGCGTGTCTTCCCATTGGCGAAGTAGATCGTAGCAGTTATAGCTGTCCCCTGATTCAGAGGAGTCGGCCAGAATTTGGAAATTCTTTCACTCCACGCTTATTCGTGGAAAAAAGGGTGTACTGCTTGGAAGATGCCACGTACGGCGAGGCTTTCCTCTGCACATGCAGGCAGCCATTCAGTCACTTCGAGACTCTTAGCCTTCACAGATTCATCCCCTTTACAGTATTTAACTTTGTAACATTCCATTGTTGTTCACTATGTATGTATGACCATTGAGACTGACTGTTAATGTGCTTCATTGAACCAGTTGAGGGCCCACAGAGATCCACAACTTATTAATGCTCTTAAACCTGGTAAGATACAACTGTGAATGGCTATTTATTCATGTACTTTAACTACTTCATGGTCAATTAATAGTTTATTAACGCGACGTATTTAACCAGGTGATTACTCGTTGAGTAGCGTAATATATCCTTGTACTTTATTTAATGTTATTTACAATTGTGCGACAGTATTGAGCGCTATTGCTTCCTCTACTGCCCTTTGTTTAAGAGTGTGAGGGCCCAGCTGGAGTCATTGTTGGTGTACTTAATGCGTTCATTTAGCCAAGTAAGAGCTCATTGAAAGTTACGACTGTATTTCAACCACGTGGCAGCCCCAAATAATAACTAAAGTTTAACACGTAGTAGCAGTAGGCTTTCGCGACCAATATTATTATTTTTATCATCCCATTCTCATCCCATATTCTCGTCCACGACAACGCTTCCCGAGCCGCTCTCGTCGCGGTGATACGGGCTGCGAATCTTCGCTCGACGCATTGCCGCCGCCACCGCCGCCGTGTGACTCTTTGCGCAGCGGCGCAAGCGACCCATCGCTCAAACCGCCCTCAATCAACCGCCGCTCCTCCAACAGGAATCCGCGACAACGACGCGCCGTTGAGCAGCAGCAGCATTGCGGTCACACGTGGTTTTTTCCCCCCTTCGTTAAAGGACGTGCACTCGAACGGCGCATTTGGTACACGCGCACATCAACTATCGATGTCTTAAGCAGCTCTGTTGTCACTCTAGCGCTGGCCTCTCTGCGGCACCATGTCGGTGTCGCGTTAATTGGCGATAACGTCACCACGCTGCTCAGTGCAGCTTGGTGAAGTGGTGGAAGATGGAAGGGGGTCGGATATTACTCAACAAGGGGTGGCCAGGAATCGAACTCGGGTGGTCGGGTT
Organism: Lethenteron reissneri; assembly: GCF_015708825.2. NCBI lineage: Eukaryota > Metazoa > Chordata > Hyperoartia > Petromyzontiformes > Petromyzontidae > Lethenteron > Lethenteron reissneri. Next base: position 4,297,961 of record NC_083822.1, read on the forward strand.
AATAGCGCCGCTAGCACTCCACCCCCGTAAATACATGAAGTGATCACGTTGGACATAAACACGCAACCGTTTGCTTGGCCCTCCCCCCCTCCCCGCTTCTGCAGTGAGAGAATGAGTCTTGTGAAGTGCTTCCATGAGCAATGGTGGTCACGTTTCTGGCGAGGTGGGAGGACAGGTGGCATTGCTCAACGGTTCAATTCATAACAACTCAACCGCGCGCTTCGGGCTCGATGACACAAGGACATGGGGAGGTTCTTAATCTCCTACGCTGTCTGTCTCTCTCTCTCTCTCTGTTATCCGTGCTCTATCTATCCCGTGTGTATCGTCGTTTCGTTCGTCTCTCTGTCGTACGTTGCGTCTTCCTATTCCACGTGGTGCTTTCTCTCTCTCTCTTTCGCTTCATGTCTTCCTATGTGCCCTTACATCAGGGGTCGGCAACCTACGGCTCCGGAGCCGCATGCGGCTCTTTACGGGCTGCTTCTTGACGATGAGTACGTATGTACAGTATGTACTCAGATGCATTGCGGCTCTTGAAATACTGAATTTTGTACCGAATTGGAAAGAAATGGCTCTTCTTGTTATTTTGGTTGCCGACCCCTGCCCTACATGATGAATCAGGCAGGCAATTAATTGTTTCTTCATCGATCGATGGAAACATATATATGTTGAATGATTTAAATGCACACATCACCTTGTGCATAAACCAACCGGTTACTTTTGATTTGTTGGAAATGGCATGCGAGTGCTTCGTTTTTAGGCGAATGGTCTCAATGAGTGAGAAGGAACAAATGGAGACAGGGGGATATGGAAAAGAGCTAGTACGTACTACAAACCGTACCAAGGAGACAGTGCCAAGGGTAGTGCACGGACCAGACGTGAACACTATAAACAATACAGATATTGCGAACCGGACAACACGCGAATTGATGCTTTATTCAGAGCGTGGCGATCCGTCAAATGTGAGTGGCGAGAGTGAATAGGTGCTTGCCCGATGTGATTTGTCTCTGCGGACTTGCCTCCGGCTTGTCTCTGTACACCCTTTGTCTCTCTTACGCGTTGTCTCTCTCTCAGTTCCTCATTGCCTCTGCTTCACGATACGGTTTTATTTGTCTCGTTGCAAATTCGTGATTTACGCTTTGCGGTGGTTCGTCCCGGGGGAGTGGCTCGGTGATTAGCGCACTAAGAGTCACCTTAATTCCCTCCTTAATTATTCTCCTGCTGTAAGCATCTTTTTCGGAAGCGAAAAAAGGTGTATTTGGCTCGTAGAATGACTAATAATTAACATAAACAAGACGTAGTGGTGCTGCGGTGATTTACAAACGGCACAATGCATCTGGAAACCTACGTCCGGTTTCCAGGCACGTCTAACAACAGCGGTGAGCGATATCAGAACCGGCCTCTCACCAATGTGCACTGACCAGCGCGTTGACGTAACGGACATCAATCGCCATGACTGATACACCATTCGGAGGTCTTCATCCAGCAGCAGTGCATTGGCACAGCGCTGTGAGTTATATTCGTGTTGTCTCTTTGATATTTGTTTTTCTATATCCCGGTGAGCTCAGATTCACCGTTTGCTGCACGAGTCGTCTTGGCCTCTTTTCTCACCGCGTGCCCGTTGTGTGTCGCGTCTCTCTGTCCTGCCTTGGCTCTACATGTCTTCGTTCTACCGTTGACTCTTTGTGTCACGCGTGTTGATCTGTTCTGTGCGTTCCCTCTTGAGGTGCCCATGTCTGGTGTCGCATGTTGTCGACGCATCACAACATGTCTCTCTCTTCAAGCCGCGTCCATCCGTTGCCTCATCTCTCCGTGTATAATATGGTTATTAAATAATAACAATGCTGTCACGTCCTGTGTAATCGGTACGTGTGAAACTCTCTCTTTCGTATTCTCCCCCCCGAGTCTGTTCGCCCACGCATCAAAGCCTGTTCCTCGTCACGGTCTCTCCGTCCTGATGTATTGTCACTGTGCATTTGTTGTTGCTGCCGTTGTTGTTGTTGTTGTTTTGCTCCGGGTTGTCTTTCTCGACACGCATTACATTCTCTCTGCTCCCACACATCGCTTTACAATCTACCGCGTCGTTTTATGTCTCTCCCCCGGGGTCGCCCCCCCCCCCCTGTGCCCGTTCTCCCTTTGTTCCAGTGGCGTAGTGGAGCCGCCGAGCGTGCACCGCGGTTCCACTTCGCTGGGGGGACACCGAGGCCCACGAAGAGGGGGCCCCAGGGCGCCGGGCTGCGAGACGTGGGGAGGGCCCACGTGGACCTGTGCACCAGGGCCATGAAACCCGCTATCAGGGTTGATGGTTCAAACCTTGGCCAGGAGTTTTCCTGAGCCCATCACCCCAATGGCATTTGATGATGTACGTGCCACTCCTTGGGCGACGTTAGCAGGGGTCGTCATTCGGATACACGAGCCACCTGTGCAATGTACAGGATGACCCAAAACGCGATGACACATAGGGTTATTATATTAATTTTAACAAGTGACCTGTGCACCAGGGCCACCGCTTTGTTCCGCGCTGTGATGCTCCGAACGTGCTGCCTCTCCGTGTCAAGGGTTGCGTGTGCACGTGCGTCTCAGTTCCATACCACTTGCTTCTTCCCCCATGTGCATGCCCTCGAGTGTCCAGCGGCGCAGTGTGCGGTTGGCATGGGGGCCCTGGTGCGAGCAATTCATGTGGGGCCGAGTGCAATTGCACTGCCTGGACACTCTATGGCAACATTACTGTCAATAACAGAGGCCCTTGAGCTGCGGTGACTACATTGGTTGAATGTGCTCGAATTATACACGGTGTTGTTGCCAGATGGAAAAATTACTCCCCTCGAGTACCACGATAATGGCGGCTAAGATGTACCTAAGTATGTATGTTGAATCTCTTTCGCATTTTACGTAGCCAACCGTGCTAATCGGAGATGGCTATGGATGGATATCGCGTGCGAGCCGTTTAGAACCGGTAGGCCTCGCCTGATAGCAGGCCCGTAGGTCGTGGAGTCGTGGACTCACGGCCAGTAGGTTCCTACCACCCCTGATATCGGTAAAACATAAACAATGCCCTTTACCTCCCCATGAAAGATACGGTGAGTGTCAGCAATCTTGTGACAAGGGTCCTGCAAAGCCGACCTATGCGGTGGGAAAACACTCTAAGCTCTGCTCCGGTAGATTTGACGATCCATTGCCGCACTGCCATCGTATGGCCACCTTCCAGCCCAGGCACCCATATATAGCACCCAGGCACGTTTTCCCAATCGGCAGCCACCCATCCACATAATAATAATAATAAGCAGATTCAACCCCGATCGCTTCCGAGATGCAAAAGAGATCTCCGCTGCCGCATCGAGGGTGATTTGGTCATGGACGTATAGGGCAGCAGACCACGCACTTTATCTCTCTCTCTCTCTCACGTTTCTGGCAAGGGCATTACAGCTTGGGAAGAGCACGTTTCGTGAATAGTTCTTCATGCCATATTCAACAAAGGCTCAAAGGAGGCTCCTTTATTGTTTACACTGTTGTGGGAGGGAACTGCCTTAGTCTAGTGCAGGGCATTCATTTTTCTTGCTCTCTCTCTCTCCCCACTCTCGACATTCTTCTTTGCCTGTCCATTACAATAACTGCTAAGAGAGCTCATCATTTACTTCGGCACGAGATGACGTAAACTTGCGATCCCGTTACGCGGACTCGAGGGTTGGTGGGTCGCATGAACATCGAGTCGTCGTAGGCGCGAGACGTCCCCCTGCCTTTTGAAGGGAACGATTTGAGGCCGCTCGGGGAGCAGTGAGGCAAGTGGGTTGACGGCAGGCTGCGTGAGCACGTTCCGTTTGCATTGGTGACATTTCTCTGGGAAGCCTCGTGTGTTCTCCCACACGAAATAGACGTGAATGCGTCAATGGATTTGCAGTCTGCGTTATTATTCGTGTGGAGCTTGGAGTGTTATCCCCTTTGTGCGAGAGGGATGTATCTGGCTCCTCTGGTTTCCTCCTCACGTGTCAAACACCGATTAGACAAATTGACCAAACAGCCAAAGCCAGACCCGCCTGAGAAAGAGTCATGAGACTGATTTTTTTCCGGATAAACAAAGGGACATACTCTTCATTAATAACCTACAGCCCTTTGTCAATCTACTGATGGAAGGCCTCCCCACATCGCGCCAGTGATGGGGGTTGATTTGACCATACTTCACCACGCTCGTTATTGTGTGTTGATGAAAATGGGGCGGATTTGGGGGTCGAATCAGCTTCACTCGCCACTGGTGTTAGACCTGACCAGGGATTGAACTCGGTGTTAACCGTTTTCAGATCGCAAGTGCATAAGAGCCTGAAAAGACACTTTGAATGTACTAAACTAAACTGTTGTATCTTTGCCAGGTGAGGCCCACCTAGCTACATAGCTCCCTTTCCAGAAGCGGCCTGGCCACAAATGACAGCACAACGAAGTGGCGACTTCTGATGTCGAGCTTCATGGCAGCCAATTACTCTCGTCGCACGTTGACTCTACATGTGGATGGGAAAACCCGGAGGAGCCGGAAAAAATACAATCCACGCGACCACGAGTAGAACACGCAGACTCCAAATATGCAGGTGTCAGGGTCGGAATGGAACCCACGAGCTCCTGTACACCAGGCGAGGTAGTTAACATCTCCCCACAGTGTCTGCCTGTACCTATCGGCCTCCCTGTCTGTCTGTCTGTCTATCCGTCTGCTTGTTTGCCTGCCTATCCTTGGTCCTCTCTACCTGCCTGCTGCCCTGCCTACTTGCCTGGCTGTCTGCCTGCCTACCTACGAAGATGTCTTCTTGTTCATTTGCCTCTCTGCCGATCTGTCCGTTGTTAACGCGTTGCCTTAGTCCGACGGAATGAAGTGGATGAACGACTGCAAACGATTGGCGAGTCTTGAGATTTGCTCTCGTGAACTGGTGCCGACGTCCGCACTTGTCACGTCATGCTAACAAGCTGCACCGCCGCGGCCAGAGATTCCAGCCCATCGCGGACTGAGGTCGGCGAGAGATGGAGCAACTGGTCGGGCAATTATGAGCACAGCGTAAGCCTCTCGACAGCAGCTGAGAAAGGCGTTGCGCTGACAAGAAGCACAGCTGAAACATGTGTTATCTGCGTATTATTCACTCGACCAGCTCCCAAGTACATGTGAACAACTGAACGTTAGGATGCACGATGGCTCTATTTGAATGCGGAAACGCGTCCACCCATTGGCGGAGCCAGTGGGGGGGGGGGGGAGGGTGGCACGTGCTCCCCCAATGATTCGATCGAAATCTCTCATTTCGATCGGATCATTGGGGTTTATTAGTAATAAATCGGAATTTTGCGACCCCCCACTGCCACTGTGTAGCATATTATTACGTGCCAGGGACTCTATGAGATGATAGTACAATAGTCTAAGTCCATAATTGGCAATAAGTAACGGCAAAGCAAGTAACTCACAGAATTGTGCGCAGTTGCGTATACAGGACACGACTTCCCTGAAGGCATTCACCTTCAGCGAGCGCGATGCCGATCACACAACGCGGTTCGAATTCGACCCTCGATCGATGGCTGCGCCATCGCCGCACACGCGTCGGATAAAAAGCAAGGGACAACTCCTTACTTACTAACAATTCCTATCAGTTTTCATTGTTGAAGGGGTTGCCTCTCCCCCCCCTACCTAAAAATCCTGGCTCCACCCATTTGTGTTTTCTCCCCAGCCCCGCTTCGCTGTTTGTTTTGAAGCATTTATTTTAAGCACTTTCATTGTTTTTATTATTTTTGAGCTGTCGTGTTTCATACGTGCCATGTCATTTTGAGACAGATTCTCCCTCGTCAAACGAGGATTGGAATGCCACTCATCTCCATTCGTAGCCCTGAGCCAGCAATGGAAATTCCACATTCCCATGGAAGGGACCAGTTGGGCCCACAGCTGTTGACTTCCAACAGTGGCACTGGATTTGATCGATCTTGGAGTGATAAAATAACGACATCTTGTTTTTTTCTGGAGATAATGACGGTGATGATGCTTCCACTGTTGATGATAATGATGATACAGGCGCTGCTACCGAAGACGATTCTTTGCTGGGTGCAAAGGATGATAATAACGGCAATCCGTATTTGCGTGCGCGCCGCTGCCTGCCGCTGCCTGCTACCGCAGTCGCAGGAACACCCACAGCTCTTCACATTTGACAACCCGTGACTTTGGGGTGACATCCCCTGGCCACGTGAGAAGAGAGAACTTTGTTGCGTTATCTAATGCCGCACGGGTACCAGGGCGCAGCACCCCCCCCCCCCCTCTCCTCCACCGCGAGTCTGCGCCCTGCCACTTTGCCACGCGGGATCGCTGCTCACACTCGCGCCTACACACCGCGGCACATCCGACTTGGCCGGGGGGGGGGGGGTCTCTGAAGAGACTGCGCTTTGCCGCACGTCAACGTCAAACGGTCGCGCTCCGACAACCGCTTGGCGGTGCTTGCCCACGGCTCGAGTGGTGGTTCCACGTTACCATGGCAGGGCCCAGTCCATTGTGAATTAAAAATGGCAATTGTCACCGAGCCGTCATCTCATGAGAATGCACCAACTTCACCAAGTGGCGCATCCTCATGGGATTGTGCTCGTTGTAGGCTCTCTGTATGTAGATGGTGGGTGGTGGAGATGAACATTTTATTTTGTGAGGTGGGTGATGTTGATTACGATGACGTTCATTTATTTACGTGGGTGGTAGATGGTAATATTGATGATTATGATGTTTTTAACGTTGTAACTGGCCTAATTCGTTGATGATTATAACGTAATTTATTCCTATGGATTGATGGTGATGATGATTATTGTAATAATAATAGTTTGTTTTCTTTCTCCCCGCAACTGCGATTCGCACGGTTGACTATGTACGGTGCGAAACAAGTTCTACACGCACACGCACACGGTTTAAGTCCTTACCAAGTACTCTTTGGTTCTTTCGGTAAAGTCACGTAGATGAAAAATTAAAATAGTAATAAAATTTAAATAACTCAATAAAATCACGACGTTTCGGAGGCAACACAAGCTTCCGGCATCAGGTGGAACAGCCACAGCACAATTACTGTAGTGAGTACAATAATTTTGCTGTGGCTGTTCCACCTGATGACTTTATCGAAAGAACCAAAGAGTATGGATCCTTGCAGTCACGAAAACTTCAAATCATTGCCAAATGTGCATCTGGGCGGGTGGACTTGTGACTGGAGCATGAAACCCGCTATCAGGGTTGATGGTTAAAACCTTGGCCAGGAGTTTTCCTGAGCCCATCACCCCAATGGCATTTGATGATGTACGTGCCACTCTTTGGGCGACGTTAGCAGGGGTCGTCATTCGGATACACTAGCCACCTGTGCAATGTACAGGATGACCCAAAAAGCGATGACACATAGGGTTATTATATTAATTTTAACAAGTGGCATCGGGATATTTAATTTATTTTAACACATGTTCAACTGACTTGCGTTAACGTGAATGTATGCATTAATTTTCTTTTGAAATTAATTTAGCACCTTCTTTTAAGATTACAGGTTGTAATCTTTGAAAATCCCATCAATTATGTTTCGTCTCAAATTATTCAGGGTTACAAATGGGATTGGCGACCTCTGGGTTGCAACTCCAGCGTGCAAACCGTTCCACCCTGGCAGCATCCCCAGTGTAGTAATTAGGAGTAATACACCACGCGTTCATTGCCATTGCTTAATCAAGAACAAGCAGACTCCTCCCTCCAAAGACAAAGATCCACCGTATAGCCTTCAAACGACTGTCGGGACAAGTGCTGCCAGCGATCACCGAATGAAAGCTGGCATGGCACACGAGAGGGGTGGTGGGTGGGCAACACCATCCCTGGCCGCCTTTGTTTCCCTAGTGCTGATGTTAGCACACTGCACGAGGTACAAATTTAAGGCTGAGTCGATTTAAGGGTAGGCCCAGGACTAGTTAAAATATTTCCCACTGTCTGTCCTTGCAGACCCCTCCAAACACACACTGACATCAGTATCACTTTTTGTCATACAATCTGAGGGCAAGCGCTGTTGATGAGCACCTATTGAGGCCGGCACAGCATACTTTGCGAAGGGATGATTAGAACGACACCACGCACACCGAGCCACCTTCATCTCCCCATCGCAGATGCTGAGAGGACACTGCAACACAGCTACTTCATTAATGCTGCGTCAACAACAACAACAACATTTTATTTACACTGCGGCGTTCGGGATAAATGTCTCACAACGCACTTATCAACCCAAGCGTGATACACAGCAACCATGAAAAAAACAATAAACACGACATTGGAAATAAAGCCAACAAATATAAACAAATCTTGATGCTTGTAGATGTTAGCAAATGCCTTATAAAACAAATATGTCCACGTGTGCGATTTAAAACATGGACACGCAATCGGCAGACCTTGCCGAGGGGGTGGCATGGCGCTCCACAGGCTACGAACCTCACATGGGCCACACTCTTATCGCTCACAGTGTGCATTTCTAAACAGGGTAAGGCTTAATAATAATCCACGAACTGGTGATGGATTGGCCAGGCTGGCACGTAATGAAAGGTGAGTTCAATCAGACGAGAGGAAGCGAGGCTATTTAATGCCTTGTAAGTTAAAATCAAAAACCTTGAAATTGACTCCGAAGCAAGCTGTGAGCCAATGTAGTGAGTTCCAGAATTGGATTAATTTGGAGACACAGATTTTTGTTAAAACTCTGGCAGCGGCATGTTTTGCAACTTATATCCGGGACAATTCGTAACACGGATATTCCAATCGGAGCGTTGCATTAATAAAGTGGAAAATAAATAAGAGTAGATTCACTTCTTGGCATCGCTGATGTGGCCAGGTGACTTAGAGGTCAGATTGCTGAGTTGGCACTGCCGAGATGCTGGGTTTGAATCCAGGCAGTTGACATTGATTAAGCCAGGTTCCCAATCGCAATAAGTTTATGTCCTCAGCCCAGCCACCAATCGCCGCATACACAAAAAACCCACGGTATTAAAGTTGCCTCTGCGCTTAATTTCGCTGACATTCCAAATCAAACATTTAAAATGTGTTTTACTGTTATGTGACTAATATTCCTCGCATGTGACTGGCTGGGTAAGTGCTGTCCCCTCCTGCCTGGATGGAAGGGATGTCAAGTTGTAGTTTTGCGATATCCACTTCTGTAGGCTGTGCCCTAACATGAAGTTATCTTTAGATCCTTTATCTCATTGCATCGATAGCACAATCGGGATGAATTCGTCCACCATAAAAAAAAACTTCTCGGCAGAGTGGGGAGACGGTGAAGATCGAGTTGACTTTGAGGAGGTTCAGATTTTAGTCTGGTAGTGTTATGCACATTGACCAGGAATTTAACTTATGTCACCAGGACGGTAGCAAGTGGGCATTACTGAACTACACAGACGCAAGCACCTATATTAACACAGCTCATGAGCTGGTGATGTGGACAGCACCACGACTGGCAGCTATTGTCTCCACCGCAATGGGATGTCATTAAACCGTCTGTCAACCTAGGCAAGAGGCCCACAATGTGTCCACTTGTCACCGATGTGCGTGACCCCTTCTGTTATCGGTACCTATTTGGCGCTTGGTATCAATGGCAAGTGACATCTGAATGGCGTGGCCTTCCTCGACGGTAACTCAGCCGTAAACAAGTACATCTTGGTGTGGCGCGTCAATGTTACCAGTATGAGAGCAAAGGATGGCTGGGGCATGGTACCGGCCACAAAATCTCTTCGTGATCCATGCCAGCCTTAATGAGTGCTCGCCAATAGCACTTAACTGGGGGTCAATACGGTGATGGGCAGTTGCCAAATATGGCAACTGTGATTGTATTGCACTGCAGTATAATCGCCGCTGGAGTACTCGCCACTACACGTGCACACAAATAGACGGAGACCTCACATTTTTCCTTATTGACGCGGGATAAGTGCGCTTGGCGGGCACTCATTAAGGCTGGCAAGGACCATGGGGGGATGTGGCCGGTACCATGCCCTGAACGCCTTTGTGTTCCTTCTGATAATGCTCACGCACCACGCCAATAGTTATTGGTTAATGGCTGAGTCACCGTTGTGGAAGGCGGCACCGCTCGAGATACCACTTGGCATTGATACCTCGTCCCGAATTGGCACCGATAACAGAAGGGGGTTCACTGGGACCATAGCACGATGTGTTCCGTAACCACTACAATAGCGCTGGCCGCGACACCGACCCCGGACACGCACGCGATCACACGCATGCCACGTAAGCGCACAAATGCACAAAGGAGGTCATACGATGTTTCGTCTTTCCTTGACAGCTATTCGTCTAGAGAACAAGGTCTCGGGTTTTCCGGCTCGGCAACGGCCGTGACCTCCATGCGGCGCTCGGGGCGAGTTCCCTCCCCCGCTCCATTCTGCCAAACGAAAAAAATGGAACAATCAACTAATAGCTGCGTGCACAATATATAATCAGACAATTACTTAAACGGACAGGTAATGTATTGGAATAAGAGCTATTGACAGAAAGAATCTAAGCGAGAGAGAAAGGATTGAGATGTATCACTTTGGAGAGTGTGTTTGGTATCACGGGTCCCAAAGGCCCTTGCCTATTGGTTGAAAACGCAACGCAATGATTGAATTTCGAGTTCCTTACTCTTATTAAGGCCTTGGGATTTGAGGATCCATGAGATCTGGTTTTTCAGATAAACATTTGTTTGTTGTGCGATGCAGTACACTGCAAGGAGAATCGCAGTGAGATGAAAAGAAAAAAAATTATCGACAGTAATTAGAATGCTCTTTATTTTTCAAGTGATTCTATGTTGAATCTCAATAGTTGAGGGTCCTGTACTGGAATGTTTGGCCGACAGTCGTTCCCCCGTTAACAGTGACATTGGTGAACGCTTTTTGGGTTAACGTTTCGTCTCATATAGTGGACCCCCCCCCCCCATGGTTTCGACAAGTGCTACAAATGTACCTTATGGCGGACCCTCAGGGTAACATAGTACCCCGGCTCTCACATAATGTCCGTGATGCAGTCATTTTTTATCTGTAGATGGTCGGCGATGCGGCAATCGACTCATCTCGACGATCTGCACACGATGCACCACCACGGTGCGTACGAGCGTTCAGGGTTTCAGCGCAATCGTCCTCGCTGCGTTTCGACATTGCGGAGTAGCACTGATTTTGGATTGATTGGTACCCCAGTCGCGGAGTTAAGTACACCCCTGGAAAAAAAGTGTCCCAGAAATAAAAGATTTAATTGCCTCGGCCATTTTGTATTATTTGGCACCCCGGGATACCACCATAAGGATCAACTGTTGCTGTAACGGTCACGTGTTGACGTTACACACGCGGGCGCCAATTTCGGCCAATCCGAGCACTCGTTAAGCGGGGCTGAGCCATGCCCTTAGCCAATCAGCGATGCCCGTTTATGAGCGTTTAGAACTCATCTGGCTTTGTTTACATTATTGGTAACTTCCGATCGTCTTGGAACAGGTGAACGCTTTTCACATGTAATTTGACCAACAGTCATTTCGGTTAACAGTAGTTTTCATTGAATGGATTAAAACTCCCAGGGACTACTCTATTCCAAACTTGATTTGAAGCGTTCGTGACTGCAGGAATTACTCTTTGGTTATTTTGGTAAAGTCACTCTCTTCCATTTAGATTGTTTTCCGTGTAGAATGAAACTGGAGTAACAGGATAAATCCCACGCTCATGATGGGGTAATCCTCGGAGCACAAGATAACTACAATGCCTGACATTCTGAGCTCCAGTACTATGAGACGATTTCGTACCGATTCACCAATAGACACGATCGCCGAGGTTGGTTGCAGTGAGAAAAGATAACTGGGCTGAAAACGAAGCCTGTTGGCTGAGAGGTGGTCGATAGATCAATGGCATTTCTTTGGAACCGGGGTGAAAGCCCATTAAGACAAACATCTAGAAATGCAGTGAGCCATTCTTGGGACATGTAAATAACAGGGGTGGTAAATGTGTCGAATTGTGCAAATGCGATGTCGCTCCACGTAACTGTGGCAGCGCACTGAAGAGATGTATCATCGATTGCTGTTTACTTTGCAGGTATTTTTTTTGTTTGAGTTTGAGTTAATTTGATTTCATCCCGTTGAGCCAGTTCGATGGCTATTTTATGCGGGAGATCTGTGGTGCATGAGCACAGCAGAAGCAGCAGCAACAACAGCAACAAAAAACATCGACATTGCAGAGAAGGAAATTAGGGTCCGCAATGAACATTGCACAATGAATAAATTAGTTAATTTAATGGTCGTAAACAAAATGCACGCGATTAGAAGAAAATGTGATTATAATATGAGAGGTGTCATTCTGACAACTCTTGAATGACACCTCCAAAAAGATCTCCAAAATTCTAAACAAACATAAGATCCAAGTCAGATTCAGTACAGTACATAAAATACGTGATCTAAAGCCATCTGTAAAAGATGTCATTTCTGACTTGCAATACCCTGGAGTCTACAAACTGAGTTGCAGCTGTGGTGATTGTTACATTGGGGAAACGAAACGTCATGTCTCCGATCGTGTGCGTGAGCACAAGTCAGATCTGGAACACGGCAAAATTGAGTCTTCTGCCATTGCCGAACATTGCTACAACGCTGTGGGCTCTCATGATATTGTCTTTTCCGAGACCAAGGTGCTTTGCAAACCTTCTGGCTACCATCAAAGGTTTGTACACGAAGCCATCCAGATATACAAACACAGACATAACTTCAACCGTGATGATGGGTACAAACTGATTAATCATTGGAAATATGTTATTAACCATTTAAAAAATATTTAACTACACATATTTATACCATCTTATTTGACAGGTACTATTCTATTTACCGACTGTTGACATCCCCAGCGTTTAAGGTTTGTACACGAAGCCATCCAGATATACAAACACAGACATAACTTCAACCGTGATGATGGGTACAAACTGATTAATCATTGGAAATATGTTATTAACCATTTAAAAAATATTTAACTACACATATTTATACCATCTTATTTGACAGGTACTATTCTATTTACCGACTGTTGACATCCCTAGCGTTTAACAGTACTGCTTTTTTTTGTATTTGGATTGTCAGCCAACACCGGTTACAACCCCAAGTCGAGGTACACCGATTGGTTCTCTTTTAGCCCCCCCCACAACACGTTCCATTCACTGGCTACCACATTCAGATAAGCCCCTCCCTCCCCCTTAACTTGTATTTAAGAGCTTGTCTCTTGGAATGTTGCCTCACTTGATACAGTAAATCTAGCTGTGACGGTCCCACCTGATGACAGAGACTTGTGTTGCCTCCGAAACGTCGTGATGTATTATTTTATCTCTATTATTATCTCTATTATTTTATTATTTACTTATTTTTTTGCCTACGTGACTTTACCGAAAAAAACTAAGAGTATGAATCCTTGCAGTCACGAAAGCTTCAAATCTAGAATTGTCAGAATGAAGTTAGGTGCAGGTGCAAGTAAGGTCGAGTTGTATCGATAAAGTGTGTTAAGAGGAGGGGTAAAGTTTCACTCGAGGTGACAAAGTCTATAGGCTCCCGTAGGAGGGGCAGTGCTCTAACACTCACTTAACGCAGATAAATTAACTCTGAATGTTTACTGGTATTTTAAAAATGCACGTGTGTGTGACCTTAAGAGTGGAGAAAACATACTTTAAAAAAATTCAGGAATATAATCTGAAGAAAAAAATAACTTCTCAAGAAAAAAATTACTTCTAAGAAATCCGGCAAAATGCCCATAACTGACCAAAACTGGCTCCCAGTGCCGTCTACGCGTCTCGACAACGGCAGATTCACTCGCAGGGCAAGCGATTTCCAGTGACTACGAAGTGGCATGAGCGAGTGTGTTTTGAGAAGCAAGAGGTATTCTGTTTGGGGCTTAAAGCCTTGGCACATCGATGACGATGATGATGCTGATATGACGGATCAAGTGCATTGCACCTCAAGGGGACCATGAGGGAAAATAACTTTATCAATGTCACTAACCGCTGTCTTTGACAGACCACATACCGTTCCATTGATCGCGTTTCACGCGGACCAAATGTAATCTCAGGATCACGACACTGATATCTCATTGCAAGCAAATAGCACACGCTACAATTCTATTAAACTATAAAAAATAATGTTTTACCAAGTAAGGCCCACTGAGCTATGTATCTCCCATTCTGAAGCCATCTGGCCACACATGATAGCTTGACGGAAGTGGCTTGTGTGGAAATGTATTGCAGGCAGACTCACTAAACGCATGTTTTCAAATATGGAGAGAAGAATTGGACGTTCCGGAGATAATTCCACGCAACAACGGGGAGAACATGCAAACTCCAAACATACAGCAGCCGTCAGGGTCGAGGATCGAACTCAAAGCCTCATGTATACCAGGCGAGGTAGTTAACATTTCGCCACCACGACGCCCATGCCTGGCAAAGAGCGTGATGCTCACTGCATATTTACCAATGCTTTGTCGAGGACAACCATTTCTTTCTGTGGTGCGCCATGAACTGTTGCACATCCCTCTTACTGCCAGAGGGAGAAACATGTCATTGAAAAGGTCACGGTGGTAACGGTGATGCCAATTGTTTTCAATCAAGTGTAAAGTCAATCGGTCACGTGCACCCCAATAAAATATAAATGCGCTTTGCTCATCCCCAATGATGGCGCTGAGCTAGTGGTGGAAATTCCACATTCCAATTAAAGGGGCCCCAGTCTATCCACAGGACACCCAATTAATGTTGCGGTAGAAGGTTGAAATGACATGGGACTTGAGGTTTGGTGAGATTCTTTTTCGTCCGGTGTCAAATCGACCTTAATTGCGTCAGTTGCACGAAGTGAGAAAAAAAAAATCGACTCCAAAGAATTGCGACGCTAAAAGGGAAATGTCATTAGGAGATCAGCCTCAGATGACGCTTGTCACCTGGGGTGGTGCTGAAGAGTTATACGCTGTCAAAATTGACAGCGTCTTTATATAACTCCGGAATACGTGAGTGTGTGAGCGATGGTTCGGTGCTTTGTGCAGCGCACTACGACATTACTATCTCGGCAATCCGGGTTTTAACTCCAGCCATGGGTGACGTCGATGCCAAGTTGCCGTGACTTGCTCCGCGGTCGACTCAGCCCTAAATGAGTGCGGGGTGCAGTGGTTAAACGTCAACAGTCGGGAAAGAAATGTGGTTGGGTGTGGTGTTCGTCAAACCATCTCCTGCTGGGCAAAATCGATCTTTGTCGGTGCTCGCTAACGGTCCTTTTCCTTAAGACGGATATGTAATTTTCAGCCCGTTGCCAATCCATTGCTGGATTGAGGCCACCCCTAATCCTGCGTGTCGGTCATTGAGCTTGCTGGACCATACTTCACCACGCGGGCTGTTGAAGGGTACGAGGGGAGTAGCCCTAGGCCGGTTCACATATCGCTCGCCTTTGGTGTCAGCCGTGGCCGGGAATCAAGTTTGGATTGCCTGGCTCATCGTGCCCGTGTACAAGGCCCTGTGTCACCGCGGTGAGGGTAAAGGTGCAGCCCTGCAATTGCTCACTCACGTCACTGCTGGCAGAAGGGGCCTCCACTGGAGGGAGCTCCAAGAATGTCCCTCTGGAGGGTATTTGTGCCGCCTCTTCCACACTGGGCAGACTTTCGTGAGAGAGGTGGGATTTACCCACTCTTTACCCCGCACACCTTGAGATCGGCTAACTCGTGCACCCATTTATACTGCAGCGTGCTAGCTGTTACACCTTGTCACCAACCCCTGGTGTGCTTGTGTGTAAATGATTATTAACGCTGCTGTACCAAATGCAATTTGTTTATCTTTGTAATATACACTTACAGAAGGGGAATAATTAAGGAAGTAATTAAGGTGACCCTATTAGTTTTAGGAGGAAGTGATTAGCCATTTGGCCGCGTCTAAATTTGTCCCCGACTCGCGAAACATTAATTACCCACTTTCACCCCTTGCCGTATGCGCGTGAATAAAAAAATCCACGCAAAATTGCAGTCTTCACTTTTGTTGTTTGTATACAGTACTAACAAGAAACCAGGTCCAGGAATTTGGAAAGTCAGTGACGATATACACTGATGAAGTCGAGGTCAAAAAATAAAAAGTGTCCCTCTGCTCAAATAAGCTGCCGACGGTGCTAATTTCTATCGGCAGCCAGTTGTGGAAATTCCATCTTCCCATGGCAAGGTCCAGTTTAACCACCGGACAACCACTGTTGGCTTCCCGCAGTTTGGAATGCGTTTTATTGACCCCGCAGTAATAACAACCCGGGTTTACTGTTAATTAAGAAGAAATGGTATTCGGCTGATTTCGAAGGTGGGCAGGTGAGACCCTGAGATTGATTCTGGGCATTCACATGCGATGGGGGGGTAAACGGGGTTGTCAAGCCAGTCGATGGCCCCAGCCCGATCAGCAATGCCAGCACAACAAAGCCAGCACATGAAACTTAAACTTTTCAAGAAATTCTCCTAAATTCCAGCTTTGAGAATTAAAACATCTGTTTTGGATGTAATGTGACAAAATACTAATTTTGTAGCGGAGGGTGGGTTAGGGCTCACTCTACTGTGCTCACCCGTCATCCAAAAAGCCTTTGACCTCTGCTGTGTTTTAGCCGGCACGATGGTAACCCTTGTTGTGGCAGTGTCATTTGTGTCACACTGAGGTCATCTGGGCCCCGTCTCAGTATTGAACAGACTTGATGCTAACAAATGGCTTTCATAAAGACCGCATTAGGAGGCCTCTTCACCTCTCCGCGGGTTGTCGGTGCTGGCTTGAAGCAAGCCTGCTGTGTTTGGCTCTGCCATCTAAATCACATATAATTTCTCCAATGCTGTCCTGTCTATCTAAATAAACATTTCTCCAACAATGCCAGGAGCTAGGTTTTTTTTTCTTCTTCTATTTTTTAGAGGCGGGCTTTGAAAGCAAGAGGAAAGCTGCCAGCAGTCCAAATTTACGGAGGGTAATAAAGAATGATGTTTTGATCCTAATTTGTCTCCTTGTCTTTGTTTATCTGGGTGAACATGAACTGAGTGAGATGCACTTTTTCGTTTTGTCTCGTGATGGTCGAGCATTGAGATGTTTGTCCAGGTCCCTTTAAATAAATATATATTTTGAATGGGATCAAAGCAAAGTACCTGGATAAATCCACAGATGCACGGGGCTGATACGGACATTATGATTCATAGCTGCTTTCTGAGCCAGATGGCGCAAGTGCAATGCCAATGTGTGTTGTGTACCCTCTTCCATCCGACAGATAAATAATAAACATAATGTGTCACCTGTACAAATGTGCCAATTTATTGGCCACTAACGACTGCACAAAAATCATTACATTTGACTAGTCACTTAATTATTTCAGAGTATCCTTGCTCTAAGGACTAAATATTCCGGCTTGATTTCCTTACGACGAGCAATCTTGGCAGCGCATGTCAAAATCAGTACTGCCAAGTGTGCATATGAAGCTACTTGCAGGGACTTGAGAAGTAGTTCTTTTAGATCATCTTTTTGCAGGGCCGAGCGCCGACGTGGTGCGAATTTATGCGACGTCGCGTCCGCCTTTTGGCGTTAGGGAGAGGACGCTGCAGCCACAATTGGTATATAATCTCGGATTTATAAAGTACACATGAACAAAGAGTGGAAAACTATGCAAACCCACAATGTTGAGCACGACTGTGCCATCCTTCCCGGAGCTTCATACAACCCACCGTGCCGCCGTCTGTAGTTGAGAATCCGAGGCACAAGCAATCAAGCGGTTTGTCACGGCTCACGTTATATATATAAGGGCTCTTCGCTAAACCATATTTGCCATCGCAGCTTCAGCAAGCAATCTCGCGCCCGTGCTCATCTCGTCTCCACAAGCATACTGATGCCGCTGTTGCTTAACAAAGACAAAAGGTCCACCCCCCACCACCACCCCGTTGTTTGGCCTCATAGGCTGTCCGGGGCAAGTGCGGAGAGCGAGCACCCATTTAGGTCAGCGTCGTACGAGGGGGATTGGCGGGGTCAGCACTAGGCTGGCCTGTATCTGATTGTAAAACATAGATGATTAGTTCTGTTTAAGGTGCAATTCTGCGTTTTGTTATTATTGTGCGTGTATGTGTGTGATCAGTGCAACGGTTAGCGCGCTGCGCTACAAACCCGGCGAGCCGAGTTCGATTCGGTCCTGGGCCTCCCCTGGGTCAACTGAGCCTCAAATGAGTAGCTGGTGCGGTGTGTAAACATCGCCACTATGAAGACAACGGCGGTCCGGCGTGGTGCTGGCCACCCACCCCCTCGTGTGCCGTGCCGGTCTTCATAAGTGCTCGCTAACGGCACTTGCCCAAACAGTCTGTTAAGGCTATATGGGGAACCTTTGACAATGCCTTGTATGCTGCAATGTGCATATGTGCTCTATTGTGCACATACACAGGCCTTCATTTGACTGAGGGATGCTGCTATGGTGTAATATTTAGTAACACTGGACTCGCAATCCAGAAGTCACCACTTCGACTTCCTGATGTGGCAGTTGAAATTGAAATAGGCAGGTTTATTAAAATACTCCGTCTCTGTCCACCCAGGAGTATAAATAAGCACACCACGTGACACCTGCACACCACGTTCAGTCGACCAGAAGGTCGCGCGTGTGGTGGGTAAAGTGTGGGTACTCCATCCTTATCTAAAATGTCTTTCCAGTGTGGAAGAGTAGACCAAATTACCCTATAAAGGGCCTCTCTGGTGCTCGCTATAGCAGTGGCATGGGCCATTGGGCGCCATGGTGGCAAGATGTTGACTACCTCGCCTGGTATACAGGAAGTCGTGGTTTATAACCCGACCCTGACGCCTGCTGTATATTTGTCTCTCTCTCGCCGTAGTCACGTGGATTTTTCTCCGGGTCCTCCGGTTTCCCCTCCACATTTAGAAAACATGCGTTTAGAGTATTTGGCTGCTTTACATTTCCACGTGACAAGCCACTTCGTTGAGCTATCATGTGTGGCCAGGTCGCTTCTGAAAACGATCTATATAGCTCAGTGGGCTTTACCTGGTGAAATGAAATGAGTTTAAGTTTTTTTTTTTTGGTTCATTGGCAGGGCTGCACCGTTACCTTGAAGGGTAATTTCGTATCCTGCAATTGACGACTGATCGCCTCTGCCTGCCCGGTGCTGGTGTGTTCATCACCACACCAGCCACCAAGGGACGTTGTCAGGTCATGCCCAGTGTACTCCCATAGCTAAACACATGACAATGTAACTGATATTGGCTAAACATCCAAATGTTGCAACAACAAAAAATACCTGCAAATTACTCAGTTGGGATTACAAACAGCATCAGCAGCATCGCCCCCTGACTGCGATAATTTGGCAGGACCCTCGTGAAAGTGAGACTTTCATAGGTAAATGAGCAGAAACAATGTGTTTTCCTGATGAATCACACAATGCGGCAGTGATCATCTTCAGTCAGTCAGTGATTGAAATCCCACATTCCCATGGTGTGGGTTAGTTTATCCTTGATTTTATCCAGAGAAAGCACTATGTACTGTATGTATGTTCAACTTCTTTCGCACTGTACGTAGCCAACCGCGCTCACCGGAGGTGCGGGGACAAGGTTGACAAACTAAGCGGAAAAAGCAGTTCGAAAAAAATTAGTTTTAAATCGAGATGATTGAAAAGTGCATAGCTCCCAGTAGCTTCCTAGTATCAGAAGGAAGAGCGTTCCAGACGGCCGCATCTGAAAGCGCGCGATGCGGTGACCGTCTTTGCTCGATGGCCAGCCGAAAGCTGCTGCGTCAACTGAGTCTCTACATTGTTACAGTGGGTTCCTGCTTGCGTGTTTGGCCAAATCGATGGTGAAAAATGTCAAGTGTGGTATTGGTGCATGTTGTTTTAAATCTATGAATACATGGGGCAAACACTCAAAACAATTCACACAGTCATGTCAGCGCCCGACATGCTGTTCTGCTCCCTACAGGCCAAATAACAAAACACTCAACACATTTTGCAATAACGATCTGGCCTGAAAAGGAAACATCGGTGACATTTCGGGTAATTTTCCCGAAATGCACAAGACGTGCTATGAAGTATACCCATTGCATGAAACGTCACCAAATATGAATATATTTTACTTTTCAGATCAAAGTAATTGACGAATGTGGGTTTTTAGTTTGTCGTGCTTGTGCGTCACTGCCAGCGCACTCTGACCAGCTGATTTCTTCAGGATAGGTCCGATTGGCTGGGATTCCTGATTGCGTTGATGATGATCGTGTAGGAATTGCTGCAGCTAATGATGATGATGATGCTGCTGCTTCTTCTGCAGCTAATAATGTAATGGAACAGACGTTCTATACACAAACACACACTGCAATCGTACGCTGGCACAGATGCACACTAATTGACTCGAGTGCACACAGTGGGACACCCGTACACATTATCAATCACACGAGGCAATACTACTACACACATGATTACGCATCACGCACATTGTATTGTACGGAGGCTTCAGACATTAACGTATACATGAATATAGTAATTACGCAGTTTAATATACGAAGGGGAATGATGGTGTCCGCGTTCTCCTAACGATAGTTGCAGACCAACTCCGACAGAAAGTGGGTCGTTGACTTTTTGCTCACCTGTTATACGCGTTGTCATCATCATCACCATCAGCCATGGTCAGTCCACTGCTGGATGAAGGCCTCGTCCAATGCTGCGACCACCTCTCACGACCGTGCGATGTAATAGCCGAGCACTAGGATATTTGCACAGGGTTGGTGTACGGTGATTTTTTCTGCATTATTTTGCTGTCTTTTCTTGGATTTTCTGTTTGCACATAGTCACTTTAAGATGTTTCTTGTTCATGTTTTTGTTTTTTGTTTGTTGCGGTTGCACCCGATTCAAGAGCCGAATGGCTCACAGGGCTATACCTAATAAATGAACTTTGAACTTCTTTGGTCCATCTGCTTGGGGCATGGCCTGCTTGGACACGTTCAGTCCCTGTAAGTACGTATCGTGCGAATGCGGTGGTGTAGCGGTTAGCGCTACGCTGCGCTACGAACCCGGCCACCCGAGTTCGATTCCCGCTCATGGCCAACAGCAGTAGCAATCAATTATCTCAACCGGTCCTGGGCCTTCGGTTAAGGCAACTCGGCATCAAATGAGCACCTGGTGCGGTGTGTACACATCATCACTAGGGAGACAAAGGCGGCCGGGCGTGGTGCTGGCCACCCAACCCCTCATGTGCCGTTCCGGCCTTCATAGGTGCTCACTAACAGAACTTGCCCCAACAGTCTGTTAAGGCTATACGGAGGATCTATGTCTTTGTATATATGCACACACACAGCAGCAGAGTGCCTGTGTGGTAGTAGGTAGTGCAGCAAGTATGTTGCTGGACGTATATTTAAAGCGCAGTTTCATTGTTATCCCCTCATATACAAGATGTTTTCTCCTGGCACTCTTGTTCCTTCCCGCGCAATGTAAAAATCCCACAAAAAACTCTTTAAATCGGAACTGGACAACACATCCCAAGTATGACCCTCCTGAAAAAATGCTCTGAGACTCACCGAGCGTTTTCCTGAAATAGTAATAATAAAAATAATTGTAATAAATCCCACTTCATTTTTTTTGATGAAGTAAATTCTTGTTGAAGAAACTCAAATGTTAATTTGTACGTTAGCTGGAAAGGCACTTCAGCTGATGGATGCCACTAGTTTCTTTATCCAAATAGGCGGAGCATGGTAATGGCGCGCAAATGCTTATGGCAAATATTGGCAGAACGTTGCAATTCCACCAACACAAGCATTTAAGTGCCATTATAAAAAGTACCGGCGTGAGTCATAATTCAGCATAAACTGTTTTGCCTTTGTTATATTATTTTGGGAAGGCGGGGGAAGAAAAAAAATTGTCGATCGAAGATGATGTTCCCATTAAACAGCAAAGCAATCTGTAATCTCGTCCTATACTGTGTACAAAACTCATTCCGCACTCGTGTGGATCATTACGCGCAATAGAGTAAATACACTCGGGCATGTCCTAGCCACAAAATAATTACAGAGTTCCCTTCGTTATACCGAACGTCGGATTTCCGAGCAAAATGTCACGCAGCAGAAATTGTTTAAGCGAGCAAACTCTGGAGCGGTTTCAACCTTCTGGTTCTCGTCAGCAGTCGGGATTATTAAAGAAAACAGTCGCTTTGTTTGCCAGGTGCTATTGGCAAGCGAACACCACCACCGCGCGCCCTTCTGGAGCATTCGTCATCGTAATCGTCAACAGTCATAATCACTCCGCTGCTGGATGAAGACCTCCACGTACTGGCACAATCCCTCGCGCCACGCCCGATGCCATGCTTCGTCTCACTCCAGCAAGTGAGCTCGTCTCGTTGCTCCATCTCCACGAGGGTTGTCCTCTCGATCTCGACTCCCTCTTTGTGGCTGCCATCCCCTCGCAGTCCTGTGCATCGGCCGTCATCCTTGAACGAGCAATGAGTTCTCCCCAAGTCCACTTACTGCTTATAGCAAACAATACGATGTTTGTGATTTGCATATGTTCGTTCCTCACTGTCGACCTCATTCTGTCCCACGGTGTCCCAGAATTGATATGATCAATTCTTCGTTTTCTACTTCTCGGTGTTTGTTCCATTTTCTTTATCGGGGTCTGTTTCCAATCCACATGTCATAGCCAGCAATGTGCAGTGATATTTTTTTTAGTTTCCTCTTGAGACAAATTGCTATCGTTGCTTTTCATTATCAAATTCGTAGCAGCACGACTCGCCACTTTAATTTAACTATTTGTTCTAGCTCCACCTCCAGTTGTCGTAGATAAACAAATACTCTGTTCTCTTGCAATAATTTCTACCGTTGCGTGAACGTGCTGTACGCGATTCTTGTTTTGCTCACATTTATCTTGAGCCCCAACTTTGCGGCTTTCTTCGCCAAGTTCTTCAATCATGTCCACTGGGTGTTACAACAACGGTTGCCAGCAAGTCTGAAATTGCTTATTAGAAGCTTTCGTGACTGCAGGAATCCATACTCGTTGGTTCTTTCGGTAAAGTCACGTAGGTAGAAAATAAATCACGTCGTTTCGGGCGCAACACAAGCGTCCCACCTGATGGCAGACGCTTGTGTTGCGCCCGAAACGTCGTGATTTATTTTATTTTATACCTACGTGACTTTACCGAAAGAACCAAAGAGTATTGCTTGTTACTTTTGACACTAATTTCCCTGCCTCCTCTGCTCCATGGTTAGATTCCTTAAAGCAATTGCTGCTATATTATATTGGTGAGGAAAGCTGGTTGTGTTATATCCTTCAGTAGTTCTCTGCAAGCATGTATATGTCAAATGAAACAAAGGTTTACCCAGAACAAGTGAACGATGGGGAAAGAACTCCTCTCTACTAATGGCCCTGAATTTGTGGTGAAAATTCCACATTGCCACCGTGGGGGGATAGTACCTCAAAATAACAACCACTGCTGGTGTCGTACAAATAATAACAAGATATTGCTTTCTCACATTGTGCTCTACATATTGAACCAAATCTCAAGGTGCTATTATGAAATGCCAGCAAATTGCAATGCAACGTTGCGTGCATTACAAAATTAACCTAATCCTCCGACGATAAACCCACGTATGGACCATGCTAGACAATGTGGTGTGAGTCTCAAGGTTTTCATTGAAGGCAGCAACACTCGTGCACATCTGGACGTGCACAGGCAGCGAGGTCCAGCCTCGATGCAGCGTAGACAGACGTCAATTGAGTGGAGAGTTCGCGATGTCCTCTATGGCTACACACGTACAGAGGCACAGCTATCTCCACACACCGCCACTCGCCCAAACTGCATATACGCCCCCCACAATCTCCCTGTGACTCCCGTACCACCACTTAACCCCACACACCAACACTCACCACAGCACCGCTCATCTCCACACACTGCCACTCACCAAACCTCCCACAAAAACAAAGATCCCCCGTATAGCCTTATCATACTGTTGGGGCAAGTTATCTCGGCCTCGCTGTGCGCTGCGTTGCACCGCTAGTCGAGTAGATAACCTTGCGTTCAATAAACCCTCGGAGCCAGGATGAACGTCCAACTCCAATCGTCATTTATTGATTGTAACAAGGTAAAACTGGTGAGAAAACACAGATACAGTATCTGTTATAATCCGGAAACACCAACACAATTAACACCACAGCATTAGAACATTGTCTTAGATAACAATAGATCCTGGACGGACCAGGCCCCTACATTACCACTGAACTAGACAAGAGCACAAGCCGGTGCGTTGCATACAGGGACACCGTGTATTCATCCCACTGAACCCCAAATGTACAGCATTACACATAATACTAAACTGTGGATGAGATACTTCGTCATCTTTACTCTCAGGATCGCAACATAGGCACAAGTCTGACTCGACCTACTAAATCACAAGTAACATCCACAATAAGGAAAGTCGCAGGCTTCGTTACTAACTAGGCCACGTATTTACTACAACAACTTAACGGCACCATAAAGGCATTTACATCACTATAACGGTCATTCCAACATTACAACAGCATTGCCAATATTATAGGAATATAAACAAACTTACAGACAATGCTTCTTAAGCTCCCACAATGGACAAGTGTGGCTGTGGTCTCACTGAGATGCGATGCGTGCCGCAATCTTGAATTATGAGTAAGATGGCCGATGCCCGCGTGGTTCACTGAAAATCTAACATCGTGACTTCCTGGTCACGTGACCAAAATTAGCATAAAAAAACAGAAACTTCCTGTGAACGTACGCTCCACATCTGCCGTGAGGCAAGACACAAGTGCTGTTAGCCAGGGGCACTTATGAAGGCCGTCAGGGCACACAAAGGGGTGGGGGGCCAGCACCACGCCCGGCCGCCTCCACTGCACACTAGGTACTCATTTGAGGCTGAGTCGACCATGGGTAGGCCCAGGACCGGTTGTGATGAGACAAAGTGAGACTTGAAATAAAATGAACACTGAAACTTTTAACACAGCCATTCAATAGGGAACTGCATTCCTGCCAGGTTAAATGTTTAACTGTTGAAGATTTCATTTTTAGGACGAGCATTATTTAAAATCAAGACTTGCTAGCGTGGTAAAAATAATAATAAAAGTGTTGTTAAAAAAAGTGTGCTTTGCATACGCAGCTTCAAGTCATCGAACTGTTTTAGGAAAAGTGGGCTTTGGAAGGTCACTCGAAGGCTGGCAGGAATGATGGCTGATCAATGTCAAGGACGAGCGGTGGTCGCCAAGTGAAGTAAGGGCACGCTTCGAGGAGGATGTCCACTCAGCGAGTGGCACTCCACTCGTGTGCCGGAGCTGAACGGATGGTTACTTCGCAAGGTCACGAGCGGCGGTGGTGGTGGTAGTTTGGGGAGGCCTTCAATGCAGCAATGGCGAGGTCGATAATGATGATGCTTTGAAGGCACTCTTCAAATGGGCATTAGGGTCGGATGAGATGGTTAAATGGATTAGCGCATGGTCAGCGAATGTCATGGCCTTTATTTGCACATCACAAAGAGAGAGATACATTGAAATTAACATGAGGCTTTGTGCAGCAGTCTGTGGTACAACTACAAAGGTTTGTCTAAGATCTCTATTGTGTGTTTGCTGGACGTCTGTGAAAAAGAACGTCATAGCTCATCGGATTCCTCCAGTCTAAATAAAGATTCTGATTCTGACATTATTATTAATATTTACGCTAGGTTGAAACCCATGCAGAACAAGGTTGACAACATACACATTTCATGTGAAATGTCGCTCGAATCAGGAATCAAACCCAGGCTCTTCTTGCTGTGAGGGTCAAGTGTTTCCAATGTACCGTCTGTATTGTCCCAGTGGACGACGTTATCTGTCTCTCCGATACACGTGACTTGAACCATGTTTGGGCTGTTTCTCTCATTGCAAAGCCAATTTGTAGACTCTGCGATAATGTGTTGCTCAATGTTATGAAGGACAAAGCAGGACGCATTTAATCATGATGAACAATAGGCTGATTGGAACCCACATGTCTTCACTAATTGTGTTGTATATGATTTGTGAGAATGCATGTACCAAAGTAAAGGCAAAAATAACGAGACCATGGATTTGAACGTATGCTTGAGCAACCCATTATTAAGCCATGCGTTTGTTGGGTGTAATTAATTGATGGTTTGAGTCTGGTCCCCTTATAACTGTACAAAACAGTACCGTGAGTTGTGCTTTTTTGCCATGTGGGTTCAGGGTGACGATATTGTCTTGGCGCTCTGAGATTGTCCTGCTGACATAGGGTGTCGTCACCAGTGGTCAGAATTGGGTAGTCAAGGCTTGCCAGTTGATGCTCTCAGCCTAGTCAGCAATGACTGCAGGAAAAAAAACCATTTGAACAGATTGGTCCGAGCTTGGGATAAGAAGCCCAATCAATGTGGCTTCATTTTTTGGAGCCATTCTCTGACACGTGGTGGCGCATTGCTAGCTGCATGTCTTCATCTCTTGACGTGACGCCAAGGGCACCATTTGGATAATATTCATAATTGCAGCAGTTGACCTTCTTTAAAAAAACTAAAATGACTTAAATTGACATTGCAGCTCTTGGACACGAAATATATCTGGCACGGTGCAAGACTCGGAGTGGATACGATGCCTCCCTCGAGCGAAGTGACTCCGGAAACATCATCTCCCAGGACCGTTTTCCCCAAACGATGCGACACGAGAGACCTCCAAATAGAAATGTCTCCGGCTCTTGACTCTGCATGGCGCAACTGAAATAAAACGTAGGGCGTCCAAATAAAACAACAAACGATTCATTCTAGTTCCTCACTGGAATAAATATTGTGGAGGTGGGGGGGGGTGCATGGAGCTGTGGGGGTAGTGGGATGAGGGGGGATTGGAAGCGGGGCGGTTTTGGGGAGGAGGAGCGATTGTGGAAGGGGGGGGGGGGCGAGCAACAAAAACCCCCCGCAAGATTAATGGCACGACCCGCACCTCGGGAAGCCCCCACATCAATTAAAGTTGAATTAGAAAAAAACATTTTAATTAAGGTGGATGCACCAAGGGGAAGCTAAAGCGGGGGGAGCGCTGGTTGGGGGGTACAGGGGAGGCAGGGTTCGCGGCTATGGGTGGGTGGGGGGGCAGCGTCAATCGACAGTGAAGCGGGGACCGCGCGTTCACGTTAATTAGGCTAATGTCACGTGTGTGCACGTGAACGCGTGTTACAAAAACAACAACCTAACAAGACAAAGATCACCCGTGTAGCCTTAACAGACTGTTGGGGCAAGCACTGTTAGCGAGCACCTATAAAGTCCCGAACGGTACACGAGGGGTTGGGTGGCCAACACCACGCCCGACCGCCTTTGTCTCCCCAGTAGCGATGTTTACACACCACACCAGGTACTCATTTGAGGCTGAGTCGACCTAGGGGAGTCCCAGAACCGGTTCAGATAATCGTCACCGGTGTTGGTTTTGATCGGGTCGCCGGGTTCGTAGCGCAGCGCGCTAACCACTACACCACCGCTCCCCACCACCACCAACAACAACACACACAGATGATGACTCGGCGCTTATGCAGTATTTTAGCAGACAATACATTTCCACACGCCACCCCCACCTGCATAGGGTGAAACGGTAGAGGTGCAGCCCTGAGATCGCTCTCTCAGGCCACTGCTTGCAGAAGGTCCGCTACTTGGCCGAGCTCCAGAGGCCCCCCCCCCCCACTCCCACGGGGCATTTGCGGTCGCGCGTGCACGAACGCTACTCACGTTGCATTCCTCTGTGCGGACACTGCCAGATTGAGGCTTCGTCGGTCACGGGGGTCGCTTGACCATACTTCACCACGCTGGTTAGTGCCGGTCGATGGGTTCATGAGACAATGCACTTAGAACCGCACTCCCCCCCCCCCATCCCCGTGCATATATCCCTTCTAGGTGAAGTCAGACAACACGTTGATTCATAGCGAACTCTCGATTGTTCAGTGAGCGGACTATATGGGTTGTGGATTAGCTGTGCTTGTGGGGGGAAACATAATATTTACGCAGCAGCTGATTAAATTTAATTGCCGTTCCTCCCCCGTTTGGTGAATAAAAGAGTGGCATTCTGCACCATTAATAAATGTGTTTATAGCCTAATTTACGCTTGTTGTTGTTGTTGTTGTTTTACCTGCACCCCACCCACCCCACCTCTCCCCTTCACACGGGAGCAGCGGCTTTTGGCTGCTTGCCATCGAACTGAGACGGTGCTCACCGCATCGCGCGCTCTCAGGTGCCCTTCTGCGGCCCTCTGGAACGCTCTTCCTTCCGTTATTGGGAAGCCACTGCAGCTGTGCACTTTTAAATAATCTAGATTGACGAATTCATTCATGTATAACCGATGTTTGTGTTTAGTTTGCTGCCCCCGACACCTCCGATTAGCAGGGTTGGCTATGTACGGTGTGAATGAAGTTCAACATACACACGTGTATACAGAAGCGTGATTGTGATTTCCTGTTCAAATCAGCATTCAGCCGGTGCTCGACTCTCGTTAACAGCCCTGAGCCAGTGGGGGAAATCCCGCCATCCGATGACTTGAGCGAGTATACCCACAAAGTGGTACTCAATGTATCTACCGTGGAGCAATGATGGGCTGAGTCAAGCCTTAACCGGCACTTGAACACGCAACCTTCTGATTGCGAGCCACACATCATCTCATTCAGAGATGATTATGACCAACTTATATGCTGATGCAAATGCTAGCGATGTGTGTACAAGGGATACAATACTGACCTTTTGAGCAAATATAGCTAATGCTAAGTTAACAGCTACAAAAGTCCAAAAAACGAAATATATTAAACTCCTGGCTGCCAGAGTTTACGACGTGGTTGTTAAGTTGTTTCACTCACAGGATAGGGTCAGCTTGAATTTCCAAATTGCTCCAAGTCCCTTTCTAAACACTTACTAACACACTATCGCCATAATTAGTTCACCAAGTGCATCACCTCCCATGCGGCGTGGCAATACATCTAATAGAGAGTGGACAACGTATTAAACTAGTGACTAATGTATGTTCATCAGCCATGATCGATCTACTGCTGGATGAAGGCAAGCTGTCACCATAAGCACATCCGATTAGCACGGTTGTCTAAGTACGGTGCGAACGAAGTTCAACATACATACATACATGGTCCCACGATCTATCTCACTGCTACACATGAGCTGATCTCACGACTCGATCTAAATGGTGGTCATCTCTGGCATGCATATCTCCTTTGACTGCCATTCCGTCACCCGTCTTGACCATCAATCGCTATCCTTTCCAGCTGTACGGCCACTTGCTTTAATGAACAGTGAACATGATGTATCATTTTAGACAAAGGCTTTACAGACAGGTGTTTGAGCCTCTATATGATCGACTGACAGACAGGCACATCTGTGGCAGTGTCTGGATGATAACAATCATAATAATAATTAAATATTGTATAGCGTCATTCATGCAAACTGCATTTCAAAACGATGAACATCAGAAACCACAGTCGCATCGAATTGGCGCGTCAAATACCGCAGAGACACAATAACGAACACGGCCAAGGGTACGGAGGGAAAGGAGAGTATGGAGGGTAAACGATAAACTTCTATTAAACTATTTTTATTTTTTTACCAGGTAAGGCCCACTGAGCTAGACAGCTCTTTTTCAGAAGTGACCCGGCCACAAATGATCGCTCAACTAAGTGACTTATCGTGTGGATATGTTTTTTTTTGCAAACGCGTGATATTGATTCCAAACAGTGGAGGCAAAAAGCCGGAGGACCCGGAGAAAAATCCATTCGACCACGGGGGAGAGATCGACACGCAAACTCCAAATACACAGCAGGCGTCAAGGTCGGGATCGAACCACCCACGACCTCCTGTATACTAGGCGAGGTAACCAACATCTCGCCACCGCGGGTATGGAGGGGGTACGGAGGGTATGGAAGTGAACGCAACACGAACCAAGCCTGGCGACCGCAAACGCCCAAACGCCCGACATCGGCAAAGGCCGAGAGAACGATCACAACGAGACCAACAGTTTGATGCCACCCAGAGTCACGCATGCAAACAGCACCACGCAGCGCTGAACGTCATAAAGAGTCTCGCAGACAGCAGCCACAGGCGGGAGCAGCAGCAGCAGCAGCGAAGCCAGAGTTTTAAAGTGCCATGTCAAAATTTAAAGGGAACTGATCAGACGTTATTTGCAATTGTGGTGCATTCCAGATAGTGCGAGCTGCCAAAGAGAATGCTGCTACGTCAACAGTAATGCATTCGACTGACAAGCCGGTCTCTGATGGGGTCTTTAGATAACAGACTGGACTGCCAAGAGCTGTGCTCGATGCATTCGACAGACAATAGACTGACAGACTGGTCTCTGGGGTCTTTAGACAATAGACTTGCGAACCACTGTTTGATGGGGTCTATAGACAATAGACTAATGTACGGGTCTCTGATGGGGGTCTCTAGACAATAGACTGACTACACCGATGTTAGATGTATTCAAAAGACTTCCTGGGTCTATGGGTTCTGTGGACAAAAGACTGACAAAGCCAGCGTTTGATGGGGTCTCCTGGCAGTGAGCCAAAACTGGTTTTAGCATTCCTGTAAGCAGCACATTTAATTAAATCGCGGTCATCATTTTAACTCCTTAACGTGCATTAGTTCAATTGTGAGCCGCAGGCACTGCCACTGAAGTCCCGTAATAAAGAGCCCTATTTAAAGCCAGGCTCTGATGACACCCAAAGGCCCACGTTTGCCAATGACGTCAAGTGGGCTTCAACAGCGGACTACATAACATAGTAACGTCAAATCCATTAATACTTTGCCGTATGTGTATCTGCATCAAACTCTTACAGCGTAATTTTTATGATTGCATGTTTATAAACAGAGAAGGTAAAATGCTGCTTTGGCAGTGGTGTACAGCCACAGACCACATCAGCAGCCAATGTACCTAGACCATGATACACATCCTACAATCATAGTGTCGTGCAGTGATTGCTGAGGTTATATCAACTTAATGTACAGCTCTGTCAAGCCACTGCTGGATGTAGGCCTCCCTGCACTGTGTGTTGGCCATAGGGATTGCTGGTCAGTGTCCGTTGGTAAGCGGGAGTTCAGAACTAGTTAAGTTGTCACGCGCCACTTACACTAATCGTTGTTGGGGTTTGAAACCAGGTCACTGGACCAATGCTTCAGTGTGCAAATCACTGCACCACTACTCCACCACCAGCTAAATTAACATTCATACGTATATATTTAAATCGATGACATTAATCAAGCAATTAGATTACGATACTTTAAAAACACTACATTTAGGATTACGTTCCTTCTAAAAACATTACGTAAGCTTTACAAAAATAACAAAAAACAGTGAAAACACCTCGCCAAAATGATGAATACATTTGAACATTTAACCCGATGTGCATTGTGCGGTGGGCCATAGCCTTGAGAGGAGAGAAGAAGCGAATGTAAAGGCGTTGACTTTCCAAAATAAATTCACATCTCATCGTGCGATTTAGAGAGGTTAATCATTCATCTGTTTTGAATGTGTAAGCCTACGTATACCCTTTGGTTCTTTCGGTAAAGTCACGTAGTTATAAATAAAATAAAACAAATCACGACGTTTCGAACGCAACACAAGCGGTCGTCACCAGGCAAAGGAGTCAGCCTCTATAGGAAAACTGTTTATAAAGGTTTGGGGATGGGCGTAGCCCAAGTGTATCAACAGCACCAGGAGCATGGGCGGGGCACGAGTGCCAATGCAGTAGCAATGCCAATGCAGCAGCAATGCCAATGCAGCAACAATGCCAATGCAGCAGCAATGCCAATGCAGCAGCAATGCCAATGCAGCAACAATGCCAATGCAGCAGCAATGCCAATGTAGCAGCAATGCCAATGCAGCAACAATGCCAATGCAGCAACAATGCCAATGTAGCAGCAATGACAATGCAGCAGCAATGCCAATGCAGCAACAATGCCAATGTAGCAGCAATGCCAATGCAGCAGCAATGCCAATGCAGCAACAATGCCAATGCAGCAACAATGCTAATGCAGCAGCAATGCCAATGCAGCAACAATGCCAATGCAGCAGCAATGCCAATGTAGCAGCAATGCCAATGCAGCAACAATGCCAATGTAGCAGCAATGCCAATGTAGCAGCAATGCCAATGCAGCAGCAATGCCAATGCAGCAGCAATGCCAATGCAGCAGCAATGCCAATGCAGCAGCAATGCCAATGCAGCAGCAATGCCAATGCAGCAACAATGCCAATGCAGCAACAATGTCAATGTAGCAGCAATGCCAATGTAGCAGCAATGCCAATGTAGCAGCAATGCCAATGTAGCAGCAATGCCAATGCAGCAACAATGTCAATGCAGCAACAATGCCAATGCAGCAACAATGTCAATGTAGCAGCAATGCCAATGCAGCAGCAATGCCAATGTAGCAGCAATGTCATTGTAGCAGCAATGTCAACGCAGCAACAATGCCAATGCAGCAACAATGCCAATGCAGCAGCAATGCCAATGCAGTGGACGAGAGAGCTGCAGTGGCCAGAGGTTATATAGGTAAGAAAGGGGGGGAGGAGCAAGGGGGGAGAGAGAGGGGGGGGGTATGTTGGTATTTTGCGATACAAATGATGCGGCTGGGTTGGTTGATGTTACAGGCAAAAGCCCTCTACAAATGCTCTGTGGTCCGAAGTTTTGTTCAGAAGAGAATATCAAAATTGCATAGATTTAATTCTAGATTTGAAGTTTTCATTACTGCAAGGATCCATACTCTTTGGTTCTTTCGGTAAAGTCACGTAGGTAAAAAAAAATATGAGAATAAAAATTAAGAATAAAATTGAAATAACTAAATTAAATCACGACGTTTCGGGCACAAAACATGTAATACCCTGGAGTCTACAAACTTAGTTGCATTTGTGGTGATTGTTACACTGGAGAAACGAAACGACATATATCGGACCGCATTCGCGAGCACAAGGCGGATTTGAAACATGGCAGAAGTGGATATTCCGCAGTTGCTGATCACTGATATTGTTCTCTCCGATACTCAAGTGCTCTGCAAGCCGTCTGAATACCACCAAAGATTTGTCCATGAATCTATCCAGCTATACAAACATAGATATAACTTCAACCGAGAAGATGTATACAAATTGAGCAATCATTGGAAGGATGTTATTAACCAAGCTAAACCTTAGCTACCTTATAGTTTATATTCATATCCGCATCTCCAGTCTTTGACTCCCAGCCCTGCTCACTCCCATCACTTGGAAATTTGCCGTGAAGTGTTTCGAGCCTGCTGAGTTGTCCCCCAACCCCCCATCCCCCCCAACGTGTCACAGCAGCAGAGGTCGCAACCGGGTACCCGATACCCGTACCCTACCCGATACCCGGCTACCCGTACCCGGCCGGGTACGGGTACCCGTTTGCGACCCTGGTGCGGCCGGGTACGGGTACGGGTAGGCCGTGAGTCACTGGTGAGTAATCGTGTGTCACTCATTTCGGGTAGGGTACGGGTACGGGTACCCATTTGCGACCCTGGTGCGGCCGGGTACGGGTAAGGAATCAAAACCTGTTTGCGACCTCTGCACAGCAGTAGGCCGAGCTGTAGGATCAGCCTTTCCGCTCCTCTCCAGCCCACGCCCCGTCCCCACACTCATCCTGGCCTCTCCCCCCCCTCCTCAGCTATCTAATCCCTTGTCACAGTCATCTCTTTGGCATACTTCAGCAACTGCTTTTGCTGTGGTTGTCCCCATCTGATGACGGACGCTTGTGTTGCGCCCGAAACGTCGTGATTTAATTTAGTTATTTCTATTTTATTCTTTTTGTTTAATCTTAGCTTTTTTAATTTTTAATTTTCACCCACATGACTTTACCGAAAGATCCAAAGAGTATGCATCGATTTACCAAATCATTATTGAGTAGTCTGTCTAAAGTTGTTGTTGTTGCTGTTGTTGTTGCTGGTGGGTTTTTTTTAAATTACAATTCTTCACGTCGATGTTTGGAATTTGTCGATTTGTTTAAATTATTTCGCCATCCTGCTACCATAGATGTTTTAGTATAAAAAAATAAAATAATATCGTGGTTCAACGAACGTACAGTATACGCTAAACACTAACGCAATGCATGGCATGCATGTGCATTGTTTGTTTTTTCTTGTATGATGTATTGACACGTAATCGTGCTGCAACCAACAATGTCTCAATATTGTAACCACCATTGTCTGTTCTGGTCGACCACTGGCTGAAAAATGAAGATACTTTAATGTGTATTCATGTTATAAGAGGTAGCTAATTACAATGAAAACTAGACACTTGCTGTATGTACGCGCTTACGTGATGTGTCAATTAGATTTTCCTGTTACTGGAGCACGAATTATTAGTCGGGTTATCAACAAAGTGTCTGTCGCCTTTAAGGTCACACGAGACACCGGTACTCAGGGGAAGCTTAACTGCCCCGTCCATTGATTAACTCGCAGATGTAATGAATGGGTGGTGTTAGTCTTTTGACCTGTGCTGACCAAACAGCCACAGATATCACAGCCAATACGTGGCGGTGTGGTTAGAGTGCTCCATTCAGATTGCGAGTTTAAATTCCCGTCGTGGGTCGACTGTGCCCATCATCTCTTTAGGGTCGATAAAGTGAGTTTTATAACACTTCGTGGGAAGTTGACGGTGGTTCTTCTGGAAGGACTGGCCCCGTAATATTGTGAAATTTTGTGGAATTTCCGCCACGAGCTCACGGCTGATGACGAGAATGACCACGTACTATTTTTCTCTGATTGTTTTGGGATTGTGTCGCATGCTGTCCGGCACGATGTCCGACGTTTCACTCCACGTGCTGGAAGCTTATTACAACCTGTAAACACGATGTCGAGGTATATATTAATTACTTTTTAGCGTTTTTTTTAATATATATGTAATAAAAGGACTCAGACGCTTCTCTCTGACTTCGTGTCCTTTATTGGGTTCTTGTCTTCTCCCACACGGCACTCTCTTATAGACACTGTATTTGTAGCCCCCGGCTGCTTACTCTATTGTAGCCTCCTTCCTCTCCCCGCAGACTCTCTCCTTTCTCTATTGTAACCTCCGTCCTCTCCCTGCAGACTCGCTGCTGTCTCTCTATGCAGAACCTCGCTGCTTACTCTATGCGCAGACCCTCTTGGCTGCTACTCCGTGTGCAGACCCGCTGCTGACTCTCTATGCAGCCCCGCTGCTGACTGCAGCCTCCTCGCTGCTTCGGGTCGGTCACCGCTGGCCGACGGTGCCGATCCTCGCTCCCCGTGTCCGTGGCGATCTCGCCACCCTCCGCTTTCGCCCTTCGTGGCCTCTCCCGTTCCTGGTCTCCCGTCACTCCCCCTCCTCTTCCGGTTCCCCTCCCTCTATAGCTTAACCCCTCTCCCCCACGTGACCTAACTCCTCCCATCATGACGTCACTTCCGGAGGGCCGTTTACGCCCGCAATACATCACCCTCCCCCGTAGAAAAAATCCAGCCGACCTCGGCTGAATGCAACTTGACAAGCAATGCGGGTGTAAAGGACCAACACGTAAAAAGACACGAAGCATGCAACAACAATATAACAAGAACACAACACAACACAATTTAACGAAACGTGAGGGATTTCGAGCGAGTACGGGTAGCCGGGCCGTCCCGGACGGTCGGCAGCCCACCCGCCGAGCGGGAACGTGGCAGGGTTTTAAGGGCGACGGGAGCAAGTTCATCCGTCGCCATTGGAGGCCCGCCACTGTCCCGGTCGCGTTCAGAGACGTCCCGTAATCGCGTCCGCGGAGGGATAGGAAGAGCTGCAGGTCCCGTAGGTTCTGCGGCTCCGGTCGGCATCCCACGAGCGGACCGTCCTCCTTCATGCGGCGTCACGGCCGGCTTGTCTGTGCTGGAGGATCTTTCTTTGGAGCGTCCGCTGTCGAGGCCTCCTGCTGGGGCGGACCCGGAACACGGGCCCAGCAGTCCCTGGCATAATGGCCCCGACGGCCGCAGCGGAAGCACTCGACGTCGGAGCGGCGCGCAGCGGGCGCCCCGTCCCGACGCGGCCGCACCGGCGGCGCAGCCCGCGGCCCCGGCCCGCTTCGGGCCGGCCACGGAGCAGAGGCAGCCGACAACTCCTTCTGGCCGCCCCCATCCGGCACGTACACGGCCTTTGTAGGGTCCCACCCTACGGCACCCCCATCGACGACAGGACCGCCCGTCCACGCCGTGACCTGTTTCCAGCGGCGGAGATTAAACTGGGCGTCCAGGCACTTGGTCGCGGCCCGGGACGTGAGCTTTTCGTGACCGCACGCCGGCATAGGAATGCCAAGATCTCGGGACAACTCCAACATCTTCCCCAGGATGAGAGGTTCCAGCAGGTCAGGCTCCGTCTCCGGGTAAGCGGCCATAGCGAGTTCCAACACGGCGCCCCTATACGCCACTGGTGATTCCTCAGGTGCGCGTTGCCGTTGCACGAATCGGCGATGGGTGTCATCCGGTGGCTCGTACGCGTCCGCCATTTCGTCGAACACCCCTCGCAGAGTCTTCTTCTTCGCAGCTTTTATGGAGCGAAAAAAACGAACGGACTCATCGTCAAGAAGAGTCGGAAGCACCTCCAGCGCCTCGGCGTCCGTCCACCTCGCTGTACGTACCGCCGCCAAAAATCTACAGGCGAACGCACTCCAATCGCCACCGATGGAGAATTCCTTGACAGTTGTTAGGTGACGACTGCGACTTCTTGGCTTGCTTCCTTCAGCCCGCTGCCTCCTCCGGTGGTAAATTCAACAATGCGTCGCAACGCGGTGTCGACAAGATGGCGGGCGACCGTCGCGGCGGTCCCAAAATGGCGGCTTCCCGCTTTCCGTGGTGCGCCACGCCCAAGATGGCGTCTTCGCGCCGCGTGGCCAATGGCGGCGCCATCGAAGACGACCCGGGCTCCTGCCGATCACCACCATCACCTTCCAAGGCCGCCCTTGGTGTGACAAGGTCACACAACTGTGTGATGACGTCTTTGAGAGTTACCAGTTGCTCCGCCATCTGGGTCCATCTTAAATCAGCGTCCTTTGGAGCAGATGGGTCCGACGACGCGGCAACCTCCTCGATACCCGGACCCTCACGGATCTCTTCCTCTGCCGAAGTCGAGACGACCGCAGGAGGAAGATCGTCGTCGTCGGAAGATGAATCCGACGCCGGAGATGGAATATTTTTTTTCCTCAATTGTTTCGCCATGCCGTTTCACTTCTGACTCCAGTGTAATAAAAGGACTCAGACGCTTCTCTCTGACTTCGTGTCCTTTATTGGGTTCTTGTCTTCTCCCACACGGCACTCTCTTATAGACACTGTATTTGTAGCCCCCGGCTGCTTACTCTATTGTAGCCTCCTTCCTCTCCCCGCAGACTCTCTCCTTTCTCTATTGTAACCTCCGTCCTCTCCCTGCAGACTCGCTGCTGTCTCTCTATGCAGAACCTCGCTGCTTACTCTATGCGCAGACCCTCTTGGCTGCTACTCCGTGTGCAGACCCGCTGCTGACTCTCTATGCAGCCCCGCTGCTGACTGCAGCCTCCTCGCTGCTTCGGGTCGGTCACCGCTGGCCGACGGTGCCGATCCTCGCTCCCCGTGTCCGTGGCGATCTCGCCACCCTCCGCTTTCGCCCTTCGTGGCCTCTCCCGTTCCTGGTCTCCCGTCACTCCCCCTCCTCTTCCGGTTCCCCTCCCTCTATAGCTTAACCCCTCTCCCCCACGTGACCTAACTCCTCCCCTCATGACGTCACTTCTGGAGGGCCGTTTACGCCCGCATTACATATACACAACCAGTGTGCTTATTCAGAGACATGAGCTGCCTAAGCCAAACTCACGGTTTGGACTCTTAAAATTCTATGGGAACACCGAAAACACACTGAGTAGAAGGCCCTGCAACGGAATACCACTTACCAGTATCAAATCCTGATCATCCTGATACTCAAATAGCCAATCTATGCAAGTGGCACGACGTAATATAAGCCCAGGGCAGATGCACGCATTGGCAAAGCTGGGCAGTGTCTCTGTGATTGGGTTTTTGATTTGGGAGCAGAAAACCATGGCTCAAACCCAATTCATGGTGAATTTGTTGACATTATTAGTATTCATATTCTTGGTTCTTTCGGTAAAGTCACGTAGAAGGGAAATAATAATATTATTATATTCTAATAATATTATTATTATATTATTATAATATTTCCCTTCTATGTGACTTTACCGAAAGAACCAAGAATATGAATCCCTGCAGTCGTGAAAGCTTTAAATCGAATTTTTTTTAATATTGTTATTTAACCCCAAAGGATACTGTGAAACGTAAAGAGGAGAGAGAGATATGTAGTTATGGTGAATGTGCGGAGTAAACTGTAAGATATTTTGCCTGTGTAAAACAATAATAACACTTGGAAGGATGGAGTAAGGAAGAACCATTTCGATTTAAAGCTTCTTTCGTGACTGCAGGGATTCATCTTCTCGGTTCTTTCGGTAAAGTCACGTAGAAGGGAAATAATAAAATAATAAAAAGAAAACATAATAAAATAAAAATCTCACGACGTTTCGGCCACAACGCAAGCAGCCGTCCTCAAGTGAAGACAGAGCTGTCTGAAAGACAGCGCTCCAATGAACACTGCTAAGCTTGGCAGCGTATTTTAAGCTGGGTGGGAGGAGAAGAGCGCCTTGACAAAGGAGTTTACATATCAACAGAGGAATTTAGCATAGACGTAGCTGTGTTAATGTGAGATTATTAGCAGGATGTTAAAGTCAAAAATTAGCATGTAACTTGGAGATTAGCATGATGTTAATGTGAGGAATTAGCATGTAACTGGTCACGGAAGTGGCTATGTTAAAGTCAGAGTTTACATATCAACAGAGGCATTTAGTATATTGATGCTGTAGAACTGCAACCACCCACTAACATACAATAAACTGATGTGAAAGAATTAAATATAAACTACATCATTATAATCAATGTACTCAATATATTCTCCAATAAGCTGAGCTATTAACATTAAGTAACTGGGTATACAATATACTATATAATGACTATCATATAGTGAACCGATACAAAACAAAAATATAAACTACATCAATATCATCAATATACTCAATATAATCTCAAATAAGCTGAGCTACTAACAAAAAGTCATTATACATTACACTTCAATGTCGCAAAACATATTAAAATATGCCTCCATCTAATCTTTGTTCTTACATCACACGACTATACCCCGTATTATAAACTGCCATAGACAGGCCCCAACATTTAATTATACACTGCATTACTATAGACTATAATAATATTAGACCTGTAATATTACACTATGTATTATTCTACCAACCCTACTGTATACCACACTTCTGTATATTCACTATGCAATTACGATACTATATATTACCTCATACATTGTATTAAACATTACACCAGGGGCGGTTTCTTCATTAGGGCAATTGGGCGAAGCACCACCAATGTCATTCAACCAGCCGTCACTGTGCCTCTGGATATAGTCCAATCAGCGTCATGTCACGTTCTGTGCAGTACCGCCTCTTTTTGGGCGATTTCACTCCGGCTGAGAATCGCTCCGAGTGGCCCCATAGACTTACATTCAAAGATGTTTTTTTTCGAACGGCGGGCGCTCCAATGCATTCTCTATGGCTTCCGGGAGGGCTCGCACTAACGTGCTTACGTCATCATACGTAAGCACGTTTCATCCAACAATATAATTTGTCGCCACCTAGTGGAATCTTTAATAAAAGAAACTTGAGTGGATTGTATTAATAGTGAGTATAGAAACAAACAAGATGTATTGTAAGAGTCACTTTATTTTTCATTAATATTAAAGAAGTGAAGTTGCCTTTACATGCTTAAGCTGTTAATTTATCCATTGCATGGGTGGACCTTATCCTTATCAATCATCCAGACATTTGCCCCCCCTGAGAGATTTTGCAGGAGCCGCCACTGCATTACACTGTTATACTATTTATTATTATAGAATCTTCTATAAACCATACCATTGACCGTCGCGTGAAAGGTACTAAGAGGCAATGCCAGCGAATGGACTGCAGTCTGAAAGTCACCGTAAAACAAAATAAATCAAGACCCGAAAAGATTTATCACGTCCTTCCAATGATTGCTGTGCCAGAATCTATCTTCTCGGTTGAAATTGACTCTGTGTTTGTATATGTGGATTGCCTCGTGAACGAATCTCTCATGGTAGCCAGATGGCTTGCAGAGAACCTCCGTCTTGGAGAAGTCAATGTCATGTGAACCCACTAAATTATAACAGTGGTCTGCCACGGCTGATGTGTTTGTCCTACCGTGTTTCAGGTCTGGTTTATGTTCACGGATTCGGTCCGAGACATGTCGTTTGGTTTCTCCAGTGTAACTGCTACCACAGAGGGCAACTTAGTTTGTAGATGCTCGGGTACTGTATGTCTGGAACCACATCTTTTACAGACGGGACCAGATCACCGATTTTATGTACTGTGTTGAATCGGACCTGGATCTTGTGTTTATTCAGGATTTTGGAGATCTTTTTTGTGACCCCCGCAATGTAGGGTAAGGTGATTTGAATGGCTCCTCAAGAGGATCCTTTTTCATGGTTGGAGTGATGGCTTTGCGGATTGTGTAGTTGGAGTAACCATTAGCCTTGAGAGCTTGGTGTACGTGCTTGAGTTCACTGGCAATGTGTTCCTGGTTGGAGATGCATTGGGCTCTATGGTGTAGAGTCTTGATGAGGGAATTTTTCTGGGATGGATGGTGGTGGGAATCCGGTTTTAAGTAAGCATCCGTATGGGTAGCTTTCTTGTAGACAGAGTGGTTCATTGAACCATCAGATCTTCTTTTAATTAGGACATTCCAAAAAGGGTAGCTTGCCATCCTTTTCGACTTCCATGGTGAATCTGATGGCTGGGTGTATGGAATTGATGTGGTCGAGGAATTGGTCTAGAGCAGGCCGGCCATGTGGCCAGATAACAAAAGGTCGGGCGTAGAGTGGCAGTCTGGATGGCGTCAGTCTCAAATTTATCCATGAAAACGTTGGCTACAACCGGAGATAGGGGGAGCCCATTGGGGTGCCCTCAGCTTGTTTGTAGAAAGTTCCATTCCAGGTGAAGTATGTGTTGGTTAAGCAGTGTCTTACCAGGGGGGGGGGGGGGTACATCAGTATGAAGTCCTTGATGAACCAAGTCTTCAATAATTGCGATGGTGTCAGGTACAGGAACCTTGGTAAACAAGGAAACCACATCAAAACTAACAAGCAGGTCGTCTGGGGACAGGGAAATACCCTTGATTGTCGATACCAGGTGAGTAGAGTTTAGTACCGCAGAGGTGGTTTTTCCAGTAAACGGCCGCAGGATTTCAGACAAAAATCGAGCCAGTTTGTAGGTGGGGGGGTTGATAGTAGAGACAATGGGACGAAGGGGTGTATCTTCCTTATGTATCTTTGGTAAGCCATATAAGCTTGGTGGCCTGGCTGCAGAAGGTTTCAACGAGAACTGTTTGGTTTGATCAATTAATGCGGTTGAATCAGAAATCATTTTGTTGGTTTTAATGACGGGGCTGTTGGTGGGGTCTCTTCTTATTTTTGTATAGCTGCCATCGTTGAGTAGTTCTTGAATTTTGTTGTTGTATTCTATTTTGTCCATGATGACAGTGGCATTGACCTTGTCGGCTGAGAGGATGACAATGTCATCCCTCTTTTATAATTGAGATAATTAAAAACGCTCTTCTTTGCTGATGTTGCTCGCTGGTATCTTAGCGTGTATAATTCAATGTTGGGGTCTGTCTATGGCAGTTTATAATACGGGGTATAGTCGTGTGATGTAAGAAAAAAGATTATTATAATATTTTTTGCGACATTGACGTGTAATGTATAATGACTTATTGTTAGTAGCTCAGCCTATTGGAGATTATATTGAGTATATTGATGATCTTCTTGGTTCTTTCGGTAAAGTCACGTAGAAGGGAAATAATAAAATAATAAAAATAAAACATGTTAGAATAATTCTCACGACGTTTCGGCCACAACGCAAGCAGCCGTCCTCAGGTGAAGAACAGGTCTGTCTTCCCGACAGTCCTCAGGTGAAGAACAGGTCTGTCGGGAAGTCAGACCAAGAAGAAAGAAGAACCAATTGAATCAGAATGGAGAGCATGTACGTTGCCTGATAAAAAAAAAAGTGTGGCATGTTTTGGGGTTTTCTTTTAACAAGGGTAAATTGAAGGTGAATGGTAATTGAGCTGTGTGCGCATGCTTTAGAAATTTGGAGATGAAATTTGCGTTAGATTTTCGGTGTTAGGCTTGCGTGAGCGTGCATTTCCAATTGATAGACAAACGAAGCATGCGGTACGTTGAATTACATCTGATTGAGGCCCCTTGCGTAGTTTGTATGTAAGGAACCACTTAGAACAAGGAGGCAGCTATAACCTGAAGCAGCAGACTTGGTAATGATTATGGGCTGCCACCTTTTCAGGTGATCGAACACAGACATATTTCTCAGTCAGCCTTGGCCTCAGTATGAAAAAACTGTTCAGTTTACTGCAGAAAAGTTCAACACCACACCAGCACCAAATCTCGCTGCAAGTGAATTCCTGCCACCCAAAAACAGCTGATTGCTAATTCCCAGACTGCACCAGTGGCAGCCTTACCCACGAGTAGGCCTGGACATAGAATGCGTCCCTGCTGCCTCGGATGCTGGATCGGAGACCCGAGCGTGATGTTAAGACTCCCAAGAACCAGGAGTGAGCAATGCAGCCATTGGAGAAGGGGCATTGGTGAGGCCCCAGTCAAGGTCCTGGATGCAAAGGTTGAGGAGCAGCAAGAAGCACGGTGAGCTGCTGCACGCTTCCCCTTTTGACCCTGTCGATTCGGTGGCGGGGAAGATGTGGAGTGAATCGCTAGGCTGGTGGAGCCGTGTGTTGGGGCTATCACTACCCTAATGTGATTGTAAGGGTGGTGAGCGGTGGTGGGGTGATCGGTCGTGGGGTGAGTGAGTCTGAACCCTGTCCAGGTTGCCTTCGCTTCGTGCGGTGGTTGTAGTAGATGCGTTACAAACTAGGGGGCGCATAAAGCGAAACTGCACGAGATGTCTGCCTCCCGAGAAGCACACGGTACACGTGTACAATGCTGTGCCACATCCGACTGCAAAGTCGCATATAAGCGAATTTAAACCGCAAACTACATAGCGAATTATGAGTAGAAATATTTTAGCAGCATATACAGTGTGAAATGGCAAAGGATGTCCCTGGCGGGGAGTAATTGTATCAATTGAGCGTAATCCGTTCATATGCCGGTGCGAGATGAGTTGAATGCATCTCAGGAGGATGGCGAGGAAGTGGTGGCACGCTTGGGGAGGCCTTCATCTAGCAGTGGATTGACCATGACCAATGATAATGATGAACAGTGACTGAGAGCCGGGGAAAAACTAAAGTGAACGCCGCAGCTACCGGTTGCGATTTTTCACTTTTAAGTAAATGGCAATAAAAATGCCAGTGGCGCCCGCCAGGAGAGCTCGGGGTTGCCTCACTCTGACATTCACTCGGCTTGGAATCGCTCCAACCTGGTAACGGCAACGATCCCTTCAAGGTAGTGTTATACAGTAAAACCTTGGATTGCGAGCATAATTCGTTCTGGAAACGTGCTTGTAATCCAAAGCACTCGTATATCAAAGCACTCGTATATCAGTTGTGATCACGTGACGCTTGGCAGACAAAGCGTAGACACGTATTACTCGTATTGCAAGACCTCGCTCGTTTATCAAATTCATATTTATTTTAAAAAATTGCTCGTCTTGCAAAACACTCGCAGACCAAGTTACTCGCAATCCAAGGTTCTACTGTATATCTAAACAAGCCTCGCATAATCCTGGCATCGCCAATAAGTAAAACCTTGTATTGCCCAAACGTAAGGTAGCTTACTGTAGGCGAACACAAGAATAAATCTTCCCTGTGCTGACCACTCATCGGATCTCGAATGCAAAGGAGGTTGTGCCTGGTTGGTGTTTGTAGGCTTTGGCTCCGATGTGACATGAAGACTGCTCGACAGCGTTGGGTTTTAGTGCACAGATGATCCAATCAGTTTCATCGATCTCTGGATTGATTCTGTCCACGTAGAGCTGTAAGTGTTCCCTTGTATATGCTTGGGTATTTCCCCAGATGCCTCCTGGTTTCCTCCCACATGAAGCCACAATGTTCATTAATGGAACTTTCAAAATAGAACCCTCCTGCAAGTCTTGAGACCTGGTGGGACTCCTTTGTAATACTGTACAAGGGCATTATCACTGACCACTCTTCTTTGTTATATCCAGTTACTTTTCTAATATTATCATACGCTTTTGGTATAACCTAAGTTAAAACAGCACTGATGGAACAGGAGGCTCCGTATCGTCATC
The DNA here is from genome assembly GCF_015708825.2 of Lethenteron reissneri. Lineage (NCBI taxonomy): Eukaryota > Metazoa > Chordata > Hyperoartia > Petromyzontiformes > Petromyzontidae > Lethenteron > Lethenteron reissneri. The sequence continues at coordinate 4,342,284 of NC_083822.1, forward strand.
TGTGCCCATTTGTTTGCCGCCGTCCTCGCATTAACCCAAGCTGCTGTCGCCACCACTACATTATAATTCCCCAAATCATCATGGCGACTGAAACGACCGTTACATGCCAAGTTAGGGGCACTCTAATGACGCTCTTCATAATGAGTAACAGGCGAAGGAGTGGTGGCGCAGCGATTAGCACACTCTGCTGTGAACCCAGTGACTGCGGGTGATCCCCAGCTGAGGCTGACATCGGTGGCGATTGATGCATCTTAAACGGTTCTCAATGCACCGGGTGTCATACCCCATCGGATGCAATGTCGTGCGCCTTGGGTGCAGGACCTTGTAGGCGTTCTTCCGTCCGCGCTGTCGCGCTTCTGCCACGGGAAGGGTGGCGGTGTGAAATTTCCCTGCCGTGTCGAGGCAAGGGAAACCCCCCCGCATTAATCATCGGTGAGCGAGTGAACATTTTGTTCCACGAACAGCTCGTGCACGAGCAAGCCTGCCCAGACGTTGAAGCAAACTGGGTGAGGTCTGTGTGTGTGTGTACAATCAACACGCGCCGTCTCCGTGGGTCCTCGTCAAGCCGTCGCCACCCCACATGGTGCTGCGGTGTGACGATGCACGGAGCAGCTGCACGCGAGCGACGATTTCGACGCTCCGTCTCCGCGGTGAACGTCCTCTCGGGAGCATTCACTCCCTTGGCTGGCAGACGTACAGCGTGAAGCGGGTGCTGTTGGCGAGCACCTATTGAGGACATTAAGCCATGAGGGGAGGTAATGTGGCCAGCTGATGGTGTTCATGCACTACATGCCACTTGTCTTTTAGGATTAGTTCAGTTATCACTCACCACTGATGTTGGCCGTGGTGAGCGATCAATCCCAGGTGGATGGGATCGTGGTGCGGTGCATGACCCACTGCAAGACAAAGGTAAAGACCCCCCATATATCCTTAACAAACTGTAGGGGCAAGTGCTGTTTGCGAGCACCAAATGAAGGCCAGCACGGCACACGGGGTTGGGGGGGGCAGCATCATTTATCTCACGGGGTGGCGATGTTTACACACCGCACGAGGTACTCATCGAGTTGACCTAGGCGAGACCACAACCGGCTCAGCGGGAATCGAACTCGGGTCGCCGGGTTCGTAGTGCAGCGCGCTAACCGCTGCAAGATCGCTGTCCCCCATGACCGACTGCGCCATCTCTGTCACACACACACACATGGACACGCACTGCACGAATAGATGTATCTATAACTGCACGTTTTTTTTTGGGGGGGGGGGGGTTGGATGGCGTAAATATAAATGTGGTGTTAAACCCTGCCACCACCCGATACAGCTAATTAGTGAGGTTTGTGACGTAAAAAAACACGTCAATTCGTTATTATTTCAGCACACCGGACTGGTGTGTTAGAGAGTAAATCCACAACATTTACAATTAGTGCGACGTTTCGCCGGTAATTAAACCAACCTCATTGGTCGATAGGCCGAATTTATATTTATTATTTATGCGATCTCACCCAAAAAAAGCCTCATGGATAACGTTGGTCGCGAAAGTGTACGTGTTTTAAACTGATATGATATAACATATTACATTTAATGTTTCCCAACAATCGTAATAAGCACATTAGGCAAGAATCCCATAAACCCGCCACTTTGGTAATTTCACACCGGACAAGAATCTTCTCCCCATTTAGTCCGGTGCTTAAAAGCGCACATAGATTTCGCTTAATTAAGACTGGGGCACCGAGGGTCATGAGTAATGATCAGGAATCGCAGGAGGACAAAGTGTCCACTTTTTGCTAACAAGGGCTTTCGGCGAGCACAGGTAGAAATCTGCAGAAGCCCTAAGTTTTAAATATATAAATTTAAATGGAAGTCATTTGAATGTGTTTTTTGAGTAAGAATTGTATTTTTCCTGCAGAGTGCTTTTATTTATTCAGGCACCACGTTATCATTTAATTAACGATGTGTTTTTTTTAAATGTGTTTCTCCGCAGTTGCTGTCGTGTGGGTGTCGTGAGAAGCATAATTACGGTTCGGATCGCTCGCAGCTGGCAGTGCACTACTGTGCGTCAGAGCGATCATAGACAATTACATCATAGCTCCTGGATTAGTCCCTTCCAAAAAGAGTCTCTGTATCACATGAGAAGCCTTTACCCCTGTCTATGCCCTGCGGAGAGCGTTAACTCCATCCGCGACTGCCGAGAGCTGGAATGTGCAAATGAAATCGATAACCAAATTGGATATGATGTTCTTCGTGCATTTTGTTGGTGATTGGCAGGCGTGATGAATTGTCACTCCCGTGGAGTCGCAATTAGATTCACGAATTGCAATTCCGATCTTCTCTTAGGGTATGTTTGCTATGTCACCTTAATTAAATTATGTTAATGGTTGCATCTCATAAATAATCATGTTTTACACGCACGATTTTGATGTGTTGATTTTGAGATGAATAATGTTTTTGAAATGAGTGGTCAATTCGGTGAAAAATGGTTCTTCACTGGGCCGAGGCCGTCGCCACACTGCACTTAGAAAGACAAGTTTAATCACAAGTGGCCACGACCCTGACTCGAACCCTGAATCTCAGCAGTGCCAACTCAGTGGCTCTGGAATTTTGTTATGCTTCCGAACCAACTGGCCACGTCCATGTATACGTTTCTCCTGAAGATAAGAATCTTCTGCATTGCCAATACTGCATGACTTAAAAAGAGTAAACAAGACTTGGTTGTCACATTGTGAGAAATGCATTAGGGGTGATGTCTATTCCTAATGAGGACATGTGCCACATCATGTCCATGCAGGCTTGAATCGGCTCATGGAATATATGAGCATCATTAACATTTATAGATTTGTTTAAGGAACGAGTGCATTATTTGCGTGTCTGCTCCATTCCAAAATGCCGAAAGAAACAGATGGTATTTGAAGCGTAAGCTTGTTGTTAGGAAGGACTGCTATAAACAACGAATATGTTTAAATTATTAACCGTATTTGATTATCGTAATGAGAGTTCTTTCAGCGCCTTTGCCAGTCCAATGCTGCACAAAGTCCTCCCCAACGCCATGTCCGTCACGGGGGTTCGTCCATATTTCACCACGCTGGTCCGTGCGGGTTTGTGAAGGTGGAGGTGCCCAGGACCGGTTCAGATATTACCCGTGGGGAATCTGAAGTCGTGTCACCGGGCTAAGAGGCCGGTGCCCTAACCACTGTGCCACTACATCCTCTACAAGGCAATACTATTCACGAACAGACGCGCATATGATCGGTTGTTTCACGACTTGAACGTGTTTTTTATTATCAAATAAGATCTAACGAAATACGTCGGTGGCGGATTGAGTAAATTCATAACTAAGATCTACATCTGGCGGAGAGTCGTGTGTATGTGTGTCTAATAATTTGTGTGTTGGTGCTCTGTGATTTTCATAGTATGCGTTCCACTGTGTGCATGCGAGGTGAGCCAATTAGTGTGCATCTGTGCCGATGTGAGACTGTAATTGTGCGTGCATGCGTGGTTAACAATTGCATGAGTATAGAATTAAGTGCCGGTCATCATCGTTAGCAGCAAACGCAGCATCATTAGCAGTAGCAAAATCATAATTATCGTCGTAACCACCACCACTCTATAAAATCAATGAATCGCACATTATACAATGTTGTAACACAGGTCTATAACTAACTATTTTAAATTTCGATTTAAAGCTTTCGTGACTACAGGGATTTATCTTCTTGGTTCTTTCGGTAAGTCACGTAAATGGAAAAAAAATTATGTTTTTATTTTTATTTTATTTTTTCCATTATACGTGACTTTACCGAAAGAACCAAGAAGATAAACTATTTTAATTTTACCAGGTAAGTCCCACTGAACTTTCTACCTCTTCTATCTCAGAAGCGACCTGTTCGTAGACGAACTAGGGTGGGGGGGGAGTAAAAGACAATTGAAAGCGGGTGAACCCTCAAGGCAGATTTAAATAACTCCAGCGACTCTTGCTTGCCTGGTTACCAACGGCGAAAGTGTTCCACAGTCTGGGGAGCTGCGCTGGCAGAACCGATGACACCGCCAGGGACAGAGTAACGGCACCGAGAAGGCGATCCTAAGGTCTCTGGGAATCTTGTTGGTTAATTTTACATGGATCGCTTCCTGCAAATATCGTGGGGGGGGGGGGGGGCTAACCGATTCAAGAGCCTTGGAGTGTTGAGCCAATTCGCGTCGTTTTGTTTGCTGGAGTACCCAGAGAAGTCAAGTGTGTGTGTGTGTGTTGGAGGAGGAGATGAAAGCTCAAACCACATGACCCATGGTCGTTATTCTTCTCACTCGTGCGGCGCAATCATTGCCCAGTGCACTAACCACACAAAGCCGCACAGCACATACGGTTACTGCATTGAAATGTTTGGCCAGTTTCCCAAAAAAAACCACACATTTTGTTTTTGCGAGAAAACTTCAGGCTCTAAAGAAAAACTGACGTGATAGAATAAGATACAGTGGCAGCCTTCTTGCTGGGCTACGATATACTGGCCAATTTGCAGATCGGTCTCCTCCACGTACGACGATGACTGATGGGATATTTTGAAGTAGAACAAACTCGACAAGAAAATAAAAATAAGTTGATGATGATGTAATCGCCACAAGATGAACGAGGCCGATATTGAATCCTGCGCAAGACATTTCTCCCACTTGCTTTACCTTTTTAAGTTATCAAAAGTTTTTTTACTTCACCAGATAAGGCAGACTGAGCTATGTAGCGCCACGTAAACGCCAAATGTACAGGCGTCGGGGTTGGGATCGAACCTACCACCTCCTGCAACCCAGGCGAGGGAGGGAACTTGGCTAACTGACTCTTAGACATTTGCGTTGCAAAAAAAAAATCCACATCCTAACCTTCAGCTAGGTACAGGGCCCATACAGGTAGGTACGTAAGTAAGCGAAATGCAGTATACACTTGCCTAATTAATAGTCGTAAAATGATGCACGGATGACATCCTGAATCTCGCCAAGCACATGGATCCTGCCATCTGTTCATTTCTCGTGGTGCACGTGACATCACTTATGCCAACGTCTGCTTTTACAGAAGTGAATGGCAGACTCGCACTGATGAATAAGTAATGAGTTTGTAACGTAATGGCTTGTGCTTCAAGACTTTGTTTAAGCCCCAGGCCATGAATATAACATGTATTATCGAGAATATCTCAAATGCTATAGTATTTAATTGCAATTTTAGTAGGTTTCAGTATACATCGACTGCATCCTATTGTGGTTTTTGGGGTTGTACCGTGTATTGTTAAGCACGATGTCTGACGTTTCATTCACCGTGCTGTTCCAGGAGCCATTTTTTTACTTTCTCTCCAAGTCTTTGGAGCTTACTCAAGAACTGAACGCATTACCGCTAGACGTGCTGGCAGCTTCTTATCGCTGTGGCCAATGAGCGAGCAGCTATTATTATTATTCAGGACAACTCTGCTGCATATGCAGACCTTTGAAAGACCACAGCAAGTACAAAATGCAGTCTGTCAGGGCAAGTTCACCTCGATGGGGCACATGCCAGACTCGAATAATAATTGCCACCGATGATGTGCATGTTCAGGAATTGAACCTGTGTCACTAAACAGCATTCCCTCGCGAAAAACGTGCGCAATTTAGGAGCATTTAAGCGATATTCAGTTACAAATTGGCCTAAATGACCACACAGGGCTTCTGATACAATGAGTGTGTATTGAAGCTTTCAAATAAATACTGAAGGCCACATTCTTTGATTTGTATAATTCGGTTTGCATCAATGTCCTGGCTCTTGTGCATGTATTGAAAAAACAACACAGTGCTTTGATGCTGCGTTGTTTTTGTATCAAGTGTGTGTACCCGTGTGTTGGGGAGGAGTGGAGTAGTGGTTAGCCCACTGCGCCTACTCAACCAGTGACCCAAGTTCGATTTCCTCTCGCGATCAACCTCGGTGACGATTATCCAAACTGGTGTTCGGCCTCCCCTAGGTTGACTCAGCCTCGTGATTACCTGATTCTGGGTGTAAACTTAGACTATGGGGAGGGAAAGGTGGCTACCCACCCCCTCATGTGCCGTGCAAACATTCATAGGTGCTTGCTATCGGAACGTGCCCCAACGTCCAATGTAGACTACATAGGGGAGACTTGTATGTGTGTGTGTAATCGTTTGTGTGTTGGTGCCCTGATTTTTTTAGTATGCGCTCCACTGTGTGCATGTGAGGTGAGCCAATTAGTGTGCATCTGTGCCGATGTGAGACTGTAATTGTGCGTGCATGCGTGATCAACAATTGCATGAGTATCGAATTAAGTGTCTGTCATCATCATTAGCAGCAGACGCAGCATCATTAGCAGTAGCAAAATCATCATCATCATAACTACCACCACTCTATACAATTTCAGTCAATTAGTCGCACATTGTACAATGTTGTAACACGGGTCTAAAACGAAACTATTTTTTATTTTACCAGGTAAGTCCCACTGAGCTATATAGCTATTTTTCAGAAGTGACCTGGTCACAAACGAAAGCTCAACAAAGTTGCTTATGTGTACATGTATTGCAGCCAATTCATCTAAACGCGTGACCTTGATTCTAAATGAGGAGGGGGGGGGGGGGAACCCAGAGGAAAATCTACACGACCACGGGGAGATAGACGCAAATTCCAAATATACAGGTGCCAGGGTCGAGATCGAACCCGCGACCTCCTGTATACCAGCGAGGTTGTTAACACCTCACCACCCTGAGCGGGTCAAAATGGGCATTAACCTCCAGGGTGTTGGCATGAGACCACGACCCCACGATGGCACATTCGCTGCTTAGTGCAGAGGTTCGTGGTTGAAGCTCTGTGGCCACCCTTGCTTCATGCTGAGATGGTAAATCCATTCTGTTCTCCTATAACACAACAGTAGTTGCGTTACTGAAGAACACCGCATTATGGGAAAAATCGCGTTATAATAAATATGAAGTAGGGTGAAGCATCGTCTGCGATAACACGTGCCATGCGCATACGCAGGATGAACAAAGACCGAGGGGAGTGGGTAACATCGAGAAGTATCCAGCAGCATCCCGCCTTGCGCGGTCGTACGCCAAGGCGGGCGTACGACCGCTTATTTCTACTTGCGCGACCTAGTTGTGTGCACTTAATCGCGTTAAATCCAATTCGCGTTATGAAAACTACACGTTTATATAGCAGAACAGACTGTGTGTCCCTTGTAGTCGTGCGAAATGAGGAGGCCACTATGCCGGGCTTGGCGTCCACATTTGAAAAAAAAAAAAACTAAAAAAAAAAGACTAAATGGAAAAATAATTCTCCGCTACTGGCATGCTAATGCCGCTTGCAGGCCAGATGCTGCAGTCACCTTGGGACGGCTGCCACCGGGGGTGCCCCTTTCAAATGTGGTGATAAAATGTCAAGTGCTCGGATGCCCAGGTTAACAAGGGTGCTCTATCCAAAAAAACAGGTCGTTACCATTACACACGGGGTTTATCTTGGCACTCCAGGTCCTTCACACATATTCACTTAATAGAGAAATTGGTCAGACTTCCCGAGGCTGATATTCAGACTAAAATTAGCCTTGAGACTGTGAAATTGGCCGAGGTAAACACACATCTATTTGCTTCAGAATAAAAAAATACAAGGTATTTGGTCGAAAAGGTAAAGGTGCAGCCCTGAAACTGCTTTCTTGTTTTAGTGTTGGTGGCAGGGGCTCCACTAAAGGGAGCTCTAAAGCGTTCTTCTTAGAGGGGTTTTGGCCTACTCTTCCACGCTCTGTAGACACACTTTACCCCAACACACACGACCTGCCTCATCTAGTGACTGTGGTGTCACGCCCATTGTATACAGCTGGGTGGGGTTTGAGAAACCTGGCTAATTGTTTGAAATGCCACCAACGAGGAGAGAACCGACTACGTCTGGATTACAATTCCAAAAAACGGTGCATAAATTTCACCAGGTCATTGTCATGCAATCATTACAACAATGGTAGCTCGTCTTTTGGAACGTTAACGGCTTCGTGATGATGTTAGGCGGTGGCTTGTGAAGGTGGAAAGGTCCCCCCTAAGGACTGCTTGCGCCCTTGTAAGCTGTCTTTGAGGGCAAATTGGATTTTAAAAGTCAAGCGATATTCACAGTGTGAACATTTCGTATAGCCTAGCTCCAGATGGTAGCTTGCTGGGCTTTAGCGTTAACCACGAATACATTAGCCATGCAAGGTTTGCATGAAGTTAATAAAATAATAGAACAAAAAAAAGCCAAGATAACATTGTTGTAAAGTTTAAGTAAAATATTAATAACATGCATGTGCATGGAAAAACACAAAGGTCTCCTGTTTTAGCCACGGGCCATGGAGGCAAATGCTGTTAGCGAGCACTCACAACTTCACACATGCAGAACTTAAATGACCACACCACTTTAGCGCAGAGTACTGATTTCAGGTTAAGTTGATCTAGTTGAGGCCCTAGCCAGTTTCGAATAGAAAGTGGCCCAAAACATGGACTGACACGTGTGTTTCTGGGATCGCAGGTGAGGTGTGCTGATCGCACCACTGCACTCAACTCCAAGATTGTCATTAAGTGCCACGGAACTCAATGTAAAGCTGGGATTGCAGACTTATTTTTCAAGATTTAGCGTGTTTGTGTGTGGGTGGCATGGCGTGTTTGTGTGTGGGTGGCATGGCGTGTGTGTGGGAGGGGCGGTATGGTTTGTGTGTGGGGGGGGGGGCATAGTTTGTGTGGTGTGGGGCAGAGGGGCATGTTTAGGGGACATTTATAACATTGGCGACCCACTCCACAGATTACGTTCCACACGTTTTTTATCCCCTGCATCTTTACGCAAAGTTTTCGGCTCTCAACTTTCTATAATATCAGATGATGGCTTTGGAAAATGTAAGGGAGATTATGCTGTCACTGCTGCTGTTTATGATAAATGTATGCCACATATGCCAAATGGATCTTGCTGTTCCTGATGATGATGATGATAACGATTACTCTTCGCGTTGCTGATGCGTATCCAGGAGGTCCCCGCTTTTGACACAAGACGTTCCTGGAAACCCCGTCGTAAATCGGACCCCTGTTTTCCCATAGGCAGTAGAAACATCACTTGCCGATGTGGTGTTTTATCTGCCACGTGTAACGGGGTTAAGAGGTAAAACATCATCCGCGGACACTTGGAAATAACAAAAGCCCCACGCCATCGGAAATCCGACCGACTCTGTTGAAATGTGTCGCAAGTCGTGTCGGAAGAGGCGTCATAAATCGATCCATGGTAGCATTATATCAACGCCGTAAAACGTGGATCTTTTTTATAAATTGGACCGTCGTAAACCGGAGACTGCCTTGCTGTCTCGTTGTTTCTGTAAAAAAAACAAAATGCAGATCGAGTGCAGGAAGTGATTTGAGGAAAGCCACCCGTTAATTTGAGTGTTGCTGAATTTACACGTAACATTCTCAAAGTTAGGAGGCGAAACATGCACGAATGGGGCCCTTAGTCTGAGGGGCACCTGCGATTAGCAAGCACCTCCTCAGGGTGCCAAAGATGCGCACACACACTAAAAGTGTTGGTGTAGCCAACACCATGCCCACACATCTACCTACTGTGTGGCCGATGTTCGTGCACCGAACCGAGTACTGAAGTTATTCAAAGGTGCGCCAACCTAGGGGAGACACAAGACCGGTTCAGACGTCGCTTCCCATCGGCGTTGTAGCTTTGAAAGCCGAAACACTGCACCACCGCTTCGCCACAAACCCGCACGCGATGCAAGCGAGTGTCGTGTTGGCCACATTGACTTTCAAGAAATCCACTCCAAAAACGGGTAATGTCACGGAGAACTGCACAGGCGATTTGAGGATGCACGTGGGAATTTCATGTTGGGTGAAGTGGACAGCATGGGGTGGGGTGGGGTGGCGGGTAGAGAGGGGAAGGCTGGATGGATGGTGCCGTGGTGGAGACCGGCGTTTGTGCGACAATCGGCTGGCTCCTTGCTCGGATTAATAATGCATCGGTGCTGCAGCGTCAGCATTCGGCGCATCGTTTCCCTGCGGGGCACGGAGGAACAAGCGAGGTGATAGGTGATGCCATCAACTCGGAGACGTGTAAAGCAGATGTCCCGGGCTCTGATGGAGGACCCGAGGCTAAATGTGCTGGACTCTGTGATTACTCTGTCCGATAGAAGAAAAAAAATCCCAAGGGGTCTCCGGTGCTAAAATATTAAGTTCTCACCTCGTAAAAAAGTAACAATTTTTTAAATTAAAGTTTTATCATCAAATTGTCCGTCGGCTCGGATGACTGATTAGCAGCCGCTCATCACCGTGGTCAGCCCTGTGCCAGGAGTGGAAATTCAACCTTCGTTTGGTGCTGGATCCACGCAACGTGATCCCTATTTTATTGAGTGCAATTGGCTGTTGCCCGATGGGGACCTTACGAGCGTGTGTCTCGAGTTCTCGCCACAGCGTCTGCACCGGCAGATGAAACGAATCCAATAAATGAGCTCGAATACATGTATCCGCTTGCAATCTCTGCGTGATGCATTTCACTGTATTCTTAATGCATTTGCAAACAAGTGCCGATACACGTGCCGAAAGCAATATTCCCACCGTAGTGATATTCCAATGTTTTGCAGGACCATTGCATGAGAACTGCGGCTTTGGTGGAGGGGAAGGTGGGGGGGCGGCATGGGTGACGAGGGGAGGGGTGGGGACTAGCACCAGTTCGGATATCACGACGTTTTGATGGTGGTCATAGCCAGGAATTAAAGGCAGGTCGCCGGCTTCAAAGCACAGTGTAACCAACCACTACGCTGCGGCAGATTAGCAACACGACGGAATGAGCGCAAAAAAACGCCTGCGCCAGTCGCTTTTTTGCGGCTGGCAGATAAAAAAACTTGGAGTTAATGTCCAGAGGTGTCTCAGAACGTTTCCTTGCAATATGAGCAAAAGTATGACATGCTTGACGGAACAAAACCTGTATTCAGATTACACGCTCGTTGAGAATGATTCTTTTAAACTTTTAAACTGCAATAAATAAAATTCACACGGGCTGTCCGCAAACGATTGTCACGCATGCCGTGTTATATACTGCGTGTGTGTGTGCACGCACGCGCGTGTACATGGAGAGTGGTAGTTTAGTTATGCATGTGTAATAAAGGACTTCGCCGACACACTGCTTGGTCTCCGTCACTCTTTATTCTGGTTGACACTCGCACCCTGCTGGTCCCGACAGCGGACCAGCTGCTCCTCGAGCGCGCCCCGCACGCGCTCTTCCGTCAGTCTTTCAGCTCCCCTCGCTCCGCACACCGCTGGCCGACGGTGTGCTGAGCCCGTGCAGCCACGTGGCTGATGGCGCGGAATCCCTCCGGCCACCCAACGTGGTTCCGCTTCTTCACTCCAACAACTCACCCAGAGCCCTTTCGGGCTCCCCCCTATATCCCCTTCACCACGTGACCCTGTCTCCTCCCTCACACCACGTGCCTTCGAACCTTCCAGATCTCGCCCCTCCATCACGCCCTGCTGGCTCCGCCCCTAGATTCCGCCCCCACTCACCTCACTTCCGATTGGACCCGAGGTGAGCGGGGACCTTCACATACGCCCCCATACTGGCTCCGCCCCCCAATACCCCGGCCCATGTGATTGGCCCAAAGGCCAGCAGCGAACCCCGCTTGCGCTCGCATTACACATGCACTGTGCTACGGACACTGCGGCCTTAGTTTGATTCCCGCTCATGGCCAATATTGGCAGAAAATATTTGAATTTGTCCTGGGCCTCCGCGAGATCGACTCATCCGAAAAATTGTCTAAGTCGCACTTTCCTCAACAGCCCATTTCCTATTCTGCAAGTATTTATTAATTGAACAAATAAATCGTTAAATTAGAGTTTCATTTCGATCGAATAGCAAAATGTTACTTGCTGAACTAGCCGAGAACTGTGATTTATATTGCTAGTGACTTGCACTCAAAAGGTTACGAGTTCAAATCCCCGTTCGGGGGGGGTGGGGGTAGGGGTCGACTTGATGTCTTATATGAATCGCCTTCTCCTGGGGAAGTTAGCAGTGGTTGTTCTGTGGCGTAACCGGTTCCTGTCAAAGTAATATGAAAATTGCACCATTTTTACATCGTAGTCATCGATGGAGAAGAGGACTACCGTATGCTCATAATCAAAGCTTTTTGGGTTAGATCGCGTAAGTATAAATGTGTCGTCAACCTCCACCACCCGACACAGCCAATTAGTAAAGGATTTGTCACGTAAGCAAAACGCCAATTAGTTGCTACTTCAGCCCACCGGTGTGTTTGAGAGCAAATCGCCTGATGATGCTGGATGTAATTACCAGCGAAACGTCCTACTGCTCAAATTGTAAATATTGTGGATTTACTCTTCAACACACCGGTGGGCTGAATTAGTAACTAATTGGCGTGTTGTTTAGGTGACAAATCCCTTACTAATTGGCTGTGTCGGGTGGTGGAGGGTGACGACACATTTATACTTACGCGATCTAACCCAAAAATCCTTTATTATGAATAATATTGGTCGCGAAAGCCTACGCGTTTAAACTGCCGCATGCTCGTCTGCTCTCTCGTTCGCTGATGCATCTCGCGTTTGGTGCGTGGGTAAATTTATTTGGAGCTCTTTTAAATTATTAACATGGAAGCCGCGGTGAGTAATTCTGGCTTAAAATTATAACAAGTGCCTTGATGCGCCGTCTTAAATTAATTATCGATATATATTTATTTTGCGGATTTAAATCAATTTTCCAATTAAGCACAAAATGTGCGCATGTAATTACATAAAGCCGTATTGACGCAGTGATAATAGATTGCATCAGCTATGAATTAGCATAACGCGGTGGCTTAATCACGTTATCTTAGACTTGCGGTAACAATTTTATTACTCACAAAAGATGTCTTCTTTTACGAATTTCACCTGCCAAGGTTCTTTTAATCGTTGTGTTATTAGGTAATTGTATGGGATAATAATCCAAATAATATACAGCACTTTGTCAAACCACTGCTGAGTGAAGTGCTCCCCCACATTATGACGTGCGGGAGTTGCTTTACCAAACTTGACCGTTCTGCTCTGTCCGAGTTGGTGAAGGGAGGGGAGGTGCCCATAACTGATTCGGCTGTCACCGGTGTTAGCCATGCACAGGAATCAAACGCAGGACGCCAGGTTCACAGTGCAATCTGATAATAACCACCGTCACTACTTCACCTGATTATAAAAAAACAAATAGTTTTTAAGCGTTCATAATGTAATAATACACAGTTTGTACAGCATCGTGTTCTGTATGTTAATTATTGAATCGTTTGTTTACAGTCGACCAATTCAATTAGTGTGTCTTCCTAAGTGTCTTCTATCCAAGCAGGTTATATCAAGCAATGCTACAAGTGAACATGAAAGACCCCCCCCCCCACGTCACCATTGTTTTCTCGAGGTTTGGGAATATCGTGTTCCCGGTATCAAAGCCCGTGTTCACCGTTGAATATCAGTTACGCAAAATCTGCACATGCATGGGCCAGTCTCCTCTCTCCGTGGTTGTATCGCAGCACGCGTGGATGCATAATACGTGACAACCCGTACTGTGCTGCCTCAATCCGTTCATTTCATTAGACTTTTATCTGCAGTGTGCTTTGTTCATCAAAACCTTAGTTGTACTTGGAAGAAAATCTACATTTTGTGTACATATATAATGAATATACATACATAGATCTGAACGGTGCAGTGGTTCGAACACTTGACTACCGTTATGAAGGTTTCTAGATCAAATCCTGGATGGGATTTAAACCGGGCCCATCATCCCGTGAGTGTGAATAAAATTAGTACTATTTTGTTGGACTGTCAACTTTAGTTGTCCCAAATATAGACTGGCCCCCGTCATTGGAAGGTGTATATGAGCACAGATATGCATTATAACGTTTATAATACTTTTTTTTGTACGTAATAACTTCATGTTTACTCCAGAAGGCCTGGGGGTGTTTATCCAATTTTCTTCTGAATTTCGCTTTCATATCAAAGGAAGAGTACCCAGAGAAAACCCATATGTACGAGAAAACCAATCCTACCTACACGGGGAACCTGTCGGGAACCTACTTGTTGTACTGCCACTTTGGTAGAAGGCACCACTAACTTACTACCCCGCAAGGTATGCCTAATCATCTGTGGCTTCATCTCCATATGGTCCACCAACCCCCCCCCCTTGCATTATAGCTGTACACTCGTCAAAGCGTGCACGATCTGCCGACCACCCATGAGTGCATGGCTGGGTGCATTGCCACTTGCACCCAGCCACTGCCACTTGCACTCCCTGCCTTATGTAGCAGTCATGCCCCAACGCACACCAAGATGCCTAACTGTGCTCTCCAACTTTCTGCTGAAAGCAGTCATGCCCTTGACATATGCCGTCATTTTATAATTTATATATTATATACTCCACGCATGTTCTTTTTTTTTGCAGTGGATCCTTTTTTGTTCCTATGATGCATTCAAGCATAACACAGCGGATACAACAAACCGACGTTGCTGCCTAGTTGCCTGCTGCTGTCCTTTTGAACTCGCTTCACAGCACTGCAGGCTCCTGCTGAATTTTTGCGTGTGTAATTCTCAGAACACCGAGAAACACGTCAGCTCTCCTTGCAGCCGGAGACGAGTTCCAGTGCTGCACCGTGGCTTTTTTCTGCATTCAAATCTGAATTCGGCAATTTGGATTTTTTTTCCTCCATTCATTCTTGCACTTCTTACCTGATTTTCTATTGCATGGAATAAAAAATAAAAGAGCATTGACCACAGTAAAGGCAACGATAAAACGGTGGCAGTATCCTGTATATCTCAGAATCTACATCTTACATGCAACCCAAAGTGTGGCCTTTGAACTAAATGCAAAACTAGTTTTCTGATTGACAGGGATAGGCTAAGCACCTGTAAAAGTTTAAAATCATAATCTGATGTAATTCAGTGGAACCCAAAAGGTGGGAAGGCGTAGAGTGGATGAGAGAAGCTTACCGGCACAAGGCATTTGAGTGGCACCCAGAGGACAGTGACCCAGATGAAAACCTTGGGCCAGATGGCGACAGCGGTGGTGCCGAGACGAAAAGCAACTCTCGGAGGTCGAATGTCGTGTTGCAACAGCTGCAGAATCCAGCAGAATAAAGGAAGTAGTGGCATCAATGACATCAGACGATCATGAGATTAATGCATTTAAGAACTCTCTCACAGCACGGGGTGTAAACATCAGCGTCAAGGAGTGACCCTGGAAGATGACTTCACAGAACCGCATTTGAAATCACTGCAATGGCTTTCAATCCTCGATTTTGGTAGGGCACATTTAATGTGCCATGTAAAGCGTGTCCATCGTTTGATCCATCCATCCCCCACCCCCCAACCGACCCCCTCTCCCAAGCAATTTTAATTATCACCGTGCGGGACCGTGACTTGTTGAAAGACAAGACGTTTGTATTGCTCGTATTATTTTTGACCCCAACTCATCAGCCATGTCAAAGTATTAATTCGCTTCCCGCAGGTCATTACGATCTCATTTGAATAATTGTTTTGGGTCTTATTCCTGTTTCCGTACAGCATAAATGTAGCGTTAGTCTTTAATTTGCATATGGTGCCGTACTCTGTCTTTCGACGGGAAGGCATTACAGCAAAAATGTGGACTCCACATGTTCCGTCTATGGGATAGCGTGTTGCCCTCTCGCACGTTTGGGTTTTCTCCGGTGCTTCGATTTCCTCACCACGTGTAAATGACCCATCTATTGGCCGATAACATTTTAACATATGGAAAACTGCAGAGCTTGGGCATTTGTTGGCACCGGCTTACCGCCTGGCTGCCTTCCCTCCTCTCTCTGTGGTTCTTTTCGCCCCGGAGTCGTTCTCTCTCTCTGCGAGAGCGAGGCGATGGCGTGCGACATGGTAAAATATTGAAGTTATTCTGCTTTAAGTAATTTGTGCGAACCTTTTGCTCACGCGTGCTGAATAATCTTTTCTATTTTTTTTATCAAATCGCTGCATCGTTAATCATTTCAGGAATTGGTCCACGCCCTTACAATACAGTCTACACTGGCAAGTCGAATAGCTTTGTCAAGTCTTCTCTTCTACCTGACCGACTGTCTGCTATCTATGAAGCACTGTACACTTAAATATACAATTATATATTTGCGTTGTTTCCTCGTGATGCGTGTGTCCTACTTTTTGGACAGTCTCCTTGATTTGCTGCTGCATTCACACGTTACATAAATCAAATTGCGTTGGAAATGTAATTGTTACGGGTGCATATTTATCAATTGAATCACGGGGGGCTAAAGCTTGTATTCAGAACATCAACTTCGTTTGTTCACCGCTTGCAGTTGGGGTTGGCATCTTCCCTGCTTACTCCTAATACCGAGGGGACGTGGGTGGGATTCATGACCGTGGCTCATGCAGCTGCTCTCGCACGGTCTGCATCTCCCCTACAAACCCTGGCTGACGGCACGGAATCCCAGTGGGGGTCGCAGGTGGTGCAATCGACCAGTCGTTTAAAGTTGTGGATCGATAATACCTGAGCATTTGATGCATCCACGTGGCCAGCAAGTGCACCTTGGCCTGGCACAACAAGCACCGTTGGTTGGTGACGAATGGCCGTGATGGCTGCTGTGGGCGTGGGTAGTTTGTGCGGAAAAATATCAGCCACGGGGAGAGAAAGGCGGCCGGGACACGGCCACTACCACCCCCTCCTCATGCACCACGTTAGCCTTCATAGGTGCTCGCTGACTTGCCCCAACCAGCCCGTGAAGGATACACCAGGGGGTCTTTGTAAAAATATGCACGACTTTATTTATGCATGTGCGCTTCTGTGTGTGTGTGTGTGTGTTAATGTGGCAGTTGATTAATTACTTAAGAGATCAGGGCTTCAAACTGCATCGTAGCAGTTATTCCCGGTAAGCGCACAATGGCCAAGGAAGCCACGAAGGAGAAGCACAAATAGCTTGTAGGGAAAGGAGCAAAGTCGGCCCTGGAGATGTGACACCCCATGTGCATTACAGCAATAAGCCAACGCGAGACATTGCAGCAAGGAAATGTTTGACCTATTTGGAATTTTGACTCGTGGCGACTCATCCGTGAGGTTTTCTCGGGGCACTCCAGCGTTGTCTCGCATACCAGTGAGTGCTGATTCAACGTGACTTGACGAAACGTCGCAGGCACGAACCTTGAGAGAAGGTTGTGAAGACACTATACAGGCTCTCCTAGGCAAATGCATTGCATTGGCTTTATCACGTGTGTAATAGAGATTTGGTTAGATTTTACAGCTTCCACTCTCTCATGGTGGTATTGGTCTTACTTAGAACGTCGGACCGCCCAGCATCGTCTGTGTCGGGCCCACGTCCTGCTGATGAGAATTTGAGAATTCAAAACCCCACTCCCGGTTCAACAAATCGCGCTGGATTATATTTATCCAGAAGGTGCGTAAGCTGGTGGAGTCGTGCTTGTTTATTTCTTTTTCCTAGAAGTGATCTTTGTATCTTCATTTATTATTTCCCCCGCGTATATAATCTTTTTTTAAAGGTAACGGTGATGGTTGTTTATAAATTGTTGCTGTCTTTTGCTGATGTTTCACAGGGACTGTCCTGATTTAATAAGTTTCACCCCTATTCCTCATGGCACCCAGTTTATAAAAGGTCATGGTTGAGGTCTTGGCTTAAGGAATTGGGACAATGTCGTGTACGACCAGAAAGGTGTTAAAAAAATAATATCCAGGGTTTGAAATAAAATTAATATAATGAACAATACCACTTCTTTCATATGACGTTTGCACACAACAGCAATAGACTACGATTGTAATGTTTCATGTTCTAAGCCAGAGAGCTCGTGGTGTATTGGGGCATTTGTCAGTGGATGTACCCCTGATGGTCTGCACCTCGCCGCATTCGCAGCGTGATTCAGTCCCTGATCTTCCATGTTTATGGAGGAAGTTTCCACACACCTTCTTCCGTGGTGGGTTGTTGGGACACGGTTGAGAGCGGTCCCCGCTGTTGCCGGGGCAGAGATGAACCAGGCTGTTCTTTCGTCGGGTCTGCAGTAGTTCAGTTCAGCTGCATTTGGTGACTCGGGGTGAGTAATGTTCAGCCATTGGCCGCGTTGCAAGAGAAACCCACGGGAGTACCTTTGATACGAGATGTTACTGCCGCTAGCATACAGAACAACAAATAATAGAAAAACACAGAAGAACAATACAAAATAAGTTATCACGAGGTAGTCGCTTCACCATTCGAAAGTATACAATCACTGACAACACTTTTACAGGACACGCAAAACACCAAAAAACAAATAAGAAAAAAAATGACCCAGTTGGGGCACAGGTTCTTGTTTGGGACTCGATTGTTCTCCCACGTCTCGCGGTGCCATTGGCTGACGAGCTTCGGTCATCCTCGAAGCAGCAACGGCTTTTGGCTGGCCATCAAACCAAAGACGGCCACTGCATCGCGCGATTTTCAGATGCACTTCTGCGGCCGTCTGGAATGCTCTGCCTTTCGGAGCTATGCAAATTTAAAGCATCTAGATGGAGAACGTATTTACAATATTTAAGACTGTTTTGTGTTTGTCCGCCCACACCTCTGATTATCACAGTTGGCTATGTATGGTGCGAACGAAGTTCTACACGCATACGGCAGTTTGCTAACCCATTGTCTGCATGCTCGGAAAGCACATTGAACGCTCAAATCTCCGTACGGTGGTCAACTGATATACATGGTCGATCAAATATGGAGGACCAATTTGTCAAAAGAAGAGTCAAGTTAATTTTGTTTAACGAGGTGAGAACTCGAGAGACCAGGGGGTGGTCGCATTTGCAAGGGTGACCCAGTTAACCAAAATGACAAGTAAACAAAGAAGATGCACAGCGGCGAAGCAAATAGAAAGAAAACCAAAAGCAACTGTCACGGGAAAAGTTGAAAATATTGCAGGAACATGAATCGATGTGAAACATTTACATTGCCTGTAATGCAAGTCGTTTCAGGCGCATTGTTTTTCGACCAATCGTCACATAATTACAATTGCGTTTACCGATCCAACCAATAGCCATTACCATAGAAAGGTATAATTCACAGCACTGACTTAGAGCCAGCAATATCGATGAGTAAATATACCCCGTTGAAAATTCCACATCTTACAGCAGTAGCTCTTCTCTCGATAGCTACTATCACTACTGACTTGCCTGGAAAAGTAATGCTTCATTTTATCAACGCCAGATGGACGAATGGCTAATTTTTTTCCATGCGCCAGGAATTTCTTTAAACTACCCTCGCGAAAATGAACCATTCTCCTGAAGTGAGCGCTTTCCCAAGCAAATTAGCATTGCGTGCGTAAACATGGCAATAGCTGACGGGTCATTTCTTCACATCACGTGTAATCGCACAGCCACCTCTGGTGACCGGCAAACTCGTCAAAGATAATTGCCCACAGTCTGGATCTGTCCAATTTGTGGCCTCGTCTCGCGAAGCAGCGTAACATGGGAAGTGTCGTGGTTGGTGCACTTGCGCTACGAAACCTGGCGATCAGAGTTCGATTCCCGCTCGCATCCGAGATCGGTGACGATTGTCTGAACCGGTCCTGGGCCTCCCCAAGGTCGGCCAGGCGTGATGCTGACCACCCACCCCGTCGAGGGTTGTCCTCAACCATGTTATGTGCTCGCTGACAGCACTTTGTCTTCGTGTTTTAAATGTCCGTGTGTCGGGCGTGGTGTTGCAATCGTTCGCACAATGGCCCACAATCTCGGCGACCTGAGTTAGATTCACAGCTGTCGTATTTTAAGATCCGAACCTGGCCTTGTGCACCTCCTTGTCGGGCAACATTTCTCTGCCGTGAATAATTTGCACTTGAATATAAAAGTTGGGTGAATATGCAAAGTGTGGTGTGAACAACTATACTGGGGAGACAAAGGCGGCTGGGTTTCGCAACATTTTTTGTTCGCAATGGGGGGGATTTCGCTTGTTACGATGCCGGCTCATGATTAGATAATTCTCCTCTCATTTGCACGCTTCCATGTGCGGTGTCTCGAGCCCACAGTGTCCGTCTCATGTGTATTGGCTGTCTCGAGTTCGTGTCGTCTGGTTTCGTACCTTCTGCCGGTGTCATTCGTTCGTCGCCTTTTCTAATTTCCACCACATAATTTATATCGTGTTGTTGTTGTTATTTTTGTATTGCTCCATCAGCTTAAACATATACGTATTAGCATATAATTCGCGTCAATCATACATAACCAGTTTACACATGCATGATAATCAATGTTAATCAATGCATTGTAACATGCCTCATGGCCGCGCCATACCGGCGTGTGGCGTCCTGGCTCATGAGTAAATATGTGCTCATTTGGTCTAAAGCCAAACGGCCTTTGTGTCTGTGTTTGTGTGTGTTGTGTGTGTGTGGAGGGAGCGGTAGTGTAGCGGTTAGCGCGCTGTGCTACGAAGCCAGCAACCCCGCTCACGGCCAACACCAGTCACAAATATCTGAACCGGTCTTGGGCCTCGCCTAAGTAGACTCGGCCTCAAATGAATACCTGGTGCGGTGTGTAAGCATCGCTACTGGGGAGACGAAGGCAGTCGGGCGTGGTGCTGGCCACCCACCCCTTCGTGTGCCATCCCTCCCTTCCGTGGTGCTCGCTAACGCCACTTGCCCCTTCAGTCTGGTTAAAGGCTATACGGGGAACCTTTGTCTTCGCGTGTAGGAAGCAGGGGCCTTCATTAGACTAAGCAAGATATCCCTCGGCACGTGGGACTAAACCCCTTCTGTTTAACGGCGCCAAATCGACGTTGGCAGCACCACCGCTTCTCAGTGATGGATTCGTACACCAACCCGTGGCACCTTGCTGCGACATTGTTTACTGCCAATGGAACTCTTCGTTTGGACAGTTGGTGGTACAAATCTAAATCGCAGGGCGAGTACACCCCCCGTTTAGACGAACATGATTTTTTTTAAACATACCCGAAACATGCATTGAGATTATCTCGATTATTTTGTTGCTGTAAATGCTCAAATGATGGGCCGCTTTGAGCTATCATTTGGAGCCAGATCGCTTCTGAAAAATAAGTTAATACCTCTGGGCTTTGCCTCGTGCCGGGGTGGGGAACCTTGTTTCTGCCAAGGGCCATTTGAATATTTATAACATCATTCGCGGGCCATGCAAAATGATCAACTTAAAAAATTGCCCGTTATATTTGGTCAAACATTTAATTAACTCGCCCCTAATGTGCTGGCTGGAACTGCTTCTCTTTGGCGAGCTGTGTGATGTTAGCTTGTATTGATGATGATGTTGCTGCTTTTCCAGGTTTGCTCCTAGATTTATTGCATTTCGAGTTTGCCTTGGCAGGACCACAACCAATTTATTTCGCGGGCCTCATACGGCCTCGCGGGCCGGACGTTCCCCACCCCTGGCCTAGCGGGATGGGGATGGTTTAGTTTTATTTGGAACGTGTTTGGGTGATTTGTTTTAACTTTCTTGTACTTTGCACTACTCTGTTTTTTATTGTTTGTTGTGAAATTATTACCCTCCCCCTACTGAACATCTGTGAAAACAAGCTCTATAGCTCATCTGATTCCTCCAGTATAAATACATATTCTGTGTTTGTGGCGTGAGGACAACTCGCCACCAAAGCCACGTTGCCTCGCTTGTTTGAGTCACAATGGTGTCTCTGATTAACATGATTCCCTCCATTGCGCACACCATCACGGGGCATCGGTCACCTCGTGTTTTTCCTCTTCTCGGCGCCGCAATGCACACCGTTACATTTGGCCGGCACGAAATGATGTGTTCTCGCACGGTCTATTGTCCACCGTGAAATGGCTCCCAGTTAACTGCGCCAGCTCGCCTTAGCAAACACGGGGGTGTGTGGGATGCGCTGGAGACTAGCTATTAGCACTCTCTCGTGTACGAAAGAATAGGTAGGCTTCCGCTGGCTAATGGATTTCTTAATAATTGTCCATTGTTGTTGGTGTCGTTGGGTCTAATTCCACCATTCCTGCTGGCAACAACAGTTGGGCCCACTGGACGAGGCATCAGCATGATGCATATTCCCATTCCTTGTTATCAATAAGACTCTGCGCGTGCAGATTTGGTATCGGAGTGTTTACGGAAGTGTGTGTTTGTAGAGTGTGCACGGTTTACATCATCATTGTAATCATGGACCGTAATCAATCCACTGCTGGATAAAGGCCTCCCCAAGCTGTTGCCGTCTTTCACGGTCCTGTGGTTGAGCAACTCACGGGCCACCCTACCCAAGCCCACTCATTTTCTTAGCCAATCAATATTGTGTCTCTGATTCGTATCTTGCTCTTCGTGTGTCTTGAGCGTACTTCTAAGCGTGCATCTCTTTGCACGTGTTTTATTTTTGTTCCACGTCGTCAGTGTCCATCTCTCTGATCAACATGTCATGGGAGGACTATGCACATTGGTACTTTGCTGTTCACGATCAAGAAACAAATTACTTCGACTGGCTCTCATACTGATCTTTACGTCACAATATTGATCTGTCTGCCTGGAATAATCTGAATATTTTTTTTTATCATGGAGAAATCCGATGAGCTATGAAGCTATTTTTCACATATGTCCATAATAAATGTCCTCAGTATACACACTCTGCCGAGTTTTCTATTTGCCTCCCTCTGACATATATACATTTCCAGTTGTCTAATGCACTTCTTATCCGTGAATATAGTTTTTTCTCATATCTTGGACCTTACTTTACAACGTTAAAATATTAAATTCTAACATTTCCTGTAGTTCCTTCCAATTGGACAATTATAACCGTCCTCGGAAAATATGACATGGTTAATGTTTTCTACATTCATGTTTCCTTTTTCCAAATACTCAGAAAAAGGTTATTCAGAGACATGAATACATACAGAAGAAATTGCATATATATCAGCAACTACCTTTCGAACACGTGGGCCTTCATGACATCGCATCTCATCCAGCTACAATTTTGCCAAAATTGAAAAATTACTCGCAAATGTAAGAAGTGGGGAAACGCGTAGCAAAACTTGGCAAGAGCCTTCTAAATTTTAAGACCTCGGGTGTGGATTTCCTGGGTAAACAAGTGTAATAATAATACTAATTACACAAGTGAATGTGCCGAATTATAAAAGCACATTTGCTTGCTTTACGTGCACTTACGTGATCATTGATGCGTGTCCATGTGCACGCGAGATCGAGTGTGCATGTGTGTAGGTGGCTGTCGAGTGTTGCCCACCCACTCATGTGCGGCCCTGCATAGGTGCTCGCTAACAGCACTTTCCTCTAACAGTCTGTTCAGGCGATATGTGTGATCTTTGTCTGTGGTGCATGTGTGGGCCTACTCAATTATAGATAGAGATTTCAAGGATTTATGAGGGTAGACTGATAATGAGGTCATGTTATGTCGTGTCTAATTAGCCGCCTATTTGTGCATTATTGCAGTTTCCTTTACCAATAAAACTTACACCTTCCCAGCGTCTCGTACTACTCAGACAAAACGATATTTGACAACTTTCTGGAAAACACACACTGACAATTTTTTTACTGAGAATTCACTTTTTTTATATCGGTGCCTTGTCATGTTTTGTTTCGGGTTTCTTTTTTTTTACAAATGACTGCTGGAATGTATGTAAT
Organism: Lethenteron reissneri; assembly: GCF_015708825.2. Lineage (NCBI taxonomy): Eukaryota > Metazoa > Chordata > Hyperoartia > Petromyzontiformes > Petromyzontidae > Lethenteron > Lethenteron reissneri. The sequence continues at coordinate 4,365,850 of NC_083822.1, forward strand.
GAGGCTATTCGCAGATTGTGTAGACTGCAGTCCTTATTGGCTGCTGCTGATAATGATGTTGATCCTGCTGATGATGTTTCGGATACAGCTGCAAAATGGATATTTAATGTAGCTGATGATGCTTGTGCCCTGGACAATTAGACAACTCGCATGCTCAAAAGCGAGACCCCTGCATCTTCACCAACTATGTTGCATCCCCGACCATTATTACATCACTCTGATCATAATTCATCGGAATCAGTTGCCCTAGATATGCACATGCTGTCATTTCCACTACAGATATGTCCCCTGCCAGTAATAATGATTGGAGCGGACACCCTGTCTTAACATCTCAATTCCATCGAAATGCGAGGATACATCTCACGGATGTTGGTTGACTGCTTCATGTAATCCATGTGTGTGCATTGTGTGTTTTGTTATGACATTTCCCAGTCATACACATCATTTGTTATGAAAATCATCCCGTACATTTATTTATATTTCACGTTACTTTGCTGCAATCGCTGGGTTCAATTCTTGGCCATCATTATTAATAATACTCGGGCTTGTCTGGGGGCGCCTATGGCGAAAGAAGTTGCACACGAACGACGCATTCACGCAAGCACCCGATGTTCCGTTTTGAAGTTTTAAAATGAAACTTCTTTGAATTGTATTATGTTTTGAATTAGATAATTTGAGTTCTTCATTAAAAGCTTATATCATTTTACATCTGGAAGACTTATTTGAAAACGACATTTCGTGTGAATTTTCTCTCGTCGTCAAGTAGATGGCCTTGCTGGGGGGTTCGGTTCGATGCGGACTTTCACCTTGTTGGGATTGCGGGATCGAGATAAGGCGACATGGAGCTGCTGGCCGCGCGAGAAGACCGCCGTCGGCAGATCGATTCCAATGTAATCGAACGTCTTTTCCCTGCGACTCCGTCGTTCATGCAGGGGGCGCGTAGGTTTGCAGCGCCCCCTGCATGAAAACGACAGAGTGCAGCGTTCATCACAGATAGATAAAGTTGTGCGCTTATATATTTGCACCAATGTCAACTCAAAACCTCTTGACAGAATGTAAGTGGATGTGAATGCATTCAGCCTCAATGAAACTGTCTCCCTGCTCAAAGGAGCGTGGGTGGTGCTCATTATCAGTGGCTTCAATTTCACGTTCCCCTGGCAGGGGTCATTTACCGCATAGATCCATGTGTGGCAGTCGGTTTTGTCAACTAATAATGGACTGCTTTGATCCTTAAACTAAACAATTTTTTTTTTATGTTACCGGGTAAGGCCTGTCATCGTGTGGAAATATTATAGCAGCCAAAAACTCCAAACGCATGTTTCTAAAATTGTAGGGGGAGAACACGCAAATTCCAAATATACAACAGGCATCAGGGTCGGGATCGAACCCACCACCTCCCGTATACCAGGCGAGGTAGTTAACATCTCGCCACCGCGGCGCATGAACTGCCGTTTGAACTCACGAGTCGTGTGCTCAAACCATTGCGCAACTCGCCCCGGCATTGCCGACGGTCAGAAGGGATTACCGTAATTGTTGCCGAGAGTGGCGCCAACACATTGACCAATGAGACTGCCTCGCTGCGACATCAATCACGCGCGTTTCTCGAGATTTCGCGTGATGAAGGACCGCGCACGAATGAGCCGTATCAATGTTTTCAGCTCGGTGCATCAATTTCCGAGGCTGTGCTGGGATTCGCGCAGTGTATGCTGCGATGGTTACTGGGCTGTGTGTTTTTTTTACGTCAAAAAGGGGGAATTATATAGGCATGCCTTTATGGATGATATCCGGAGGGGGAAGGTTGCTTTCGACAAACATGCATTTTTGTTTTCCATGAAGTAGGTCAGCTGCACTTTAGATACACCTCGGTCATGTGGGATGTGCATAATCATCACTCGTTGTCTATACAAACGCTGGACGAAGGAATCCCCATCTAAATACCATTCCTCCAAGTTGACCCATCTCCCTCCTGGCACCTGGAACTCGTCGCATTGTTCAAAAGTTAGTCCACGACGAGAGGTGCAACTTAAATCAAGAGCGTAACTTATTGTTTACAATGATCTGTGTTCACCCTAATCGAACTGGTACTTGTGGCAATTCGTTTGGTTGACGTTGGTGGCACGTGCGCCTCTAACCCAGCGCTCTGGAGGCGCAGGAAGGAAGGTGGATCACGCAAATGTTGCGAAACTCCGGTCACGTGGGCATCGAGGTAACCGTGCCACGTGACTCTCCAGGAGTACGGAAAGTGGACGAATCTCCATTTCCATCTGTGCAGGGATGGCGTTGCGCCATTTGCGTGTGTGGGTTCCCTCCGGGCGCTCCGATTTCCTCCCACACGTGCAGACGCTCATTAATTGTCTGTCAAGAATGTGTGTGTGTCCCGCGCGTGACGTCACTCCACATGAGCCCCCCCCCCCTCATTAATAACCAGAGGTGACGTCACTCCACATGGGGCAACCCCCCTCATTAATAACCATGAACTGAACAATATTTCTATTGAATAGTTCAGATTTGCTGCAATTTACACCCGTCCTTGGAAGGCCAAACGAGCTAGTTTACAATAAAAACCCAATGCAGCGGCGTGACTCTCCTAAAAAAATACTCGTAAATGGACTCTGCGTGGCTTGTTCTAGATTAAGTTATAATTCTTATCATGAGGTAATGTTAACGTCGTGTTTCGTGCGAGTGTTGTGCAAGGTAGTCCAGATGTCTTGTGACCCCCATTTAATTATCTAACACTCGAACGTTTTACGAACCCAAGTTTATTTAAAACGGATATGAATGTGCAAAGGAAACAAAATATAATCATGGGGGTCAATTTTATTGCATCTGGGCCACCCCTGGTACAGCCCTCCGATGCGTTTTCATGTTATCCGGCGTGTTGTTTGTTTCGAAATATCTTTGCCAATCCACTGCCGAATCGAGGCTGCCCAACACACCGAGGGGCTTGCGGCTTATTTTGCCATACTTAACCACGATGGCGAGTAAAAAGCGGAGTGTGGGTCAGGGGCGTGACAGACTTCACTTGCCGCTGTTGTATTCCACGACCACGATTCGGCCTCGGGTCGCCAGATAAAGAGCGCAGTTTCGCTCACCGCTGCGCGGTTGCTCCACGCACGCGTACACACTTTCAGACCACGTGAAGTGTTGAAGGCTCGCTGGCAGGCCGCCACGGGACAGACCAGGGTGTTGTTGGTTAGCTGGCAGAGATTACCTAACACATACATACATCTTAATTTTGAGCTTTCGTGACTGCAGGAATTATTCTTTGGTTCTTTCGGTTAAGTCATGTCTAAAGATAAAATAATAAATTAAATAATATCATATTACGACGTTTCGATTGCAACACAAGCAATCATCATCAGGCATAAAAGAAATAGCAACAGAAATCTAACTAGAAAACTATAGACAGACATACAAGCAGACAGACATCACAAGGACACACACAGAGAGAACACATCGGCACAAAGAGAGAGGTCGTTTCTGTGACGGTCCCTTAAATACATACATACAAACAAAAAAGGCAGATCCCCCATGTTGCCTTTAACAGGCTGTCAGGGCAAGTGCTATTAGCGAATGGGTAATGATAGCCAGCACTGTGGGTGACCAGCACCATGCACGGCCATCTTCATCTACCCAATACTGATGTTTATACACCACACCAGCTCGTCATTTAAGGCTGACGCCCAGGACCGGTTCAAATATTCGCTACTGATGGTGGTCGTGAGGTGGGAAATCGAACGGCGGTCGCTGGCTTCGTAGCGCGGTGTGCTAGCCACTCCAGTCGCTACATTACTGCTCCCACACCATGCATAAGAACATATGCGCATAAACATATGCAGCTTACTAATATGGGCAAGTGTAAAGAAGAACTTACCATTTTAGTCACGAAAAGAAAAATCTGATCTGGATGCCGACATCCCTCGGGGGGGATGAATGGCCCACAGCTAATTGCTAACAGCTGCACAGCTTTATTGAGATTCCCAATGGACAAGTCGGTGTATCTAATCAATAATTTACAAAGATCAACATTTTCGGGCCTGAATTTCGTTCGAGATTGGCTATCGCTACACAACAGTTTGTTTGTGTGCTCAATTTGCACTGGTGGGTGTGGGGAGGTGAAGAATGTTATCTCATAATCAGCCATAATTAGCCCACTTCTGGATGAACAATTAAAAACTGCAGCAATGCCCTTCGCTCCGTCTTGGTAACATTGTCTGTTTAACTGATGAAACTTACCTTCTTATTATACTTGTGTAATGCGGTTGTAAACGGCCCTTCTGAGGTGCCGTCAGGGGGGGAGGAGTTAGGTCACGTGGGGGTCAGAGGGGTTGAGTATAGAAGGAGGGGAACCGGAAGAGCAAGAGGAGTGACGGGGAACCAGGAACAGAGGAAGGCCACGAAGGGCGAAGCAGGGTGTGGCGAGATCGCCACGAACACGGGGGGAGCGAGGATCGGCACCGTTGGCCAGCGGTGACCGACCCGAAGCAGCGAGGAGGCTGCAGTCAGCAGCGGGGCTGCACAGAGAGAGTGGGCAGCGGGTCTGCATACAGTGACAGCCAGAGGGTCTGCACATAGGGGTAGCAGCGGGAGTCTGCATAGGGGTAGCAGCGAGTCTGCAGGGAGGAGGTTACAGTAGATGAAGCAGAGAGTCAGAGGGGAGAGGAAGCTATAATAGCAGTGAATAGCCGGGGGCTACGAATACAGGAGTTATAACAGAGTGCCGTGTGGGTAAAGACGTGAACCTGAATAAAGACACGAAGACAGAAAGAAGTGTTCGAGTCCTTTTATTACACTGGAGTCAGAAGTGAAACGGCATGGCGAAACAACTGAGGAAGAAGAATATCCCATCTCCGGCGTCGGCTTCATCATCGGACGACGACGATCTTCCTCCTGAGGTCGGCTTCACTTCGGCGGAGGGAGAGATCCGTGAGGGCCCGGGTGTGGAGGAGGTTGCCGCTGCGTCTGACCCATCTGCGTTGAAGGACGAAGATTTAAGATGGACCCGGATGGCGGAGCAACTGGCGACCCTAAAAACCGTCATCACGGAGTTGTGTGACCTTGTCACGCCAAGGGCGGCGTTGGAAGGTGATGGTGGTGATCGGCAGGAGCCCGGGTCGTCTTCGATGGCGCCGCCATCGGCCACGCGGCGTGAAGACGCCATCTTGGGCGTGGCGCACCACGGAAGGCGGGAAGCCGCCATTTTGGGGCCGCCACGAGGATCGTCCGCCATCTTGGCGACACCGCGTTGCGACGCCTTGCTGAACTTGCCGCCGGAAGAGTCGGTGACGGACGGAAGCAGGCCAAGGAGCCGCAGTCGTCACCTTACAACTGTTAAGGAGTTCTCCATCGGGGGCGATTGGAGTGCGTTCGCTTGTCGATTTTTGGCGGCGGTACGAACGGCAAGGTGGACGGACGCCGAGGCGCTGGAGGTGCTTCCGACTCTCCTTGACGATGAGTCTGTTCGTTTTTTTCGCTCTATAAAAGCTGCGAAGAAGAAAACATTGCGTGGAGTGTTCGACGAAATGGCGGACGCGTACGAGCCACCGGATGACGCCCATCGCCGCTTCGTGCAGCGGCAACGCGCACCGGAGGAGTCGCCTGTAGCGTACAGGGGCGCCGTGCTGGAACTCGCGATGGCCGCTTACCCGGACACGGAGCCTGACCTGCTGGAACCTCTCATCTTGGGGAAGATGTTGGAGTTATCCCGGGATCTGGGCATTCCTATGCCGGCGTGCGGTCACGAGAAACTCACGTCCCGGACCGTGGCCAAGTGTTTGGACGCCCAGTTCAATCTCCGCCGCTGGAAACAAGTCACGGCGTGGACGGGCGGTCCTGTCGTCGATGGGGGGGCCGTAGGGTGGGACCCTACAAAGGCCGTGTACGTGCCGGATGCGACCGGCCCAAAGGAGCTGTCGGCCGCCTCCACTCCGTGGCCGGCTCGAAGCGGGCCGGGGCCGCGGGCTCCGCCGCCGGCGCGGCCACGTCGGGACGGGGGGCCTGCTGCGCGCCGACCCGACGTCGACTGTTTCCGCTGCGGCCGTCGGGGCCACTATGCCAGGGACTGCTGGGCCCGGGTTCCGGGGCCACCCCAGCAGGAGGCCTCGATTGCGGACGCCCCAAAGAAAGACCCTCCGGCACAGGCAAGTCGGTGCGCACCAGACACCCGGCAAGGCCTGACACCTCACTCATCGCCGTTGTTGTGCGACGCGGATGTTCTAGAATATGGGAGGCCAGTATCTGCGCCTTGTCGCTCGATAACGCAGTGGCGTAAGTTGGCTCGGCGGGTTGTCGCGGCCGCTACAGGTTCGTCCACTGTACCGGGGTCGATCCAAGGGGTGGACGTGCGTATTTTGGTGGATTCCGGGGCGTCCGCGACCATTATTTCGGATGTCATATTCCATCTTTTGAACATCCCACCGGGGGCCGTGAGGCCGGCTTACGCTTCCTGCATCGCTGCGAACGGGGGTAGTATGGGCATCGTGGGACAGGTGGACGCTAATATTTCTATCGGGGGGGTCTCGGCCTCGGGCGTTGTGTTAATTTCGAGGTCCCTGGCGGTTCCTTGCTTGTTGGGCACGGATTTTTTGGCTAAGATGCCCATTCTAATTAGAATCAATGAAAATTGCATTGAACTACCAGGGGGCCGCAAATTGGCGTTTTTACAGTCCACCTGGGGGCGACCGGCTCCGGTTGCCCAGGTGCAGGCGTTATCGGAAGTTTCAGTTGATATTCCACCTGGCTCGCAGATGCTCATTCCCCTACGATACCGGAAGCCGGTTCCGGGTCGGCAGGGTGCTTGTGGAATTTTGCTGTCGCCGTCCGCCGCTGTTACGGGCGGATTGGCACTGGTGGGGGCGCAAACCATTGTCCGTCCGGATCAACGCCCGTTTTTGCAGGTGTTAAATGCGAGTTCTGAAAGCGTGTGTGTGCCGGCTGGTACCGTTGTGGCACACGCCACTACGGCGTTTACGGCTCAGAGTGACATTCCGGACGGGGGGCTGGTGGGTGGTGTTTCACACGACGGAGGGGTGGACGATCGTTGGATCGCCGAACTATGTGCGGAAAATTCGGCCCTTTCCGCTGAGCAGCGTTGTGCGATTCATAAATTATTAGCGAGCTATTCCGATGTGTTTAGCTCGGACGATTTGGACTTGGGACGCACCTCGCTGCTCTCTCATCACATCGAAACGGGGGACGCGGCCCCTATCCGCTTGAACTCACGTCGGATGAGTCCGGCTGAGCGTGAGCACGTTCGAGGGGCAGTGGAAGACATGTTGAAAGCGGATATTATATCTCCGTCTAATAGCCCGTGGGGCGCGCCTGTCGTGTTGGTTAAAAAGAAAGATGGTAAATTACGATTTTGTGTGGATTTTCGGAAGTTAAATAAAGTGTCGGTGGCAGATGCGTATCCCCTGCCGCGTATGGACGATTCTCTCGACGCCTTGTCAGGGGCTAAGTTTTTTTCAACGCTAGATCTCTCTTCGGGCTTCTGGCAGCTTCCCCTTGACGAGCCCTCGCGGGAAAAGACAGCGTTCCGTACGCCGCAGGGGTTGTTCCAATTTAACTGTCTGCCGATGGGGTTGAATGCAGCCCCTGCCACCTTTCAGAGATTGATGGAGTTGGTATTGACGGGGTTGCAGTGGGAGACATGTCTCATTTATTTAGATGATATTATTGTCTTCAGCCGCACATTTGATGAGCATTTATTGCGGTTGGAGGCCGTTTTTGCCAGAATGCGTTCTGCTAATTTGAAATTCAAGCCTAAGAAATGTCATCTACTGCAACGTTCCGTTCGATACTTGGGACATATTGTTAGTGCGGACGGGGTGGCCACGGATCCAGAGAAAACTGCGTGTGTCCGGGATTGGGCAACCCCCGCCACGGTGGGTGATGTGCGTCGGTTTTTGGGGTTCGCCTCATATTACCGGAGGTTTGTTCCGAATTTCGCTACTATCGCCAGGCCTTTGCATCTCCTTACTGGGAAGGGGCACAAATTTGTGTGGGGACCGCCGGAGGAGGCGGCGTTTCGGAGCCTGCGCGATCTACTGGCTACTGCGCCGACGTTGGATTATCCGGATTTTGAACATCCCTTCATTCTGGATACTGATGCGAGTGACACCGGGATTGGGGCGGTGTTGTCCCAGTCAAAAGGTGGTGTTGAGCGTGTGGTGGCGTACGGGAGTCGGGTTTTGTCTCCCGCGGAAACTCGTTACTGCGTCACTCGCAGGGAACTTTTGGCTATTGTGTATTTTCTCCGCCAATTTCGACCGTATCTGTACGGTCGGTCGTTTATTGTCCGAACGGACCATGCGGCCTTGCAGTACGCTCTTAAGATGGACCAGCCATCCGGACAATTGGCGAGATGGCTGGACACGTTGCAAGAATTCTCCTTCCAAATTCACCATCGGAAGGGTGTGCGTCACGCTAACGCGGACGCACTGTCCAGGTTGCCGCAACAATCCCCTTGTGCGTGTGCGTCGGGGACGCATAGGTGTGGACCGGCTCAGCCCCCCCCTCAGCCTGTCGCGCGGGCAGTGGATGTTCTCGAACCTCCGCTTACACCGGGACCGGTTGAAGGGGGACCGGCTGACGGGATTTTGCGTCTTCCAAGGTCTGTGTGGATTCGGGAGCAAATGTTGGACGATTCTTTGGTGTCGTTACGGAAACGAACGGAGAGGGCGGGTAAGGAAGTCGGTGCGGGTGGTAATTCGGAAACTGCTCTCCGAGATGGGTTACTGATGTGGAGGGAAGGGATACAGGAACACTGGCGTCTCGTTGTGCCCGCGTCATTGCGCTATGAGCTGATTAGATCTTTGCACTGTGACACGCTTTTACACCTGGGGGTGCAGAAAACCCTATTGACGCTGCAACGAGACTATTATTGGCACGGCATGACGACGGATGTCGTCGGTCACGTTCGCGCGTGTCCCGATTGTGCCCGCCGTAAGCCGCCTAAACATCCATATGTTCCGCCGATACAATCGATTAAAGTATCTCGGGTTAATGAGCTGGTGGCGTTAGATATTTTGGGACCCTTTCCGCCATCAGCTAAAGGGAATAAGTATTTACTGGTGGGGGTGGAGTACCTCTCTCGCTGGCCGATGGCCTGGCCCTTGCCTGACCAGTCAGCGGCGTCTATCACTGACGCCTTTCTATTTGGGTATGTAATGGACAAAGGGGCTCCGGAGAGGCTCCTTACGGATCAGGGACGTAACTTTTCGTCTAAATTGTTGGGGGAGGTGTGTGCGGCTCTTGGAACTAAAAAGATACGGACGTCCCCCTACCACCCGCAAACGGATGGTATGGTGGAACGGTTGAATCGGACTCTGTCCGCCATGCTGTGCCATACAGTCGGGGAAAACCAATCTGATTGGGATTTGCATATCCCTGGGGTGCTTTCGGCGTATCGCATGACGCCGCACGCGGCTACTGGATACTCGCCGTTTTTCCTTATGTACGGCCGTGAGAACGTGCCGCCGATTCATGACCAGTTGGGAACCGGTGCGAGGGGGCCTGTTAAGCCTCTTCCTGAGTATATTAAGGACAACGTTCGGCGTGTCGCTGAGGCGAGGGAAAATGCCCGCATGGCTACTGCCAATGCTCAGGCCAGGAATGAGCGGTGTGCCCGACGTTCAAAGGGGGAGTGTCCCTGGAAAAAGGGGGACCTGGCCTGGCTTCATTGCCCACAGGTGCGGCCAGGTACATCTCCTAAATTACATCGACCTTGGCAGGGTCCGGTCCGCCTCATTGAGGTTCCCAACCCACAGTCGGCGCGTGTTCAGGTTGGTGCACGGCGTTGGTTCGTGCACACGTCCCGGTTGAAGCCATACATTGCCCCACGGCCGGATGCGTCATCTCCCGAAGTTGCCTTGCCGGGGTCTGTTGCTGCCGACTCGCCCTTGCCTGTGTCTGCTGACCTTGCGAGAGCGCCTGTCGTACCCTTCACAGACAAGCCGGCCGTGACACCGCAGGGAGGAGGACCTTCCGCTTGTGGGACGCCGACCGGAGCCGCAGAACCCACGGGACCTGCAGCTCTTCCTATCCCTCCGCGGACGCGAGTACGGGATGTTTCTGGACGCGAGCGGGACAGTGGCGGGCCTCCAATGGCGACGGAAGAACTTGCGCCCGTCGCCCCTAAAACCCTTCCACGTTCCCGCTCGGCGGGTGGGCCGCCGACCGTCCGGGACGGCCCGGCTACCCGTACTCGCTCGAAATCCCTCACGTTTCGTTAGATTGTGTTGTGTTGTGTTATTGTTATAATGTCTTCAATGCTTCGTGTCTTTTTGCGTGTTGGCCCTTTACACCCGCATTGCTTTTCAGGTTGCAATTCAGCCGAGGTCGGCTGGATTTTCTTTAGGGGGGAGGGTGATGTAATGCGGTTGTAAACGGCCCTTCTGAGGTGCCGTCAGGGGGGGAGGAGTTAGGTCACGTGGGGGTCAGAGGGGTTGAGTATAGAAGGAGGGGAACCGGAAGAGCAAGAGGAGTGACGGGGAACCAGGAACAGAGGAAGGCCACGAAGGGCGAAGCAGGGTGTGGCGAGATCGCCACGAACACGGGGGGAGCGAGGATCGGCACCGTTGGCCAGCGGTGACCGACCCGAAGCAGCGAGGAGGCTGCAGTCAGCAGCGGGGCTGCACAGAGAGAGTGGGCAGCGGGTCTGCATACAGTGACAGCCAGAGGGTCTGCACATAGGGGTAGCAGCGGGAGTCTGCATAGGGGTAGCAGCGAGTCTGCAGGGAGGAGGTTACAGTAGATGAAGCAGAGAGTCAGAGGGGAGAGGAAGCTATAATAGCAGTGAATAGCCGGGGGCTACGAATACAGGAGTTATAACAGAGTGCCGTGTGGGTAAAGACGTGAACCTGAATAAAGACACGAAGACAGAAAGAAGTGTTCGAGTCCTTTTATTACACTTGCATTCGTTTTGACAGCGGGGTTGTCTCATCCTGAAATAAGTTACTTGCGATTTGTGTAAATATACTTAGAGTATTGGGAAAGTAATGGGTGGGAATTGACTCGGATATTATCAGCTTATACAACTCCTTGTAACTCTATCGTTTCTCCACTTTCAGTATTCAATCAGATTGTCATTACTTAGATTCCCTTGATTTCATCATCTTTTTAATGACTCCACAAGTGATTTAAAGAGGATAAAACGATGGTGTCAGCATCTGGGAATGAATAGCAATTCGGCACCAGCCAATGTAGGCATCCCAATACATAACATAGAGTCGTATAATAGCGCTGTTATTTACGAGGTTAAGCCAAGCTGATTATATATCAATTAGAAGGCAGTAATATATTCAAGCTGATGTGGCATGAACGTCAGGAAATTATGATACAATACAGAATCTGCATTTTCGACTGGAGGAATCCGATGAGCTATAAAGTTCCTTTTCACCGATGTCCGAATGAAGAAGGTTGCACAAGTTGGATATATAAGCAACTTAAAAGTGGTGTACGACGATGATTGATTTTTAATAAATTAAAATGATTGTTAAGGAAGGACTCAATGGGAAAAGACATCGGTGTAAACCCAGGGCAATCATTCCAAGGTTGTCCATCGTGAAGATGGTGAAATTAGACGAGGAGGCGTGAGCAGGTTTTGAGAGATTTTTGTGGAAAATATTTAACTTGATAATTAAAAGCAAAAGCACGCATGTAGCAACAGAAGATGGGGTTTTCAATCGGTGTACGTGACCTATGACATGGGTGAGAAAACACTGACACTGCCGGAGAGAAAGTGGAACAAGAGCCGAGACAGAGGGGGAAACGGTAGTTGGAGAACAAACATTCAAGACATCGTTCAATTTTAAGAAAGCTGAGCTGATACGTTACTGGAAGGGAATGATGGTTAATGGTTAAGACTCGCATATCTATGAATTTCTTTCACACCGCACGTAGCCAACCGTGCTTTACGAAGGTGGAGGGAAAGACAACAAACTAAACACAACGCAGTTCTGATGATGGAAAGACAAAGGCGGAAGGGCCCCCCCCAAGGGAGGACCCCCCCCACTCAGAGCTCGTGTGCAGAAGAGAGATGGACTGTTGCATCGCTAGACATGGATGGCGACAACTTTATAGGTGTTTTCAAATGACATCTGGATCCCTCCAGTCTGATAAAGATTCTTAGTCTGAGTTTATAGATAATGCACGGCCGATACGATGAAGATCCATCGGGCAATCGGATTACACTTTTAAAAAACTGGAACTACAAATAGTGGATTAGATATGGTTACTTTTTTTTTTTATAAATCTAAAGGAACGAGTAAACTAAGACCGATTCCGTTTCCTGGGTGCCGTTGTTTGGAAGGACAAACTGCACGGTAACGGAATTGCCAGAGGAACGCAAAGCTTCGTTAGACGCGGCAGTGAACAGGGCACTTTTCTGCTGCGTGTGAACGTTCAGAAACTACAAAAGCCCCAAGGGTGTTTGCGTTGCATTTCATGATCATCCGGTGCCCTCTGTCATGATCGTGGAATTGACCAACTCTGTCTTCTATAATACAGGTCTTTTTAGGTTAGATCGCGTAAATATGTACGTGTCGTTAAACCCGCCACCACCACCCGACACAGCCAATTAGTAAGGTTTGTCACGTAAACAGAACGTGCCAATTCGTTACTAGTGTAGTGTTCTTCACGGAGGCACACACTTGACTTGGAGGCAACCCGTTTATTACACAGCCCCAACAGGGCTAACTACATAAACGTACACACGTTAACTAGGTCCCAACAGGGTAATTACATGACCGGGTCAGTCAGTAACATTCTGACTGACCCACGATGCCGAGCGGAGACCGAAGATCGGAGAGACGTAGCGCCGAGGGTTGATTCCCGAGAACAGCCAAGACCACTCCCGGGACCGTCCCTTTATACTCCTGGGCGTGGCCTCGCTCCGCCCTCGGCCACGCCCCCTTCTGGATCTTTCCCGAAGGATCCCGACCGAGCATCACGTGTCCCTCAAGCCCCCCTCGGGCCCCTCTCACTACCCTGTCCCGGTCACGTGCCCTCTCGGGTTCACCCAGACTACCATGTGCTGACTTGCCCTCTCTCAGGCTGCCACCAGGACCTTACCACCTAGGGCCCGCTCGCATGCCGTACTCACTCTGGCCCCAGAGAGAGGTTCCAGACGCACAGGAGCACTTGTGTCACAGTGGCTGGCACTAACACCATAGTGACACCATTAACGTCACTACACTGGTACAGCACACCGGTGTGTTGGAGAGTGAGGTCACAATAATTGCAATCTATGTGTATACATATTATATACCCCTTGCCATGGGAATATGGAATTTTCACCAGTGGTCCACGGCAGCCTAGAGAACCACCATATGCTCATTTTCAGCAGAGGGGATGAAAACGCCTTACCTTGAAAGAATCAATATATGTTCATTCATTTGTTGGCCCATGTTTTTGTTTTATTTAAAGCGCTCCTTTGTTCACAGCGTTGCATTGTAACGGAAGAGTGACGTTGTGGCTTCTGCGGTTCTCGGTCCTATCGCAGGCGCGTTATTGATGGCTGGGCGTGTCCGACATGGCCTCAACATTAATTAGACTTCGCGGTATTGGAGAATGCCTCCTTTTAGGAAACGGATGCACGCGACGTCTCCCCTGAAGGGAATGGAGACGGTCATTGCCCCGTGTGGTGGCAACGATCCGTGAGTTCTATTTGACCCATTGAACTTAGGAGGTGGGGTTGGTGGTTCACACGAAGATGGAGCTTCAGGGAACCCACTTACTAGGCAGTGCCAGTGAGAGGCAGTACAGCAAGTGGGTTGTACAGGGTGCTTCAAAACAATGTGAACACTTCTGAGAATTTGCAACAACACCACAAGAAATGTGCCTCTGGGCTCTGAAGACCTAGAGAAGATTCCAGGCACGTGTTGACAATGATGGTGAACAAGTGGAGAATGAAAAATGGGAAAAAGCCTATTATAATATTTTGGTACTGGCAAAAGAGGTCTAATGATGTAGATGCTCACCCCGAGCCCTCATTACTTTGATAGTGCAATTGTCTTTGAGCTGTACGCCTTTTGGCGTCCTCTGGTCCAGCACCAATTGGGTCGAGGCTCAAAAGAAAGCCGTCCCTTGGTGTGAACCAATCCGTTTCACGGACAATGCATATATTATCATAGTGTTTTTATTTATTTTGACTGCAAGTATTGTGGTTAATGCAGACATGAATCCATGTAAATAGGTTTCAGTTTTGTTGCCAGTAAAAAAGGGGGAAAGCCCTATTATTATTACAAGTGGAGATTTACTTTTTGAAGCTATTAATATACATTTGTTATTATGTTACAGTGTATTATCCGCTCTTTTTCCATTAAGCACCCTGTACATCGCCCTACCCGAACGAGCATTGAGCGGTGTTTGTCTATGTTGGTGGTCCTGAGCAAGTGATGCAATTTCCACATTACTATGGTAGGGGGCAGTTTATCCATAAGACCTACTCTTTCCTTCACTCTATCAAGTATTGCAGCCTCACCAGATGGTGTAATTTTGGTGGAATGATGATGAGACTACTGCTGATAAGTGAGAGTTATGTGGGGATGCTATTGATGCGGTGTTTAGTTTGTCATCACCGCAGCACCTCCAATTAGCACGGTTAGCGACGGTGCGAAAGACGTCCAACATACGGAGGTGTGTTTGCTGTTGCTGCTGCTGATGATGGGGCATGGGGCCGAGTCAACCCTGGCCAGGGTTCAAACTCATTATATTCTAACTCATAGTCCTGCTTTCCTACGGAGTTATACCCACGTCGTACAGTCGACGCGCGTGAATATGCCGAGGTACACATTTCTCTTCTTCACGGAACTAATTAAAACCTCGGCTTCGCCTCGGAAGCGTCTCGCTATTTTTTTTTTAACAACTAAAAAAAAAACAACCTGACGTGTCGCGCGTGAAAATAAAAGCGTGAAACATTTCGCCTCGACGCTACAGCAAAGCAGCACTGCGGTAAACAAAAACACAATCGCAAACTGCAGAGTCGGCGGAATGAACAGAGCGTTGCACGTTGGGACCGCAGATGATTTCAAGTGGGGCGTTAATGCAAATTCATATCTAAATGTCAGCGTGCAACAAAAATAGTGAAAGTAATAACGATTACATGTTCAATTATTGTATCGGTGCGCTCACCATGAAACTGCGTCCATGTTGCTGTGCTCAAACTGAATCGTGACTTCTATGGCGGCAAGCAGCCTGTTAATGTAATTACCACACGAGGGGGCGAGTGGCCAGCACCACGCCCGACCGCCTTTGTCTCCCCACCGCACTAGGACCGGTTCAGATAATCGTCACTGGTGTTGGTCGTGAGCGGGAATCGAACCCGGGTCGCCAGGTTCATAGCGCAGCGCGCTAACCGCTATACTACCGCTCCCCAAACTCTAACACAAACTCTCACACACACACTCTCACACACACAATCTCACACACACACATACTCTGTCTCACACACAGTCCAGGCTAAAATCGACCTCTAATCTTCTAGGCTTCTGGTGGTAATGCTGTTAGCGAGCACCTATTAAGGCTGGCCTGACCTGTGTTAGGGTGAGGGTGGCCAGATAATGCCTGGTCAGGGTTGCCGCACTGCTCCATGAATCGGTGAGCGATATCTAAACAGGTCCCCTGTCCCCAACGACGCTGACAGTGGTTAAGGGGCCGTCCATAAATGACGTCACGCACCTGGGGGGGGGGGGGTCAGACATTTGTGACGATGTGTGACGAGGGGGGGGGGGGGTTTGAAAAATCTGACGTCACATCAAAATGCGCATTTTTAAATAAATATAGACAACACGTTCTACTTAATTAAATAGACTTTTAGATAAATGTTTTCTCCTACAACATCAGAGTGCAGCGCCACATTAAATACGCTCTACAATGACAATAGTTTAAAGCGATTTGAAGCATGTTTTATTTTCAAAATTGAAATATGGTTTTGGGGGGGGGGGCAGAGCTTTGTCACGTCATATTTGAGGGGGGGGGTCTGACTTTTAGTGACGTGACGAGGGGGGGGGGGTAAAAAATCGTCCAAAATCACGTGACGTCATTTATGGACGGCCCCTAAGTGTAGTCAAACAACCCCCATTACCAGCGCAACCGCGTGGTGTGGTTGGGTGCTTCATCCAGGATTGGATTGATAAAAGGGCTAGAAGTTATGACGACATCAAGTTGAGAAATGACACGAGCAATATGTGGCAGATGTGCTGAGTTGCTTCGCTGGCGCCATTTTGAGCGACTGGGTATGAGAAACATGCAGCTGCCGTTGATGAAAGTTTGTTGTTCAAGAGGAGAACGTTTGATGGTGCAACCATCTCAGAGTAGAGCGCGTGCCCCCCTCATCATCAGGACCACAGACACAAAGCCACTCACAGGACTGTTTGTCAGTCCTGTGAGAGAGAAAAACATCTCTTCGCCGGATCCTTCTCTGACACACGGAGCGCACTGATTTGTTTGGATATTCAAATGGGTTAGTTCATCTCACGACGTGCCACGGATAGCACATTTGTAATAAGCTGTACAAGCAAAAAAGCAAAACGAATACATAAATTACAGGTTGATGCTGGCCTAAATTGGTGCTTTCTAACTCCACACGAGCTCATCTCATAGCTCCATGTATGTATGTTGAACTTATTTCGCACCGTACGCAGCCAAACTTGCTAATCGGATCTGCGGGGGAAGGACAACAAACTACAAAAAGCAGTTCCAAAAAAAATAGTTTTCAATCGAGATGATTTAAAAGTGCATAGATCCAGTGGCTTCCCAATATCGGAAGGAAGAGCGTTCCAGACGGCCGAAAAAAAGCGCATCTGAAAGCATCTCCGCAAGGGACGTTCTCCCAGGCACGTTCAACCCTTTGGCTGCCACTCTGTTGCTGGTCTCGACCACTGGAGTGTTCTATGCAAACCAACTTTCATTAATATTCAATATGATGTCTCTATAGCTGGCGTATGTTCTCCAATCTAGCGCAGATCATGCAGCACAAACTGCCCTCATTCGGCACATTCATTTGAGTTAATTGTGTAAGATGACATAGTTTGCCATATTTCATAACTTCATGCGCAAGAAATGCAAATACATCCAGATCCGACTCTCAGATATTGCATGGCCGTTAATATATGCAAATGTTCTCCTAATTAATGAGACAGCGCTTGGAGCAATACTACGTACTCATGAAATTGCACTTGCATTTTATTAAATTACAATTCAATGCGGTGCATTTTTTGCTTGTTTAGGAATGTGACAACCAGTGTAGAATGCTTATAAGAAGAGTTGTTTATTTTTTTGGCAACTGCTATTTGCGATGAATATTTATATATCTAGATGTGGGAATTCACATTAAGCCCTACTTTCAACAATTATCATAATGGCCTAAAAGCAGTGTATAAAATTCCCCATTATTACCGTGGTTATATTTCTTTTTTACCACTGTTTAATAAAAGAAAGCAGCACCTATTTTATTGGCCTCTGATAGATTACGGGCTGATACTATTTGATTTTACCAGGTCGGGCCCACCTGAGCTATTTTGCTCTTTTTCAGAAGTGGCTTTGCCACAAATGATAGCTCAACGAAGTGGCTTATCACGTGGAAATGTGTAGCAGCAGCGAAATACTCTAAATGCGCGTTGGTTCAAAATGTGAAGGGAGAACATTTCCATATTTTTTTAGTCTTTCGGTAAAGCCACGTAAATACAAAATATTAATACAAATAATAACAATATCACGACGTTTCGATCGCAACGCAAGCAATCGTCATCATCTTTATTCACCTGATGACGATTTCTTTTCTATCTGCGTGGCTTTACCGAAAGGCCCAAAGAATATGAATTCCTGCAATCACAAAAGCTTTAAGTCAAGATAATTTCCACTCCACCACGTGGAGAACATGCACACTCCAAACATCCAGGCGTCAGTGTCTGGGTCGAACTCACGACCTCATACATATCAGGCGAGGGAGTTGACATCTCGGTACCGTGGCGACCAGTAACTGGGTTTTAAGTTCATTGCTGCATAATTTGTAGAAATTATTTGGTCATATTGCATTTACAGCCGTGCGCAAGCACAAATAACTGAAACTCAACGCATTTATCAATAACACTGGCCCTAAAATTATTATTTTTTGTAATAGCCCATTAAATATATAGCCCAAAGTGCTATTGACGAATGTGAGTTTTTGCATTTGTAGTTCTGAATAGCAATATTTTTTAGAGATTCACATTAACGTATGCATTTAACTTCGCACAGTTCAACATCAGAATTTGTTGTCAGAGCACATGGGCTACATAGGATGCTTATGTAAGCAAACTTGGTCGTTCGGAAGAGAACGTGGCAGGAAATTGCTGTACTGGTAGATGTAATCGGGAACAAGGGCTTGTTTGATATGTGGGACGTGTGTGCAGAGTGGAGTAGGGGCAGGTTGACGGGCACTGGAGTGACACCCAGTGATTGGTGACCAACCTAAAGTCAGATGGCGGTGATGAGACCGTACGATTGAATTTTGGATATCGGATGTCGACTGCGCAGATAGATGATGGATTGATCAGATTGGGGAAAGTGGTTCCGAGGGTGCGTTGGCATCGTTGACAGCGGCCGCGAAGACCCCTCGACCTAAATGCGAGGCTTTCCTGAGGGAACGAGCATGAAATAAATAAATAAAACCCGTGGATAATAACCAACTCACCGAGCTCAGATTGGCATTGCAGACTTTTCTTGCTCAACTTTTATCTGCTTTCATGAAGGAAAAAAAAACACAGTTATATAAAAACTCATTATGCCCTGCTGTAGACGCAATACATTGTCACTAACCATAGCTTGAGTCGTTGAGTCCTTCCCACAGCATCTGTCAGCACGGTAGCATTATTATAGCAACTTACATTCTGCTGTTGAAATCTGTATCCATTGACATGGAAATTTTAAACTATGTTTTTTTTTTACCAGGTAAGGCCCACTGAGCAATATAGCTCTTTTTCACAAGTGACCTGATCACAAATGATAGCTTAAGGAAGTGGCTAATCACGTGAAAATGTACAGCAGCCAAATACTCTAAACCACGAGGAGAGACACACAAAGGGGCCGTCCATAAATGACGTCACGCGATTTTTGGACGATTTTTGTCATTGTAGTGCGTATTTAAAATATATTTAATTAAATATAACGTGTTGTCTATATTTTATTTAAAGTTGCGCATTTTGACGTGACGTCACATTTCTCAACACCCCCCCCATCACACATCGTCACGAAGGTCTGACCCCCCCCCCCCTAGGTGCGTGACGTCATTTATGAACGGCCCCAAACTCTAAATATACAGGCGTCAGGATCGAGATCGAACCTACGACCTTCTGCATTCCAGGCGAGGCAGTTAACATCCTCGTCGCTGTGGTGCCCCTAGCAACGATCCCAATAAAATAAAGTCGAGAGTTTCTGTGAGGCTTTAATGGATACATCCATAGATATCAGCCACGCTGGTGGGCATCATTAATGAGATGCACACGTTCAGAGGCAGCACAGCAAGTAGATTGCTGTGTCAAGTGAGATGCAGTGTTCCCTTCTTGATTGTGCGCCGTTTCACGTTTTCTCGTCTCGCCAGTGCTCATGATCGTATGAGGGTTGAGGCTCTCTCAGGCAAATAGAGAACTGATTACGAAAAAAGAATCAGGGCAGAGGTGATAAGGTGCTGATCTCGTCACACGCTGAACTGACGCTAAGATCATCGATTTGCGTCGAGGTTTCTGCCACTGTCTGCGACTAAACCCGATTCTCAATGACGAGCTGATCACACGAGGGTCTCCAATGACTGCTCCACTTCTTACATTCACTTTTATTCACCTAATTTGGCTAAAATTGTCGGTTGCATTGCTATTTCAGCCACCTGTGATTTAAACCCCGTTCTCAACAGCAGTCGGTTAAATATGATTAGGCTCATGCTGGTACCCAATGTTAACAAAAAAAAAACAACCACATTGAATTTAGCTTTTAACTTTATTTCGCAGAGAAACATTGGCTCGACCAGCGGTTCTTCATCTGGGCTGCGAGATGCCCTTTCTGTGGGGGGTGCGAGACGTAGCCAAATTTTTCTTAGAAGCTAAATCATCGAAAGACAAACATAGCACGGGCACGTGGTACAACTGCTTTGTTTCATCAATCATATTTATTGATTAATATTATAAAAACAAAACCTATTGAGAACCAAAGGAGGAGGGGGGGGGTGCAAGGCCGCAGTAAAGGTTATAAGAACCACTGGGATCGACTGTATTGCTGATCGATATATCGATATGTATCAGCGTGCGTGTGGAAAGTGCGCCCCCTAGTGGAGATAAGGCGCCGCGCTTGCAGGATCTCAGAAGTAGTTCTGTGATGCAGTCTTCGCTTCCGTGGACCGTTCCCGTGGCCCATCGACGCGCTATAACTTCGCCTATACGCGAATTGTGTTTTATTTCTCCAGGTAAGGCCCACTGAGCTATGAAGCTCTTCTTTTGAGAAGCTCGACAAAGTGGATTATCGTGGGGGAATTTATTGCCGTCAAACACTCTAAACGCGCGTTTAGAGTAAATACTCTAAACGCGTGTTTAGAGTATTTGACGGCTATAAAAACCGGAGGACCCGGATAAAATCCACGCAAGCACAGGGAGAACACTCAGACTCCAAATATACAGCAGCAGGCGTCAGGGCGGGATCGAACCCACGACCCCCCAGGCGAGGTAGTTAACATCTCCTAGCCACCGTGGCACCCCTACAAGCGACATAGAACGTACATCACAACTGATTCCCCTTCACTGCCCTCTGCTGACCGCCAAGTAGCCCAGCCCAGAGGCAGCCTGGAACAACCAGGCGTGGGTGGCGATCACGCGCCACCCATCCGAGAAATGTCCAGGCTCAACACTTGCTTAGCTTCAGAGACCGGGCGCATTCTCGGTGACTGTCACAAAGGCAGGGCCAGAAAGGCGATGTTTTATTACAAATGCTGTTTAGCGAGCACCTAGTGAAGGCTGCAGCGGCACACGAGGGGGTTGTGTGTTCAGCACCACGCTCGATCGACTCACCTTTCTCTCCCCAGTGGCGATTATTTTACAAAGCGCACCCAGGCACTCGGTTGAGGCGGAGTCGACCTAGGGGAGGCTTGGGACAAGTGGTTCGGATAATCGTCATTGTGGTGTTGGTGGCCGTGAGCGGGAACTCGAGTTGGCCGGGTTCGTAGAGCAGCGCACGCAGCACGCGAGCCGCTACGCCACCCGCCTCCCCACATTGTTTTATCACACGCAAAGACAAAGATCCCCCGTATAGCCCCAACAGACTGTAGGGGCAAGTGCTGTTAGCGAGCACCTATGAAGGCCTGCAACGGCACACGAGGGGGTGGGTGGCCAGCACCACGCCCGGCTGCCTTTGTCTCCCCAGTGGCGATGTTTACACATCGCACCAGTTACTCATTTGAGGCTGAGTCCACCTAGGTGAGGCCCAGGACCATTTCAGATAATCGTCACCGGTGTTGATCATGAGCGGGAATCGCCGGGTTCGTAGCGCAGTGCGCTAAACGCTACACTGCCGCTCCCCGCACACACGCACATCCTTATACTGTATACACACAGAGCAGCCAGGCACTACCCCGCTCATTTGGTGGTTCTGAAGAAGAAGAAAAAACAACAAGCCTCGCATTGATTTTTGCATCACAGCGAACGGCTCGGCACAAAGAGGCGGGGTCCAGCGCCCGGATCGGCAGACCGCGGGCCGCGGGGTCTCGCATCGCAGCCGCGCGCTGCTGCGAAACAGTTGCGATCCACTGCTGCGTGGATGACTTGCCTTAGACACCCCCACACACACAGTGCTGTGAAACAGCTGCGATGCACTGCTGCATAGATGACTTGCCTTAGACACCACACACACAGTGCTGTGAAACAGCTGCGATGCACTGCTGCATAGATGACTTGCCTTAGACACCACACACACACAGTGCTGTGAAACAGTTGCCATCCACTGCTGCGTGGATGACTTGCCTTAGACACCCCCCCACCACACACACACGCGCACTGCTGGGTCGTACGGGGTCGGTGGGGGGTAGCCGAGTTGATTGACCATACTTCACCACCACGCTGGTAAGTCGGGGGCTGGCTTGGTGAAAAGGAGCGCAGAGCGACGAAATGGGGTGCAAGAGGGGGTTTGTTTGGTGGAGGAACGGTTCGTAGCAAATCATTGTATGCTCTATGATTGAGGGGCATTGCTCGAAACGTCGCACATATATTGCCTTTTGGGCAGTGTTATTACCGAATGTGAGTACTCCAGATAGCAATGCGCTACAGTATTTATACATTTTTCAGTCGTTGGATTGACCGCCTCCGGTCTGTCTCCACGCGGCGCTGAATTTGGCATCGTTCACTGGGGGTGCTCATTGGATGCGGAGTCGGACCATCCCCCCTCGCTGATTCTATTATCCCTCGTCTGGAGTCGAACGCAGACGGCTGCCGACATTACCTACATATCCTACATGTCAGTGCAATGCGCGCTATGCCACGGGCGTCTCCGCGGAATGGAGCCACATAATCTATGATTTAAACAATGACATCGACACAAACACACACACACTTCGCTCTTCCCGTGTGACTATTGTACCGTACCAGCCTCGCCCCTTCCTCCAAGCCTCCACGTAGCCTGTCGTCCCGGTGTGTCGAGACGACACACGGCATCGTAGCATCGAGGGTTTGAGTGCTGCGTGTCCTCGGCTGCCACTGTTGCGACTTCTCCTGACGTGCGCGTCTGTCGGAGATCACTCGAGCTTTTCGGTTTAAGAGACGTAAGTGTTTAAGGAGCACGTTGCCAACAATTCAACCACGCTGTTCAAAGTACCGTCTAATAATAATAACAATACGTCTCTAATACTGCATTGGCCGATAACTCGTGTTCACACGTTGTGCACGCTGACGGCTGGAGAGGTGTTTGCGGTGGTTAGCGCACGGCGCTCACATGAGTTCGATTCCCGGCCACGGTTCACATAAATGTCAAGCGATATCTGAGCTGCTCCTGGGCATCTCCATGACCAACTCGGAGTTGTCCAGCGTGGTGAAGTGTGGTTCAGCTGCCACGCCGTGACCAACACAGTGCGGTTGGAGGTCTTCATCCAGCAGTGCATTGCCGAAGAGCTGTAAATGATGATGATGAGAGTTTGCACTTACTGTTTAAATTCGTGTGAGAGAACACATGGGGAGCGGCGGCGCAGCAATTCACGAAACGCACTAAGATCCCTGCCTCCCTAGGTTCGACTGCCGGTGGACATCAGTGGCATCTGAAATCAGAACCTGGTCTGGGCCTCCGCTAGGTTGCCTCAGCCTTAAATGTCGTGCCTGTGGCCGTGCTTGTGGTCTTCAACACTGGGGATACATCTTGACTTAAAGCTTTCGTGACTGCAGGAATAAATATTCTTTGGGTCTTTCAGTAAAGTCACGTAGATGGTTCAAATAAAATAACAAAAAATTTCGACGTTTCGATCACAACACATCCTGATGACGGTCGCTTGTGTTGTGATCGAAACGTCGTAGTTTTTTGTTATTTAAATTTGAACCTATCTACGTGGCTTTACCGAAAAACCCTAAGAATGCTGGGGATGCAAATGGGGTCGGGCGTTTTACAGACGGACACTGCGCTCCGATCCCGGTTCAGTTGCCGGGTTCAATCCGTGGTCGTGCACAACATCTGAACCTGTCGAGCCCTCCACATCGGTTGACTCGGCCCGACATGAGCGTGTCGTCTGAATCGGCACGAGGGGAAACAAACACGGCCTGGGAGTGCGCGGTGCTACCTGCTCCACACATCAACTGGCTGGTGCGCTGCTCCGGCTTTAATAGGTGCTCGCTAACAACACTTGCTGCTGCCGTCTGCAAGGTGAATCGAGACGTGGCTGTCGATGTGCGTGCGGCAGCGAGAGCGAGAGAGGATGGGGGGGGGGGGGGTATGGAAGCAGAGAAGTGTTGCTGCTGCTGCTGCTGGCGGTGGGAGGGATGCAAAGAATGCACCAAGGTAGCATCATAAATCATAACTTTGGGGGAGGGGGGCGGTGGGGGTCTGGAGGGGGGCCACGCGGTTTTTGTTGCGCGAAAAAATCCTCACAGCGCTCGCTCTCCCCTTGCTACATCGCATTCACCCTCCTCCTCCCTCCTCCTCATCCTCTCCCTCTCTCCAATCGCTCTCTTGACACATCACTCCCCACTCGCTGCACACAGCCACGAACCCGCGCAGGAGTAATAAGCTCTTATAAACTGCGCTGGATGTGTAGAGGCTAAGGGAAGAAAATAGTGTGCGTCTGTGAATTAACTAACAACATTAATGCTTCGGTCATTACAGCAGCCAATGTGTTGTGCGTGTGTCTATACACATTGACAGACACGCAGACAGACAAGACACACGGACAGACAGTGGCAGACTTACTCGCATTCAGATACATAGGGACACAGCCATACATACAGGCAAACAGACACGCAGAGACAGACACGCACACAAACACACGGACACACAGACAGGGACACGTACAGGCAGACAGAGACATCTGTGAGCACACCGCATGGATTTGCGCGTTCAAATCCGCAAAGGACCAGGATGTTACGACTGGTGATGAACGGAGGAAGCGCTTCATTGCCATCATCATCATCATCGCCACCGTCGTCAATCACATCGTCACCGGCATCGTTGTCGTCGCCGTCGAAGAGACGGGGAGGCGTGTGGAGGCTCGAGGGGTCGCGCGCCGCAGACACGTGCTCCTCGTAGGGGGGAGTGCTCTGAGGGGTGCACCGAGACAAGTGGGCGCCTCTATGCCGGAGAGGAGCGCTGAGCGGCAGCTGTCAATGAGAGAGGTGAGACGATGGTCATCCGTAATGTGGGCGATGCGTTGAACGGTACGCACGTGTGTGTGCATGCGTGTGTGCGTGCGCGCAAATTCATACGTAGAACAGTTGTCCATTCGGCGCGACACCCTGAACAGTGTGTATAGGTGTGCTGTGTGTGTGTGCGCGCACGCTAATCACATCTTTGAAACAGTTGTCCATTCGGCGCGACACACTGAACAGTGTGCATGTGCGGCGTGTGCACAGAGCAGTGGCGACGTGGTTAGCGCAGTGCCCTAAGCACCGGGAGTTTGATTCGCGACCACGGCTCACAACGGTGACGAGTAATCTCCGAACCTGTTCTGGTCCTCCCCCCCCTGGGTCGACTCAGCCTGCACAATCGAGCGGCGCGGTGGGGTAATGAACACCGGCGACGGGGGAGACGACGGCTCCCGTCTCGTGCGAGCGCCGTGGGTGCGCGCTATCGGGCCCCAACAGTCGGCGGAGACAGCACGGGGGGGGAGGAGGAGGAGGGGGGGGGTCTCAGACGACGTCTGGCGCTTGCCAATTCATGCACGGACCAGTTTCTTTACCGCGAGAAAGCCGATACATTTCACCGTGGCCCTCTGCATCGGTCCGTGTGTTTGCTAACACAATGGCACAATTGTCGGTGAGAAAGACGGTAAATAGAGCTCGGGTGCGTAATAGGCTTGGAGCTATGTATAAATGTGTCTGTGCGCGCGCGTGTGTGTGTGTGTGTGTTGGTGAAGGTAGTAACAAAAAAGAGTTACGATATCGAATGCGCCTTGAAGAGTCTGTGGTCGTGGGTTGTGTGCGTTTGCAAGTTCCGCGCATAGAACAGTCGACACCTGAGAAAGGTGATACAATTGCGATATTTGTTGAATACAGTAGTAGCGAGGTCGCGTGAGCACAAGTGCATTTCTCATTCTTAATTCGGTTGGATACATGTCACCACCTTGGGAGACAAAAGCGGCCGGGCGTGGTACTGGCCACATCGCATCCCACGTGCGAAGCTCCAGTATCGATATCTGCTCGCCAATCTAACTCCAAGTCCACAGAAGGGGAGGGCGGATGCCTCCAATGTGTCTCGATGTGTACGCGTGGCCGTCTCGTCGTGACGAACGCTTAACGCGTTGAGCCTGGAGAGCGTTCTGGATGGGCGAACCGGGTGCACAACACAGGTGCTCTAGGCTGCTGCAGGGCTACGTTGTTGGCAGCAGGCGGCAATGCCGTAACATCCATTGTTGTACTGCACACCTGTGCTCTCTCACAACCTAAGCTTTCCGGGATCAAATATCCCTCGTGGCCGGAAAGGAATACATGGAGGCCCTCATCCAGCAGTGGATTGACACACGGACTGTGCGTGTACTGCACTGAACTGTCACCAATAGATTAGGTGGAGAGTGGCTGCCCATTGCGATTTAACAATACACCTACATATACAGATGAGTGCGCGCGCCAATACGAACACGCGCACACAAGCGGGGGGGAAGGTGCAACGTGTCAATGCGCATGTGCCCAGAGTAGATGTTAATCCTGGGGGTGCCGTTTAATGTCTGGACTTGTCCAGAGCATCGCCTAGGACGACTCGAGCCTTAAATGAGTACCTGATGCGGTGGGTAAACGTTATCAATGGGGAGAGACAAAGGCGGAATGCAATGTATACTGCAGACCACAGCCGTGCCTGTCAGTAACAGATGCTCGCTAGCAACGCTCGCCCCCCGCAATTAATACATAACAGGATGTTCTTTGCTTTAGAATACTTTGAGCACGTGTGTAGACGTTGGACGATGGTGGCTGGGTACGTCAGGAATCGAGGACTGTGGAGGTAGCGAGGGTTGATGGATCACCGCACAAATCACGTGAAAATCCCTTTCAGTCCGGGCCAGATTAATATTTTGTAGGCCCCTGGGCTACAGGCACTGTGAGGCCCCCGGTAATATTTCCAAAAGGAAAAGAAAGTAAAAAAAAAATATTACAAGGCTAACAACAAATTAAAATTCAGCATTCACAAATGAAATAACTTTTCACTTCTTCATCTCTGGAGGTCCTCCAGCTGGTGGAGGCCCCTGGGCTCCAGCCACCAAAGCCCCGTGCCTTAACCCGGCCCTGCTTCTAGTGGGCGTCGAGGAGGAGGAGGTGTCCGTGCCCTGGCTCGCCAGGGAATGCACGCAGCAAAAATAATTGACTCCACGCGTTGAGTCTGCACGGGATAGAGTGTTTCCCCCTCGCACGCGTGGATTTTCTTCGAGAGCTCCCGTTTCCT
Organism: Lethenteron reissneri; assembly: GCF_015708825.2. Classification (NCBI taxonomy): domain Eukaryota; kingdom Metazoa; phylum Chordata; class Hyperoartia; order Petromyzontiformes; family Petromyzontidae; genus Lethenteron; species Lethenteron reissneri. Next base: position 4,392,931 of record NC_083822.1, read on the forward strand.
CCAACGTGTTCTAACCACGCATTGATTGTCCGACAACGCCTTCATATATAGAGCGCCGCAGAGCTTGAGCAATTGTTGGCGCTGGCTACCGCGTAGCTGCCATCCGGCTTGTCGATTTGCCAGCGCCTCCGAGTCGTTTTCTCTCTTCACGAGTGAGCGAACACTACGTACATTATGCGTTGTAATTATTACAACTGTAGTCCATATTGTTTCGTAGACTCATTGCGTTCTATGTAGCATTATAATGAATTACATTGTCTCATGGTTGTGTGGATGCGCTCACACGCACATATAGCAGTTGTTCAAAATTGTGGGGATATTTAATTACAAGTACGGTAATTAATAGTGCATTCTTCTATATTTACTCCCATATAAATATATAACAGCACAACTGGCAATTACGCGCCAATTATTTACCCAAGAGAGCGCTTGGGGGCCGTCCATAAATGACGTCACGCACCTAGGGGGGGGGGGTCATACATTTGTGACGATGTGTGACGAGGGGGGGGGGGGTTGAGAAATGTGACGTCACATCAAAATGCGCAAAATAAATATAGACAACACGTTCTACTTAATTAAATAGACTTTGTAATACATGTTTTCTCCTACAACATCAGAGTGCAGCGCCACATTAAATACGCACTACAATGACAATAGTTTAAAGCGATTTGAAGCACGTTTTATTTTCAAAATGGAAATATGGTTTTGGGGGGGGGGGCAGAGCTTTGTGACGTCACATTTGATGGGGGGGAGGTCTGACTTTTTGTGACGCCGTGTGACGAAGGGGTGGGGGGGGGGAATCGCCTAAAATCGCGTGACGTCATTTATTGACGACCCCTTGGTCTCAAGAAACCAGCGAGCATCCCGCGGGGGTGACCACTCGGCATTGCCGACATCACCTGGCCGCATGGCAGACGCACGCCGACATCACGTGGCATGCGCCTGTGGCTACCCAAGCAAGTGCTGGACACCAGGCTCAAGCCGGCTTAGCTCTCGAGGTCCGGACAATGGGTGCTCTGTCCAGTTGCCTATTCGCTTTTTATTCCAATCGTATCTGGCAATAGAGGACTGTGCACGTTCACTCAGCGGCTGTCGGTGACACATTGGATGGGCAGGCCCATGACTAAGGCGCGCATCGTGTGGACAGGCTGGGCTGCGAGGTGTGTGTTACCCCCCCCCTCCCCTCATATGCATGAGTGTTTCCCCGGGTTTTCCCGTTTTCCTCGCGCACAAAGCCCAAAACGCTAAATTTTTAATGGAATTGGCCAAACGTACCAACGGAGGACGTGCGTAATGAACATCTTGAGACTTTGCGAGTTCTCCTTTTTGCACGGCCACTGTGTATTTGTCACAAGACGCCATAGGGGTTGCTGCGGCATTTTAATGCGTGCTCGCAAACATCTCTTGGGTACAATATATAACAAAGACAAAGATCCCCGTATAGCCTTAACAGACTGTAGGGGCAAGTGCTGTTAGCGAGCACCAATGAAGGCCGGAACGGTACACGAGGGGGTGGGTGGCCAGCACCACGCCCGACCGCCTTTGTCTCCCCAGTGGCGATGTTTACACACCGCATCAGGTACTCATTTAAGGCTGAGTCGACCTAGGGGAGGCCCAGGACCGGTTCAGATAATCGTCACTGGTGTCAGCCGTGAGCGGGAATCGAACCCGGGTCGCCAGGTTCATAGCGCAGCGCGCTAACCGCTACACTACCGCTCCCCACAATATATACACACACACACACACGCTTGTCTGAATGAACCAGTGTGCGCGCACGTGTCACACACGACTTCACGTGCAGTCGTAGTAGGTGCTGGCTGATAGCGAGTGTGTCACAACTCGCGTGCATATTCAGGTCTCCGCACCTTTTGTGCGGGATCGAGCTCAATAGGTACCCGCTCGCATCACAGGCACATACGTCAATACATACACACGTACATACCTGCACACCTGTATTTGCTCTACTGCCCTTAATAGGCGCTCGATAACAACACCGCATTCCTGCGTGCATGCGGTGAAAGCATTGATGGGTCTAGAGAGAGCCGATTGAGATGCATTTCTCTGTTTCATATCGGTCTCTGAGTAATGTTTTAAAGACAGACTAATTTTAATGACAGTGCCATGCTGGTCGGCATCTCACGCGTGTGCTGAATTTGTGTTTGTGTTTTAAACGTCCCCACCCCCCGCTCAATGCCAGGTCGATGACGATTCCGAATATAATAATACAGGGTGCTTAAACAAATTTGTAACACTTAAATGGGACTATCGTTTTTTTAATGGAAAAATAACGGAGTATAATCTGTGTAACATAATAACAACTGTAATGTTAACAGCTTCAAAAAGTCAAACAGTCTCTCACTCGTTCGCCATCATTGCCAACGCGTGCCTGGAATCTTCTCCAGGTGGTCTCCAGAGCCCGGAGGCGGCACGTTTCTTGTGGTGTCGTTGCAAATTCTCATAAGTGTTCACATTGTTAGTTGAAGCACCCTGTAGTGACAACACAACGGCAGTGGAGCACTCAACAAGGGAGATCATTTGGAGAAGAGGCGACCCGGGCGAGGAGGAGGTGGAGGAGGGCGAGGGAGGGAGCCATACACAATTATGTTATACACTCTAATATGAAATGTATGAAATAGTATATATCATATTAAACTAACGTCACAAAGCGATGTCTTGTTCAAATTACCATTTGACGGTTGTGCTTGTAGCCCTGAGCCACAGTGGTGGACATTGCACATTTCCATGGCGAGGCGAGTTTACCCATAGAACAACCTACCCGCAAGGTGATATCAATTTTATCGACCCCAGAAGGATGATTAGAGGCAGTGACAATTTTAACTTGGAAGGCTTACGAATGCAAGCCGAGTTTTCTGAATCGCAGAGCCACCTGGCTCAGCACGACGAAGAACAAGACGCTCTCAATTGGTCTCTTTCAGGATCAAACTAAAATAGCAAGGAGGGACATTTTTTTTCGAATTCAGAAACAAAATCAATCATTCGGGAGCCGCAATGCAATGTTAATACGAGACCGACCCCTGGTCTATTGCATGCAACGGGTGTCTGAACAAATCGGGTGAGTCTCCGGGCAACTGGAGCTGGCGTCGAACTCTGGGGTCGAGCTCGATGCAGACATGAATGCGTCAAAAACGGATATTACGCAACGCGTGCTTTTCACGGTCCACCTCGATTTACTTTTGATATCGAAACATTTAATGCTCTCGCGGACTCTCTTCATTCGGAGCTGGCGAGCAGTATGGCACACACGTTCAGGAGGCGGTGTGCTTAGACTCACAACATTCGATCTTATAACTTGCGCTATTGAGCACAGCGTCACGCACTCGGTTATTGCTGAGTCGACCTAGGGGTGGCACAGGATACATTCATATATCACTCGCCACCAATGTTATCCGTTGCCATGAATCGCTCCACCTTTCACAGACACCAAGCTGCCTCGTGTAGCTTTTAATAGAGTGTTGGGGCAAGTGCCGTTAGCGAGCACGTAATGAAGGCCGGCACAGCACACGAGGGGGTGGGCTGCCATCACCACGCCTAGCCACCTTTGTCTCCCCGGTGTTGATGTTGAGACACCGCACCATCGACTGCTCATTTAAGGCTGAGTCACACGCGCGCTTGTACAAACACTCTTGGACATACACAGAGCCACACTTAAAAAAAAAAACCCATTCTCGATTGCATTGTTTTGCGTGGACCTAAAATTACGAGCGCAATGCAATTACCGTGGTCCACTGCAGTGTACAGACACATTGGGGACGTTTATCAGCATTTGGGGGGGGGGCGGGGGCTATTAGCGGGTTAGCACTCGGCACGAAATGCGATTCTATGAACTGAAATATTGTGGTTAAATGTCCACGGCACAAAGCAACCTACTCGGCCCGCTTGCACCGGAGTTGGGCATGCGTTGCGTCAAATGTTGACGTGCGGCAGTTTGACGCCACTGCAAGACTCTCTCAGTCGGTTTAACTCTTAGGCTTTCGCGACCAATATCATCCATGATACAGATTTCGTGGGTTAGATCGCGTAAATATATGAGTGGATCGTTAAACCCGCCACCACCTGCCACAGCCAACGAGTAAGGTTTGTCACGTAAAGAGAACGTGGCCAATTCGTCACTAGTACAGCACTCCGGTGTGATGGAGAGCCAAGCCACAACATTTACAATCTGAGTACGACGTTTCGCCAGTAATTACAACTAGCTTCAGCAGGCGACAGCCAGATTTGCGGAGAAGTCCACCTGTTTCGCTCCTTAAATAGAGGGGTAATTGTGATGCTATTTCAGTCGTCTGAGACTAGAATTGCATTTTATTTCAGTGTCCTATCGGATGAATCCAGCAATGGGACTGTGCTAATCTATTTTTGGGCCCGAACTTCTGGTGGGAATTGCACATCACGATGGCGGGCGTCATTCTTCATATTGGAAGACTCGTGTTGCGTTTACACGAAGTTGTACAGAACGTATCGACTATAGAGAGTCTCAAGACATGTAATGTCCTGCATCATGATTTTTTTTTTATCTCGCAGGATGATTGTTTTATTTCAAGAGAAAAATCCACGGGTAACACTCTTATAGCGGCAGACATACACCACGGTACTGTTATTCGCAAATCCATTGCTACTCTTTGTTTTTTTCGGTAAAGTCACGTAAATAAATAAGTGAAAAACGTGAAAAAATCCATTGCTGTCCTGCCATCTCCTGGTAGCCTTGCAGCTCAAGCCTACGGCACCTGTTATTCATTGGCAGTCTCTTGTCCAATTAATCAACAAGGCTCGGCCATCCGTGTTCTCCTAGAACTGCCGAGATCGGGGCGCGCACCCAGTCGACAGCTGACTTGGATTTGAACTCGTAAACATGCTCAACTTAGTGAGTCGAACGCTCTAACCACCGCGCCAATATACACCTAAATGTTATGGTTTGGCTCCCCAACACACCGGTGTGCTGTACTAGTGACGAATTGGCCACGTTTGTGAGAATTGTTTTATTATGTTTTATTTTTATTATTTTATTACTTCCCTTCTACGTGACTTTACCGAAAGAACCAAGAAGATGGCCACGTTCTGTTTACGTGACAACCATTACTAGTCTGCTGTGTCGGGTGGTGGCGGGTTTAAACGACACATTTACATATTTATGCGATCTAACCCCCCCAAAAAACCTGTATTATGGATACACCTAACACGTAGTATTCTAATGGTGTTCTCGTGTAGATATAAAATATAAAGCATCTACAACTATGGATGTGGCGGTGACCGTTGAGTCGCAAACGTTGTCCACAGTTTCTTGCTTACAACTCGAGAAGCCCAGCACCTTGCACGTGTCTTATTTGAATCTCCAAAAAAAATGACCGTCCCCGAAGGTCGATTGTTGTAGTTTTTTTGGGGCTCTCGGGGAAGGGTGAGCTCAAAGTTCTGCATTTGCTTGACGTCTTGTGTTGAACACTCACCGCACGGACGCGTAATGCTCGCCATCCGTGAGCCCAGGCAGTCACCCCCCCCCCCACCGTGAACTGTGGCGACAAGTCAGGATATCAATTCTGGGGGAAATCCGATGAGCTATGAAGCTCTTTTTCACAGATGTCCAGAATTTTTGTCCGGTCAAGCCGCTAGACATCGCTATCCGTTGTTACTTACTCGATATAATAACAGCTACAGGGGTGTCCTTGCATGACCACACTGGCTGGCCATGATGTATTCGCCGCGCTGTTAATTTTGTGAGAGCGGTAAACAATCGAACCCTGCGTGTGAAAGTTACTGCTTCCGGCCGTCCTTGCCTCCGCAGCGCCGATGTTTACAGAGCGCCCCAGGCGCGCCTTTCAGGCTGAGTCGACCCAGGGGAGGCGCAGGCAGGGTCGGGTCGGATATCACTCCGCCGTTGATGTCAGCCGTGACCGGGATTCGAACTCGGAGCGTCCGCATCTTGGGGCAGTGTGCTAAGCAATGTGCCACCGCTCCCCACGCCCACACACACGCGTTCACGCACACACATGCATGAACAGAGCAACCCCCCAGCCCCCCTTACCACGGGCTATCAGGCTGAATGTGTTAACACGCGCACGGAGATATCTATCGTTTATTTAAACAAGAGATAGCGTGTGTCTTTTGAAAGAGAAACCTGGGAAAATCCTTCAAAATCCATCGGCGTATGTCACGGGATCATGAAAGGGGTTCCACGTGCAGTCTTCCACGCGGCATAGACGCACCTAGCGGGCCCACGTCGCCTTGATGTCGCCTCGTGTTGTTCTCCGCGTGACTCCAATCGGTCACTAAATTGTGAGCTCGCGGGAGGGAGCAGTCCGGGTTCAGACAGCGATGACTTTGTAACAACCATGCGCCAGCAACTGTGCAAGCAAGACCCGCGCGCACGTGCGGCCGTGGAGACGCGCACGTGCTGGGGGCGACGTCTTCATTTGTCGACTGTCAAGGGGCGCGTGGCCTCGTGCGAGACGGGGATCGTCGCTTCGTGCCATCGTGGGAGAGGGCTGACTGCTTGATGAGCTCCTCATCCAGCAGTGGAGACGATGCTGGCTCATGATTTAGCACGGCTGGCTACGTGCGGCGGCGAAGGAAGTTCTACATGCTGTATGATCCTCAATATATTACAGTACGCACAGACGCTTAGTGTATGTGCACACGCACATTGAGATGCTGCACACACGTTAGATTAGCACAAAATAAAGGTCCCCCGTATAGGCCACGTAGAATAAGGGGGCAAGTGCCGTTCGCGAGCAGCTACGAAGACCTCAACGGCGCACGGGGCGGTGGTCTCGCCCACCACTGGGCCCGACCGCCTTTGTCTCCCCGGTGTTAGTATTGTGAATATTTACCCACTGCACCTGGGTATTTTCTTCCTGGCCGAGTCGGCTTTGGCGAGGCAAGGGACCGGCTCAGATATTTGCCACTTGTGTGTGCCGTGGAGTGCAACTCGGGCTAGCGGTCTCGCCGCGGTTGTTGCGTCATACAGGCGTGGCCCCAGTAAGTTTGAGGGGGGCTCGGTGCTGATGGATTATTTTTTTGGGGGGGGGCAAAACTCCTCCTTGATCTATTCATTTCCGTCACTTGACTTTCATCACCACCACCACCACCAGCAGCACCCATCTCCGATGTCAAACGCTCAATTGGATCGTTCGTCTTTGGGTTTTTTTTAGTTCTAGATTTTAAATGCGATGGAACATTTTTTTTAAAGAAAAGGTAAATCCACGTTACAACGATAAAACTACAGCATGTAAATTTCCGGCACAGAACTAGTTGTAAATGCACACAGCGATGCTATAGATATATATATTTTTTTATGTCAAAATGATCTATAGGATTTCCCACAGTCCGACAGTATTGCGTTTCAACCATTATAAAATAAAATAAATTGGGGGGGGATAAAAATCCGAGGCCCCTGACTGCTGCCCCTAAAGCCCCCTTCATTAATCCGGCACTGCATCCATAAATATAAAGATCCCCCGTATAGCCTCAACATACCTTTGGGGAAAGTGCTGTTAACGAACACCTATGAAGGCCGCCACGACGCATAAGGGAGTGGGGGGCCTGCGCCACGCCCGGCCACCTTTCTATCCCCAAAGTTTACACACCGCACCAGGTACTCATTTGAGGCTGAGTCGACCTAGGGGGAGGCCCAGCACCGGTTCAGGTAATCGTCACCGGCATTGGCCGTGACCGTTCGAACTTGTGTCGCCGGGTTCGGAGCGCAGCGTGCTAACCACTACCCCACCTCTCCCCTGCATCCACACACACACACGTGTGGCACACACACGTCTACACAGGTGTGCACGTGTGTGTCGGTGACATCTGTCTCCTCCGTTGCCACCCAGGTGTCATCACGGCGTTCCTTGCCATGGCGGAGCGATTACCCGAAGCTGGCGCGCCCAGGGACCATGGCAGCCGCCTGTGCAGCCGTGGAACCTGCCCCACCACCGCCACCACCACCGCCCCTGCCACAACCAGCTCGACCGCCACCACCAGCACCGCCGGCAAGACGAGCAGCAGCGTGAACGCCGCCGCCAGCAGCAGCAGCGGCGGTGGCGTCGTGGGTAGCAGCAGCAGCAGCGTGATCTACATGCCGCGTTGTGTCCACCACTCGGACGTGACCTCGGACGCCGGCGAAAGTTTGCCCGCCGCTGGCCCGCTTCCCGGGGCAGGAGCGTTGCCCGGGGCGGAGAGACGGCACGACCGGGCGGCCGGTGGTGGCGGTGGTGTCGGTGGTGGCGGTGGTGTCGGTGGTGTCGGTGGTGGTGGCGGTGGTGGCGGGACGGGAGATGTTGGGGAAGAAGGAACGGAAGACCCGGAGCTACCTTACCCCGCGCTCGCGCCCGTCGCCTTCTTCGTCATGAAGCAGAGCACGATGCCCAGGAGCTGGTGTCTCAGGATGGTTTGTAATCCGTATCCTTTTTGTTTGCTGCGAGAAGTCGATGCTTTGAGTTGAAAGGGTTGGGGGCCGCGGGGGGGGGGGGTGTTGGCGGTGGCACGCAGAAAGGGTCGTTGCCCGGAACGTCGTTGTGGTGTTTGTCTTTGTGTGTTTTGTTCGATTGTAAGGTTCTATTGTTGAATGTTGTGACAGCTTTGTTTCACGTGAAGGACATTTTAATAGCGACTGCGTGGGAGTGGGAGGGGGGGATGCTTTAATGCAAGATTATGATACAGCACCTCGTGTGGTCTTAAAGGCGCTCGCTTGCAGTCAGTCCGCTGACTTGGAACACGAAGAGGTGGAGCTACCATGATGATGATGATGATTGAAGTGGGTGACACCCGCAGCGCAAAGGAAGTGTTTTGCTGCTGTTGTTGTTATAGGCAGTATATAAAGTAGGTCCCTAATGGAGGTAGGCGAAACAAGTCAGGGGTTGAAGTTTGCGACCCAGTGATGGGGACTCGGGGGAGGGGGGCATCACGGACAGATGCAGCCACGTTGACGGTAATCGTCGTGGTGCTGTGCGCGTGTGATGCCTCCAGGCGTGACACTCACGAATCTCACGGGCGTGAGACGCAGTGCCCTTTAACGGACGCGGCGGTGTCTTCAGCTGGTCTCACGCTGCTCTTAATCTCACCAGGGCCAGCTTCGTCACGGTCGTTAGCCTGAGTGGTGTACATAATTTATACGCACGCATGTACATGCATGCACGTGGTTGATGCATTAGATGCGTGGTATGAACAATACATGTTATTTTGTACGGAGCACGTATGCACACGCATGCATGTGCATATACCCAAAGGCAAAGATGCCTCGTATAGCCTTAACATACTTTTGGGGCAAGTGTTGTTGGTGAGACCCTAATGAAGCCAGTATGAACACACGAGGGGGGGGGGGGGTGGGTTGCCAGCACCATGCCCGGCCGCCTTTGTCTCGCGAGTGGTGATGTTTACACAGGCCGAGTCTACCTAGGGGAGGACCAGGCCAGGATCGGTTAAAATATTCACCACTCATTTCGGTTCCGAGGTGGGAATGTAACTCTGGTGGTGGCCAGGTTGGTGGCGCGGTGCGCTAACCACTGCACCACAGCTCCCCACACATGTATAGCCACTCGTCTTAGAACACACACGCATGTACGTACAGCATGGGACGTGTTCTACCACATAATGCGTACGGACATGTAGGTCATTTGTGCATCGTCTCAACATGTTACATGAACACATGTATTTTTGTACCTAATGTATGTTACAAACACAGTGCAATGTAATTAACTATTTAACAATATGCTGTAATGCATGCATATGTATTCATTGGTTCATGCATCAAACGGATAGAAGGGCTGGGAAGCTTTGAAGGAATGAAGCTTTGAAGGAATAATATTTGATTTGGTGTGTGAGTGCAGTTGTGTGTGGTGTGAGAGAGCGGTGGTGCAGCGGTTAGCCCACCGCGCTACAAACTTGGTGATAGCAGTTCAATTCTCACTCGCGACAGACACCAGTGGCGATTCTCTGAACCGGTCCTGGGACTCCCCTACGTGAACTCGGCTTGAAATGAGTACCTGGTGCAATGTTTTGAATATCGCCGCTAGGGAGACAAAGGCAGCCGAGCGTGGTGCTGGCTCACAGCACTCACCCTGACAGTCTGAGGCTGCATGGGGGATCGTCGTGTATGAGCGTGTGCACGGAAGCCTGCTCAAGCAGATCTTGGCAGTGCATTCTGGGTGTGCGAATCCCTTGCAAGCGTGGTGTGCATGCATGTATATACATGGCGTGCATGTATATACATGTATATACATGCACGCCGCTGTATTGGTGTGCAGCTGTATCTGCATCTGCGTGTGTGAGAGTGAGAGGGCACCTGACCTGTTAATGGGTCGCCGCTCATTGTGCGTGGCATCTGAGATGGCCCTCCCGATTTTCGCCGTGTCAAGTGTCCGGTGGTTCCGTCAACACCGGAGGCATCCATGGTGTGACGACGCCCGGGTTTTGGCGAGGGTGGGCCTGCTGCGTCCTGCTGTCATTTTCATTGTCGAAAACACATCGGTTATTCCGTTCTCCGACAGACGAACACGCGGCCAATGCATTCTCCTAATACTGCTGTTCGCGCACAAGTATACCACAGTTCAATGCTACTTTGGCTTTGCTTGCTATCAACATACTGCTTGGAGACTGATGCAGCGCAAAGCCAATTGGTGGAATTATATAAGCAACAAAAACAATGCGCCAATCCATGACATGGAGGGATTTTAATCCAGTTTTTAAACGTAATCAAAGGAAAACTAATTATGGATATTAATGTATACTTTTCCTGCTTTCCAACGTGCATTTGTCATTGGAATTACTCTCCAGCAGTGAAATCGGGTCGTGGCAGGCGCACAGGGAGCAGTTCATCCGTAGGCGATGATGGGGAAAATGACGATCTGATAGTGACTCTGCCAGCTTTGTGTCTCCAGCTTTTGAGCAACCCCTTTGATCAATTCGTCCATTATTCTACAGGATGCGTGCCCAACAGCAACACAATGTCATACTAAACTTGTGATAAAATTGGATAATGCCCCCATCCATTATGGACAGACAGCGCTCACGAAAAAACGCTTTCAAGCTTAGGAAGGAATGTGTTTAAAACTGACATTGACGTACCAGCTACAGGACACTGCTACCATTGCAGTACTGTTAATGAATTATGCACAGCCCCGTGTTACTGCACTGCTGGATGAAGGCATAGCGGTGGATATTCGACCATACTTCACCTTGCTGGTTCGTGTGGGTAGGTGGGGATGGGAAAGGTTGCTTTAGATATCACTGACCACTAATTTTAGCCGTGACTCAAAATCAAACTCGGGTCACTGTGTTCGTAGTGGTGTGAGCTACCCACTACGTCACCCCACCACCCACCGCTATTACATTCCTGTACTTCTCAGTGCCCTCTGCGATGTGTGCTTCCGAGACGAGCATGGATGGGTCCCCATCATGCGTGACATGTTGTGATGTCGCCAGGGGTAATGGGGCTCGAACCTTGTGGCTGAAGGTGTGAAGTCTCTAGCGGGGCTGTGACATTACCAGCGGGCACTGTCGTGGAGTGTGTGGAAAGAACAAAGATTAATAATAATATTATACAACCCTGTGTAAATGTCCATACTGCGTTGGTTGTGGCGGTTGTTTACAAGTTCAAATTCTGGTGGGTAGTTTATTCGGCCCATCATCCCTCCGTGGTCACGACAACGTCAGTGCCTAATTGGTTGTCCTATGTAACGCCTCGTCCCTGCCATAGGAACGTCGAATTCCCACCACTGGCTCACTTTTGCATTTTTTCTTTCTCGGCGACATAAGATGTCACACGCGCCAGTAGTTTAGAACGCTCAATAAGTGTGCCCGTCAGTGATCACCGAGTGAGGTTGGCGCACAGAGTTGGGCCATGTGACCAGCACCCACGATGGTCTGACTCCCGTTTGCCTGCCCATTTACGATGTCTACGACCAACACATTCATCCAACCAATCGTTTTACGGGTGTTGAAGTGCGTCGAGACAATAGACCAACCGGCCTGTTTGCTAATGGGGTGATTCAAGACAAACAAACTGGCCTCTTACGGGGGGGGGGGGGGGTGACAGGGGGATCTCAGGGAAATAAACGGTACTAAAAGCCGAGTTAGGCTCCCTTTTAATCAGAAAGATGACCTTTTAAAATAACACTATCATTTTTTTTAATGAGCATATAAGAAACTCATAAACGTGACGCGCATTTCATAATAATCGCAGATACAATGGTGACAGGTCACTACATTTTTTTATTTTTTGAGGTTGTTAGGGTTACAGCCGTCATTATTTTAACATTTTACAAAATGCTTTCAGAAAGAGGGGTCCGAGGGCACAACTCCACAAATGCTTTGTAAAGTATAATTACGAGGAACCTCGCTGACTTGTTGAAAATTAAGATAAAAAAATGACAAGTAGTTTACGCAATTAGACGAGTGAAATTTAAAGAGGTTTCCCACCACAAGGGCTGTTAGCGAGCACCTATTAATGCCTGGTACAGTATGTGCCCTGAGTGGATCGTACCAATGACACAAAACATCATATGATTCTTACCCGCTTCTTTGCTAATGCCCCATTAAAAATAAATTCTATATCTTTAAAAAAGCTTTTGAAGTACTCTCCCATTAAAATACAAATTTAATGTTTTATTTTATTATTTGCACAATCGTCGTGCTCTATCTATTTAAGGTTTCTGTAACTTAATTTGAAATTGTTCTGTGACCAGTCGAAATATAATCTCACCGAGCCGGCTTGTGCGCCAAGGGAATTTACTATTTAACATTGTTTGATGTTGGCGCAACATTATCGATTCCTCCACGTGACGCAGTGCTTTTTTTGCGCTGATTTCTATTTGTTGAAATTCAGTGCTTTTTGTTAGTTCTCCTCTTGTCATTTTGTGTGACCCGGCTTACTCTTGCAGATGCGAGTCGCACGCATCTCTTGTTTTCACCTCGTGAAACAAAACAAGCTTGAAATCTTAAAATTGCGTGGCGGAGCCAGTATGAGTGCTGTTTGTGAGCACCTATTAAGGCCAGCATTGCGCAAGCGGGGGGTTGGGTGGCCCAGCCCCCACCTCTGGCCACATTTTAATATCCCCAGTGCTGATGCTAATACGACCACACCAGCCACTCATTTTCGGCTGAGCAAACCTAGGGGATGCCCAGGTCGGCGTCACATAAACGTGTCACGGTATTTGTACGTGCATCGATGTGTTTGCGTGTGTGCGAGGGTCTGGAGACGTTTGCGAAGGCGTGCGAGCAGCTAGGAGCTGTGGTTTGCCCCCTCCGCTGTGAACCCAGCCACCTGAGTGCAATTACCCATCTGTGGCTGGAGTCGGTGAAAAGCGATCTCTGAACTGATGCTGTTCCTGTGACCCCCAATAGGTCAACGCGGCCTTCAGGTGAGCGTGGTCCTGTATGGCCACACCACTGCCTCGTGCGCTGTTCCGGCATTAACGCACACCAACAGTCTCCAGGCTATGCGGGGGGGATCTTTGTCTTCGTGTCTGCATTCATTAGCAGATAGCAAGATCCGTTGGTAAGAGAGAGAGAGGGTGTGTGCACGTGCGTGCGTGCATGCATTTGTCCTATTTTCTAATGGCACAAACCTCATCCACAAAGTGCATTCGCAACAGAATTTATTATTCTTTTTTTTCTCTCTGTGCCTACGAAGCGTAAAGTCTTACCCGGCAACACAGAATAAACACGGCTAAATCAAAGGCCTCTACCACAGCAACACCCACTCATTTTGCACCTCAAGTGAGACCATGCCCCAAAGACTCACCGGTAAAATGTGGGGAGGTGCCTTTTTTGTCTCTGCCTCTTAAGCACGTCTTAAATCATGGGGTTAAAAGGAAAAGTATCATAACAATGACACGGCATGTTCTGTACCATTACACGTCTGTACGTGTGTTCCGGAAGCCTTGAGAAGTATCTATTCTTATTATTGTTGGCACTTGCGTTTTTTAAAAGATGCTGCTTACTTTCAACGATTATAAAACAATTTTTTATAGCTTTGACATCATGATGGGGTGAATTGTCCATTCGGCACTCTCGTGGTGAGCAGTTGTGAACCCTCATTGTGTTAGAGAATAGGCGCTGGATTACGATGTCACGAAACTATCGCTGAAGATTCTTCAACAGGCCTTACATTACCTCTGATTAGCACGGCTGCCTACGTACGGTGCAAAAGAGTTTCAACATACAACTGCATTCACTTTGTTGGCAAAGAGTATCGGCGGTTTTGCAATCGCATGGAGATATTTTAATCGAGCTGGGAAATGGAGAATTCGGTGGCACGGTGCATGCAACGTGGAGGCTTTTGTGCAGAAGTTGATGACCAGGCGGCTCCTACTTCTTCATATCTGCAGATGTAGATGCAGGGGGGAAAAACTACAATTTGACATCCAGGTGGTCAAGCCAGATAACCACATCAGGAGTAGCAGAGTGTATCGCTGTGATGTCTGCTTCGTGTTTGTGGATCGGGCATTGCGTCGTTATGCGTTGTATGGTCTGGAGAGTTTCCATGCGTGCATCATGTATCAGGCATTCTGCCATGGTTTGTGCAGATGCAGTTTAGGGTGGTCCATGAGCTTAGTGGAAGATCAAAACCAGGGATCTTCTGCGTTGGGTATTTCACAATGTTTAGAAGTGTCTGTGAGTTCTATTGCACTCCATTCATCTTCTCAAGCTACATAGAGGTTGAATTTGCATTGTTTAAGGGTAAGCGCATGGGTCCAAAAGGGCTTGTGCGACTTCAAGCGATGACGTGGGAGGTTATTGAGGCCCTCATAAAGGCGAGCTGTGGGAACCTGGATTCGAACAGCTGTGCCGACTCGGCGTGCGTGGTGAGGTGCGGTGGTCTCACTACAAGTAGCGGCCATGCGTTGAACTAGAGGGAGACTGCCAAGCACGGAGAATATCAGTGATCGATCACACCAACCTGTGACCGACAACACTAACCCCGTGAACTCAACAACGGCAACCACAATTTGCCACAACGTGCGTGCCAGGCTAGGCGCACTTTCAGGTCACGTGAAGTGTCAAGCCGCGCTGGTTTGGAGGCCATTGGGACAGACCCAGATGTTATAGGTTAACTGCCTGGGATGACTGACAGATAGAACATCTGTGTCCCTAAATGTGCCAACAGTTGGCACTACTTTCATCAGCCCTGTAACCATCTGTGACTTGCAAACCAACATAAGCACCATGCCCTACCACCTTTGTCTCCCCGGTGCTGATATTTACACACTGCACCAGGGACTTGTTTAAGGCTAAGTCGACCTAGGGGAGAGAAATAATGGTTCAGGTATAGTCACGGATGTTGCCATGTTCGTAGCACAGTGCGCTCACTGCAACTACTGCTCTCCATACAATAAAAAGACAAAGATTCCTCCCAATATAGCCTTAATAGTCTGTTGAGCAAGTGCTGTTAGTGACCACTTAATGAAGGCCAGCACAGCACAGGAGGGGTGGGTGACCAGCACCACACCTGGCCACCTTTGGTTCCCTCCTTGTAGGGATGTTTACGCATCGCACCAGGTACTTGTTTGAGGCTCTGTTGACCTAGGGGAGGCCCAGGACTGGTTCAAATAATCGTCACTCTTGTTTGCTGTGAGCGGGAATCAAACTCGGGTCCCGGGTTTGTAGCATAGCACGCTAACCACTGCGCCACGGCTCCCCAATATACACGCCTGCTCGCACAGCAGCGCACAGACACATTCACAGGACAAAAAGATCGGACTCTTTAGCCAGAGGGGACTGCAAGTGCTGTCAGCATTCGCTTATTAATTTAGTAGCCAAGTCAAAATAAAAATGTGTCTCTGTTCAAATGGGTATGGGAAGGTTTTCGTTTCCCATTAACGGCCATGCACCAGTGTTTGACATTTCCACATTCCTATGGCAGGAGCCAGCCTCTCCATTGGACTGCCACTGATACATTCGCATAGAGCGAGACTCAATTTATTGACCCCCACCAAAAAAGATGGTGGCCTGAGTTTGAGCCTCGATCCGTGGGCTTGGAACAATGTCATTGATTAAAGTCGATTGTTACTCCGACGAGAGAGCATACAGACGTACTCGGGAAAATTAAGAGCACGTTCTGTCTGGACTTCTTAAAGCGATATAGCTCCTTTTTCAGAAGCGACCCAGCCACAAATGATAGCTCAACGAAGTGGCTTATCATGTGGAAATGTATAGCAGGCAAATGCTAGAAACGCATGATGTTGAATACTAATGTGGAGGGAAAAACCGGAGGACCCGGAGAAAAATCCACGCAACAACGGGGAGATAGAACGTGCACACTCTAAATATACAGGTGTCGGGATCGGAATCGAACCCACAACCTCCTGTATACCAGGCAAGGTCGTTAAGATCTCGCCACCGTGGGGGGATGTCAAACATCAACCACTGGACGTGACATATAAACAGTTGTTATGGGTAAGGGAAGATATCGTCGAAACGATGCTTTTCCAACCGTAACGATTCAACCTCAGGCCGTTTGGACAACCAATCTGGCGGCCTTTGAACTCCTGCCTGTCCACACACCCGCCTGATTGCCATTTGTTATTTGTATTGTTCTGATCCATGATTTGTGCTGCATGTGCTGATGTGAACGTTTGGACTAATGGAGAAAGCGAACACGTAAACATGGGACGAAAGTACGGGAGTAACCATACGAAAATAGATGGTTAAACATGTGATCAACGCATTGATGGATTGCTGAATTGAAACCTGAGCCTGAATTGTGAATATCCATTCCTCACGAAAAGTGGTTGGCTGAATCATCACATCACCATCGATCGGGGATTTAATTTCACAACCTTCTGACTCGTTTTGAGTCGCGCATTCTGCAACCCGGCTCTGCTAATATCATGCGCGCAAAAAAAGCAGCAGGTGTTGCCATTCAGCAGTAGATAGAGCATACCTGGCAGTGGCGACCAATGGGGCGGATGATGCAGGCAACTTTAGAATAAAGACAGCGGTTCCCCCTTCTACCCAGCGAGTGAATTGTGGGTCACCGAGCGAAAAATCTTGGCGGAGCGCATCTCGTAATTGTCCACACGCTGCCAACCGAGAAGGCCCCCCCCCCCCCCCCCCGGTTCGCTTTGCGAGGAAGCAGCAGAGGCGGTGGAGGCAGTGTCCGTTCCAAAGCTTGGCTAAGCACAAAGAGCAATCAAATGCTGAAACGGCACGAAACGGTGGCTATGCATTCGGCATGAATAACGACCCAAGGCCGCTTGGAAAAAAAAAATATTTCGCTGCTGCCATAATTGTTTTTGTTTTACCGGACGTCTCCCGCGTTTGCACGGCAGCGTTCACCCTTTTTTGTGATGCGTGCGGGTCTCGGCCATCGATCGGCCGTCGCTGCTTTCCGCATCGCGACACGTCCTGCCCAAGCCCACTTGCGTTCCTTAGCAGTCAAAACGATGTGTGCTTTTTGTAACCTGTGAACCTTTCTCTAATCCATCATATCCACGTGTTCCTCCATTCTATCCCATCCCTCCACTCCCCCCCGTGTAATTCCATGCTTCTGTGTGCACCAATGGGTGGTTTTTGTTCCATTTTCTTCGTCAGATGTCCACGTGTCCCACCCATAAGTCGTAGCTGGTTGTACACACTGTTTAAACGTGTCATCCTTTTTAGATAGATGATTTGGTGGTGCTGCTGCTGCATTGGCAGTGGTGGACAAAGCACGATGAGCCCACACAAAAACTCAACACATTTGTCAGTAACACTGTGGCCCTAAAAAAATACGTACATAATTCATACGTAATGTATGTAAAATGTATATATGTCAGATGACATTTCGGGCAATGGCTCATCTTCATAACACATGTATCGCCTACATTGGTTCCTTTTCAGGCCACACTGTTCTTGGCGGATGCGATTTTTTTTCTTATTTTGACGTAATTGGTACCTCCATGTTCTTTCGGATTTTTTTTTTTAATCTCCGTTTCCCAAAGGCACTCCAAACTGCACTTATCTTGCCTTCGTTGGATCATTTTATCACAATCAAAATCCGAATATTTATTCATACTGGAGGAATCCGATGATCCTGGTCCACCTCCGTGAACTCCCCGAGGTGTGAATAAATCATACTGCTGTATTCCTCTTGTGTCCCTCCAACCGACATCTCTAATAATTATTCGTCAGTCTCGTTGTTGCGCGTGACTTTTGTTTTGTTCATGGTTACCTTTTACTACTGTAGGTTCTTCTAACAAGAGCTTAATATCGTGCAAAAAAGCGTGGAGAGATCGTTGGCGTCGGAGCTAGATTGAGCGACAGAAAGAGGGACACGTTACGTGGGTAATCGGGTTGTATTGTTGAGTCCGTTCTGCGTGAAGGACTCCAGACAGATGGAGAGGGGCAGCGGACCGGAACTTTACTGTTAAGAACATCACCGGGTGTTTGGCAGGACACGAGGCTCGGAAAGATGATGGCCGACTATTGAGAGTTGATGGTGGAGAGTTGATGGTTGAGAGTTGATGGTTGAGAGTTGATGGTTGAGTTGATGGTTGATAGTTGATGGTGGAGAGTTGATGGTTGAGAGTTGATGGTTGAGAGTTGATGGTGGAGAGTTGATGACCGATGATTGAGAGACGATGGCCGATGGTGAAGAGTTGATGGTGGAGAGTTGATGACCGATGGTGGAGAGTTGATGGTGGAGAGTTGATGGTGGAGAGTTGATAACCGATGGTGGAGAGTTGATGGCCGATGGTGGAGAGTTGATGACCGATGGTGGAGAGTTGATGGTGGAGAGTTGATGGTGGAGAGTTGATGGTGGAGAGTTGATGGTGGAGAGTTGATGACCGATGGTGGAGAGTTGATGGTGGAGAGTTGATGGTGGAGAGTTGATGGTGGAGAGATGATGGTGGAGAGTTGGTGGTGGAGAGTTGATGGTGGAGAGTTGATGGTGGAGAGTTGGTGGTGGAGAGTTGATGACCGATGGTGGAGAGTTGATGGTGGAGAGTTGATGGTGGAGAGTTGATGGTGGAGAGTTGATGGTGGAGAGTTGATGGTGGAGAGTTGATGGTAGAGAGTTGATGGTGAAGAGTTGATGACCGATGGTGGAGAGTTGATGGTGGAGAGTTGATGGTGGAGAGTTGATGGTGGAGAGTTGATGGTGGAGAGTTGATGGTGGAGAGTTGATGGTGGAGAGTTGACCGATGGTGGAGAGTTGATGGTGGAGAGTTGATGGTGGAGAGTTGGTGGTGGAGAGTTGATGGTGGAGAGTTGGTGGTGGAGAGTTGATGGTGGAGAGTTGATGACTGATGGTGGAGAGTTGATGGTGGAGAGTTGATGGTGGAGAGTTGATGACCGATGGTGGAGAGTTGATGGTGGAAAGTTGATGGTTGAGAGTTGATGGTTGAGAGTTGATGGTGGAGAGTTGATGGTGGAGAGTTGATGACCGATGGTGGAGAGTTGATGGTGGAGAGTTGATGGTTGAGAGTTGATGGTTGAGAGTTGATGGTTGATAGTTGATGGTGGAGAGTTGATGGTTGAGAGTTGATGGTTGAGAGTTGATGGTTGAGTTGATGGTTGATAGTTGATGGTGGAGAGTTGATGGTGGAGAGTTGATGGTTGAGAGTTGATGGTTGAGAGTTGATGGTGGAGAGTTGATGACCGATGATTGAGAGACGATGGCCGATGGTGAAGAGTTGATGGTGGAGAGTTGATGACCGATGGTGGAGAGTTGATGGTGGAGAGTTGATGGTGGAGAGTTGATAACCGATGGTGGAGAGTTGATGGCCGATAGTGGAGAGTTGATGACCGATGGTGGAGAGTTGATGGTGGAGAGTTGATGGTGGAGAATTGATGGTGGAGAGTTGATGACCGATGGTGGAGAGTTGATGGTGGAGAGTTGATGGTGGAGAGTTGATGGTGGAGAGATGATGGTGGAGAGTTGGTGGTGGAGAGTTGATGGTGGAGAGTTGATGGTGGAGAGTTGGTGGTGGAGAGTTGATGACCGATGGTGGAGAGTTGATGGTGGAGAGTTGATGGTGGAGAGTTGATGGTGGAGAGTTGATGGTGGAGAGTTGATGGTGGAGAGTTGATGGTGGAGAGTTGATGGTGGAGAGTTGATGGTGGAGAGTTGATGGTGGAGAGTTGATGGTGGAGAGTTGATGGTGGAGAGTTGATGACCGATGGTGGAGAGTTGATGGTGGAGAGTTGATGGTGGAGAGTTGATGGTGGAGAGTTGATGGTGGAGAGTTGATGGTGGAGAGTTGATGGTGGAGAGTTGATGGTGGAGAGTTGATGGTGGAGAGTTGGTGGTGGAGAGTTGATGGTGGAGAGTTGATGACCGATGGTGGAGAGTTGATGGTGGAGAGTTGATGGTGGAGAGTTGATGACCAATGGTGGAGAGTTGATGGTGGAAAGTTGATGGTTGAGAGTTGATGGTTGAGAGTTGATGGTGGGAGAGTTGATGGTGGAGAGTTGATGACCGATGGTGGAGAGTTGATGGTGGAGAGTGATGGTGGAGAGTTGATGGTGGAGAGTTGATGGTGGAGAGTTGATGGTGGAAAGTTGATGGTAGAGAGTTGATGGTGGAGAGTTGATGGTGGGGAGTTGATGGTGGAGAGTTGATGGTGGAGAGTTGATGGTGGAGAGTTAATGGTTGAAAGTTGATGGTAGAGAGTTGATGGTGGAGAGTTGATGACCGATGGTGGAGAGTTGATGGTGGAGACTTGATGGTGGAGAGTTGATGGTGGGGAGAGTTGATGGCCGATGGTGGAGAGTTGATGGTGGAGAGTTGATGGTGGAGAGTTGATGGTGGGGAGTTGATGGTGGAGAGTTGATGGTGGAGAGTTGATGGTGGAGAGTTGATGGTGGAGAGTTGATGGTGGAAAGTTGATGGTGGAGAGTTGATGGTGGAGAGTTGATGACCGATGGTGGAGAGTTGATGGTGGAGAGTTGATGGTGGAGAGTTGATGGTGGAGAGTTGATGACCGATGGTGGAGAGTTGATGGTGGAGAGTTGATGGTGGAGAGTTGATGGTGGAGAGTTGATGGCCGATGGTGGAGAATTGATGGTGGAGAGTTGATGGTGGAGAGTTGATGGTGGAGAGTTGATGGTGGAGAGTTGATGGTGGAGAGTTGATGTCGATGGTGGAGAGTTGATGGTGGAGAGTTGATGGTTGAGAGTTGATGACCGATGGTGGAGAGTTGATGGTGGAGAGTTGATGGTGGAGAGTTGATGGTGGAGAGTTGATGGTGGAGAGTTGATGGTGGAGAGTTGATGGTGGAGAGTTGATGGTGGAGAGTTGATGGTGAAGAGTTGATGACCGATGGTGGAGAGTTGATGGTGGAGAGTTGATGGTGGAGAGTTGATGGTGGAGAGTTGATGGTGGAGAGTTGATGGTGGAGAGTTGATGGTGGAGAGTTGATGACCGATGGTGGAGAGTTGATGGTGGAGAGTTGATGGTGGAGAGTTGGTGGTGGAGAGTTGATGGTGGAGAGTTGGTGGTGGAGAGTTGATGGTGGAGAGTTGATGACTGATGGTGGAGAGTTGATGGTGGAGAGTTGATGGTGGAGAGTTGATGACCGATGGTGGAGAGTTGATGGTGGAAAGTTGATGGTGGAGAGTTGATGGTTGAGAGTTGATGGTGGAGAGTTGATGGTGGAGAGTTGATGACCGATGGTGGAGAGTTGATGGTGGAGAGTTGATGGTTGAGAGTTGATGGTTGAGAGTTGATGGTTGAGTTGATGGTTGATAGTTGATGGTGGAGAGTTGATGGTTGAGAGTTGATGGTTGAGAGTTGATGGTTGAGAGTTGATGGTTGAGAGTTGATGGTTGAGTTGATGGTTGATAGTTGATGGTGGAGAGTTGATGGTGGAGAGTTGATGGTTGAGAGTTGATGGTTGAGAGTTGATGGTGGAGAGTTGATGACCGATGATTGAGAGACGATGGCCGATGGTGAAGAGTTGATGGTGGAGAGTTGATGACCGATGGTGGAGAGTTGATGGTGGAGAGTTGATGGTGGAGAGTTGATAACCGATGGTGGAGAGTTGATGGCCGATAGTGGAGAGTTGATGACCGATGGTGGAGAGTTGATGGTGGAGAGTTGATGGTGGAGAGTTGATGGTGGAGAGTTGATGACCGATGGTGGAGAGTTGATGGTGGAGAGTTGATGGTGGAGAGTTGATGGTGGAGAGATGATGGTGGAGAGTTGGTGGTGGAGAGTTGATGGTGGAGAGTTGATGGTGGAGAGTTGGTGGTGGAGAGTTGATGTTGGAGAGTTGATGGTGGAGAGTTGATGGCCGATGTTGGAGAGTTGATGGTGGAGAGTTGATGACCGATGGTGGAGAGTTGATGGTGGAGAGTTGATGGTGGAGAGTTGATGGTGGAGAGTTGATGGTGGAGAGTTGATGGTGGAGAGTTGATGGTGGAGAGTTGATGGTGGAGAGTTGATGTTGGAGAGTTGATGGTGGAGAGTTGATGGCCGATGTTGGAGAGTTGATGGTGGAGAGTTGATGGCCGATGGTGGAGAGTTGATGGTGGAGAGTTGATGGCCGATGGTGGAGAGTTGATGATGGAGAGTTTATGGTGGAGAGTTTATGGTGGAGAGTTGATGGTGGAGAGTTGATGGTGGAGAGTTGATGGTGGAGAGTTGATGGTGGAGAGTTGATGGTGGAGAGTTGATGGTGGAGAGTTGATGTTGGAGAGTTGATGGTGGAGAGTTGATGGCCGATGTTGGAGAGTTGATGGTGGAGAGTTGATGACCGATGGTGGAGAGTTGATGGTGGGAGTGATGTTGGAGTGGTGGAGAGTTGATGGTGGAGAGTTGATGGTGGAGAGTTGATGGTGGAGAGTTGATGTTGGAGAGTTGATGGTGGAGAGTTGATGGCCGATGTTGGAGAGTTGATGGTGGAGAGTTGATGGCCGATGGTGGAGAGTTGATGGTGGAGAGTTGATGGCCGATGGTGGAGAGTTGATGGTGGAGAGTTGATGGCCGATGGTGGAGAGTTGATGATGGAGAGTTGATGGTGGAGAGTTGATGGTAGAGAGTTGATGGTGGAGAGTTGATGGTGGAGAGTTGATGGCCGATGGTGGAGAGTTGATGATTGAGGCTTACAACAGCGAGGCAGGCAGAGGAGGGAAATACGCCTGAGGGGACGTTGATCACACACGCACGCACGTGGAGCCATGCCATCAACTGGTGTGCGGTCAGAGAGCATGTTTTTAGGCCAGCATCAACTACGGATTGATTGTTTTTCTATTTCTTTCCATAGTTTTATATTTTGTTACAAGAGAAATGTCCCAAACACGCACGGACCTACGTGGCCTATTAGTTTTTGCTTCTTGTGGCCCACCGTAGACAAGGTTAATTGATTCCTGTCGAGTGCTGCAGCATTGGCGCGGTGGGTGAGCTGTGTACGCTTGGCCAGACAAGGTAGAGCAGTCATTACTGACATAACCAACCGCGAAAATAACATTTCTGTTATGGCCTCAACTACGACGGGCGGCAACGTGCAATGCAGCGGCAGTCAACGGCATGATTTATAATTCCCCCCCCCCCCCATCATCCCGTCTGTATCGCTGCAGATTTCGTATCTGTGTTTCTCGCTGTAGTACCATTTTTTTTTTCTCCGTTCGTCAGCAACATTTTTGTTGTTGTTGGCCCAGCACGGTATGGATGTCCTCGATACAAATTGGGTTATCTGGGGGTAGAACCGCAGGCCGGTTTCTGCTGTTAATGGCCTGCTTGAATCCTGCCCCTCGCATCTGTTTTCCTTTCCCCACCCGCCCCTAATGATTTTGTTTAACTGAATACACATTTCATCATCAGCATCATCATCAAACATGATCAATTAACCGCTGGATGGCGATCAACTCACCAATGGTTGCTGGTTGAAACCCTGCCCATGGGCCACTGGGTGTAGATCTGTGACCATAACTTCACCATGCTGGTCGGTGCGGCTTGGCGAAGATTGTCACGGGAACACGGTCTGAATCGAGAGCATACGCATCAGGCGACATTGATGAATCTTCGCGGCGTGCATGCAGTACGATCTGACGGTCGCCGTTCGTCCTGCAGGCGACCGTTGTTCATTTTAAGAAACTTGCGCAGGAGCCATACATCCAGGTTGGATACGCACGGTGTGAAAGAAGTTCAACATTCACACGCGCGCGCACACACACACACACGTAACTTTGCACATCTTCCGCCACGGATGTTGCGAGGGAGCAGAGACGTCCGCATTAATGAATTCCATCTGCCACGAGAAGCCCCGCAGACACAATTCGAGGAAGAAAAAAAACACAGTCAAGGCAGTGGTGGCATAATTAAAAGAAATTCACTCATTTTGGCTCTCACGCACGGCAGTCGTCGATGATTCATTCGCTCACTTCTCTGTTCCTGCAGCATCGACCTCGGGTTCACGAACCGAGTGGCACTGTGACCTCTCTTCAATCAAGCCAGCAGCTCGTTAATGCCTGTTGCAAACGAGCCTCATTATCTTTAATTAGCAGCAGGCATAAGCCAAGGGCCTGCGGAGGCATAAGGGTGACTGTCGGGAGGGGGCTGTAGGGGATGGAGCGAGGCAGGAGAAGTGAGGCTTTGAGCTGGAGTTGGTGGCATTTGGGAGGAAATATATAAAGTGCTGTGTCCATATAAGTTTTCTGACCGAGGTGGTGCATAGCGATGTCCAACGTCATTAGCTCTGAGTTCAAATTTTAAAATCGGTGTCACCCGCTCAAACGAGCTACACGGCAGCACTCCCGTTAATGGGAGTGCTGCCAGGGGTGGACATTCCACATTTCCATGGCGGGAGACAGAATATGGGTAGGACAACTGCTATTGTATGTCAAAGAGTGGTGCTCCCTTTTTCAGCCGTGGGGGGGGGGGGGGAGGTATAAGAATATTATGACTCGGATTTGAAGACATTTAATTAATTTATTTGCCATACTGGAAAAACAACAGTTGCTCAACGGCGATTACCAATTGGCAAACATATTTGAAAGGCCACCTATCTTTTTTTGTCATCTGACATCAAAGGAAGGTTAGGATCAAGGTAAAGGGGTTTTCAAATACATAGAAATAAAATGACTGTCCTTATTTATTCAGGAAAGACACACCGAGTCACAGAACCCTTCTTTAGGATGGTCCTGCTGCTGCATTGGGTTTTTTTTTAAAGATGTTTTCAGCCAATTAATGATGAGTGTTTATGGATGGATGTTGAGGTTGTTTTGCACCGTACGTAGCCAACCACGCTAATCGACGGTGTAAGAACAACAAACTAAACACAACAAGCATTTCTAAAGAAATTCATTTTCAATCGAGATGATTAAAAAGTGCATAGCTCCAGTGGCTTCCTAACATTGGAAGGAAGAGCGTTCCAGACGGTCGCAGGAGCGCATCTGAAATTGTGCGATGCAGTGACCGTCTTTAATAACCCCCATCTCCACGGTGCTGTATTCCAGGCCGTGCACGATCGCCTCCCGTGGGCTCGCTGTCGGCTCGGACGGCTCTAGCCATCGCATATGACCACATCGCCCAGAATGTGCCTGATGATCTCATGAGGTCCCAGAAGCCTGGATGTGCAGCTCTCACGCACAGCAGGTTGTTAAAGGCTTTGGGGCTGCATGGTGGGGGCGCGGGGGGGGGGGGCAGTGCAGAAACAAGTATTGTTGTCTTGTACTTCTATGCTCCCCGCAATTCCCAACCCGCACTGACCAGCATGGTGTGGGGAAGCCCTCATCCCGCAGTGGATTGACCGAGGTCTGTACATGTGCACCTAGTTATCGCTTGCTTCCTTCGGCCAGCTGACCTCTAAAACCTGCTGTTAAAATCATCAAAAGATCACCATTGCCACCGTTTGGACATCAGTCTTGATTACCAACCTCTTGGGTCTCAGTAGCCTGCCCTCCTCCATGCTGCACGCATGCCCCACCCATCACAACCTCCGCCAGTCCTGCGAAGCTTTCCCACCGTGTTATGAACTTGCAAAGTTGCTTCCGCTATCACGATCTAAACGCTTTCTGTCCTCGGTTGCTGTTGGGCCTTAGACGTGCGGCGTTCCAGATCTGCCCTCACAGTATCCCACCAAATCTAGTCTCTAGTGTGTTGTCCTTCATCTGCACCTCCGATTGGCATGGCTGGCTACGTACAGGGCAAAATGTAGTTTTACATACATTCACACACGAGGTTCCCCCCTTGGCTGTCAGACTCGTGGAGACCATTCCAATGTCTGTTTAGGCAGTCGACCTTCTATTCTGCAAACATGCCCAACCTTGCACTATCCTGCCATGAAATATCCTAGCAACCGCTGCATGCATTTGGTGTCTTGTTAACGTCCAGCTCTTTGACCCATGCGGCAACACGGGCATTACTCCTCCCTCGCCATCACTTCTAAAGTGGTTTATGTTGTCCATGACGAAACGCACCCTGTGAATGCAATATCTATGTTGACATCTGTCTCTCACAGTCCCCTATGTGTTATGGCCATTACTAACGGAGTGAATTGGCAAACTTTCAAGCGCTACGCTTGGATTCTCCAATTTCATCTCCGCTAAATAACCAAACAAAGAGATTAACAAATAAACATTGTTAGGAACAATAGATTCACCTTTATTAATACGTGATTTTCATTCCACGTTTGTGCAAATATGGAATGCAAAGAATTCCCATAACTAATGTATCCACATGTTAATTCATATGCATCAGTCATGTGCCGACTGTTTCAAAGCTTGCCCCCAAAAGTTTGAGTTGACATTCTTTTTCAAGGAGAAAGATTTGTATATTGGGGGGGGGGGGGGGCGAGTGGTGGGTGCAGCAGTTAACACGCTGTTGCGAAGTTGGTGGTCTGAGTTTAATTCTAGATTTGAAGCTTTCGTGACTGCAAGGATTCATATTCTTAGGTTTTTTCGGTAAAGTCACGTAGGTAGTTACCGGTGATGGCTAACATGACTTACCCTCACTAACCATCATGGTAAGGTATGTAGAGTCACTAATTCAGCAGTGCCTTCATAAAAGTATCTTTGTATTCACGGTTAATCTGCCTGGGTGGTACGGTGTTTAGGGTCGATCTCGCAATCAGAATTAATGAGTTCAACTCCCAGTTAAAGTTGACTCAGCCTGTAATCTCTCAAAACGTCAACAAAATACATTTTACTTTAATAATAAATCAACAGCGGTTGTTCTATGGATAGACTGGTTCCTGACAAAGGCATGTGGAATTTGCAACATTAATTCTATACCAGCAATGGAAATACGCATCGCCTAATGCTCATTCAGGCACGAGACACTGTGTAGCTTCTGTTTGTGGCTAAAACTGAATGTGGGAAAATCTAATTTGGTTAAAGTCCATTTTTCAAAGAAGGTGGTGGTGATGACAACATTCTCTGGAACTGGCTGATTTTCCCAGTGCGATACAACGTGTCAGGGATCAGCCCTGCATGACGATATCACAGCTATTTCTGACATCGCTTCTATCGGCTTCCCTCGCAACAAAAGCAGATTGCAACAACATCAAAGCCGTCACGCTCTCCCTGTCCAGTGGTGCACAAGCACGAATAACAAAAACGCAACACTTCTGTGATTAACGCGGCTCTCAAATAAAACAATCCGCTGTATATAGTAGTGACGCTCTCTCATTGGAAGGAGATGATCTGACACCCTACGGCAGAGAGATTATCTGCTGTGAAGTAATCCCATTGTCTGAAAAACAATGCCTATTATTCGCCTTTTTGGGGCTTTGTTATTGACAAGGCGCGTGATCCGTTGTTGATGACGGTAGCCGTTTGTCTTTGAGGCTATGTTAGTGTTGGTTTCACTGTGGCTCGTTGCTCCAATGTATTTATACTTTTGTTTTGCCAGGCTAGGCCACGTTCGATGAAAAACTAAATGTGCGCAATGGGTATTCTTTTATCATTCGTGAATAAATTAGTTGGGATGGAGAAACAACTCAACGCGTTTTGAAATCCATAAATATGCCCTGTTGTTGTTGTTTGAATACGCCCTGTTGTTGTTAGAATGCGACATGTCATTTTACAAAACATAATTGTTTTTTTTCTTCAATAGCCAACACTGGCATCATGCAATGTAAATTGCACACTTTTTTTTACACTAGGGCACTAATTGGAACTTTAATTGGACG
Organism: Lethenteron reissneri; assembly: GCF_015708825.2. NCBI lineage: Eukaryota > Metazoa > Chordata > Hyperoartia > Petromyzontiformes > Petromyzontidae > Lethenteron > Lethenteron reissneri. The sequence continues at coordinate 4,420,989 of NC_083822.1, forward strand.
GAATCCACGGCATTAAACATATTCGCCGTGTGCTAAATACATTAATTGAATTAAATACAAAGGACTTATGCAATTGTTATCATCCTCGTGAGTACGAATTTTTTTTTGGAATGACAATGACTTTTTTTCTGCTGTCAAGTTTGCAAACATCCCTTTGGTTATAATAAATGGGATTAGCTAGAACAAAAAAATCGTACATTGGAAACTCTGTAAATGGTGACCATACTGAGACAATCAACTTTGCTTTTAGAATAATGGGTGAGCAGAAACTTCGATTAAAGCCAGGATCCGAACAATGCTTGCCGAGTCTTCCATGGTTACACTGTGAATTACAATTGTACTGACACAAAGACAAAGATCCTCCATATAGCCTTAACAGACTGTTGAGGTAAGTGCTGTTAGTGAGCACCTATGAAGACCGGCACGGCACACGAGGGGGTGGGTGGCCAGCACCACGCCCAGCCGCCTTTGTTTCCCCAGTGGCGATGTTTACACACCGCACCAGGTACTCTTTTTGAGGCTGAGTCAACCTAGGGGAGGCTCAGGGCCAATTCAGATAATCATCAACAGTGTTGACCATGAGCGCGAATCAAACTCGGGTCCCTGGGTTCGTAGCGCAGCGTGCTAACCACTACACCACCACTCCCCCCCACACACACAGGTCTTGCAGAGATTTCACAAAAAAATTTCTTACCCGGTTTGATCCAGTAATTGGGCCTGAACCGCAGGCTCCAGGTCTCCTAGACCATGTAATGTCCCAATCCATCTAATGGCATTCAACAACAATTAAAAGACCGTTAAAATGAAAGCTATGATACAAACAGATGGGTTACATTTTGAGAATGGAGTTCTCAAAATTTACCCAAACATAAAACAACATATGTGTGCAGTCGCAAAGCTAATCAGACATATATTTGTAATGTGAATTTTGAAAAGGCTAACAGTGAACATAATCTGTACGTTTTGATTTGTGTAACTTTAATAGTGCAGTTGGTATGGGTATCTAATTTACATCAAAACAGAGATAATACAATTTACCTTCCTGTCACGTCTTTTATTTGGCATTTATAAAGAGATTAGTTTTTAAGATCTCATTTAGTCAGGAAATTGTATATGACTGGGATAATTGCAATTCAAGGTCACACAGATAAGGCCAATATGGGCCTCTCTTTCATATAACAAAAAACCCTAACACGTTCATCGATAACAATGTGGCATCAAAAGGAAACAAATCTCCATAGGCGATGTTTTGGGCACTGGCCCTTCCATCCATTAAGCATGTCCATTAATAAACGCGCCATTCTTATAACCTAGGTGTACACGAGTGCACTCTCGTGTAGCTGCAGAGCTTGTGATCTTGAAACGATCACCTCCCAAACCAGGATGAACTCGAGCCCCACCACCATCACAATCTTCATCATCGAATTAGTAAGTCATCAAAATTGTTATCCTGATAAATGGTCATCATGATCATCATTATAATTATCATAACGATCGTTATCATTTCATTCCCATCATCATTGTCTCCATCATCAACACCGTGATAACCATCATTTCTTCGGTGTTGGTAAACCGAGCACAGCCTGGTGAGGCTGTGTGCCACTTGGTGAAAGGAGGTCAACAATAATGTCCATGTGGATAGACTTGCTCCCTTCGTAGGAAGGTGGAATGTCTACATCTGCTAAAGGCCGCTAATTGAAATGTGCACTGGTGTGTGTTTATTATATACTAAAGCACAGCAAGTTGTTACAGTAGGGGACACAGGTGGTGCATCAGCCAGTCATCTCGGTCATCTCGGTCAGTCGACCCGTGGCACCTGGGTCTGCCCCGTGACCTCCTGCCAGCGGGCGTTCGACACTTCACGTGGCCTCAAGGTGCACATGGCCTGGCACAAGCGTCGTGGTGACGTCACCGCCACTTAGTGGCGAATGGCGGTTGTTGTTGTTGTTTATTGGCACATGGGGATATGCTTGGTATCTTTGTATCTCCTCGACTAATACGCTTGTCGGAGAAAATGCTTTCAGAATAACAAAACCGTCCCGGCAAAAGCCACGTCCACTTAACAAAATAAATATACAGTAATCCTCTTATCTAATACTAAACAACATGTTTTAAAATCCATAAGCCTATGAGCTTCGCAGGCCAATGTTATAAAGAAGTATTTATGAAAACAAGTATACTCCAGGACTAGCTTTTACGATGCTGGGTATCATAAGCAGGGTCAGGGGACCATGTAGAATATAGAACGTGATGGCCGATCCACAAATACCGAGGAAACTTCACAGCGGGACACTCCGCTCTCCTGACGCGCTCGCCTGGCTCGAACACCTGAATGTGGCATCGTCGTGAGTCGTCGCTCTGCATTGACATCCGCCATACGAGAGGACAAGAAGACGGCGAGGAAGGGTCAGCCTTTTTGTACAAAGACGCCCCATATATAGCCACGTAGCAGACTGTGGAAGGCAGTTGCCGGCACGGCGTTTGAGGGGAGGGGTTGGCTGTGTCCAGCGCCATACCTTTTGCCGCCCAAGCGCCGATGTTGACAACGCTGAGTCAACGTTAGGGGACGCCCGAGGTCAGATTGATATATCCACCGCTGAGTGAGATAGTCACGATGGAATTGAGCAGGAATCGAACTCGGCTAGCCGATCGGCCTATTGACTAAGATTAGGTGTAATCCAGTGGCGCCGGTAAATCCCAGTGCTTCGCACTTGGGATTGAATGATTTCCTCCGGAGATCAGCGCTTTGCTATGAGATCATTAACCCGCTGGGGTGCGAGATCACCAGGCGACGGCAGTAGAGCAATGAATTCTTGAATCTATCCGTTCGTATTTTTTTAGGGTTATTTCTTCGTATGTGTGGGTCTTCCTCTGGCGTGCCAAAAACACGTCTTAGAAAAAATAAGTCGTTCAAACTTGCACCGAGTCTTCGTGAGACTTAGTGAGGCTTTCCTGGACAACACGCGAATATGATCGTCGCACCATATGCAACGGTGGAAGTTGTGCAGTGTTGAGAATCATTACAGCGCCTCATGCCACTCTCAGTTCTTAAGAGCAAGCCAATTAACGAGCTGGAAGGCAGGTGCTCCTGCTCCCAAGACGCGATGAGACAACGTATTGTATGAAGGTAATGGCACAGCCCTATGCTTGCTTGCTCGTACATATGCTGGCAGAAGGGCCTTCGCGAGAAAGCATTTGGCCTACTCTTCCACGCTTGGAATAGGTGGGAATATCCATGCATTAACCCGCCGCACGCAGCGATATAAAATATCTCGGTCTCAGCAACTTTAGGAAATTGATGATTTAGCAACTATCGCAGTTAAGAACGTGTGTGTGTGTGAGAGCGAGAGATACTTTTGCTGCTATGAAACCCTAAAGGTCTGGGCAATTTAGGGCCACATGCTGTGTTCGTGAGGGCTCCGCTGGGGTGAAGGCGGAATTTCCGCAGGGCTTATTGGGCCATAATGAACCGCCTTTGGGAAGACAAAAGTGGAGTGGATACTCGCGGTGCAAGGATTCGTTGAAATGTTGCCATTCAGGCCTTTGATTCGACTCGCCAGTCCGTTCTTTTTGTTATGTTTTGAGTGAACCACAATGCCTCTCGTGACTGCATGAGGTAGGTGATGAACCTGATAGAAACAACGTATCATCATCATCATCATCAGCCATGATTTTTCCACTGCTGAATGAGGCTTCTCCAAGTCGTCGCCATCCCTCAACGTCTCGTGGTGGAGGAATCAAACTCACATCTGCACACAAGCCGATATAATTGTTCTGTCTCTCCGCAGTGGGTGTCCTTTTGGGCGTTGGAAATCCTCCTCTTTGGCCGAATATAACGTGTTCATATTTAAAAATTAAAAACCCGTTGATTGTTACACATGCGTGTCAACACGAATCAATATTAATGGACAAATTAATGCTTCGCTCCACCCATAATGGATATCCAGTCATCAATATGTCCTTATACAACAACATCTCTTAAAAATGACAAAGATACACACGAACGCACCTCCGATTAGCACGGGTGGCTACATATGGCGCTAAAGAAGTTCAATATACATACAAACGCAATTTACCGGCCTTATATGCGTGCACGTGTGTGTAAGAATCTACTTTTGTAAAAATGAACAGATGATGACAAATTATTTCTCCTTGGGATTAGAATGACTGATGGAATATTACCTAACCCTGCTCTCGCTTGGCTGCTAACCTCTGCAATATGGTGCAGAAAGTTTGTGTGCGTGGAGTTTCACCCACTTCAAGGATTACAACATTTCTCTTTTGCTAACTCTCTTTGTCGAAGTTTTAATGTCATTAGTGGCTCGGCGTGCCAAACAGAGCCAACTTTCCCTCTAGTTTTGGTGGACTTCTTGATGGTAGCGATTTAAAAAACAAATTAGCAGGCCTTTGCTCTATCCACTGCTGTATGAAGGCCCTCACAAGCAACTGTCGGTCAGTGGGGTTGTTTGACCATACTTCCCACTGGTCAGTGTGGCTTAGTGAGGGGGGAGGGGGGGTTAGGGGTGTGGGAGAGATAGTAAAGATGTCTATCCCCTGTTTTTGCTGTTCGTACCGTGTGTTGTTGTTCAGCACGATGAGTATCTGGCGCGGTGCCGTGTTCACACTAACTGCTACACTATATGTCTACACACTAACGTGTATGCTTTAACTACAGGCATTTCATTCCTCGGGGGAGAACCGCACACAAAAATATCGCTGAGATCAATGGTTTTGTGCACACACTTATTACAAACTCCTCAAGCTACCTGATGTCACTGGCTGGCTCATTTGTGGCAAAATGCATTTGTGTCAAAATATATGGGACGGTGATTTTCTTGTTTTAACAATTGGTCACAGTGAAAGCTTTTCCAGCCAAAAGTATAACAAACAAAAAAATCCAATCCCAATTATAAAACTTCACCGCTGTGAAATTCGCAGGAAGGTTTTGCGAGTTTTCTCTTGTAGGATCGAGTCATTTTTAAACCGGGCAGGGTTTATTTTTCTAATGGAATAATATTTTACTCCTCGTCGGCCATGATCGATCCACTCCTCCTGGGCGAAGGCCCGTCCCCAAGCCTTTGCCATCATCGCTCATATCGCCACGTGTCCTGCCCAAGTCCTACTTTCCTTAACGGTCAAAACGGTGTGTGTTTTTAACCTGTGCATGTTCTACAATCCATCATATCCATGTGTTCCTCTTTCTGCCTCTCGTGTAATTCCATGCATACGTCGATCCACGCTTTGCTTTTTTGTTTCATTCTCACTGTCCCCCGTGTCCATCTGTAAGTTATAGTAGGTTAAGTACGCTGGTAAAACGTGTTCTTCTTTACGCAGGTTTGTTTTTGTTTATCATGGGTGAATTCAGTTTTACAAAAGCACTCGAACCTTCTCCTGTCCGACTTTTACTTCGTAGTCTTGTTCTCGGTCTGCCGTTAACAACTGGCCATCGATATAAATACTCTGCAGTGTTTCCAGTTGTGTTCCATCAACAGATCTCGCACAAACTCGATGGTCGTGACATTGCCTCTTTTTTATATTGAACTCCAAGGTCAAGTGAAAACTCACGAGGCCAGGATAGTCTCACTTGCAAGACTGACCTGGGGCATTAGTCTGCCAGTAGGGGGCTGTGACTGATATGCATAGGCCCCATTAAGTCATTTGCAGGTTTTGGAATATTTAACAAAATGTGGACCCTGACGTGAGCACAATGGCCTAATTTTGCGAATTACATCACGATAATATTTCACATCCACGGTTTTACAGACAAAATATTGACCAGGGCGGCCACTAAATTCGAACCTTGAACCTCTGCAAAAATGTGTAAACACGCTACCGCTGGGCTGTGTCACCACTCAACCTTGCAGCCTTTCTTTCAATAATCTCTGCAGTTTCCGGGAGCTTATTTACATTGGATGTTGCCATGACTATGGGAAAATGTATTTACTCATTGAGCCTATCTTATTAAGTAAAACAAACTTCCGAACGTAATTTTAGGTGGTTTAACGCGATTAGAGCATATTATCCCATTACCAAATAGATGTCTGAATTCCCTTACGTCACTACACGTGTTAACATAATATTGATTTATATCAATGTGGTTTTGAGCAAATTGTATACGTAACGTTTGAACTGTGGTGACAGTGGCATGATGACCTATTTATTAAAATTATTCCATGCACTTTGGCAAAATGACCCTCTTCCAAGAAAATGCCAGGCGCCCAAGCTTGCTTGATCATAATTAAAATGACCATGAGGCTAAACCCCAGATACCAAAAACAGCCTAATTATCTGTCCTGCCATGAACGAAAAAGCCCGTCGGTGCTAATTAAGCAATAATTAGACGTTGCGCACAAATATCTTGAATAAGGTCACTTTGCTACAAACAAACCGACCCACGTACAAACATGCACAGTCCCACGTGCCAAAAAAAAGCAAGGCATGTATTTGCGTGCTGCAATTAAATATGGCAAATCGGTTAAATTATTCAAAAGCGTGGCGTGATTGCTGGTGTCCTGGAGCTCTTTATAAAGGGTAGTGGCTTAAGAATACATTTACGGGCCGCTTACCAACGGAACTGAGGAACGGGGGTTGCGGAGGTTGCGGACTGGGGCTGGTTGGGGGAAATGTGGGAAGGCTAACGGGCATTTTAATTGGTCAATTAAAGTCAGCTACGTCGACTTTTATTGGTCCTTTTTTAATGGGCCGATTCGGTGAAAAATGGCGCAAATCGGACGAAAGGAAGGCACACGGGTTACAATTGATTTGGCTGCCATTATCACACGGTAGACCGGTACCGGTTGGAGGCTCGTGAACGGAATATGTTGTGCCGGAGACGGCACGCACTCATCTGTAGCATTTGCAGGTGTGATAAATATCACGTGTGTGCTTGTTTCCACACCGAAGCGATTATCTGAAGTTTGTCAAAGCACATGTTGTGGGTATAGCTTCATAGTTTTTGGCTTCACAGCAGATTCTCAGAAAATTGTTCCACTTGGAAACGACGGGTGTTTTGTTTTACTCTTACGCGTTTGCTCACACATCCAAAATGATCATTCAGCTTTGTAAAAGTCGATTACATAAATATTTTGTTTCCTGACAATGTTTAGGAACCAGAATTGTAAGTTCACAAAAACCATGACAGTTTGACAAAATATCAATCTCCATGTTCGATTCGTGAGAATGTAATGATTTGGTGAATCAGAAATAGTAGCAATGTGGAAATATAATGGACGATAGCAAGACCACGGGCAACGGCATCGGGTGGGACTTTCATCCAGCAGTGGATTAATCCTAGCTGATGATGTTGATAAGCGATTACTTGTGTAGTGACATCGCGGGATGTCACTGTGCAGTGCCGGCCCTCGAGAGGCACGGCGTGCGATGTAACAACATCGCGGATACCACGTGGGTGTAGGTCTAGTAGCGGCCCTAGAGGGGCCGGGTGAGTGCTGATTGATAGCGCTGGGTGGCACCACGCTTGGCGTGCAGTGCCAACCCCTACAGGACAGGGTGTGGGAGTGCCGGCCGTAGGATGAGGTTACTAAAGGTCATGGGCACTCTGGTTGACCCGAGAGGACACGTCTACAAAGGGGCCCAAGTGGGGGCTAGGGGTGGTCACGTGACTGGGACCCAGATCCTTCCCGAGGATTCTGGAAGGTGGTCATGGCCAAGGGCAGAGCCAGCCACGCCGCAGAGAATATAAGCCGGGTCCCCAGAGGGACTGGCGTTGTTGTTCATCCTGAAGAAACGTTCGTCAACGTTCTAAGTTCTCCGAGTCTCCAACACGTGGACCTGGACACGAGCTATGGTCTTGCTCCGTAGTAGCAGTTACGTTGTAATTAGTGTAGTTAGCCTGGTGGTCACCACCATTGGTTGTTATTCTGTTAAGGGGTTGTTACCCTGTGTGTTGGAGTTAAATAAATGTGTTGCCTCCAAGTCTACGTCTGCGACTCGGTCGAACTCGCTACACTTGTATATACCATGTGCGTTTGGCACTATGAGGAAACCAAATTTGTAGAAAATGTTGAATTCATGTGGACTCTACATAATTATTGTATCTCTGATTGGAATCCACTGTACATTCACACTTTAGTTCATAAAATATTTAAGATTTTTTTTTGTAATAGCTGTAATACGACTGCTTTAGATATGATGACGTGAGGCTCAGCTGTAGAAGTGCCATCTCATGGCAATACTCTTTAAACGGTATAAATTGGAATATAATTTTCAGTAAAATTAGAATAACCCCGGATATATCAGACATTACTGAATTGCCGTGACATTTTACATTTTAAGTTCTCTCCATGAACTACATTTCTCTTGAAAACTTTACCTAGATTTTTCTTTTTAAATAAATCCCCAACACTCAACTAAAAAACTAAAAAAACAATTCAGGGAATGGGAAGAGAGTATGACCTCGGTCGTCGGACATAGCTCACAAACAATACAACACCGGTACCAGGTTCATTCTGGTCGGGAAGAACACTCCACTGGATTGTGTGCGATGGCATTTACCCGAGTCAGGTGTGCTACTTACTGGTAGTCTGCTTTACAAACATGATCTGGTGATGCTGCTGCTCCTGCGTTGGCAGTGGTGCACATGCACAATTAACGACAACAACACACTCAATACAATCGTCAACAACAGTGGCCTTAAATAAATAAATGCATGCGTAATCGGGGGCGTATCTGCCAGTGGCCTTTCATAGCCATTGCCCAAATCCCAAATCGTTGCCGACTATATATACATTTTCTTTTGAAGCAGTGATGTTGATCAGTGTGAACTTTTATTTGCAGACAAATTCTTTGTTTTTGCCATGTACAGAAAAACATAAACTGAAATGTAATTAAATATGTACATTCAGAATATAATTTGCAAATTAAACAAAAAGCTTCGCTACGGTGGCTTTTTTTCTCCCGAGGTCTTATTTCACAAGACAATGAAATAGGTTTAATTAATTTTCATTTAATATGAGATCAAATCACTTTACATACATGTCCCCAAAGAACTCTTTGTAATTACCTCCTATTGCATTCCATATCTTAAAAACCTTGGGTCGGAGGAACGTGCAAACGCTTGGGAGTGACGTCGCAGGCTGTCTTATACCGGGCTTGTGGCAACATTCCTGATTTATGATTGGTTTCTTTTGGGGTTAGGTCATCGTGTAGAGACGTTTGCGTCGTAAGCCCTCCTCCACCAGACACGGCCAATTAATACAAGTGTAATGTATCTCTCAGAGACACCGTCTTGTCTTTCTGTATATTTATTATGAATAGAGTCCACTGACAACTCAACAAGTAACCACGAGTGACTCTGTACACTTGAGTAGTTAGACGACTCTATTCTGAGACAACGTAGCTTCTAGTCTCAAGACAACTCGCAGATGATGGAGACAACCCGATTCAAGGCGACGACGAAGACGACAGCGTCCCACGCCAACAGCCCCCAGCTCCGCCTCGCGCTGCCTCTTATCCTCGCCCGGTGCGGCCACGCCTCCTTTCTAGAACTCTCCTAGCCCACCTGCCTCTGTCAATCACCGCCCTAGTTACACTTCCCCGCCATTGGACCCCGTGCTCCCCCTCACGTGACGCTCTCAACGCTCGTCCAATCATCAATCATCATGAGCACGCCCATTAGTAACCATGGTCCCGGGGAACCAGACTGTCCCACTATTGCTCCGTACTGTCTTTACACAATTGTTACGTGAATCAAACGTCAGACACATTATTTCAGCTTTTGCAGCAGCAGCAACGGTGTTTGTTGTTGATTAGGAGAGGAATGTCAGAACATTCACGTGGGTGCGGACGTTTTGCTCGAGTTTGTTACATCCGGCATCATCAGGTGGTGAACAGAAGCTCAGATCTCGAGTGGCTGAGTCGAGTAGAGGAGGATTAAACGACACAATTTTTTGAGGATTTAACTCAACAAACTCATTATCAATCTGATTATTGATCGTGAAATCTGCCTACGCATCAGCACGGCTGGCTACGGACCGTGCAAAAGCAGTTTTACATGCATACAATTTACATTCCTGCAATTCGTACAGAAATGGACAGACAGCTGTGACAAAAATCCAACCTTGGGCCGAGTACAAAACTGGCTTCGTCGTTGGTGACAGCGCTGAACCTGTAGGCCTGCTTGGGGTTCACGGTCCAGTGTCTTACCAAGCGCCCGCTGCTGCACGAGCTTTCCAAGTGCTAGGACGCTCGCCGGACAAACGCGCCGAGAGAGGGACAGCGATGGACGTCCTCGTAATTGTCCATCCTTGTTTTGAGGATTTGGATTTCGGCGGGGGGGGGGGGGGGGGGGCAAAACGTGGCGTCGAGTTGTCACAAGCCTGAGATGATTGCGTGTGGAGTGGTCGGGGTGTGTCACATTCACATGGAGGGGGTAGCGGTGGAGGCGGGGGGGTTGAGATTGTGGTTGTCAAAATATACCGTGAGGTGAGTTTGTGGTAACGCACCACCCAGCATTGAAGGTGAACTGATCGAGGGGCGTGCTGCTGGGGACGCTGATGGATTGTTGGGTGAGCGTGTAACATTGGGTGCGAGGGGGAGAAACGAGTTTTTGGTGCAGTGGTTGAGTTGCTGGTACGAAACAAATTAATCGTGGGCTAAAATGATCATGGTGTTTTAGAACTGAGCATGTGTATGGGGAGCGGGTAATAGGGGTGGAATTACTCTTGCAACAAAAGAAAAAAAGCAAATATGAATTGAATTTATAGAGCGATTTAAATGCAATGCCATCTCTAAAGACTGAGCAAAATAGTTCAGCGACCATTGTAAAACAAATACATTGCGGTTAAGTGTTTCCAAATGACTGTTTGGACGATATAAAGCATGAATATAATGGTTGAGCGATTCAATAGAGAAAAGGAATTCTGTGGAAAAAATGGGAGTACGATTGTTCTGGCATAAATGAATTGAGGACAAAATGCTCTTATGAACTGGTCGGGGCAACTTGAAACAAAGAGAGAGAGAGAGGCAGGGCACAGTGATTGAGTGACTGTTGGCACCGAAAGGAATTGTGGGTAAAATGATCCAGGGACCGAAATTGAAAGGCATTGTGTGGGAAATGGTAAAAAAAAATAGCGTATCACATACTTCTGCTGAAACAAATGATTCCAGTAGGGATATGGTTGGCTTGTAACCATATTGATTTTTCGCCCCCTCCTCTTCTTTCCTCCCATATATGTTTTGGCTCTGGGAGTGTTTTATGAATTTTTTTAAGGGAAAAGGGCAAATAAGTTTGAGTTGAAATGAGCTGTCACACAGATACACATTGGACATCGCGGACAAAGAGAACATCTTCATCAACATCTGCAGTTCTCACATTACACTGGTGCCTTGGGGCAGTAGAAATCTGCAGAAGCCATGCATCACATAGCCGTCACAGAATACACGACAATTGTCGAGAGCGGACCAGTAAGATCTTGCACTTTTCAATGGGGTTGGTGCATCGTGTAGATATCATGTTTGTGTGCGTGACACCCATCTGCATGGCTACAACGTGGCCCAATACTCAACCGGTGCCTACCGTCTTATCAACAATGATTTTTAGTAGGGGCCTAAAGTCCATTATTTGCCACCCAAGCGTTTTTATTAAGTTTCAGGTTCAAGTTTATCTCGTTTAACCGGGTAGTGAGAACCCAAGAGACGAGGAAATAGTCTCATTCGCAAGAGTGACCTGGGGTCACCAAATACGACAGAACCAATGGCGTAAAAGCTAAGCGCAACAATGAGGCAAATCGAAAAAAAAGGTGCAAAAGGAACGTTACGTAAGAAAACCGCCCCGCAATCGATATTAAATCAAATACAACTCCAGTAACGAAAATTGGTTCAACCCCTGCCCTCAGCAACCCCCCACCCACGACACCCCCCCACCCATCTCCACATCGCACCATCCACTGCTGCCTGCTATACGCACCTTATTTTATTTTTTAAACAAGAGCCCGGCGCAGAGTGCAAGCGTCGGAGGGGAGAGGGGTACGGACATCCTGCCGACGACAAGCCCCGAGACCCGGTAGCCCAGGTGGCAGGGGAAAGGGAAAGTTGGTGGGACTCACTGCCCCCTACGACTCAACGTCGGGGGCAACGTTTGGGAACGTTGCGTTTTTAGGGGAGTGGAAAGGAGAGGGAGCGCAGGGGGTGAGCGGGGGTGGGGGGAGAATGTACCCAAACAGAACCACACGATTACATATTATCCACGCTCCGAGTGAGCTTGTCATTGTTCTGTATGTACATTGAACTTCTTTCGCGCCGTACGTAGCCAACCGTGCTAATCGGAGGAAGCGGGGGAAGGGCAACAAACTAAACACCAAAAGCAGTTCTAAAGAAACGACTTTCCACATGGAACCCCTGGGGCAGGAACTATGAGCTCGTGTGCTAGGGGAGACCATCTCTCGGCTACGTGCAGACTCACGCCGGGTTCAGTGGGAGCGGTTTGTTTCTATTCAAAACGTCCAATCGTTATGTCTACGATGGGGGGGGGGTCGTGAAGGTTTCTGGCGGAGTCTTCAGCGTTATACTCGAAGCAACGCAATCCCTGGCATTGACTACACGGCATGTGTATTGATCGTAGGTGCTTAGAGTCCAAGGCAAACACCGTGATACTATTCTACAACTTCACTTGCGTATTTTAATGCCAGTGCATCTCTTTTGTAAATCCACTGCTGGATGAAGGCCTGCCCATCCAGCGAAGGCCTTGATTCACGATACACAAGTTAACTAAAACATCTCCTCCTATCCATGTTGCGGTAATTGTTTTCTGTTCATCTTATCATCCGTACCGCCGAATTGATTTGCACGTTGAATCCTGTTGTGTCTTCCTCGATTCGTCTGATCACCCAAAGACCTTGCCAGCATACGAGGAGTCAGCCAGATGTGGGGGCGAATTCGTTTTACTTTCCACGCTTATCCCGGCTTCACCGTCAGGGTGGCCGCCTGCCCAGGTTTGACCCAAACAGTCTGGGGATGAATTTCGATTTAAAGCTTTCGTGACTGCAGGGATTCAATAATAAAAATAAAACAATAAAAAAATTATAATTATTTTATTGTGTTTATTTTTATTATTTGTATTATTTTATTGTGTTTATTTTTACTATTTTACTACTTCCCTTCTACGTGACTTGCACCGAAAGAACCAAGAAGATGAGTCTGGGGATGGATCATCTGTGTTTGGTGAGCAGGAATCGATTCGCGACGTTATCCGGGAGTGTTTGCGATCCTTTATTACAGGATAGTGCACAGTGGGTTCATAGATGTGGCCGACTGTGCAGTACTTCTGGGATTTTGTCTCCATTGGAAACGGTGGCAAGCGTATTTACCTGTCTGATAAATTGAGTCATTTTCTCGGATATCCACGGATATTAAGGATATGGCTCACATAACATTGTACTGGCATGCAGTACACAGTACACCACTAATTAACCTTAACAATAATTACGGAGAATAATAATGTGTAAATGTATTTCTGCTAGCAAGAGTAACTGTTGGAATTGCATTCGGTTAATTATAATCATGAGCAATATGCTTCACATTAATTGTGCATCTGCTCAGCATGGCTTAACATTTAACACTAAGTTGACCTGAGGGAGGATCGGGACAGGTTCATGTGAAGCGTGTGGCCAAGAATTGATGAAGCCTGGCTGGCACAAATCCCGTGCAATTTGTGAAGCTCCAGTTCACGTAGCTATACCTAGACAAAAGACACATATTCCCCGTAGAGTCTTGGTATTTATATACGATTGGGGCAAGTGAAGTTAGCGAGCACCTATTAAGGATGGCAAAGCACCGTGGGAAGAAGGGGGGTGGCCAGCACTATGCCTGGCTGTCTTTGTCTGATGTTTACACAGTGTATTAGTATCTCGTTTAAGGCTGAGTCAACCTAGTGGAGGCCAAGATAAAGAGTCTGATACCAATTGCCACAAAGGTTCGCTGTTGCCGTAAACCAACGCGTAGTGGCTGTTTTTTTTTAGCGCAGTGCGCTAACCGCTGCATTACAATCGCACACAAAGGACAAAGATCCCCCGTATAGCCTAAACAGACTGTAGGGACAAGTGCTGTTACCGAGCACATATGAAGGCCGGCACGGCACACGAGCGGGTGGGTGACCACCGCACCACGTACTCATTTGAGGCTGAGTCGACCTAGGTGAGGTCAGGACCAGTTCAGATAATCGTCACTGGTGTTTGGCCGTGAGCGGGAATTGAACTCGTGTCGCCGGGTTTCGTAGAGCAGCGCGCTAAACGCTAACACGACCGCTCTCCACCCACACACACACCAGAGGCTGGTAAATCCACACTCCAAGTCGCACACCCAGGAGTATCAGGCAGACACTGACAGACGCCTGTCATCTTTACGAATGGCGGTTGTGTTCACCGTTAGGCCACGCTCGGGTAAACAATCTCATGGAAGCGTCGAAGGTAGCGGGCGATTTGTTGTCAATAAATAATGAACAATATGGTTGCACATTAACGTTAGCGCTGGGGAACCACGGTTCTGCATCTGCTGGCTCTTGATGGGATATTTGGAGGAACTAAAGAATTCCTTTATGTTTCTGTTCCGTTTATTGTGAGAAAACGGGAGCGTGCATTTACGAACCCTCATTGCAATTGCAGCAGTATAATGTTAATTAAGGCCACCTTAAGTTGCAACGCTAAGGTTGGCACTTATGCATTCGTATGGCAACTGCGGTGAGAGTGCAACTCGGCTGACAATATGAAGGAGCTTTTCACGGAGGTTGTTTCAGCACCTTCAGCCCTCAGTGGCTGATAAAAAACAAATCGTAACCACGTTGTGCAAAGTCTAAAGGGGCTGTCCTAATGGATGTGAATGTGGGATTTCCCGTGGACGATTCAAGGCCTTTACTCGAGATTAGTGCCGCTCATTTGAGCAGCGAGACACTTTGACTGGTTAAAATTATTATTCGATGTGTCTAGTTGTTATCGCGTGTTTCTGTTTTTTCCAAGCTTTTTCACTTTTGGAGATGTAACCAAACATTGACTAATGTCATCTCTTTGGAGCCAGAGTGCCTGTCGGAAGATTATTGCAGAATAACAATTGGTTCCTTGACCTTTTGAAAAAGTCATACACACTTGTGAAAAAATCTCAGAGGCTCAACATTTACATAAACCAAAGACAAAGACCCCCGATTAGCCTTAACAAACTGTTAGGGCAAGTGCTGTTAGCGAGCAACTATGAAATGCCAGCACAGCACACATGCCTGGCTGCCTTTGTTTCCCCAATAGCTATGTTTCATACACATCGCACCAGGTACTTATTTGAGGCTGAGTCGACCTATGGGAGGCCCAGGGCCGGTTCAGATAATCGTCATTGGTGTTGGCCGTGAGCGGGAATCGAACTTGGCACGCTTAGTTCGTAGCGCAGCGCTAACTGCTAACACTACCGCTTTCCACACACACACACTGACACACGTCTACGTAGTGATGTAAAACAATATAAACGTAAAAGTAGAGCGCCCACAAAAATGTGGG
Organism: Lethenteron reissneri; assembly: GCF_015708825.2. Taxonomy (NCBI): domain Eukaryota; kingdom Metazoa; phylum Chordata; class Hyperoartia; order Petromyzontiformes; family Petromyzontidae; genus Lethenteron; species Lethenteron reissneri. The sequence continues at coordinate 4,436,483 of NC_083822.1, forward strand.
TTACCGAGCCTGAAACCATCAAGCTCGCAAGGCGCTGAAACAGTTTCATACATCAGCTGGATTTGAGACCACTTTGTGAACCCTGAATCTCAGCGGTCGCTGCTCTCTCAGCACTTTTGACACAACCATTAAAATCGGCCTCCCCTGGAAACCTCGCAGCCACGGAGCCACCCAAATCGTTCCCGTACGCAGCAAAAAAAGCATGATTATAAAGCGACTTATTTTTATTATTTCCTATTTCACGCTGTGGGTTTTTTTGTTGTTGCAGTTTCCGTGTTTCTGAACGTTGCTTTCTACTTGAACAAAAGAACCTGAAATAAAATGATTGTTTCTGCGGACAGGACAAATTGACTCAATTAATACAACTCATTAAATCTCAGCCTGGGGGGAGAAAATGGGCATCATCTTTGTTAAATCTTCGTCCGGTGGGCTCTGGCGTAGTGGGAAATAAACATGATATTTTTTTTTATTCTTTAGGGCCAGAGTTTTCTGATTGTGTTGGAACAGCAGGTGACCGGCTCATGAATATTCATTGAGATTTCGCTGGGGAGGTCTGGCGATAGCGCAAGGCAGCTTATAACCCTTTCCTCTTCTTACGAGGATCTGATTTCATGGTCCGTACGCGGGGCTGACGCGTGGGCAACCGGAGGTCAAGGACCTAGGGGGAAATTGGAAGCCAGATGCGGTGATGAGACTGTGAGACGAGGCCTTGGAGGTCGGTTGTCGACTGTGCAGCAGTTACGAAACCTGGCAGGGAGGTCAAGGAAGTGACGGTGGAGTGTTGTGACGTTACATCCGGGTGTGTGGTGGTGCAACAGCTTTGATCTAGTGCTTTGTAGGCAAGGCTTGGTGGATCATACAGATGCTTGACATAGCCAGGAGCTGGCAGTACAGCAATCGGGTTTGTGAATCCAGCTGTGTGGTCATTGTGGGCGTGCTATCCCATTGTATGTGTAGGTTTTCTCTAGGCACTCGGGTTTCCTCGCACACAAAGGTCGACCCAGTCTTACACGCGTACCTGGTACGGTATGCATCAAAAGCAACAAAGTATTGCACGTAGACCACGCACAGCAGGTGAATGCCAGTGTTGTAAAAGTAAAAGTGAAGGTGCAGCCCATCAATTTCTTGCTCAGGCCACGACCGGTGGCGTGGCCTCCACGAGAGGGAGCTCTAGAGGGCCCACTCTGACTTAGCCTACCGCACCACCCGTGTGACCTGCGCGTCTTACCTGTGGTGTACTCACGTATTCTACTTTGGTGGGCAGACGGGAAGATAACAAAATTAACTCTTTCTTTCAAGCCTTTCCCGTTCCGGGACGTCTGCATGGTGTGGGTCCTGTTCACCGCTGAATCTCTGAACGCGCGAGCGGTTTATCATAAATTTTATTTACAGAGGCATAGCGCCGTTATTTTTAAAGACATTCTACTTACCACAGGGAACTGCAAAGTCGACGATAGCTGGTGCCAAACTGTGCCACACGCTCTCCCGAATTGCCTTGCGGGACCCTCGGTACGATCTTCCGATATCAAGACGTACCGATAAAGTTATTTTATTTGACGTACGTCAATGGAACGGAATCGAAAGAAAAACTGAAAAAAAAAATGTACTCTACGTGATGTCCATTGCTCAATCGGAAAACGCATAGCAATCATCGCCACCGACTGCGGCAACTTGGCAGGACCCTCTTTAGAAAGAGAGCCATGAGACTTGGTGAGGCCTTCTTAGGTAAACGAGAGTTAGTAGTAGCGATACAAATACCGTGACGTTAATAATCGTGAGAGTTGGTAAGATGTCCGCTGTGCATATGATTTCCCAAGTGATCAAGGCGAGGGTTAACAATCCCGGCACAGCCAAAATTCTTTAATTTTACGAGTACAGCCCTGTACTTCCTGCATTGGGTGCATTTAGGGATTTCCAGAAAACAGATTTAAGTATCGTTCAGAAAAATGGCAACAATCGCGGAGGAGAAGAGAATTGTGACATCCGTGCTAAGCTTTGTGTTTTTTTTAAGTGTAAGTCTGGCACATAAAGATTGCTACATTATATTTATGGAATTTAACATATGTAAATATCGACATCAATGTGCGCGTGTTTGTGCATATTTGTCTTTGGGGAGCATCGGTGCTCGCTTACAGCAATTGCCCCAAAAGTCTGTTACGGCTACGTGGGAAGATCTCTGTGCTTGGGGAGAAGTGGCTTGTGCAGTGTACTAATGTGAACCAAGCCATACAAAGTACTCTTAGGTTTTGTCGATAAAGTCACGTAGGTAAAAATAAAAATAAATAATAAAAATAAAAGATATAATAATAGAAATCAAATAAAAAATCACGACGTTTCGGAGGCAACACAAGTCTCCGTCATCAGGTGGGACCGTCACAGCTAAATTTACTGTGTCAAGTGAGTGAGAATTTAATTGTGACGGTCCCACCTGATGACGGAGACTTGTGTTGCCTCCGAAACGTCGTGATTTTATTTTTTTTCTATTATTATTTCAATTATTTGTATTATGTATTTTTATTTATACCTACGTGACTTTACCGAAAAAACCTAAGAGTATGAATCCTTGCAGTCACGAAAGCTTCAAATCTAGAATTAGAACCATACAAAAGTGTGTGTGCTAATTAAAATAGAACAACAGTTGTCTATGTATTAAATGCCATCAGATAGCAGCACAGATATGTAACGTGCATTGAACCGTGTATAGGTGTTTGTGTGTGTGCGTGTACTAACAGTGCACCAGCCTCTCATTACAATATTTCATAGCGCCGTGTTTGGAGCTTGCTTCTCTTTGTACAAGCGTTTGTCCAATTCTATATTCAGAAAACACACGGATAACATATTCTAATAAACATATTTTTTTTTTATTCCCAAATTTTAATTTTACATGAACTGAAACTCGTGTTCTGAACTAATTAAAATTAATCCCATTAACTCTATGAAATAAGGGGATGGGAAAGAGCGATGTTTATTGTGGGGAGCAGGAAGTGTCGTGGTTAGTGCGCTGCGCTACCAACTCAGTTATCCCTGTTCTCGATCAACAGTAGGCGATTATCTGAAGCGGCCATGGGCCTCCCTTAGATTGACTCAGCCTCAAATGAGTTGCAATGCGTAAACATCGCCATAAGGGTGACAAAGGCAGCCGGGCATGGTGCTGGTCACCCACCCCGTCGTGTGCAGTGCTGGTCTTTATAGGTGCTTTCTCACAGCACTTGCCCCTCAACAGCCTGTTCGGGGCCATCCATTGAGTAGGTATGCACGCTTACTTTTTACACCCCCACCCCCCCAGAATCCTATGAACGGCCGATATTTAATCCACGCATAAACGATCAAGGATTAATAATAACATTAACGTGTTAAGCAAACAGATAGTCCACCGCCGGCTGCGTTAAAGAATTAAGTTGCGTACCTTGGCTACTTATTTTGCTGAGCTGCGCGACAGCTGCAGTCAGGGGCACGGTGGCACACGAGTGACACCTCTCCCACAGTCCCACTTCTCCCGGCAGGACTTGTTGTCTCACAGCTGAAGACACTGAACTGTGGCTCATTTGAAGGCCAATGTAGACAAATGATTATCGAGGCTTCACCCCCATCCCTCCCCCCCAGTTTCCTATGCGTACGCACATTGTCAGCAGACCCCCCAATACGCAAGCGTACGCATTTGGGTTAACCCCCCCCTGCCCCCTCCGTGCGTACGGACTAAATAGATTGTCCCTTAGCGCATTGCGCTGGTCGTGACTGATATCGGCGGCGAGTGATAATTATTTATTCTGGTCAGAGTGAGCTTCCCCGAGGTCGACTGAATCTTGAATTGAGCACCCGATGCACGGTGTGTAAAGGTCATAACGCGAGAGACACAGGCAGCTGAGCGTGGCGTAGGCCACGTGACCTTGCTACAAGTCTTTTTTAAGAAGACATGGGGCCACTAATTGTGTTCGCGTGTGCTCATGCTACATGCAAATTCCACTTGTGTGTGTGTGTGTTAATAGGTGCTCGCTAACATCACTCACTCGTTACACCTAGGCTTGCATGGCAACATGTTTGGATGTCTTTGAAGCAGGGTGCTGTCTAATACTGGTTTGGGCCCACCCGGCCGTGTTGTCATGATCGAGGGAGACAAAGGTGGCCGGGTGCACGTGATGCTGACCACACCACCCGCTCGGTGTGCCGTGGTTGGCCTCAGCGGGTGCCCCTGACTATGCATCGATTCATCAATTTTAATGCGATTTTTTTCTCTGTTTACGATGCACTAATCAAGTTGCCCGTGTCAGAATCAATTGTTCAGATTCGTATGCTGTATGCAATGGGATCACGTGACACCCCGCGGCCACTAGAGGCCGCTACATTAATCACACGTGACGGTGTTGTTAATTGCAAGGCCCCGCTGGCCACTGGTGGCTCCTTTTGGCTTGTTGTGCAGCCCACAACGATACACAATACAGTATGTGAAAATACCCCAGTCGTGCTGTCACTCCCAATGATGTTAAATGTGTGGCAGCCCTCACACTGAGGATGTCTTATCGGTGAAAGCGCCCCCCTTTTAGGAATCGACTTTGGCATCGAATGACGACCATGAATCGTGATTGTTCGTTAAATTACGAAATATCAAATGTGGCACGTTATAGTATTCGCTCAGGATGGTACCATATAAGTATATGGGTGTGCTGTATGTAGTTATACAATTGATTGGCAGAGTTTTGTAAATTGTTTTTTTGAAGACTTTACAGATCATTCTCAATCCACTGCTGAATGGATCGCTCCCTATTCTGAGAGTTGATAATGGGAGTTGTTTGGATCATTATGTAGCATGCAACAGTACAGCAAGTAGGTTGCCTATCTGTATTTGTATGGGTTTTTTGGGGTAACCACCTCACATACATGGGTTTTCTCCAGGTACTCGAGTTTCCTCCCATATTCAAATGTATGTTTCATAAGGGCCTGGCCAAACATTGTAATGCACATAATCCTCTTTAAAATAAGTAATCTTTTTTTTTAAACTTCTTTTAAAAACACGCTTTTATTAAATGTACGAGTAATGGAAGAACTCCACGACTCCAGGAAGTGGCCCCGAAGCTTGTCATAACGTAAGGGACCGTGGCCAATTAATTTGCAAATAAATATTTCACCATTGGATGCACAGTTGCGCTTCAAATTACACGTTCCAGATTGTATTGCTTGGGAAACTAGTGTTAGCGAGCACCTCTTAAAGCTAGCACAGCTCACAAAAACATGTGCAACACGCAGACATAAACGTGTGTGCCAGGCCACCTTTGTATCACTCCCAGTGTGCATGTTGTACGCATGTACTTTAGGTAATTGCTTGAGGCTAAGTCAACCTAGATGAGATCCAGACCCAATGGCGCCGTGCGTCATAGCTGAGAATCATACCCAGGTCACTGGGGTCTTGGCTTGCTTGCCTCTTGCGTGGAATATAATTCTGTGTTTTGGAAAAGTGACGCAGTGAAATTGTGATCTGCCAATAGTAATGAAAATCCTTTCAGCTTGTCTGGCTGTGTGGTAGAGTTAAGAAGTTTCTGCCACACTTTATTTTATAGCCTTAGGTTAAGAAAGGGTTTAGAGTCAGAATAAAAAGAAAAATTGCAAAGATGAAGAAAGGAAATTGAAGAATGAAAAATATAATGGCTTTCAATACATCTGCCCCGATAATTAAATTCCATCCCTTTATGCACAGAGTTATGCTGATTTGGAATAATGGTCAGCTCGCTGTAACCTGGGCAATTATCAAAAGAGGTGAGTGAGAACACGAACGATAGATATTTTTAGAAACTTCATGGGATCGACACGATGCAGTTAAAAGGCGAATGAGGGCAGGGCGGAGTCATTTTGTGAAACTCTTCACGATTGAAGAGAAAAGAAATGCAGTCTTTGAAATAACAGTCAGGCACTCCAATCTGGCATGCTGTATAGTGGCCTCATTACATTGCAATGGCATGGAACTGTATTGGAGTGAAGTCACTCGTGCCATGATGACAATCTTGACTAAATTTCGTGTCTGCTTTCACATTTCGCTACAGGTGTGTGTGTGTGGCTGCAAATGAATAAAAGCTGCTAGTTGTGATGAGCCGCGCAAGCCACCCTGACGCGCCTTGCTGATGAGACCCAGAAAGTTGACACCAGTCTTGATTATGCCCTCCAAGCAGGTGCTGTGCTGTGCGCCAATTCCCATGTGGAAATGAGCGTCTATGCTGCCACGTCCATTCTCTCCGCCATCACCAACCCTCGCTGACCAGAATCGCTCAAATAACACCCCCCCCACACACACGACCCGCAGTAGGGTGGGGATCCCTCCATCCAGCACGAGGTTGACGAAGGGCTGTGTGTGTGTATGTGAATCACGGATTGCTACGCGTGTGATCTGATGGGTGTGTTTGTGAGGTTGCAAATTGATTTTTTTTATTGACGGCTTGAGCCATCACATCAAATCGTAAGTTTCATCTCATTTGGTGATGTAACAGATCCATGCGTATAATGGCATCGGTGTCTTCCTTATTTATTTAATTATCTACTGCTAATTACCTGTGCTCTTCCGAGGTAGAGCATACACACTTTTTTTTACGTATTTATGATTCCATTCGGCGGTTTAAAACCACGTGTAATCCCAATAGCGTGCCCACTCAAGGCAATATACGATTCCGAGGAGTCGTAGGAAAGGCCAAAGTTTTAAAGAGCAAGATCTATCGAGTGCTGCGGTTCTGTTTCTCAGGATTCGGTGTAGGTATCCGAGTCTCGTGGAGCCAACGTAAGCTTTGTGTGGCGTCCAGCTGGGAAAAAAAATCCCCAGGCCTCGTTGAGCCAAAATGAAGGCAGCCAAACTGAGGTTCGCGTACGAGTAACGGGAAATGCGGATCCAGACTCGTCGGCCCGTCCCGGGTTGTCTCGTAACCATTTTCCCTTCACAACGACGACATTGCTTTACAGACCTCAGCCAGGAGTCTTAAACTGTGTGACAATTAAGAGCTGTCGGCTAATTATTTTCTTCATGTGCCATTCCACACGAAGCTTTGAACGTATTTCACCACCGACATCATTTATCTGAACGCAACGCTTAATCTTGAACGGGTTCAGTGAATGGTGACTCCTTAGGAGGTTTAGGGGTAGAGTATCTACGTATTGACTCGGTGTGTTTCATTCTCTAGATGCGTCAGAAATGTAACGTGTGCTACTGTGGCATTACATGGGGTTTGCGGATTTGCACGCAATACGTTTATTTTGCCCGAATTAAGATGCATGCGCTACAAAGTCTTGTGAAAATTTGTACAAGGTGCGGCAACGGTTGACATTTTGGCATTTTGACTTTTTTTATAATCAATGCATTTCGACAGCATTTTCAAGGCTACATTGGTGGTTTTATTCAAGCCCCTTTGCCATAGGAATGTGTGATTTCCAACAGGGATGCACACTTGAGTAGCAAGGCACTAGAATGGAGGAGGAGGAGGCGGTGGCACAGTGATTAGCGCACGACGCTACGGACCTTGGCTGTCTGAGTTTAATTTCTGGCCGTGGCTATAAACAGTTGCGAATTTATATCTGAAACTGGTCATGGGTCTACTCTGGACCAGCCAGAATAGTAGAGTATGGTCAAAAATATCCCCATGACTGTTATGACGTGTGGATACCATCATCCAGCAGTGGATTGACAATTTCGTGTGAGTGAGTATTTCTAGTAGTAGGACTGTAATGAAAAAGAAATGTCAATCTGCTGAATGACAGAATGTTAACACTGCAGCACTAATGGCTTTCCTTATAATCCATGAAGTTGGTAAACGTGATGCATTTTCACATCAGAATGTTTCTTCTCAAAGGACTGTCCAATTTTCCTGTTGCTCTCCGGCTGCCTATTCCGGCATCAGCGGGAGACCAACTTTATCAATATTCGCTCATTTGCGGAGGATTAGAAAGTTAACGCGCGTGAAAATATACAAACATTGCTCCACTTCCCCTGTCCCCCCCCCCCTCCTTCTCCCTCTCTCCCATCTCCTTCCCTCAGTACGTTCGGTATCTTCCCCATCAGCCCTTTCCCCTTCCCATATAAGCCTTCATGCCCTCCCCGGCACGCGGCCCCTACCTGGTTTGGGGGCTTGTAGCCCAATTCTTCCACCCTTCGTTGCGCCAAAATGGGGGTTGCTGTTCGCGGAGTTTCTGTTCTTTCCCCCTCCTCTCCACTCCCCAGTTCTGTGATCGGCGTTTTGTACCGAGCCTTGCGTTGAGTTGCAACTAACAACAACATTAACAACAAGGACAAGCATTTCTCCTTGTACAGCCCAACAATCAACGGAGACATTCTGGTCAACTGGTCGGCACGGTACGAATGCATCTGATGTCGTTACCGAGGGGGGCAATGCATTTTATCGGGATGCAGTCTGGCCCAGAAAACGACCACGATTGACCCCCCCCCCCCCCCCCCACGAAAGTAGTACTGATTGTATGAAGTCCCGGAGAGGTAATGCGCTGCTTTGACCCACACGGTCAGAGGTTGAACTCTCACCCACCCCCGCACCCCCCCCCCCCCATTGTTTGTCCGGCTATCAACCCACACATCCATCCGGGACGGGAGAGGAGAGTTAACGTTTTATTCGCTCAATGCACAATTAATCAATTCATGCGCCTCCTTTGCAAATCGTTTCACAGAGATTTCTAGTGTAACGTAATTACACTCATTGAAAACAATGCAATTATGTTGCATGTGTGCTGACTCGGCACTGGCTGGCTCTGCACGCCCTGGAGAGAGAGAGTGAGAGAGTGCAGGAGCGAGAGATAGAGGGAGCGTGTGTGTGTGTACGTGTGTGTGTGTACGTGTGTGCATACGTGTGTGTGCGTGTGTGGGTGTACGCACGTGGTGGGGAGCGGTAGTGTAGCGGTTAGCGCGCTGCGCTATGAACCTGGCGACCCGGGTTCGATTCCCGCTCACGGCTAACACCAGTGACGATTTTCTGAACCGGTCCTGGGCCTCCCCTAGGTCGACTCAGCCTTAAATGAGTACCTGGTGCGGTGTGTAAACATCGCCACTTGGGAAACAAAGGCGGTCGGGCGTGGTGCTTGCCACCCACCCCCTCGTGTACCGTTCCGGCCTTCATTGGTGCTCGCTAACAGCACTTGCCCCCACAGTCTGTTAAGGCTATACGGGGGATCTTTGTTTTTATCTTTGTACGCACGTGAGGACAAGTAGTGTATCGGTCAGCATGCTGCACTACGAACCCGGTGACCCACTGGCGTGGGCCGATTGCGACGCCCACCGATTACGGCCCACGCCGGTGACGATTATCTGTACAGGTCCTGGGCCTTCCCTAGGTCGACTCAGCCTCAAATGAGTACCTGGTGCGGTGTGTAAACATCGCCACGGCAGCGGGGCGTGGCCACCCAACACCTCGTGTGCCGTGCCGTCCTTCATAGGTGCCCGCTAACAGCACTTGCCCTCAACAGTCTGAGGCTACACGGGGGATCTTTGTCTTTGCACACACGTGCAAGCGTCTCCCTCTCGAGATTTAGTGCGATACGCGCCTCAAAGAGCGTCATTAAAATGCCCGGCTTTGTGGGAGGTGGTTGGCGAGTAGTGGATTAGGAGTAAGGGCAGAGCCCCCCGCCCCCCCTGGACTAACTATGGGGAGAGGACTTGGACTGTGGTGAGCAGGGAAGAGAGGATGTATGTACGGGAGGTGGGGGCGGGGTTCCACAGGAGTGCGTGAGGTACAAGTCAACGTACTGATGGGGAGGCAGACGCTGTGTCTGCACTTTCCTGGCTGTAATTGTCAAAGTGCATTCGGGGGCCTTGTAGGGTGTCTCTCTCTCTCCCACCCGATCTCTCACTGCTGCTGCTTGCTGAATCCATCATTATCATCATCAGCAGCAGCAGTGATGAGTAATCCACTGCTGGATGAAGGCTTTCCCAGGTCGTCGCTGCCTCCGGGGCGATGACGGGGTCCAGCGGTAGCTCTTCCTTCGCCCGCTCGTTACAAAGGTGGCCGCGGTTCCATTTGGAGTGGCCGCCCTGGTTATTACTGGGGGTTTTAGGAGCAACAATAGCACTGCACGCCGTCTAACGTAGCGGACCTTAAAGACCCCCTGACGTCATTCAGGTTTCACATTTGCCAAAATCGAAAATTGAACCGCGAATTATTCAATTCGCAACATACACGCACACGCACACACACGAAGTGCCAATTATCGCACCCACCCCCTCCCACCCACCACCGCCGCCGCCCTCTTCTGGCAGACGAATTCCCTAGGTCACTCTTGCAAACGACACTACCCCCCCCCCCCCCCGGTCTCTTGAGTTCTGACCTGGTTAAGCAAAATAAACTTCAGCTAATCTCTCACGGTCGTGATAGGGAACAGTTCGCCCAGCCGCTGCACGTGACCTGATTACTGCGGTGGGTGTCCTCAGGGGCATTCTCTTCCCTGGCTGCCACTCTTTGTTAATCTTCAGCACTGGCAACTATATTCGTATGCAGTGAACATCTGTGGCCCTCTTATCTGTCATTCTTGTCATCCGCAGTACCTCTAAGCCAAGAAAGCACTTCATCTGATTGATGTAATTTATATTATTTTCCTTGTCTGGCTGATTTGTGGATTATCCAGCTGTTGTTCGTCGTGCTGTCAGCCAATTGACAAGTATAGTATACAGAATAAATGTGACAGATAATGGGAACATGTTCCTTTTGATCTGTTATTAACGGATAAAATGCGTCGACCAGTGTATCAAGAGCTAGAGGTCACGGTCTTCGACTCTTGGAGGTGTTCAATGCTGCTCTAGCACATACTGCACATTCACAACCGTGCGTGTTACATTGGTGTCGGGGAATACCTCACGCCAAGTTATCTGGAGGGCGATAATACGGATAACAGGAAGGCCTTTTTGTTATCGAGGTTTTATTGCGTACAAGGGGAGTTACGTGAAGAATGCACCATTTTATCTGTAATTTTACAGATAATAGGTCCCGCATAAGAAGGATGCTCATCGGCATTCTGGCCTCTACGCTGTTGCCCTCTCGATCTCTCGTTATGTCTCTCCGTCCCTGGTCATCCCTCTCCTCTTTTCTGCTGCTGCTGTTTCCATATTACGGCATTGCCTCAAAGCATCACATGATTTACATGTCCTCTGTCGCCCATTCTGCCTTCCCGTCTTGCTCTCTCTTCGTTTCTCTTTTCTTGCACCTTACGTGTGTCTGATGTTTATTATGTATCTGGCTATCTCTCTGTCTCATCACTCTCCCATCTGTACATATGTCTGTCTCATCACTTTGCTGGCAGTCTGCCCCAATACTGTCCTGTCTGTCGCAGTTCGTCTCTTCTCAATGCCACGCTTTCCTTTCTGCATAATGATCGCTATAATTTCTCAATTCCCTGTGCTTACCTCGCTCACCGCATCCTTTTGTCTTTGCCGCCTTCCCCACACATCGCCTCTTCTACTCCATTCCATTTCAAACTCCGATTGCCTTGCTGTGCAAATTATGATAATCACATAGAATGGGATTTGGATGGCTTTCATGGGAACGGCACAAAAATGCGTGCTACCCAATAATATATAGAAACGTACTGCCATATATATTTTGTTCATACAGGAAAGTCTGGCTGAGTCTCAAGACTCTTTACAAGAGGATCGCCTGCATTGCGATATTTGGCCAATGCCATTTCACGTGGACTTGTCACGTTGGAGAAAAGCAGAGTGCCTGAATCATACCCCCACACATATCAAGGATAACACTAAAAATTGATTCACCAAATAATCTATTCTGGCATCATCACAGGCCATGTTTACAACGCGGGGATATTCCCGGCAGTGTCTCGGTGCTCGCTAGCAGCACTTTCCCCTAATAGTATGTAGGGGCTATACGGGGGGTCTTTGTCTTTAGTAGTGCTGGTGGTGTTGGGGAAGGAAGCCCCCCCCCACCCGTGACATAGAACGCGAGTGGCAACAACGTTCGTTCCCACACGTTTCCAACGACATCACAACGTTCGTTCCCACACGTTTCCAACCACATCACAACGTTCGTTCCCACACGTTTCCAACGACATCACAACGTTCGTTCCCACACGTTTCCAACGAAATCACAACGTTCGTTCCCACACGTTTCCAACGACATCACAACGTTCGTTCCCACACGTTTCCAACGACATCACAACGTTCGTTCCCACACGTTTCCAACCACATCACAACGTTCGTTCCCACACGTTTCCAACGACATCACAACGTTCGTTCCCACACGTTTCCAACCACATCACAACGTTCGTTCCCACACGTTTCCAACCACATCACAACGTTCGTTCCCACACGTTTCCAACGACATCACAACGTTCGTTCCCACACGTTTCCAACCACATCACAACGTTCGTTCCCACACGTTTCCAACCACATCACAACGTTCGTTCCCACACGTTTCCAACGACATCACAACGTTCGTTCCCACACGTTTCCAACCACATCACAACGTTCGTTCCCACACGTTTCCAACCACATCACAACGTTCGTTCCCACACGTTTCCAACCACATCACAACGTTCGTTCCCACACGTTTCCAACGAAATCACAACGTTCGTTCCCACACGTTTCCAACGACATCACAACGTTCGTTCCCACACGTTTCCAACCACATCACAACGTTCGTTCCCACACGTTTCCAACCACATCACAACGTTCGTTCCCACACGTTTCCAACGACATCACAACGTTCGTTCCCACACGTTTCCAACCACATCACAACGTTCGTTCCCACACGTTTCCAACCACATCACAACGTTCGTTCCCACACGTTTCCAACGACATCACAACGTTCGTTCCCACACGTTTCCAACGACATCACAACGTTCGTTCCCACACGTTTCCAACCACATCACAACGTTCGTTCCCACACGTTTCCAACCACATCACAACGTTCGTTCCCACACGTTTCCAACCACATCACAACGTTCGTTCCCACACGTTTCCAACGACATCACAACGTTCGTTCCCACACGTTTCCAACGACATCACAACGTTCGTTCCCACACGTTTCCAACGACATCACAACGTTCGTTCCCACACGTTTCCAACGACATCACAACGTTCGTTCCCACACGTTTCCAACCACATCACAACGTTCGTTCCCACACGTTTCCAACCACATCACAACGTTCGTTCCCACACGTTTCCAACCACATCACAACGTTCGTTCCCACACGTTTCCAACGACATCACAACGTTCGTTCCCACACGTTTCCAACCACATCACAACGTTCGTTCCCACACGTTTCCAACCACATCACAACGTTCGTTCCCACACGTTTCCAACCACATCACAACGTTCGTTCCCACACGTTTCCAACCACATCACAACGTTCGTTCCCACACGTTTCCAACCACATCACAACGTTCGTTCCCACACGTTTCCAACGACATCACAACGTTCATCAAACGTTGGACAGTAGTTCCAACCACAAGCCGCATCTCCGATGAGCACAGCTGGCTACGTACGGTGCGAAAGAAGTTCAACACATATCGCCAAGCACTAACCAGGTTCAAATCCCTGCTTAGCTTCTGAGAAATGCTGAGTTCTGGTGCTCTCAGGGTGACTATTACACCAGGTTCATCAGGCTCACCAGGGCCTCTTGGGGTGAATGCCACTGTGGTTATTGTCCGGGACTCGAAGTTGTTGAGATCAAGGTTTGCGAGTTTAAAATCTAAGGTGGGTGTCAATTCAGCCCTTCATTCCTCCGGTTTCATTGAAATTACCACAGGACTTCCTATAAGTTGTCCTGTGTGCATATTTGACCCTGTCATAGACATGTGGAATTGCCACCACGAGGCCGAGGCCAACAAGGTGGATGGATGAGCGATGCCCCGTCGCTGCTTTTTTCGTGAAAACATTTCCTGTTTGGGCCTTTTGGCTCAGTGTCAAAAGAGAATTGTCTGCAGAGCCTTTTTGCCGCAGAATCAGTTTCATGTACGATAACAGGGAGATTGAGATTGGAAGGCGAAACCGCGTGTCTGTGTGCGTGTGTGTGTACGCGTGTGTGTGTGTTGACGTTCACGTCTCTGAGAATGGTGAATGGTAATTTGTTCGTCCATGCGTGTTTGCCTTTGCGTCTGTGGTTGTGCATACTGCGCTACGAACCTGGCGACACGAGTTCGAGTCTCACGCGTGGCTAACTCCATCAGGTGCTACTTCGCTAACGACACTTGACCGAGCAGTTCGTGAAAAGCTATTGCTCCAGCATTTTTGTCGTCTTCATTGCATGTCGGTGCACGCACGCGCACGTTTTGCGAATGTGCACGCGCCTCGCCTCTGCTGTCGAACCCGACGCTGGTGTCACCAGGGATCCTGTGCTCAGACTCTCTACACACGCACTGTACAGCACAGCTGTGGATTGTTGTCTGTCGTGGTCTCAGGAGCCGCTCGCGGTGAGACCGGCAGTGGGGGCTGAGCCCGGAGAAGCGTCTGTGCACCTGGGCAGTTTCAGTGATGGCCACTGTGTTGGGAATTCGGGAATCTTGAACAGCGCTCTCTCTCGTGCAGACGGATCTCCCTCGTCAAACTAGAGGGCGGCTGGCTTAACGGGATCATCCGTGTGACGAATTAAATGAAACTAAAACTGTTGTGCATCCATATACACGACAATTATTATACTGGTAGGGGCTGGGTGGGGAGGGAGGGGCTGGGTGGGGACGGGAGGGTGGGGCTGGGTGGGGAGGGTGGGGAGGGGCTGGGTGGGGAGGGTTGAGGGGCTGGGTGGGGAGGGTGGGGAGGGGCTGGGTGGGGTGGGTGGGGCTGGGTGGGGGCTGGGAGGGGTGGGGCTGGGTGGGGAGGGGCTGGTCACCCCTTGGTGCCCTTATAAAACTCAACGTTTAACCTACTCACGCCGGCTTGTGCCCGCCCTCACAGTCGGGAATATTTGCGGAATAGACCACGCCGCCGTTGACCCTGGCCATTGACCGAGCAACCCAACGTTCCTACGAGCTCCCTCCGCAGGAATATGTTAATATACGTCCTTTCGTAAAGGCGTGGTCTTCCTTCCATCGTGGTCTTCCGTTTCACCCTGTCCTTGATATTCACTCAAGAACGATATTCACTCAGAACGTTGCAGTGGGTGCTCTCGGTGGCATCCAATTGTTCAAATTGCTTACGTAACTTAATTCGCTGTCTTCCCCGGCTTCTTGTGGTAAACTCTAATTGTTCCCAGTCAAAAGCACTTTCATATTGGGTCTCTTGGGTTTTTTTTCCTTACATGAGCATTCAATCTAACTTGCCTTTTTCTCATGATTCTTATTCATTTTATTGTTGTACCTGCTATCGGTAATACGTTTATGATCAAATGCCTCGGCAAACGCAAAGGCGCCTTACGTCACAATCTCAGCTCAAGCAATTTGTAAGGGCACCCCTGGTGGCAGCTGTCCCTATGTGACACGAGGTGACGCGGCACCGGCATGCAAGTGTGCGTTTGTCTGCCTGCAGGTGCGGCGATTGGTGTGTGTGAAATCCCTGCTGATGACTTTGTATGCATTGGGGGTGTAACGATGCATCAATCAATACAAATCCTTGCACTCCACGACACCATGCATTGAACGCAAATGTCTGGAAATCGATGTGGTTTCTTTTTCATTCGTACATGTTGTGTGTTATGGGTTCACGTGGCTCGCTTTGGCCTTTTTGTACACATCAGTGGGGCTCAGTCAGTGGGGTTGAGTCAGTGGGGCTGAGTCAGTGGGGCTGTGTCAGTGGGGCTGTGTAAGTGGGGCTGTGTCAGTGGGGCTGAGTCAGTGGGGCTGTGTCAGTGGGGCTGAGTCAGTGAGGCTGTGTCAATGGGGCTGAGTCAGTGAGGCTGAGTCAGTGGGGCTGTGTCAGTGAGGCTGTGTCAGTGGGGCTGGGTCAGTGGGGCTGTGTCAGTGGGGCTGTGTCAGTGGGGCTGTGTCAGTGGGGCTGTGTCAGTGGGGCTATGTCAGTGGGTTATGGCTTTGTCAGTCGAATACAGGAACCATGAAAATGTTCCACCTTAGCCAAATCAACGCACAGGTGTCTCTTGAAACTAATCGCTGCACCAGACCATGGCCATAAGAAACCAGTGGGGTGTTTCCACATGGACCAAACCTGTGTACGCACACACACACAAGTCAACGTTTTTCCCTCCCCATACCAATCTCCTTCGGCATTCATGCTTGCAGTAGCAATTCTACGTTCCCGTTACAGGAGCCAGTATTTCCACAGGACAACTTCCCACAGCGGTATTCTGAGTCGGCCCCAGTCGGGAGTTGAACTTGTGGCCTTCTGAGTGCGAGGCAAGTGACAGAACCGAAGTGTCACCTGGTCTCGGCTCGCCTTTCCATTCTGCAGCCAGACGTGACTCACTGATGAGTCCTTGCAGTGGCGATCACGTTCACACGTCTCCCGATTTACGAGGCTACTGGGTCTGATCTGCTTCGAATTTAGCAACTGATTCTGCAATGCAGTTCGGCCAGTAAGGGTGGATCGATTGAAATAAAGTATCGTGCTCACGATATGTGCATTGAATCACGTGCATAAAATGGAGTAATTCCATTCAGTGGAAAGGGTATGCTCATGTTACATGCGGGCTAATGGAGCAAACAGAGCCATGCTAATGAGACGTAAATGAAGAGAATACAAATGAAAGAGTAAGAATTAGGCTAAAATAATTATTCTTTATTGGAATCATGACCCCCAGTTGTAACATTCTATGAACTCACAATGTCAGGGTGGAGTTCGTTATTTTGTGCCTCGTGGCAATGAACATCACCACCAGGGAGACAAAGGTGGCTGGGTAGACACGGTGCTGGCTTCACCGTCAGCCACCACCCATCTCAAATGATCCGAATGCTGACATTTTTACAAATGGGCTTTCATTTTACAAACAAATCAATTGTAATGTCCTAACCGTAAAAAAGAAAATCACACGAAGTGAAACATTTCCATTATTGGACATAACAGAGTTGTGCAACATTAATGGCGCTCCAGACCGGTGCTAAGATGCAAGCGGACTTTGCAGTACGACATCAACAATGGCATTGTTTTTTTTTTCAGATGAAATAAAACAAATCCCAGTGGTATTGGTTAATTGGTGGGCGGGGGGGGGTATGGAGTTGGGGGTAAGGGGGAGTGGAGAAGTTTTATGGTGAGGATTCATCTGGTTACCCGTGAACTCCCCAGTCGCCCAGTCGATATCGCTCACAATCGCAAGTACACACACTCGTGCGTACACACAATCGCGCGTACTCACAATCGCACGTACTCACACTCGCGCGTACACACGCTCGCACAACGATTCGGGACAAACCGTGATGGCGCGAGAGACTTTCCTTGTAAGCTCGAATGTGACAGCGTCAATCCCGGCGATACCGAGTTGTGGATCGAGGGGAGAGAGGCATTGATTGAGGGGAGGAAGGGAGGGAGCCTCTCCTAGGTCAACTCAGCCTTAAAATTATTGCCTGGTATGTTGTTGATAAACGTGAGTGCTGGGAAGGTCAATTCAACCGGACAGGGTCCTGGCCACACCGCCACGTCGTGCGCCCTGCCGGCTTTCATAGGTGCTCGCAAACAAGCCTTGCCCCAACAGTCTATTTGGTTAAAAGGGAGATCTTTGTATTGTTTTTTCCATTTCTTTGTGTGCCTGTGAATACGTCTTTGTGCACGTGCATGAATGTGTTTCCAAATGTGCGTCGTTTGCTTTTGCTTCTCTCCTCATTCAAGTACGTCTGTGCATGAGCTCATGCGTATGCCTATAAATGTGTGCATCTATTGCATACATCTGTGTGTGGGTGTGCGCGGGCTACTGCCTGCCATAGTGTAGCGGTGAGTGTGCTACGCTTTGAACCAGGCGTTCCAAATTAGATTTCCGCTCATGGCCAGCACCAGTAGCGATTATCCAAACCAGTCCTGGGCCTCCCCTAGGTCGATTCGGCCTCAAATGAGTACCTGGTGCAATGTGTAAACTTCGCCACTGGGGAGACAAAGGTGATGGCCACCCACCCCTTCTTGTGCCGTGCCGGCCTTCGTAGGTGCTCACTAACCACACTTGCCCCAACAGTCTGCTAAGGCTACACGGGTGATCTTTGTCTTGTGCGTTTGTACAATTTCGGCAAGTGGGAAACTGCAAGAAAGGAATTTCCAGGAAGGATTATCGTGGAATAATCCATGGCATGGGGGATCGCGCTGATGTTCTGCGCAGACAAAACACCCGCAGTGTTCAGGGTTTTGTGCCCATTGGCGGCGCTTCCATGAAGCAAAACCTCTACCCAGCTGCACTGCAATACCCCAACCAAAAGGTCGAAGGTCGACCGTGCAGTGGTCTACACCCGTAACCCGGCTCTCTCTACAGGCAGGGATTGCGGATCGTGCACGGGACCGTGGTCTGGGTGCGAGATTCCGTCCCACGCGGGAGGCGAGGTTGTGCCATTTAGAAGGCAGTGCAGGAATCAAGTTGCGGACCAATCACTAACAGACTGTGCGGCATCATCGCTGTCGTTCGACTAGGGGGACTAGTAATAGGTTTTTACCCTTTTATCTGGCAACAAAACTGGCACCTTTATACAAGGTATCATGTTTGCATTAACCACAACACTTGCGGTCAAAATTCAAACAAAAAACAACTCTGATAATGTATGCACTGTCCTTGAAATTGATTGGTCCACACCCGAGACAGCTTTTCTTAGAGCCTAGTCTCACATGGTGTTGGACCAGATGACGCCAAAAGGCCTTTTCAAGGACAGTGCATACATTTTTTTCCTTCTTGGTTTTTTCGGTAAAGTCACGTAGAATGGAAATAATAAAATAATAAAAATAAAACATAATAAAATTATTCTCACGACGTTTCGGCCACAACGCAAGCAGCCGTCCTCCGGTGAAGAACAGGTCTGTCGATAAGACAGAGTCTGCATACATTATTAGAGTTGTCTTTTTGTTTTTTGTTTGTATTTTGACCGCAAGTGTTGTGGTTAATGCAAACATGATCCCTTGTATAAACGTGTCAGTTTTGTTGCCAATTAAAAGGGTTAAAACCTATTAATATATCTTGCTACTGGCAAAGTAGGTCTCATGATGAGGGGGACTCTGTCGTGTAAAGAACAAAAATAAACATCCCACGTGGAAATGGCCATGTATCCCGAGCAGCATCCTCCTGAAAATGAGCCATGAGACGATTTTACAAGATGCACATTAATGATTGGTATTCGACTGAAACGTGGTGAATGAATATTTAGCCAAGTGTAATTATGAACCATCGTGATGTTGCTTCTCGATGTACAAATTGTATTGTTGATATTTTACAGCTGCTTTCCCACCCACTGCTAGATGAAGCTCTGTGTGGTTGTTTGGTCACAGTTCACCAGGTTGGTCTGTGAAAGTGTGGCACCACGGATGGTTCAGATATCACTTTCCGCTGACACCCATGGCCAGAAGTCGACCGCTGTGCCACTACTCCACCACATAACGTGTTAACGTATATACACATTAGCCTAATATACATCGTCAGTCCATTATTATGAAGAGATCACGAAGTTATCATTGCCAGAGGCGCCGATGCCACCATAACTCACCGTCACTTCCTCCCCTCCCGTAGATCCCACGTTTATTGCAAAGTCAGCACCAGACACACACATTGCTAAAACCAGTAGGTTTGAATGCCAGCTCACACACACACATACAAATTTTTATTTTATTTTATAAAATAAAAACGCAGACAATACACGTTCTGGAAAATTGCAGTTGATGGGACGGCTTCTACATTTACACAAAAGCACAGTGGGAACGAAAACAAATATGTGCATTAAATACACTATATCTGTGCATGGTGCTTGGCGTAATACAATTGCCGCCTTTGTTAGTCTGGACGGATATAATATCCTTTACAGAAGCAGATGGAGACAATCTCATATCGGCGAGATCATTGAATTGAAATTTAATTTAATAAGCTGCAACGATGCATTCTAACGGTTGTGATAACGCTGCAATTATCGCCAACAAAACAAAGAAAAAGCCCCTGTACGTCCATACAGACCGCCGGTGCACGGTACCGTTGGTGAGTGCCTATTAGTCGCGGCACGACATGTGAGGGGTGGTGTGGCAAACCCATTTCTAGCCGTCTTTGTATTCCCAACGCTCATGTTTAGACACCACAGGAGGCAGTAATTTACGGCTGAGTTTGACCCTTGTAAAATGAGATGTTCCAACCGAAGGGATTTTCCACGTGAAATATTGAAACGAACAAACGAAAAAGAAAATGACATTCAGACACCACGTGCCATTTTGGTGTTATCCATGGCCAGGAATCTGGCTGGGAATCGAACCCATGTCACCGGATTTTTTAGTGCGTGCATTAACCGCTGCCCATGTACTCGATATCAAGTAGGGGAGCACTGCGGAAGATCCTAGGTCAACTGGTGCATTGTGTAAACATTGAAACTGGGGAAACAAAGGCGGCTGGTCGTGGGGTTTGCCATCCACCCCGTCGCTTGCAGTACCGGTCTTCGTTGGTGCTTGCAAATGGCACTTGCCCCAGCAAGTCTGTTAAAGGCTACACGGGAGTATCGTTTTCTTTGTAGTTGCATCACTTTGCCCAGTGCCAGATTAACCGAGAAGCAAAAGTAGCTACAAATGCTATGGGCCCCGCACTTTCAAGGGCCCCGCGCTAAATGCTTTCAAGCTATCAATTCTCATTCAGTGATTCTGCACTTGCTCTATTGCTATAGTACTATACCACCTTCAACTTTTATTAACGACTGGGTGTTCAAGGTTATCTATTTGTCGTATTATCTAGCTGTATAGCAAATTAAAAATACAATTACTTTTCTATGCAACTAAAAAAAAATGTGTTTTAATATTTATGGTTTTTTATTTTATTTAGGGCCCCTTTATAATGTACAGGTCCCCGCACTAGCTTAATCCGGCACTGACTTTTCCCACGCCGCTGTCCAATTATAATTCTCTGATAATGACAGACGGACACCCTCTGCGGGGCGCACCCTGTCTTTTAAGACTGCACGAACACCGCCGGCACGCAGCGCGTCGTTGCAGGTTGCATGAAATAAATAAAAACACAGCCACTTGGCGGTGACGTCACGTCGGCTTCGCGGCAGGTGGATGTAATGACGGGCAGATTAATGCGGGGGGAGTCTTGGTGACACGATTGCAATTTGGTCAATTGAATTGCATGGGCTGAGCAACGTCTCCGCGGCACTCCTCCCACACTGGTGACACCGTAATGGCGTGATTTAGCCTCCCTTAGCTCAGCCGCCCTCCTGATGATGTCTCGACCTTCGTTCTACGCCGCTTCTTCACGCCGAGCTCATCACCGGTGAAATGTTTCCAGTCGCTCTCTCTCTCTCTACGCGGGGTTTTTTTTTCTCATCTTTTCATTATATTTTAGTCGGAGCACAAAACAGCGACGTGGGGGGTGGGGGGGTGGTACAGAAACTCGAGGGACAAGAAGTCCCGAACTCTGGGCTCCAATGCTTCGAGGAGGGAGGTGATTGGGCTCGCTGCCCCGTCGGTGTTGTTTTCCATCTGGGGCCCGTTGGCCTCTCGCACAGTCCCAGAGAGCGTCGCTGTGGAGAATGGCCCACGGACGTTGACCTCGCGCGACGCCTGCATTGTGACCTCCGTTTACAAGGCGGGGGGTGGGGGGGGCATTCAACACAGTGAATGTTAAACACGCTTCAAGCCAATGTTGAACGCTTCAATGAATGCGTAACGATACGACCCCGCTCCAGCTCCCCCCCTACCCCCACACACACCGTGAGTACGAAGGAGAGGCGTCGTACGTGAAATTAATCTACTACCGTATCTTCCCGCATATAACCCGCGGGGTATACCACTTCTTACAAACAAAACAAGACCCTGCGGGGTATATGGAGGTGCGGGCTATCTGAATTATTTTTACACAAAACGCTCTTTTTGCGGGTTATATGTGTATGCGGGCTATATGCGGGAGAATACGGTAAACTATTTTTTTTTTTACCAGGTAAGGGCCCCTGAGCTATATAGCTCTTTTTCGGAAGCCACTCGGCCCCAAATGATAGCTCAACGAAGTGGCTTATCGTGTGGATATATTTATAGCATCAGCCAAATAGCCTAAATGCATGTTTCGAAATGTGGAGTGAAAAAAACCAGAGAAAAAATAAACGCGACCACAGGGAGAACATGTAAACTCCACATCTGCAGGCGTCAGGGTCGGAATGGAATCCACGACCTCCTCCAAACCAGGCGAGGTAGTTAACACCTCGCTAACGTGCTCGTGGGTGTTTGCCGAACTGGTGAACTTTAACCCGAAAACGGTGACTGGCGTTTCAAAATTGATCCCATTTTTGTGACTTGGCTGTAAGAATTTAGAAAGGGGGCTGAGAATTTAGAAAAGGAGGGGGGCTTAGTCCCCTCTACACCCCCCCCCCCAAATGCTTCCAAACTTTGTTTGCAAGTAATTAACCAGAGGCCTCCTCTCCACACCACGTGATGTCCCACTGCATATGCCTTGCGTCAAGCGTTTGTTAGTCCTCCAAGCTGGAGTCGGCTGCGTGAAGTGAACACATCTAATCACGTCCAACAAAGCTGGCTCTGGTGCCGCCATTGGGTGTCCATGATGAAACTGTGAATGCTTGAGACCGCTGTTTAATCACGCACGGGGGTGGGAACCGGGTATGAATCCAAGACTTCTGTGATGCTGTAACTCTGCATTAGCCCCCCCCTCCCCCCCGAACCTGTAACCCTCTCTGCCTCTCCTTGCTCTTTTGTTCTTTCCACTAACAAGGTAATTAATTTCGAGAAACACGAGTACTGATTTTTTTTCGTTGCACATTTTGTGTTGTTGTTGAACGAAGCATCGTATGTTCTGCTGATCAACAAGCAAGCACCATTGTTAGCCTGAGCAGTGGTGAAAATTCCACATTCCTATGGCAGGAGCCAGTGTATCCGTATGACAACCACTCTTGACTTTCCACAAAGTGATGATGTTGATGCATGGCTGAGTTGGCCAAAGAACGGATTATTTCCGCTCGCAAACTTTTAATGATAATAATAATAGTGTTAAACAGAGTACAATAGTCATTTATACGGGCCCGGGAACCGAGACTAGTGTTTGTAGATAATTATCCTTCAGATGGAAACAATGATCAACAACGGGCAAAGCATCTCCCAGTTCAAATCGGCACGATGTGGGGCTGATTGATGTTGACAGCCCTTGAGCTAACAATCTAACTTCCACATTCCCAAGACAGGGCTTCAGGTAAATCAACTGTCCTATTGTTGGCAGAGTCCCCAAACCCCAAAACAAAAGAGTTGCACTTCGCCCCCCCCCATCCCCCGCCCTGCCACCCAGCCACTCTTGTGCCTTCATTAATGGTCACGATTCAAGGTTAGTGGTTATATGTTTTTTTCTTATATAAGAAAAAAGATATAATAAATATATGAAAACAATTTTTTTTATAAAAATATTTCGAATTTTTTTTTTAATTGTGTTGAATGTAGCGATAAGCCTCTAGTGGCAGACGGTGGGTGGGGGGGTGTAAACCCATTGCGTATGAGCGTTTACGAGTCGAAAACAATCGATAATTTTCCAATGAACCGAACGTTTGGGGCGAGTCGATTGCAGCGGTGAAGCCCTGACGGTCAACAGCGAAACCACGACGTCGGCAGCGATCCCACGGCTCCACGAGGCAAGACAAATTACGACTCCTGCCGGGACCACAGCTGTTCCATCACTAGGGGAGGGGGGGGGGGCGGCGTTTAATGTCACCGGCTGGGGGCTCACGTACCTCAAACCCCACGACTCACCACAACGGGGATTTTTTTTTACCGTTTTGTGATCACCTCAAGGCTGCTTGGGAGCCAGAATCCCAGCGGCGTGAGCTCCCAGTGCTTTGACGAGATCAATGCGAAATTCTATCAGAAGGCTTTCAAGCTCGTTTCGGCTTTTTCATGCGTGCGGAGCCCACGCGGAGCGAGCGAGGGAGTTCGTGTTCAGTTTCACTCTGTGTTCCGCCCTCTTTGTAACGCGCCAGAGTTGTTGTCGCTGTTGTTTTTCCAATTGGGGGACCTCTGAAACATACATGTCCGCCGATGTCCAAATTCGAACGTCGCTCGCTCATTCGCAACAAGTTTCATTTGCGGGCAAATGTTGTTAGCGCGTCGCGTGCGTTTCACAAACAGCGTCCGAGGCACGGAAACGCGGTGGGCTTGATGGGCTGTTCGTGCCGCGTCTGAAAATGTTGATGAGTGTAAGATGTGGATGAGTGTTAGATGTGGATGAGTATGTTTAATTACGATTGTGAGGCATGAATTTATTCCACCCCCCTTCCCCCCCTTGTCCTGTCCTCCCTCACTCCACCACAGTAATTTGATGAGTCATCGCGATTTGAGCATCGCGGTTCCGATCGCAGTGTTTGCTCGTTTTTGTCTCGTTTTCATAATATCATTCGTGTGGTTTCTTGCTGTCTCAGTACAGTTGTGTTCAGCTCTCAATAAACGCGAGCCTATAACTCGGATAACTCATGAACTAATCTCTGAATCAAATAAACTTAGTAACTTA
Source organism: Lethenteron reissneri (assembly GCF_015708825.2). Classification (NCBI taxonomy): domain Eukaryota; kingdom Metazoa; phylum Chordata; class Hyperoartia; order Petromyzontiformes; family Petromyzontidae; genus Lethenteron; species Lethenteron reissneri. Next base: position 4,460,999 of record NC_083822.1, read on the forward strand.
AATTTGGATTTAAAGCTTTCGTGACTGCAGGGATTCATATTTTTGGTTATTTCGGTAGTGTCACGTAGAAGGGAAATAATAAAATAATAAAAAATAAAACAATAACAATTTCTTGCTGTGGTTTTCACACCTGATGATGATTGTTTGTGTTGCAATCGAAACGTCGTGAGAATTGTATTGTTTTATTTTTTTATTTCCCTTCTCCGTGACTTTACCAAATGAACCAAGAATTAGTAACTTAAGTTTTGGCTGGCTGTGCAGGGTAGAGACTCAAAGCCATTGCCCCTCAGTTGGAGGATAATGAGTTAAAGTCAACCCATCATTCCGGTGTGGTCAATAAAATTAATACAACGTTGTAGGCAAGGCCAGAGTGGGTCTATTATTTCCTTTTGAGCTTGAAAGTCAGTTTCGGGTCGGGTCCATTGAGCCAAGAAGCTATTTTTCAATGGTGACCCGGCCAAAGTTGCAAGCATGTTACAAGCATGTTACATGGGCAGTAAGGGTTTACAGAAGTTACATAGTACAAGAGCAGGAACATTTGTATAAACAAGAGCGTTTTTCTTGCCCGAGGAATGCGGAATTTCCACCGAGATCTTACTGGCTCAGCGCAATCAATTTTAGCAGAAGACCAATTTCTTAATCCCTTTGATGGCATACGGATAATGTCAGTGCGGAAATATGCAGACATTTGTTTTCAAAGTTTGTTGTAATGAAGTGGTATGATTAGCTCAGAAAAGATTTTGCACTGAAATGGTTAAACAAATTAGCTGCCTTCTGCTTAAAACGGTAGGGCTGGAAAAGTTCGGCAAACAAGTTGGAACTTGCAGATTTGTTGACTTCTTTAGCGAGCTGCTATGCTGAGCTACAAAGCTGCGAAAATTCACCCCCACGGGCAATGCTCTGAATTGTGGCCACTGAAGTTCTCAATTCAATTCAAGAATCATTTCGGTGCATGATAGCGACTCTGCCGGTTGTAGGGGTCATGTGATCCCATTAAATTCTACGTATGTGAATCCAAACAGGACCTGTTACACACGCCATTCCATGCAGGTACCGCGAGGTTATGAATCTACATTAATCGATCAATCGATGCATCATTACACCCCCTGTCGAGCTATTATTGGGTCAAACTGCTAGGGGATAACACATGGCAAGCGCAGTGCAATGATGAGCAATTGCGCACAGGTGAATACGTTCCCGCAGCTGCCCAACACACGACTTTGCGAGTTTCATTGCTACGTCTGTGATTTATGCTGCAAATTTCCCCCCGTCTATTGATGGTGAAAGCTGTGGTGCAGATATCCCTAATGATCATTACACTGCCAAATAGCTCCCACATTAGGCTCGATAGATTATTGCCGCATTGTAAAGAAGAAATACCCCGCTAATTCGAAGAGCAGCTGCAGGTTATATGGACGCGGAACGGACAATTTGCAGTGGTCAAGATGGATGATATCATTCCACCTGTTGGGAAATTCCCAGTTTTCTCCTGCCGCGGGTGGTCTTACCAAATAAAAATATAACAGTCTATTGAAAGATTTATTTGTCGGAGCCAACGCGCACATTTTGGGTAGTGGCGAGCGTGATGTTGCGAGCACTAAGCTCGGCCGCCTCTATCTCGCCAGCGGTGATGACTACACACTGGCCCCAAGTACTCGTTTAAGGCTGAGTTGGCCCAGGACTGGTTCAGATATTTTCCACTGATAGTGGCCTTGAGTATGAATCGACCTCGTATTAATGGGTTGATCGCGCAGCGCGCTAACCACTGCACTACCACTCCCGCATGCATGTGCACACAGACACACAGATATCCACACAGAAAAAGAACCACCTAAAGATGTGACCGGCTGCTCGGGAAAGTGCATATATTTACACATGCATATGCAAGCATACTAGAGCGGGGAGGTTTTCGTGATTCATGGTCTGAAATTACAATTGAGTTAATCGGATTGCATACGATTCTTCATGGCATTGTGGGTTTGACGGGATACTGGAACCAGGGTAGGTTGGCTGGGCCGCACAGAGTCAAGCATAGATCTAAGGCAAGACGGTGGCCTGTGGGACGTGGCCAGCATGTGCTATGTTTGGAGAAGCTGTGCACATACTCTTTGGTTCTTTCGGTAAAGTCACGTAGTTAGAAATAAAATAACTACAGTGGTTGTCACACCTGATGAAGATTGCTTGTGTTGCAATCGAAACGTCGTGATTTGTGTTATTTTATTTTATTTCTATCTACGTGACTTTACCGAAAGAACCAAAGAGTATGGATTCCTGCAGTCACGAAAGATTAAAATCAAAACTGTGTACATTTGGAAATGTACTTATTTATCCTGGAGAGCGACGCTGAGTCATAGGACTCTGTATCAGAAGCGTCCTGCATTGGGTTTTTGTGTTATAATTTTTTTCAGCCAATTTGTGAGTGATTTATAATTATACTTGGGGGAGGGAAAAACAGGTTGTCATGGTGATGGGATGTTAACGACCTCGTCTGGTAGACATGAGGTCATGGGTTCAATCCTGACCCTGATGCCTGTTGCATATTTGGAATTTACGTGTCATTCTCTCTGTTTGGCCGCATTCATTTTTCTCTGGCTCCTCAGGTTTCCCCCTCCACATTTGGAAACATGCATTTGGAGCGTTTTGCTGCTCCACATGTTTCACGTGATAAGCCACTTAGTTGGGCTATAATTTGTGGCCAGGTCGCTTCTGAAAAAGAGTTATATAGCTCAGAGGGCCTCACCTGGTAAAAAAAACATAGTTTTAGTTTAGTTTAAAACTGGAGCACCTGGAGAAAACCCATGGGCATACACTGGATGGTGGCAGTATTAATGTTTAACCTGGCCCCCTGGCATTTCACAGGATCACTGTCCTGGCTGGCTGGAATTGGCAATGTTTAGTTAGTCTAGATTCACAATATATTTGCTTAAAATCCCGTTCTATTGAATGCATTTTCCACGGCAGATTTCATGTTGGAATGGATAGTTTCATATTAAAATTGCACACAGTGGGAACAAATACCCATTCCCTGCAGATATTCAGCTATAATGAAGACAAAGGTGGAACCCACCAATCACCTTAACCAACTCTTGGTTAAGTGCTGTTCGTGAGCACCTATTAAGGCCGGCACAGCACACAATGGGGTTGATGGCCAGCACTACTCTCAGTCGCCTTTGTCTCCCCAATGCTGATGTTTTATACACACTGCACCATATACTCATTTAATGCCGAGTCGACCTAGGGGAGGCCCAGCGCATATATTTGCCACTGTTTTTTTTTTGTCATGAGCGGGGATCGAACTCGGGTCGCCAGGTCCGAGGTGTAGTGCACTCATCACTACACTACCACGTAGTCACAGCATAACCTAACAACATCGCCTAAACAGACTGTTGGGGCAAGTGCTGTTAACCTTTGAAGGCTGCCACGACACAGGAGGAGGTTGGGTGGCCAGCACCACACCCGTCTGCATTTGTCTCCCTAGTGGAGAGATAGAAAAATGTGTATATACATTGCACCAGGTTTTTATTTGAGGCTGAGTCAGCCTAGGGGAGGCCCAGGACCGTAGATGAAACTCGCGTCGCTGGGTTCGTAGCGCAACGCGATCACCGTTGCACGACCGCTACCCGCAATTTAAACATTCACACACATTTATGCACACGCAAATGTACATGCGCACACGCAAATGCACATGCGCACACGCAAATGTACATGCGCACACGCAAATGTACATGCGCACACGCAAATGTACATGCGCACACGCAAATGTACATGCGCACACGCAAATGCACATGCGCACACGCAAATGTACATGCGCACACGCAAATGTACATGCGCACACGCAAATGCACATGCGCACACGCAAATGCACATGCGCACACGCAAATGCACATGCGCACACGCAAATGTACATGCGCACACGCAAATGCACATGCGCACACGCAAATGTACATGCGCACACGCAAATGTACATGCGCACACGCAAATGTACATGCGCACACGCAAATGTACATGCGCACACGCAAATGTACATGCGCACACGCAAATGTACATGCGCACACGCAAATGCACATGCGCACACGCAAATGCACATGCGCACACGCAAATGCACATGCGCACACGCAAATGCACATGCGCACACGCAAATGTACATGCGCACACGCAAATGCACATGCGCACACACAAATGCACATGCGCACACGCAAATGTACATGCGCACACGCAAATGCACATGCGCACACGTAAATGTACATGCGCACACGCAAATGTACATGCGCACACGCAAATGTACATGCGCACACGCAAATGTACATGCGCACACGCAAATGTACATGCGCACACGCAAATGTACATGCGCACACGCAAATGCACATGCGCACACGCAAATGCACATGCGCACACGCAAATGTACATGCGCACACGCAAATGCACATGCGCACACGCAAATGCACATGCGCACACGCAAATGTACATGCGCACACGCAAATGCACATGCGCACACGCAAATGCACATGCGCACACGCAAATGTACATGCGCACACGCAAATGCACATGCGCACACGCAAATGCACATGCGCACACGCAAATGCACATGCGCACACGCAAATGCACATGCGCACACGCAAATGCACATGCGCACACGCAAATGCACATGCGCACACGCAAATGCACATGCGCACACGCAAATGCACATGCGCACACGCAAATGCACATGCGCACACGCAAATGCACATGCGCACACGCAAATGCACATGCGCACACGCAAATGTACATGCGCACACGCAAATGTACATGCGCACACGCAAATGCACATGCGCACACGCAAATGCACATGCGCACACGCAAATGTACATGCGCACACGCAAATGCACATGCGCACACGCAAATGTACATGCGCACACGCAAATGCACATGCGCACACGCAAATGCACATGCGCACACGCAAATGCACATGCGCACACGCAAATGCACATGCGCACACGCAAATGCACATGCGCACACGCAAATGCACATGCGCACACGCAAATGTACATGCGCACACGCAAATGCACATGCGCACACGCAAATGCACATGCGCACACGCAAATGCACATGCGCACACGCAAATGCACATGCGCACACGCAAATGTACATGCGCACACGCAAATGCACATGCGCACACGCAAATGCACATGCGCACACGCAAATGCACATGCGCACACACATCTACGGCAGTGCTGTTAACATTGTTAACTATTATATTCTCAGCCCAATGGAACATTGTAGCTCTGATCTAATGTGTATTGACCGGTCAGATGCACAAATGAATCACTCCTGGTGTGAAATAAGACGTTAAATAAATAAATAAGTGCGCAAATTGAACAAGGGAAATGTTCCAGACTGACTGCACTCCAGTGCATACGTTGACTTTGGCGTGACAATGGAATTTGATTGCAGACTGAACTATTTTATTGTGCAGCATCAGGAGACGATGCAAGGCTATAATTCAGTTCACGGAATGAACGGGCTCCCAATTGTCGGGTTATGAATGCAAGGCTCCAGTTGTGAATTCAAGGTGGCACCATTGGCAGAGAATTCATCATCATCGTGACGAGCTGGTGCAAGTTACATCATCATCAGCAGAAGCAACAGCAGCGCCATTATCACTGCAAGCAGCACTTTCATCATTATCATCATCTTAAGCTGGAAGCAGCTGCGTCATCATCATCATCAGCAGCAGCAACATCATCATCATCATTATAATCATCAGTAGCAACAACATGTAATAATATTATTATGACCAGCATCAGAAAAATCATCATCATCATTGGCCCGTTTCAGAACATAAAAAAAACACATCTGGCAATGGACTAGAACCTCGCTCCGCTTGAGGAATGTGCATCCCCCCCCGCAAAAAAAACCCGAAGGCAGCAGACGGTGGAGATGAGCGTAGCCCCCCTTGCTCGTTAGACTCCACGGAAACTTTGACTCGTCAATTATTAAAGGCTTAAGTGGAAAATGAAAGAGCCCTTTGGGTAAACAGAAGCAGCAAGCTGAGAAAAAAAAAGTTGTGCCGAGCTGGAGAGATACTTTGTGCAAACAAAACGCAGCCAGTAAGCGCCTTTGCTATTGATTGTGTTTCTGAAACTCTCCATCACGCGCTCATCTCTTTTGTCCTTGATCACTGCCACTCATTCTCTCCCGCGTGGAACTCCCGAATCTCTCACACTTGCCAAGTCAAAGTTAAAACGCCTACCCTTGCTCAATTGATTCATGGGGGTGGCACTCGCCTCCGTAGGTGTTCACCCTAAGGAAGTGGTGGAAATTCCTCATTGCAGGTGGCCTACATATAGAAGAGATGGTGTGACGAATTAAATTGTTGCTAAATTGTTGACTGCTCATTTATGCACATGACAATGACGGTATTATATTTGCCTATAACAAAGATTACTCTGGACGTGCCGATCTTGGCAGATCACAGAAGCTAAGCAGGATTTGAAGCTGGGTGGTACTTTGATGGGGGACTGCCTGGGAATACCAGGTGTTGTCGGCTTGAGCTGTGATGTGGCCAGGCATTATTATATCTCATCAGTTCTGAAGCTTTTATGCTGCTGTCCTAGTTCACTCAAGTGCCAAAGCCACGCTTGGTCTCATTGTCAACTTAAAGAATGTGTTGGTCCTATATCCCAAGCAGAATCCTAATCTGATTATGAGTGTTTATTTTTGGATCATCAAAGAACCCTAATCCAGTGCCTCTGATATCCTGGGTTAGAGTTGATTGTCTCAGCCCAGTCACCAACGAGTGTACGAAAAATCTTTCGAGATATTTCATTTGGTTTCCCGCTTCCTTCAACATATTCCATCGTTGATGATCAAACATTTTGCCTCGGTTATAATGAATCATTCTAGATTTGAAGCTTTCGTGACTGCAAGGATTCATACTCTTAGGTTTTTTTTTCCGGTAAAGTCACGTAGGTAAAAATAAGTAATAGAAATAATAATAGAAATAAAATAATACATCACGACGTTTCGGAGGCAACACAAGTCTCCGTCATCAGGTGGGACCGTCACAGCTAAATTCTCACTCACTTGACACAGTAAATTTAGCTGTGATGGTCCCACCTGATGACGGAGACTTGTGTTGCCTCCGAAACGTCGTGATTTATTATTTTATTTCTATTATTTATTTTTACCTACGTGACTTTACCGGAAAAAACTTAAGAGTATAATGAATCATATTGGTAGGGCATATACAAAGGTGGGTCTCGGCGATAATCTACGAACCTGACGACATGAGTTTGAGTCTCAGCTACGGGTCACGTTAGTGCCACGTGACATCTGAAGTGGTGTCCCAGGCCCCTCCCCCCCCCCATCCCTTCACCATTGTGTACCGATCAAGATGGTGAAGTACGGTTAAACAATGCCCATTACCGAAAGAGCATGGGGAGGCCCAGAATTGGATTAATCGTGAAGGGGTTGAAAGGATGAGTTGCTCACTGTGAGTGTGACCGAATGGAAATATATTCATCACTCGATGATTTTGTATTCAGATGCTATGCGAATTCAAAATCTTTTGGTTATTATAATTGGGGGGGAAGAAAGCAATAATGATTTTTTGGAAGATAAACCCTAGCTTTAGATTACATTAAATTACTTCTAATACTAAAAGCGATCAGTATGCAAAGGTTGACTGTTCTTCAAAGTTCACCAAAGCACTGCTGACAAAGAGGCACTGCCAAATAATGGCTTTGTAAAAGTAAAAAAAAAACGGTCAAAAAACAAACAGAAATGGGACAGTTCACTAGGGTCTCGTAACCTCTCTCCCTCCCATCCCTCCCCATCTTTACCCCTAACACCCTCAACATCACACCACCCTTGGCAACAACAACAGAAGAAAAAAAACTCTTTTCCCTGTCTGGTCCCTGAAGGGACACTCTAGCGTGGTACAAAGTTGCAGAGACAATATTGCTGGCTGCAAGTCAGGGCAAGCTGGGCAAAGCTGTCAGCCCATTGCCTTTTGGGCATCTCCTGGGCTTATTGGGAGGGCTAAGTCGTGCCGACATCTGGCTAAGAGTATTAAGGGCAGCTTGGCACATGAAGGCGAGCTGGATGGAATGGCTCACGTGTGTGGGCCCGTGAACACACACACTCGCACGAACTGTAATGCGCACATTAAGACAAAGAAAACCTTCCTCCCTTTCGCCCCGTAGATCACACGGATCAGTGCTAGTTAGCTAGCCGCCCTTCTAAGGATGGCATTCCACGCGAAAGGGCAGTGGATCCAGCACCATGTACATCCAAGCCACATTTGTGTCCCCAGTGTTGATGCTTACACACCAGGCACTCATCTGTGGACGGAGGTGAGGTGCAAATATAACTTGCCACTGATATTAGCCATGGCTGGGAATTGAACTCATGCGGCCACGTTCATAGCAGAGTGCATGGACAACGGTGACACTGCTCCTTCACAGGGCATTATGTTATTATTATGAATAAATTGGGTGGCACTCATTTCCTTTGGCTCAACTGAATATCAGAAGGTGATGCTGGGTGACTTTAATTCCATGTTGGTGTCCCGTTGGTATTCCTCTGACTGGGTGGTGCCATCATTGTTGATTGTGAGTTAAAATCCTGGTCGGGGGTTGACCCAACTCATCATTTACTTGGAGTTGAAAAAGAAAGAATACATCTATATGTTAGGCAACAGCGGTTAATCTACCATTGGAACCTCATTTGCCAGTAGCAACAACGGTTAATCTATATATAAAGTAGCACCTGCCATGGGATTATGGAAGTTTCAGCAATGGCTGGCAGGAGATGATGAAGAGTAGCGCTGCTCTGTGCCCGTGTGAATACGGAGACACTTTGACATTGACCTGGCACGATAAAACGGCAGATTTTACTTTAATCTTCTCTTGTAAAAGACGACATGGGTCCGATTTTAAATTAGCTTTTTGACTTCCATTACTGCTTTTTAATTATGGCAAATCACGGAAATTCTGCAAAAACACCTCTGCCAATGTTCACGCTGCAGTGCGGGATTCACCTCCAATTAGCACAGTTGGCTACGTACGGTGCGAAAGAAGTTCCACATACAAACAGACGTAAACTTGTGGAATGGGTGGAGGCGCGTTCCCCAAACATTATCCCGCAGTTGTCCAGCAGCCGGGGAAAATCTGAGCTGGGAGTGCTGATGTCAGCACGCTCGCCCCGCCCGATGGACCAAGGCTCTGAGGACTGGCCAAGTTTTGGTCCCTCTCACATAAGGAACAGACACGCGAATGATTGCGTGTGCACGTGCGTGTGTATGTGTGCGTGACAGTTGCTCTGCTGTCCACTGAGGTCATACCAGGTGATAACCTGAAGCCAAGTCGAACTAGGAAAGGCCCAGGGCTTGTTCAGATATGACTGGCCAATCGTGTTAGTTGTCTCGCGAGAGGTCCATAGTGTGCCGCACTAACCACTGCGCCACCACGTCCCCAATATCAAAGAGAAGGTTAAAAGTATCTGACACAGCACTCCAGGATTACAGCAACACCCCCCACCTAACCAGGACGATACAACGCCTGTCAAGTTGTGTTCTTGAGCACCTATGATGGTATTCGAAGGCTACTTACCATATCAATGGGACCACTTTTTTGCCAGTATCAAGATGATGAAAAAAGAATAGGCTTTTCCCTTTCCAGCAAGAATAGAAGAGGTGTTAAGATGTCCAAACATCAAATGGATACCTATTTGAAAGAATCAAGTCTGCATTAACCACATATACTTGTGGTAAAGCATGCAAACAAATTTCCTTTGAGCATCTATGCATTGTCCTTGAGACTAATTGGACTACACCAGAGACAGCCTCCTTCATCGCCTTGTCTCACCAGTGTCAGACCAGAGAACAACGTCAAAAGGCAAACCGCACAAAGTCAATGCATATATCAAACCATTAATAGCTTCAGTTGAGTAGTTATATCTATTTTTTGCCACCGATATATATATATATGCATCTCAATAATGTACATCCCTTTGTCATTTCACTGCTGGATTAAGTCCTCCCCGTGCCAGCTCAGTCATGCCGGTTGTTTGGCCATAATTCGCCATGCTGGTTTATTGTGGTTTGGCAACGGGTAGGGCTCGGGACTGGTTTTGATCTATCACTCGCCAGCGATCGTTGCAGTTATTTTACGCGGAATCGTTGATCACAATTCCTGCATTAAGTGGCAGAATCACGGCCAAAATAACGATGTGAATTTGGCCCTTTGTGTCTGTTTGTGTGTTTCGTGAGATCTGACTCGCCAGTAGCAAAGAAAACCCCTCACAATATCTAAATCTTTCGTGTCGTAACAAGCAGTAAAAAACAACACTGGAGCTTTTGAAGCGTGGGTTTATAATGGAAACCTTGGGCCATCCCACATTATGTGCCAATTCCCTTGTACCCTGCATATACAATACTTTCCAGTACTTTTCCATATTTTCTTTGGAGCGCGCAATAAGCAAAGGAACATCTGTGGGCATGAGTAATCCTGGCTTTCGCTTTTATCTTCCAATGTCGCACAAAGCACTCCACGACGTGTCTACCAGCACTGAACAATTTGACAGTGCACTTTGTTTAGACTTGAGTATGCCTTTGAACACATTTCTAGGCCATGGAGGGCATCCTCGCGAACACCCCTTTCCATACTTTGCGGACAAAGCGCGCTACGAATGCCTGCGGAGCGTAGCGGTCGCTGACGAATAGAAAGGGTTTGATTCAAGTCGCACGCAGATAAAGTTCTATTTTGCGTGCACACATTTTTTACAACAATGCGGATGACACTTCATCATTGTCCGGATATAATTTGAGATTGTAGGGGAGGGTGGTGCCCTGGACACAAACAGGGGCCACGCGTTTCAGCTCTGCCGAAAGCTGGTGGCCGACACGACCCTTGATAGGGCATTTTGAGTGCGTGGTGGTAGTGGTCACGTGAGCATGACGTGGACGGGAGCAGCCGCGCCTTGCCGCTGTTTGCGAGCAGTAGCAACACTCGCCTTGTTGTGTTTGTTTTCACGCTTGCGCACATGTCCTTGCTACGATAGGTTTTCTGATCGCTCGCAGAAAGTGTTGGATTTCGGCATACTTAGCCCCTCATTGTAGACACGTGGAGTTTACACCACGTAAGTGATGCTTCAAGTCGAGTGTATTTTTTTAAACCAGGTGGTGAGAACACAACAGAGACCAGGATAGAGTCACATTTGTAAGGGTCACCTGGGTCACAATGACAAACGAACAAAGAGAGGAAATAATTATGGCAATGAAGCAAATGTAAACTGGTGCAAAAACAACTGTGCAGCATGAAACATTGAAACTATTGCATCGAGGCTTTGTGTAACTCCAGGAGATGATCACCACACATGCAATTCAACACGCTGGAATGTGCTGTTATTGTTGCTGTTTTTTGATCATCTCTGTAGATGTCATGGCCAGGGAGTACGGGGAACCGCTTTGCACCCCCGCCACATGCAACCGGTGCATTGTATAATTATAGAATTAGATTACATTATAATTCTTTCCCTTGCCTGATTTGTGTTCGTCCTTTTGTTCATTCGCGGAGCTTTGCTGCTGAATCAGCGTGGAGACACTTTATGAGAGTGAAATGAGACTCTGGCTACAATACATCAGAGCGTGGATGCGCAGCTACTATGCACCGGAGCCCCCCCCCCCCCCCCCCGACGGTGAATGATTAATGATCGTTATTAGTGCCATCACCGAGCTAATGCAATTACTGCATGCGATAACGTAAAAGCCCTTTTGTAAGACTGTAACCTTGTAACTTTCAATGGGTTTGCTGCACAACATTTAACAAATACCTTCATTCGCCGAGTTCCTTCAAATATACAAAGAGGCTTCAGTTCTTCATGTAACTGATACATCGGCGAAGGCCAGAGCTGTTGTGGCAGGGTCCGTTTGAGAAACCTTGGAGTTCAGAATATAGCATAGCAAACGAGCTTTGATGGCGTCGTCGGGAAACGGAGAACATCTTAACTAGTAGGACAATGTGTGCGGGGTGGAGGATGGAAGGTTATCCAGACGGGCATTGGAGTGGTACCCAATGAGTGGACATTGGAGGTCGGGTGTCTACTGTGGTACAGTTGCGAGATCTGGCAGAAGGAAGGCAGTAATGACGAAGAGTAGTGGCACCAACAACATTGCGGCAATCGTTTTGACCTGTCAAATTTGTCTTCAAAACATCAGTATACAAAGGATCACAGAATGAACAGGAGAAAACGTTGATTGTGGATTCCTGTAGATGCAACTATCATAGAGGATCATCTTGATTGCTGAAATAAGTTGGCCCCTTGCCATAGGAATGTAGAATTTCACCACTGGCTCTGCTCTGCTTATAAATGAGTGCCGCCCCTAATGCTCATTTGGGCTCGGAGACACTTCGACTTCAGTATCAATGTATTTTTTTTACGGTGGACAGACTGCTCCTGGACTTGGAGGAAGGTGGACAACTTATATTTGTGTCAGCAATGTTGGTTTTGGCAAGGGGATGCTTTGACTTTGTGAAACGTTGCAAATTCGGAATTCATTGCCAGAATCTGGGTCACAGATATTTTAATTGCACTTAATTTTTCCTGTTATTGTACAACTTACTTGTAAAAAAACACAAAAAAATACGTTAACATTTTGGAGAAATACTCAATTAGTGCGCTTTTTGCAATTTTACTAAAAGGTATTATGGTGTTTTTTTTTCTCTTCATGCGATTATGTCATTATAGTCAACGTTTTTATCGTGGCCAAAGTGGGTTTTGCCATCAATTGCTAAATTATGAAATTGTCCATTGCTGCTCGTTTACTTGGCCAAGAGCCCGACAAGGACTTGCAACTCCATCCCTCCCTTCCATCTTAACTCGCCACAACCATTATGACATCCTGCCAATAAGTGGCACAGTCGTGACCAAGCGTTGCTCGTTTTATCCACCCTGGAGGGATGACGATGATTCAGATGATGTTACTGTTGCTGCTGCTTCCTTTGCTGCTGCTGCTGCTGCTGGTAATAATCATCATCAGCTGGTTGTGGGGGCCGGTACTACAGGCCTTTGTCTCTCTGTCGCCAATATGTTTACGCTAAACATTGGCTTCTCGTTTAATGCGAACGTGACATAGGGGAGACCCCAGATCTGGTTCAGACATCACTCACGACTGATATTGGCCGATGCCAGGAATCGAACTGAGGCTGGCCGGCGTTTCCAGCACGATGCTGCGAAGCTACCACGCCACCCTTTCCACCCGCCCCGCCCCCACCCTCGAAATAAGTGGACCATCTTTATTTTATATAACCACAACAATACGAAACCTTTTTGGATTTGACGGATGGCCAGACGTGCGTAGGGGGGGGGGGAGATGTGTTGAGTGAGCGGCGATGGAGCGTGGCTGGCGTGGCCTTTTGTGCAAAAAATGTAATAGGGGACCCCCTGTCCAATCTCCTCTCTGCGTAGCCTGGCGCCTGGGACCTTGCGGCCCATGGGCCCTTGTGCAGTTGCACCGCCTGCACACTCACGAGCTACGCATCTGAGTGGAGGGTAGAGGGTACAGCGCAGAAGGCGTGCAATTAATTACCCTATCAGGATTCTCAATGTGAAACAGCTTACTGCTGCATTCCCTAGCATAATTGCTGCATCATATAAACAGCATTTATATTTCCCAATTGGATTTTTTCGTAATTAAAATAAATAAACAAATAAGACTGAAATGAATATGTAAATCAGCAAACAAAAACTAGATTTTCTTTTCATATAATTCCAGCCATGCAAGTCAAATGTTTCATGACATTAAAAATATATTTTTTAAATCATTTTTTTTGTTCCTCTGTTGGGGCATGTTTTTTTTGTTACTGTATAATTTTGCGATGGTGGTTTACCAATTAAGCCTACTCGCAGTTTGCTCCAATTAAATTAAGTTCTGAGGACGTGGCAGCATGGATCAAGGACTTCACAATGGCCATGTTAGAGTCCTCTGTGCCTGCAACCACTGAGGGACCTGGGTTCAAGTCCCGGGCTTGGCTGTTTACCACACGGGTTCACCGTGTTCCGTGGTGGTAGAGCAACTGAGCCGACACCACTGAAATATCGGCCAATCGGATTCTCAAGTGTAGCAACGTTGATGTTTACAGCCCAGTCCCTTAATATATGTATGCTGAACTTCTTTCGCGCCGTACATAGTCAATCGTGCTCATCGAAGGTGCGGGGGCAAGACAACAAACTAGACACAAAAAGCAGTTCTAAAGAAATGAGTTTTCAATCTGGAATGAATGAATGAATGCACAGCACGTAATACAATTGTTGTCTTTGATGTCAGTGCCCTTGTTTAGTGGCCGCGTCACAATTCGGCGCGCAGAAAAATACCCAGGGTTCTTCTGTACGGTTAAATTAACCCTCTGCCTTCACGGCATCCAGAGGATCCTCATCCAGCAGTGGAATTGACAAACGTGCGCACCTGCAACATTCAACATTCCACCCGAGGTACTTAGATTTTGTTTGTGATTCAGGCGGTCGAGGTTCATTTGAAGAAATATTTTTTTTATGTTTCCCTTGGTGAAAACCTTAGTTCAGTATCAGCCTCGTATATTTCACGCATCTCGTTTGTAAACGACTGTCTTGTTCTTTATTTCTCTGCGCGATGTGTATCTCACGTCACGCCTGTCTTATTTTGTCTCGTTTTAAGTGCCTCATTCGTATTGCTCGCCTTCTTTATATTGTTCGTCGAATTGTGCATTAGTTCCGTCTCTCTCCAATGTTGTGCTACCTTGTTTGTTCTCCGTTAGCTTAACGGTGCGGTACATTATCAAGCAATTATCAAATGAATTGCATAACATTCAAATACCCCTTTTCCTAACACGCACGATTGAACGAGCAAAAGAATCAATACGTTCGCGAGGTTTCCCTACTTCGTATAAGGACACGGAAGAAGCTGATGAGAGAGGCCTGTGGAATTGATTTTAATTGGAGTCAAACATGTATTATTTGCTGATGCTGCTGCTGCATTGGCAGTGGTGAACAATTAATAAGAATAATAAAAGTTCAGACCATTTGTCAATAATGTTGCCTTAAAAGCAAACTGCGATACATAAGAGGTGACATTTCGGGCAAAATGCTGCGAAGAAGGGTCATTGCCAGTTATTATAGAAATGTTGTCTTTTTTGTGGCCAATAACACCCATCAAAGCACGTAACATCGGCTATCGTATCGATTCATATTTTGAGGCAATGTTCATGACGAATGTGAGGAGTTGTTTTCCCCATCGCATTATCTTCAAATCAAGATGATCTTAGTTAGTGTTAATATATTATCTCCCCAATCGGAGTGGACATTCGGTGGCATCTTCCTGACACGTGATGACGCGGGCTCTGGAAGGGATGCTTTCTTGGCCGCGGCGACGCGATTCCGATTCGTGTGCGGTCGGTAAGGCGTGGGGTGATGAACACAATAAAAACCGCGAGCAATAAACCAACAAAAATCAGACCTTGCCCGTAAATATTGGAAAGAGGATTCTTTTTTTTGTAGAGCTGTCACCATTGTCGTGGCGTTTAAATCTTTGAAGAAGCGTAATTGAAAGTGTTTAATCTGCGCTTGGATCAAGTGTGGTGGCGTTAATCTCTGAGTTGTTATTTTAAATGTTATATAAAGCCTGACTACGCCGAGTGCATAATCTGCCCGTAGAAAACCCCTCCGTTTTGTCCTCATCACACAGAAGGCACGCTGCGATGGTTAAATGGCAGGCGGCTCCTCCTCGATCATGCATGTCAGAATATTAATATTGGTTTCTCTGTACAAACATATACGTTGCATTTTGAACCTTTTCTTCACGGACAAAAAATATTTACTTTTAATCCTTTAAGATGATTAAATATGAACGTGTACATAAATATAATATATGGCATTTTAAATTAAATTTAAAGCACAGCAACTCACTCACCCACCACCACACTGCCGGTCACAACAACTCACTCACCCACTCACCCAACACACAACTGCAGGTCACAACAAGTCACTCCCCCACTACCACACTGCAGATCATAACAATTCACTCACCCACCACCACCAACACTGCCGGTCACAACAACTCACTCACCCACACAACCAACACTGCCGGTCACAACAACTCGCTTACCCACTCACCCACCACCACACTGCAGATCACAACAACTCACTCACCCGCCACCACCAACACTGCCGGTCACAACAATTCACTCACCCACTCACCCACCACCACATTGCGGGTCACCACACGACTCTTTCTGCATCTTCCCTCCCACTGCTCCATTTTGGAATTCCCTCCTCCCATCGTCTTCTCTTTCCCCCCCCCCAGCCCCAATAATGTATTGCTCAATTCAAGAAATGTATTACACTCTGAGCCATTGCAAATTCGACGGGTTGTGGTTGTTGCTTGCCGCTTGATAGTTTGGACCTCTGAGCCTTTGCTTAGCAACTGTGCAAGGAAAAATAAATTATTATGGTTGTGCTCGCAATTATCTTGAGCCCACAAATGAACGATACATGATTCAGTGCACGTATCATGGGCATAACAATTTAGTATGAACTATGAATTGGCGCATCATTGCATGGTCATTGCATATCCAAGACCTGTTAGTCGGTTTTTTTTTATGGAGGGTAACACGTGTGGTCGGAGCCTGGATTGGAACCCAGGATTTCAGCGGAGCTGGCCAAATGGCTCCCGCCACGGGAATTACAATTCACACCGAATGAGCAAATGCTTGGCAAGTGTGAGGGTAAGCCATTTAAAACATATATTATTACTACAGCTACGTATTTATTTCATTATTCGGTTGAAGATATTTATGTTGGAACAAGTCTACAGCAGAGTAATACATCTCATTTACTGTGCTGTCTCGCCATTCCACCAGCAGAGACAAAAACATCAACCGAGGGTTTTCTTTTTTGAGAATTAGCCAGGTTTAGGAGAAAATTAGGTCATACTAGATATTTTATTGATCTGCGGGGACATTTAATCATGAAAAAGTGTTCACCGTGTCCTTATTTATTGCCGAGGGCATCCGGATTGTTTGGTATTAATGTCTGCAGAAAAGACAGAACCCCGAGTATTACACTGCAAGTGAATATAACGGAGGAATAACCACCTCCTTACAACACCGTAACCTAGTCAAGAGTCACAGACAGCCACCTTAGTCTCCCCAGTGATGGTGTTTTACACGTGATATGATTTACCCATCTGAGGCCCAGGAAAGGTTCGTATTCTCTATGCCACATTTGTTATGGCTGGGAATTCAACCGAGGTCAGTAGGCTTGAGGCGTGATGCTGTGGTGAAATGCTGAGCACACTGCACTTGCAATCTGGAGGTTGCTAATTCGATCTCCCAGCGTGGCAGTTGCACCATCCCACTGTGATTTTTGCACACAGCGGTGATACGCGATGCTTTTTTTCTGGAAGACTTTGCTGTTTTTTCCTGGATTTTTCTGTTGCGCGTAGCCACTTTAAGATGTTCTTCGTTCACGTTTTTGTTTGTTGCGGTTGCACCCGAGTCAAGAGCCGCATGGCTCTCAGGGCTATTTCCATATATATAAAAGGCAAAGCTGTGATTCTGCGTGTCTGTTCGCAATGTTTAGCGTACTTCCCGACATGCAACAAACTTGACATTTGCCATGTGGGTACTTTCCAGACTGCACACCATGCAAACATTTTTTAAAATATACTTTTGTATTTTTTTTGCGAGGGGGGGGGGCGCAATAATGCATATATTTTGCACGGCAAGTGAGCTGTGACGTCAAATCTGTCATGTGACCCGCGCATGAGGAAGCGTAACGCATTGTAGTGTAGCGGTTAGCGCGCTGCGCTACGAACCCAGCGACCCGAGTTTGATTCCCGCTCACGGCCACCACCGGTGACGATTATTTTAACCTGTCCTGGGCCTCCCCTAGGTCGACTCAGCCTCAACCGAGTAACTGGTGTGGTGTGAACATCGCCACTGGGGAGACAAAGGCGGCCGGGCGTGGTGAAACCAAGTCCCGGGCGAAGCCGGGTAGGAAAGCTAGTACCTAATACATTTAACTGAAACTGAAAACATTGGGCAAGTTTTGCGATTCCCTCCACCTCTGTCCACCCAACAGAATACTGAATGGGTTCTACACAGGTGAGGCGATTGGCAGGTCACGTGTGGTGGAGTAAAGCATGGGTTCTCCCACCTGATCAGCTTAGAAGAGTCGAGGGTAATATCTTGCAGTGGTGTAATCAAGATATTGCAGCGCTGCACCTCGACCACGCACATACACACATCCGTGCGCACGGAATCGTCAAAAGTCAAACGGTGTCCCCCCTGCCCGATCAAACTGCAGTGATCTTCTCCACTGGCGGCTCTCAGCTGGCAGTTGAAGTTTCACATTCCACGGTGACCAACTGTTGACTTCCCGCAATGTGGTGGTAATTGTATTGACCCAGGAGGTGCGGTGAAGACAATCATCCCTCCACCGGGGACTTGAACTCGCAGCCCTCTCATTGTGAGTCGAGTGCTCTAACCACATCGCAGTGGCAGACACGAAGCTCTGGTCAACGGACAACAAAAGTGCAATGGAGTGCCGTGGTGGTGAGATGTTAACTACCTTGCCTGGTACACAGGAGGTCGTGGGTTCGGTCCCGACCCTGACGCCTGCTGTGTATTTTGAGTTTGCGTGTTTCTCTCCCGTGCTCGTGGGGAATATTTCTCCTGGTCCTCTGGTGTTTCCCTCCAAATGTAGAATCATCATGCGGTTAGAGTATTTGGCTGCTATACATTGCCACGTGATTAGCCACTTCATTGGGCTTTCATTTGTGGCCACGTTGCATCTCATAATAGAGCCCCATAGCTCAGTGGGTCTTACCTCCTACCTGATGACGATTGGTGGTGTTGCAATCGAAGCGTCGTATTCTGTTATTTAATTTATTTTCTCTCTACGTGACTTCACCAATAGAACCAAGAAGTAATTCCTGCAGTCACGAAAGCTCCAAGTCAAGTTTTAACAACTGTTTAGTTTAATAGTTTTAGTTTAATTCCACAACAGCCAATACCGTGTACTCTATTCAACTGCATAAGAGCCCTGTTTTATGACCTGGAAGGCGATGCAAGGAATTCACACATCGTCAAGAGTCTTGATATCGCAATGCTCAAATGATTGCTACGATGCGGTGATCATCTCTGTTGGCCGTCGAAAGGCTTCGTTGAAATTCCACGTTGCTCTGGCAGTTGCTGCTCAACGGAATGGACGTGCTACCATTGACGTCCTAACCAGGTTGTTCTCGTTTTTATTAATTCCAAAAACGATGATGAACCGAGCATCACCCGACCGCGATTTTAACTCGCAATTGCCCACGATAGCACCAGCCCAGTTGGACGGATACCAACAGGGCACCGAAATTTCATTAAAGCTTCCCAGCATCACAGAGTCATGAAACACAATAAAACAAAATAATAATGAATGCGATCCTCCTTCACTGCCTTCCTACTACGTGTGTCCCTGGCAGGGGGTGCGCGCACGTGCGTTGTACGTGACGCACGCGCACGTGCGTTGTACGTGACGCACGCGCACGTGCGTTGTACGTGACGCACGCGCACGTGCGTTGTACGTGACGCACGCGCACGTGCGTTGTACGTGACGCACGCGCACGTGCGTTGTACGTGACGCACGCGCACGTGCGGTGCGTTGTACGTGACGCACGCGCACGTGCGTTGTACGTGACGCACGCGCACGTGCGTTGTACGTGACGCACGCGCACGTGCGTTGTACGTGACGCACGCGCACGTGCGTTGTACGTGACGCACGCGCACGTGCGTTGTACGTGACGCACGCGCACGTGCGTTGTACGTGACGCACGCGCACGTGCGTTGTACGTGACGCACGCGCACGTGCGTTGTACGTGACGCACGCGCACGTGCGTTGTACGTGACGCACGCGCACGTGCGTTGTACGTGACGCACGCGCACGTGCGTTGTACGTGACGCACGCGCACGTGCGTTGTACGTGACGCACGCGCACGTGCGTTGTACGTGACGCACGCGCACGTGCGTTGTACGTGACGCACGCGCACGTGCGTTGTACGTGACGCACGCGCACGTGCGTTGTACGTGACGCACGCGCACGTGCGTTGTACGTGACGCACGCGCACGTGCGTTGTACGTACGTGACGCACGCGCACGTGCGTTGTACGTGACGCACGCGCACGTGCGTTGTACGTGACGCACGCGCACGTGCGTTGTACGTGACGCACGCGCACGTGCGTTGTACGTGACGCACGCGCACGTGCGGGCATGAATGGTGTTTTCCTTTATCGGATTCAAATAGGCTTAATGCGTCCGATAGTGGCTGCTGTTTTATCCTCCGAGTTGTGCGGAGATTAGATTCATGAGGCTCGATTTAGTGCAGATGGCGGCAGTTTGTCAGTATTTTGGCAACAATCAAAAGGTTGGGAGGGAGGTAGAGCGAGCGAGAGTGAGAGAGAGAGAGAGAGCAAGCGTTTAGGCTGTTCTAAGGCTAACTTGTCTGGGTGAGTGACGACTGGCCGCTTTTGACACGTTATGTAAGCGCGCTATTTATGGGGTGGGCCGTGGCAGGATATCTGAAGGCCTGGCAGGATGTCTTGACTGTGGCATGTGCTTCGAGATGTGTTAAATCGTACGGCTTTGGTGATGTCGCTGCTATATTAATGATGACGAGGCCAACGACGATGATTAAGCTGCTGCTATTAATTCTCACAACAATGCAGTCGGGTGGCGTAGAGTTCAAATCTGGGTTAGTGGTCCACTCGGCCCACCATTGCTCAATGGTGAATAAAAATGTAGCAGTGCTTCACGTAGCATCGTCAGCAGTGGTTGTCCTCTGCATAAACTGGCCCCTGCCACATGAATGTGGAGTTTACGCCACTCACTTTGAGCTGCCAACGAAGCCTGCGATGAGACCGCCGCAAGCTTGATTGAGCACGGAGACACTTGGCTTTGACTTGACACAATGTAGCAGCACCTGCGTGCAGTGAAGGGTGATGCTGGTAAAAAAAAAAACAGTTGCCGGTGAGAGTTTACCGGATTTGGATTTATAGCAAAAAAAAAAAACCTCCCGCACCATCTGGACTAAGTTAATTGACTTGCACTCCCGTTTGTTACGTTTAACACGGCATTCAGTTATGAGGGCATCTCCGTAAAAAACAAAATTGCTTGACATCGGAGATAATTAAATTAAAATGCCACCTTTCTCGTCTCACGCCAGAGCGAGTAGTCGTCGGGGGAGCGAGCCAGCGAGCAGATCAATTCCCCCTCGTGTTATTTACCTACGGGCCAGGTTTGACTCGGCACCACCATCCGTTTGGGGTGTGTTTAAAAATGTGCACCCATTGAAGGAAAGTCGATGTTGTTAGGTCTTTTGGATCAAATCGCCTCCACCAAACGGAATGTGGAATGTCCGCCACTGGCTCAGGGTCACCTGCTTAGATGAGCTCCGCTCCAATGCTCGGTGGAGGAAAGGGGACACTGACTTTTGTGATGGAAATGTTTGTGGGTGACTTCAGCGGGAATCCCACTTCCGTATTCATGTCAACTGACTCAGAGTGGGGAGCAAAATAACGGCTACGTTATGCTTCGAACGATGCAGGCTACACGTTTATGTAAAGTCTACCAACACTGAGAAGTTGTATTCTTTCGAGAGAGAGAGAGAAAAAAATGAAACTATTTCTGGCGTATGTTATAATATTGTAAAAGTTAAAGAAAATTAGTCGGATAGAAAAATCTGTTTACTACGAATTTTGTGGTTTACTATTATTGTTTATTTCGCACATTGTCCATGGGGGAAAGCCACTCATTTGTCCATCCGACTAAAGGCAACACTCGACCAAGCTGCCACAAGCCAACACGTCGCACTCACACCGTGTCCTTCTGGGGAAGTCTCGTCGCTAGTGCAGCTCCTGCTCGTGTAACTGTGTTTAAAGCCATAACATAATGAGTACATTAACCGGAAAGCATCTCTTTAATCATCAGAATCTCCAATTCAAGCCAATGGGTCTCAATTCTATTGAACAGCATTTGCTTGAACAGGTCAAATCTAAATTTCGATTTAAAGCTTTCTTCTTGGTTTTTCGGTAAAGTCACGTAGAAGGGAAGTAATACAATAATTAAAATAAAACATAATAAAATAATTTTCACGACGTTTCGGCCACAATGCAAGCAGGAGGACGGCTGCTTGCGTTGTGGCCGAAACGTCGTGAGAATTATTTTATTATGTTTTATTTTTATTATTTTATTACTTCCCTTCTACGTGACTTTACCGAAAGAACCAAGAAGAGGTCAAATCTAGCCTTGGTTTTAAATGTATCCGAGTCTCATCAGCAGAAGTGCAGACTCATAAAAATAAAAAATGCTGCCGGGGCTGCCTGACGTTACGGACAAGGGGCTCTGTGCGAGCAATGACAATGGGAGGCTGTTTGACGCAGAGCGGTATTTTCTGGGTTTCAAAAAAAACTACTGACGACGGAGTCTCGACGCGTAATTGCAAGAGGGCTGTGTAGCAAGAGAAGATGGCCTGGATGGATCGAGAGGGCAGCAGAGTTAGCGTAATTGGCCAAAATGTTTCGGGCAGTAATTCGTCTCGTCGTAGGCTATGCAAGACCATCGTAACCCTTGTAAGCCTTGGGAAAATGCTCCCTCCCCAGCCCTGCCCTCCCTCCCCGTACAGCATTACCCACCCCCCTCCCCACCATTGTTTTAGGACAAAACAGCAGCAAGCACGGCAACACCTATCATCTTAATTAAGGCAGCCCGTAGGGGGAGCAGGGGGGGGGGGCACGGGAACAATACCGCCACAGCGGTAATTTAGCACGAGCAAGTCACGCGCCGCTGCAGCAATTGGATTTTGATGCGTCGGCCACATGGCCCTGGTCTCCTGGGGAATGCTGAGAGCGGTGGGTGGGGGTGTCGGGCCGGTCGCAGTGCCTCATTCGGCCCGCGCTCAGCACCTTGCTGGCCGCTCCAAATCCTTCATGCACCCAATGCCCAGCCGCCTCCGGTCCTCTACTCTCCTCCATCTCGCAACTCTCGGCGGCGCTGTGCTCGGAGAGCTCGGCTGACGAACTGGAGGTTGACCGGTGGAACTGCCTCTCGGGGGGGTCGACTCAGCCCCCGTCCATTACCCTCATCGTCATGATCTATCCACTGCTGGATGGTCACCATCTCTCGTGGTCCTGGTGTTGCCACAATCCATGTCACTCGTTTACATGCACCGATCGCGTTGCTCTATCTATGCGACGGGTGTCCTCTTCGATTTGGATGGAATAGCACTTTGTGGTATGTCAGCAATTGTTGTCAAATAGAGAGATCGGCCTTGGCGATAGGAATGTGGAATTTTCATCTCCGGCTCGGGGCCACGAACAGAGATTGTCACTGCCAAATTTCTCATTCTGAATTATGGTTTCTAAAAGAACCATGCAAATGACGAATTAATCTGAAATGTTAATTTTATGACTAAAATAGGCATGCAGCAATGCATTTATATTGATGCTTACGCTAATTGTGCATGGTTCAAATCATGTGCATCAAAATTGACTATTTATGATGTATGCAAATGAAAATGTCCGTTGTAATGTTTAGATTTCTGGAGCAAACAAAACAGGGCAAATGGGACAGACAAATGAAAAACGAGAATCGATACAAATCGGGCAAAAAAAAAACCCAATGATCCTGGAATTGAATTTGTAGTTGCGAAGTGCGACGATCGTCCCTTTGAAGTGCCGGGGAGTTGGTGGTTGGCAGCTGAGGACTCCGTGGCAAGCGTGGCGATTACTCCCCGCAGTGCCACTCAAATCCTCGCCGTCCCCAGTTTCAAATTATCAAACGAGCATTTGATCGGCACGTATCTCGGTTGATGATGCTGAGAGCCAGTGGTGAGAATTCCACAATCCCCTATGGTGAGGGCCAGCCTATTCGTAGAGCAAGCACTTCTCTTACAGAGAAGTGGTACCTGTTTCGGCAACGCTGGTGGGATGATCTGTGAAGTCAACACCTGACCAGGATTTTAACCCGCAATATTTTCAAGCACGAAGCAAGCGTTCTCTAGCCACAGTGGGGTCGCCTGGACGGGTGTGTAAGGGTGAATGCTCCCACATGTGCTCTGTGTCCATGTACTGATATATCTCATTGGTGGAAATCCAAAAAGAAAAAAACGATTCATAAAAAGGGCGTTTATGTTCATTTAATAAATTGCTACTGTGGCCAAAGTTTGGCTATTACTCGGTCATTTTGTAGGCACTAGGTTCTTGTGTTTTATTTTATTTATCATCGTCCTGGTTGCATTGTGCAGAACGGAACTTCACACCGCTCTGAGATTGGGAGCTCAAATTGTATTCGGAATAAATTGCACCAGATTTCACTGAAGGGAAAAGAGAAGGAAGGGGCAGTTTTCCCCGCTTTTCGTTTTCAAAGCCAGCAAACTCTTTGAGACATTTCATTTTATTTGGGGGGGGGGGGGGGGTTCAGAGTATTTTCTCGGTTTAAGACCTGTCTCCTGCGATTGCCTGTGTCGCCTATTACGCAACCCCAAGGTAATTAACGGAAAGTGACCTCACTTTTTTCTTCTTGGTTCTTTCGTTAAAGTTACGTAGAAGGGAAATAATAAAATAATAAAACATAATAAAACATAATAAAATAATAATAAAACATAATAAAATTATGTTTTGTTTTTATTATTTTATTATTTCCCTTCTACGTGACTTTACCGAAAGAACCAAGAAGATGAATCCCTGCAGTCACGAAAGCTTTAAATCGAAAAATGTGACCTCACTTGTTCAATCGCCACTGCCAACTTGAAGCCTTGGCCAATCAGGCGTCTATGTAAAGCCCCATCCGCAGTTACAGTGGGCCAATCGGGAGTGCCGTTATAACTGTCATGCCCGTCCTCTTTGAATGATACATTAAATATCAATGATATTTGTAAATATAAACAACATTATTACGACCGTACAATACAAAGTCGCATATCCGACTGTCACGTATCCGCCATCACCAATTGACCGCACATACCCAGTGTATGTTCGTTGACGGTCTAACTCTCGTTTGCCATCGAGATTCACATTATCCGACCTTTTCACATGTCTGCCCATCGCTTAGTCCCCATTGAGTTGAATGCGTGATGGTGTAGTGTGGCCCGGACTCATTGTGGTGAGAGTGGGGGTAGACTCTGTCTCGAGTCCCTGCGTGCTTCCCAGATACTACCAACTTTGAAGCGGGGAGAATTGATGACTGTACGATGCGGATGACCCCTAATTATAGCTAAAACTGCCCACAGTTTTTCGTCACCGCATCAGTGCTACTGTAGTTCGGTCACATTTGGGCGACAATTATTTTGATGGAAATTTAAGACGAGAGGACCACAGTGCGCCACTTCAGGAGATGCTGGTGGTGCGTTGTATTTCATTTGCACAATGGCTGTGTGCTCTCACATTTTCTTCTGGCATTTGAAACATCCCCATACGGTCGATCAAACGAACCCTGTGCGAAGCACTCCGCTCACAATCAGGAGTGCGAATCGCTGCCCATGCTCAATCATCATCACCTTATCTTATTTTACATTTGCAGAGCGCCTTCACTCAAGGCGCTTTATGTAGTTTAAAAAAACGATCACAGAATACAAATTATTAAGTTGACAGGAGCTTGCAAGGATTGTGGAATGAGTGGCCACGATAGAGGGGTACTTGGGGATAACGAAATGGTAGTGGAGTCAACAGCTGTTGTTCTGTGGATAAGACGGGGTTCTACCATTACAATGAAGAATCCTCACCACTAGCAGTGGAGATTCACACTGCCCCAAGCTCCTTGAAGCGTGGAAGGCCCCCTTTGACCGTTACTCTCCCTATTCAAGCAACCGAGGTAAGTGTCTTAGCGACTGCATCTGTTTTCCCATCTCAAACACCGCTCCCTTTCTATCTGCCTCCTACATCAGGAGGTCACTGCTGTGGCCGTAGCAGCATCATCCGTGCCCAGGACGAGATAAACAAAAAAGACGCGCGCGCCGCTCTCGCCAGCAAGGCGCTCGCCGCGAATGATTGAATTATCTCCGCCATCCGCAGCCATGCGGAGACCCGGTATCAGAAGGCGGCTGCGAGGGCCGCCTGCCTCTCAGCGACCAAAAGGCGCAGAATGTCTTGCGCACTCCAAGTCAGCTGCGCGAGTGGAGTGGAGTGGCGGGCGGGGGAAGAGTGTTGGGTCAGGCAAGCGGGGGGGGGGGAGGGGGTGGCATTGTGAGCACGTCAACACGCCGGGGCTGTGGCACTGTGTGATGCATCGGCTCCGAAGGAGAAGAGAGAGAGCGAGAGAGAAGGGGGCTTTTTGGCGATTGCAGCTGATTAAGGAGAAGCCGGTGGGGGGGGGGGGGGATCGGTGCCTCGGTTGGTCGGCTCGGCAGGGCTGCAGTCGCCGTCTCAGAATAACCGCTGTCGGATGATTGGAACGAGAATTGTCAAATGGAGATCGGCGCTCGCGGTTCCTCGTGCGCGCTAAATGCGAGATGGCATTCCGCGCTGTTGCAAATGCGCGTGCCATGCGGACCGCGTGCCGCATGCGCGCGTGTGGGGGGGGGGGGGTGGCGGTGTAGCGGTCAGCGCTGCGCTACGAACCTGGCAACCCGAGTTCGATTCCCGATCACGGTCCAACACCTGTGACGATTGTCTGAACTGGTCCTGGGCCTCCCCTAGGTCGACTCGGCCTCAAATGAGTAGCTGGTGCGGTGTGTAAATAGCCACCCATCCCCTCGCGTGCCGTGCCGACCTTCAGAGGTGCTCGTTATTAACACCTGCCCCAACAGTCTGTTAAATCTATACGGGGGATCTTTGTCTTTGTACAGAACACGCACGCGTCCATGGATAACACTCGCGTCGAAATACGAGGGGATGGGTGGCTGGCTAGCACCACGCGCGGCCGCCTTGTCTCCCGAGTGCTGATGTTCTCTACGCATCGCCCATCGTGCTCTATTTAAGGCCGAGTCAAGCTAGGGGGGAGGCGCAGGACCGGTTCAGATTATCGTCTGTGATGTTGGCCGTGAGCGGAGATCGTATTCGGATCGCCGAGTGTCGCAGCGCAGCACGCGAACCACTGTGATGCCCCCCCCCACCCCTGGATATGCAAACACTCACACCCAGCCAACACAAACACCGCGCACACACACACCTTAGACATGCACGCGAACAAAACACAACGCACACAACGCCCAGAACGCTCATCCTATAGAGGCCCGTGGCAGCAAGCACACGCAGCACAATATATACATGCCGGCAAAACACACGCGGACATGGATACAAGCGCGTGCACTTGACAAAAACAGACAAACGCACGCATCCGTTGACCTTTGACCACTGCTGGGGGGGGGGGGGGGGGCTCTAGGTGGACAGGCAGGCAGGCGCAACAGCGCTGTGATAAGTCACGACGCGCTGTCGTTGTAAGCTCACAGTAGACATGCGGTGTGTGCGCGCGTTCGTGAGCTTGGCAGCATGGGCAGCGATGCTGACCCAGCTTTCCTAAATCACCTGCATTGCTTCCCCTGTGCACATTGTTGTGATATTTTTCTATGTTCTGCATATTCTGCCTGCCTGGCTCATATTCCATGCACGGGGAATTTTCAGTCCGTCTCTTCTTGCGTGTCTGTCTGCCTATGTGTGTGTTTGTGTGTTTGCTCTGGGGAGCGGTAGTGCAGTGGTTAGCGCACTACCACCCCGAACCCAGCCACCCGAGTTCGATTCCCGCTCGCGGCCAACACCATTGGCAATTAAATGAACCGGTCCTGGGGCTCGCCTGTAGGTCGACTCAGCTTCAAATGAGTACCTAGTGTGGTGTGCAAACATCACCACTAGAGAGACAAAGGCGGCCGGGCGTGGTGCTGTCCACCCACCTCCTCGTGTGCCCGCCTTCATATGTGCTCGCTAACAGCACTTGCCCCGACAGTCTGTTCAGGCTATACGGGGGATATTTGTCTAAGTTGTTTTTTTTACATGTATACTCATGTTCATCTATTCTGGCCTATCAGCATATATTTTGCATGCTTATTTTTTCCTGCATGAGTTAAAAAAAAATACTCCTTTGCTTGTTTATTATTTTCCTCACTGCTGACAAGTTTATATTCACGTGTTGATTTGTGTGCTTCGTTTTGCTGCCATCCCTGTAAATCCGTGCATCCTCTTGGTATCTGTGTGCTCTGTGCCCATGATGCATCATGTGCCATTCTTATACTGAGTCTATAATAATAACAATAACAATGTAGAGCCATTCATCCATCCACTTCTGGAAAAAGGCGTCTCTACGTTACGTCCGTCATAGAGGTAATTCGACCATACTTCACCACGCCGGTCAGTGTGGGTTGCTGGAAGGGCGGGTCTCGAGGACTTTCGTGAAATTAAGCGGAATTTGTCATCTTTCAAGAAAGTAAGAACATTATAGGCTGTGCACAGCGTAAGGAAAGGAGTGACCTCCCATTGTTGAGAGAGATTGACAGGAGGGGTATTAGAGGGAAGGCATCGGGGGTTGTGTGTTCTTTCATGGGGAAGAGAAGGAATTAGGGGGAAATGAGACAAAATTGTCGATCGGATAGCTGTGCCTCCTATTCCGCAGGCATGCACATTGCTGAGCAGCCTGATGACGGCTGCTGGGCAGCCCTTAATTACAACTCCAATTACTGAGACTGTAATTGAAAAAACATTACCACACACCCAGGAAAGTGCCAGTTCGTTTTTTTCTATTTCTTCAAATTCTCCCCTCAAGTTGCATGAAATTCCCGTGAGTTTTACAGATTCAGGCGAGCGGGCAGATTACACAGGGATAATTGCATTGATCCGGTACCTCTGAGCACCTGGGTTTGAATCCGGGTTTCAGCCAGCCCGTATTAAAACAGATTCCATAATTGTAGCAAGATGATGTCCTCAGATCAATTCACATGTGAATGTGCAAAAGAAACCCGTCGGTTAACATTTGACTTGTTGCAATCTTTACAGACCATGAATAAGTTGTCATCCAATGTTGAATACCAGAGGTCCATTGAATTTGCAGTCGTAACATGAAAGGTTTACCCAGGAAGGGTTCACCTAGTCGTAATCTTCGTTCAGGGGAGAGCATATGCTATGTGGGATAAAACTGGAATATCTGGAGAAAACCCATGCACATGAGGGGATAACACCCGGCGCTCTGTACAGATAGACTCATCCATAGATACACAATGAACTGAAAAAGTGAGCCCATATCCGTACTGACATCTCCTGGCCACCTCACAGCCCCAGGCAGACAATATTTTTAAGCCCAGCCTGTCACCTATGCGTGCAATAACCAGGCTCAAGTTTGCTTCCCTTCTGAGGTCATATGGCATTGGATGCCTTCAGGGTGACTTAGTCACAGCCAATTATCGTCTGAGGTATTAGGAACTGTCGGGAACCAGTGCTGTTGGCGAGCACCTATTAAGGCTGGGGACAGCATGCATAAGGTCGAGCGATCACACCTCCACGGCCACCTTTCATTGTTTTACCTGAGTGATTTCTGAGATATTCTATCATGTTGAGTTTATCTTGGGAAGGGCCAGGCCAAGTCACCAACAGCCATTGATGTGTGTCATGACCAGGGATATTACGTTCGTTGCTGGGATTGTGGGCCTATATCTTGCCGGGCAAATTTTTCTGTCAGTGGACATCGACTTAGGTGCCTAGCACACACGAGACTGGTGTGGTCATTTGCCGCTGTATGTATGTTGAACACTGATATTATCCACAGCCAGGAAATATCTTTGCGCAGTGTGCTTGGCGCTCCCTCCACGCAGACATCGGCACAGACGCTGTAGACAGACACAAATATACACGTGCGCAGATACAATCCACGCACGACTCGCCTGCATTCGTGTTATACATGTCCTTTCGCAAAGGACACACGCAAACGCAACTCTGTTCTATAACAATCAGGAAAGTTAAAAAATAACACAACATAAAAATTGGCTTTTCAGACTTCTGTGCACAAGTACATGGTGCCACAATCAATTTTAATGTGTCTGCTATGGCAAGTATTGGACAAGAGCAAAGTTTCGTTTTATATATTTTTCATTTCCCCCAGCGATAAAACAAAGAATTAACCATTTCATTTCGAGACAACGATTAGCAACAGCCCGATGTTTTTGTTTTGCGTAGACTCGTGCTGACGATGGCTACGGATGCTGCACACTCCCACATCACTCAAACAGTTGCCACCTTCTGGAGATGAAGACTTTCCCTCTCCCCGTCCACGCCCATGTACATATGGGATTTACCACTGCCGAGACATTGAGGATAGTTTGCCTGTGGAGTGTCATCGATGCATTACAAACTCATTTGAGTTTTGACCAAATTTGGTGTTTATTGCATTTGGGGGAATTTGCTGCATCGAAGTTACTTACCCGTGAAGGCAACACCAAAACGCTGCTCATACTGAGCAATACCTTGGTGTCGAATGCAATAACGTCCCCAGCCGGGCGGCGCGGCTACCTTGTTTGGTCCTACGGCACGTAGAGGCGCATTTCTGGAGCGGTAATGGAGAGCGGCTGTCACGGAGACACGGGGTAATGCCTCTCTCCAAGGGCTCGTTGGACATTGCTTTTTTTTGTTTGCTGGAGAAATGCCCGCGTAAGCACCGTTTGAGCTGCCCCGCGTTTGTGATTGATTCATTAGTGACCCCCTTAACTTTCACTGAGCCCAATTAAAGATCCGTATGTAAATCACTGTGCGTGCTTGATGGTGTAACTCTGGACGTGGTCGTCGCAACGCGCCTCCATGGAAATGTAACGTTTGAGTATTTAGTCAAGCTCTTAAAACTAAACGGGTTTTTTGTTTACATGTAAGGACCACTCTTTCAGAAGCGACCTGACCACAATAGATAGCCCAGCGAAGTGGCTTATCACACGGAAATGGAGGGAAAAACCGGAGAACCCGGAGAAAAATCCACGCCAGAACAGGGAGAGAGATATTGCACACTCCAAATATACAGTTTACCGCGCAGGCTTTCGCGACCAATATTATTCATAATAAAGGTTATTGGGTTAGATCGTGTAAATATAAATGCGTCGTAACCCTTCACCACTGGACACAGCCAATTAGTAAGGGGTTTGCCACGCAAACAAAACGCCAATTAGTTACTACTTCAGCCCACCAGTGTGTTGGAGAGTAAATCCAAAACATTTACAATTTGAGTAGTACGACGTTTCCAAATTTACAGGTGCAGGTGTCAGGAGCGAACCCACGACTTCTTGTATACCAGGCGAGGTAGTTAACATCTCAGCACCGCGGCGTCCCTTACTCCTCGACCCGGGAACATTTTGTGGCTGACGAGGGTGCTGAACGGTACGCGTGCGTGTGTGTGTGTACGTGTGTGTGCGTACGTGTGTGTGCGTTCGCTTATTCAGTTGTATGCCCCTTGTTTCAGCAGGCGAGAAATGTACGTCGTCTTGAGTAATTGCCTCCGTCCGTTTAATTATACGACTGCAGGTGGTTTTCGCGTTTGCGCTGCACAATTCTCCGATTGGTTTTCGGGGGTCGCGGCGCGTGGGTTGTCCGGCGCGGTGTACGACGTTTCGCTCCACGTGCTGGGAGCTTCTTGAGGAACAGAACGAAGTTCAACGTTGCGCACAGCACGTTGACGTTCCGTTCTGAACGCACGTTGGCGATCCATGTGCCAAGTTGCAGGCCTGCACCGTCAAGTCTGTTTTTTTTTACAACAGAAACTAAGAAGGTTTACACTTGATATATTATTTTTAATATTTTTATTTTACTTTGCAAAGTAATTATAATTTGACGCTGAAAAAACTTGCAGCACACGAAACGGGAGCGTGGTAATAACGGTGAAGAATATTCATCTCGTGAATTTTTCATGCTTCGTCTTTTCACGCGCACCATTTACATTGTTTTATTACATTGATTATACTTTGTACAAAATGTTTTTAGTTTGCATCTCGAAGGTACAAGTTCACTATCTTCTTGGTTCTTTCGGTAAAGTCACGTAGAAGGGAAATAATAAAATAATAAAAATAAAACATCATAAAATAATTCTCACGACGTTTCGGCCACAACGCAAGCAGCCGTCCTCAGGACGCAAGCAGCCGTCCCTTCTACGTGACTTTACCGAAAGAACCAAGAAGATGAATCCCTGCAGTCACGAAAGCTTTAAATCGAAAAGTAAAGTTCACTATCGGAAAAGGAAGCGGTGCCCCAGGGATAGCGGCTTGCTGGCCAGACCCATCACACGTGATGCTCCGACTACACTCTGATCGGCCACCCATACCTCGCATCAGCTCGTCAAAGCAGGGGGGTGAGTCTTGCCTGTCAAGACATCAGTGCGTAACAACAATTGGAGCCCTTTGTCAATCCGCTGCTGGATGAAGACCTTCCTACGCCATGTCGTCGTGTGCGTTTTGTTCGACCATACTTCACCACGCTGGTCAGTGCAGTTTAGACAAGTTCAAGTTCAAGTGCATGTATTAGGTGTAGCCCTGTGAGCCATTCGGCTCTTGAATCGGGTGCAACCGCAACAAACAAAAAACAAAAACATGAACAAAAACATATTAAAGTGAATATGTGACTAAGTGCAAACAGAAAATCCAAGAAAAGACAGCAAAATATTGCAGAAAAAAACACCGTACACCAACGCTGCGTGCAAAAATCCCAGTGGGATGCAAGTCAAACAACAACAACAACCACAAGACAACTTAGATTAAGGCCATCAGTCTAACTCTGTACTACAACAAACAAACATGGCTTAACCAATACACTTTTCGAAATAACCAAAATAAAGCCATGAAAGCAATGAAAAAGACACCACTCTGCTGATGATAACCGAAGGCTACCAAGCGGTCGCTGTTTGGCTGGGGAAGTCTCGGATTGAGAAAGGCTGTAACGATGTCCCGAAGATTTTTTTAAATCTGAAATGTTGTCCCCCGTTTAACGTTGACCCGCACAACGCTCGAATCAACGATGTGGGGTGGGGGCTGCCTGTGCAGTGGGCGTGGTTACCTGAACGGTGGGCGGAGCTACTGAGCAGTGGACGGAGCTACCTGAGTAGCGGACTGGGACACCTGAGCAGTGGGTGGGAGCTGTTAGATCAGTAGGTGGGGCGGACGTCTTAAAGAGCTCAGAGGAGGCCCACTCGCTCTGTGATTGCGTGGTTGAGCCTCCCAGCCTTACGCGAGCAATAGCTGAGAATCGAACTTGGGTAATGCGCTAAGCTCTGTGCCACCGCTCGACCCTCTTAGAACTTCAAGTCAATGTGATAACTTTCACCATGAGCACCGAGACTATGTTCAACCCGTTTACAGACAGTGGTGGAAATTGCATAATCCTATTTTGGGGATAAATACATCCGATAGAACAACCACTGTGGACTTCCCCACAAATTGGTTCTAATTCTATCGACCCTGAAGGGGTGATGGGCTGAGTCAAGCCTCAGCCAGGATTCGAACTCAACTTTCCGATAGCGAGCCGCTTGCTCTACCGCTGAGCCACCTGACCGGTTGTCAAGGCGTCAAGTGCAAAATAAATCATACGAATACAGCGACACAGATTGCAAAATATAATCGGGCAAAGCAAGTCCAATGCTGGCCTTGGTCTGCTAATGAAGTGGTCACAAACGTAGTTTTCCACCACATTCCAATTATGGCGGTCGGTAATAATATAAAGATACGCTTCACTTGACACACCAATGTGTGCGGTGGTTTGTTGAGGACGTGCAGAGGGGTGGCTACAAGGGACGACAAAACGAAAGGACACGGCGTGCTGGTGTCTGCCCCCCCCATACCTCCCCGTGGTGACAGACACCGTGAGTCATGCAAGGGGTGATGGCGCACGCGCCACCGTTCCCCGTGGCCCGAATGTCAGCTATCGCTAACAACGCTTGCCCTAACTTGCTCCCCCGACGTGGACTCGTGGGGATATTTACGTTTTGTTTTTGACAGGCGAACATATGTGTGCGTGTGCTTGTGGGGAGCGATGGTGTAGCGGTTAGCACGCTGCGCTATGAACCCGGCGACACGGGTTCGATTCCCGCTCACGGCCAACACCGGTGACGATTATCTGAACCGGTCCCGGGCCTCCCCTAGGTCGACTCAGCCTCAAATGAGTACCTGGTGCGGTGTGTAAACATCGCCACTGGGGAGACAAAGGCGGTCGGGCGTGGTGCTGGCCCCCCATCCCCTCGTGTACCGTTCCGGCCTTCATAGGTGCTCGCTAACAGCACTTGCCCCTACAGTCTGTTAAGGCTATATGGGGGATCTTTGTGTGCTTGCGTGAGGAGTGGTGCTGTAGTGGTTAGCGCACCACCCTTTGACCCCTTTGACCCCGGTGACCCGAGATTTGATTCCAGCTCACGGTCCGCATTGTTGGCGATTATCTGAACCGGTCCTGGTGCGGTGTGTGAACATCGCTACGAGAGATGCAGAGATGGTTGGGCGTGGTGCCCCCCGCCCCCACCCGGCCTTCATAGGCACTCGCTAACAGCACTTGCTCCAAAAGTATCTTCACGCTATACGGGGGCATCTTTGTCTCCGTACGTGTTATTTGCAGCGCTGCTACATTTACTATCGTAAACGCGGGGAAGCTTGGAGATGCAATTCCTAGTTCGGGTTAATTGGAGTGATGTGAGGTCTTGGGAAAGGAGCGGCCACGCCTGTGTGAGTTGATGAGCCTCAGAGGTTGGGAGAAAAAGCCACACCCCGTGAGCGACTTGCGGGTGTACTCTGTCATGGAGGTAAAGCGTCGAGCGGGGGGAAGACCTTCCAAGTCCATTGCTGAGGAATAGACAGACTTTGTGCGGGCTGCCTCTGCATCTTCACAACTGCTCGACCTTGGTAGCGCAAGATCGAAAGGAGGCCATCGTGCCCCTTCCTTTCAAGTAGAGAAGCTGTAACGGCTCCAACAACAGCTGGGACCGTCTCCCCCTTCGGTGTGCAGGAGAGCGCCTGAGTGATAAGTCAACATCGCTTTGCCAGGCAGGCTAAGGAGAAACTTGCAGGGTCCCCCGTGTGGATTCCCGCAGGGATGGTCAGGCACAGATGCCCAATCTGACCATCTGCTGCGGCAAAAGATGTAGGGAATTTTGACGTAACTTTATACGTTTGCTGTATTGGGGCTGGTCGATGCTTAATATACTGACACGATGCCAGGGTTCGGAGTCATTCTTTGTGCTTTCAGAGTCTCTACTCATGATACTTAACAATATTTATGATGGTGGGCAGGCCTGGATAAAGCTGCATGGCCAGGACTCAAAGCAATTCCCTGTGCATGTATGTGTGCAAAATGTGTGTGTGTAGTAATGTGCTTTTACGTGGTCTGCATTGCGTCTGTGTGGTGTATGTCTGTGTTTGTAGTGTGTGTGAGTGCATGTCTATAGGTCGGATGAAACCTTCAATTAGTACCTGCTGAGATGTTAGCACTGGGGAGACAAAGTCGGATGGGTGTGGTTCTGGCCACACCACGATCTGTGTGCTGACTTTGATGAGGAGCTCGCTAACAGCACTTGCCTATAGAATCTGGCTGCACGGGGGATCTTTGTTTTTGTGTTATTTAAGGTAGCTGCAGTGGTGGTGTCTAGCATGGAGCGCTTTGAACGCAAGTGACATTTTGTGACCTTTACATGTCTCCAACAGTTTGTTTACAGGGTAAGCCAACTGAAAATAAAGTAAATAAATAAATAAATATCAAAACAAAGCACACATGTGCGCAAACAAAAATCCCGCAATATTATACAAACAATAATAATAAAACACATGAATAGAAAATGTATAAATCTTTCACAAGCCACATTTTTGATATGCTGTAATGTGGTAATAAACTGTGATGAGTGCAGTGATGATGGTATGTTTGTATGCGATGATGATGATGATGAAGCTTATGATGATGATATCATGGATCCTGGTGTTCCTTAAAAATTATGTCAGACTAGCTTTACTACCCGGCTTCGCCCGAGACTTAGATTCTCGTCTTGGATTAATAGACGGCCCACGCGAAAGGGCGGGATGCGTGGCGTCAGCAGGCACACTGCGTCACGCTGCCGCATGCGGGTGACATCACAGATGTGACGTCACCGCTCACTTGCCGTGCACTTTATTACATCCATTATTGCGCCCCCCCCCCCCCCCCCCCCAAAAAAAAAATACAAAAGTATTTTTTTGTTTACTTTTTGCATCGTGTACAGTCTGGAAGCTACCCACATGCCAAATTTCAAATTTGTTGCATGTTGGGAAGTATGCTAAACATATCGAATAGACACACATATTCACAAATTTCCCTTTAATATATATGGATGTAAAATAGTTGTGTGGTTGGCAGAAGGACGGAAGATATGACGAAGGTGCAGTTATGCATAATGAGCAACGATGAGCATTCTGCGTTGGTGACACTTGTCATGCGGAGATGATCAGCCCCTGATGAGCTGTGTCACCGGTTAAAATTCTACATTCTTACAGCAGGGATTTGAAACCCAGCATCTTAGCGGTGCCAGCTCACTGCTCTGATCTCTAAGCCACCTGGCCACCTCCAAAGCTGTACTAATTTTAATGACTACGGAGGATGGGCTGAGTTGATCCCTGACTGGGGTTGAACTGGGGAACTTCGGATTGTGAACTTTATCTCGCGAACAGCAGCAACACCCTAATGGTGGTTCTGACATGACCGACCCCAGAGGACCGACGATGATCGTTTCAATCTGGCTAGGATTTGAACTGCTGCTCAACCAAGTGATGTAGCAGAGAGCCATATACAACTTACCATGTGCCCTGGTGAAGGATCGATAAAATATCACGAACAAACGGGAAGTCCCTTTAATAGGTGTGCATGCTGCCCAGACCCTGAAGTAGAGAAAACCAGTCCAGAGTTTGCCGCTTAAACAAATGCTACTGGGGGAAAAAAGTTCGTCTGGATGATGGACGAAATTTGTATTTTAGTTTACGTGGAGACATCGACTTTGTGTGCGGTTTGACAAACATTCAAACAGATGTCTTCCCTGTTCAAAATATAGTGGAGGGGACTTCACTTGGCATTTGATGTAGGAGAGACATCTGTGATGAGTGACTTCCGAGAAGCAACGTGTAGAGGGCTTCGTATTTACGTCTCACACTTGGGCACAAACACTGGGCGATATAAACAAACGTATCTACATAGCTACACACAGCCGACCTTTCTACACAGCCCCATCGTCGGCGTCTAACTAGATAGCTTGCTGACTAAGGTAGCGATGACGACGATGGGAGCCGTGCAGAGGATCGGCCATGTGGCCGGACGATGAAGAGAGATGACGGTGAGCAGCGACGCAGCCAGGACCCGGGACCCCGCGATAACCCCGAACCTTCGGTTACGTTCTCCCTATATACTTCCCGGCGTGGCCAGGCCCCGCCTCCGGCCACGCCTCCTTCTAGAACCTTCGAGCAGGTTCCTGGAGCTTCCCGACTGACCCCGCCTTTTACCTTTAACCCAGATATACACCCCCCTTCTAGTTGGTTATTATATAACGCGCCCATACCTGTGATTACCACTCCTGGCCGACAGGTGGCACCCTATCATTACACTGTCTAAGGAAAGAACTGGAGGAACAGTGCCTGGCATTTGATAATTAATAGGTGCATGTAACAGATGCAAATAATACCATGGCAGGAAACGGTGAGAAACTGATTCTTACCGTTTTCAATAAGAAAAAGAAGCACACGTGTAGGATAGACCAAGACGAGCATTGCAGGGGCATCCAGAGGTCAGCAACCGAGGGGAACAGCAACATTCTGCTAGTAGTGGTGGTGGTGGTGATGAGACTGCAACTGTATTACAGTTGCAGCATTTGGCAATAGAAAGAAAGCGATTGCATGGTGTAGCGGCATCGACAGCATTGGTCGCGCTGACCTTTTGACGTAGTGCGCGTGCTATCTGAAAATCAAGCCTTATATCCTAAGCACAGTAATTTTTTTATATATAGAGAGGGCTGAGTGGCTCAAGGGGTTCATAATAGCCATGTCGGAGACACAAATCCGGTGCTTATGAGTTCCTGAGTGCTCAGGTGTAGGGAGTAGATGGTCTCACCCTGGTGCACCAGTCACTGCACAAAAACACACAGAAAGCCAACAAGCAATATTTTTGCATGTGACTTGGATTTGGATCTTTTCATCTTTGTGGATTGAACATTTCGAAGACTCTTCTGAGGGTGGCTAAAATGGCGCGGCACCAAGTGCGGATGAGATTAACTTGAAATGTCTTGAAAAATTCAGTAGTTGATTTGAAACATAAATCACTGTGGGCATTCCAAACGGACATTTCTTCATTTCATGCCATGTCAGATGCAATACAACTGCACGATCATTGGAAGAGTAAACAAAACAAGATTTGTAATCATTATGATAACAAAAACGAAACAAAAAAGTAATTTATGAAGTGTGTGTATTTTATTGACTTTCTTTTAACAATTGAACCTTATGGCGGGACACCGGGGTCCCATAAGCCCCCGGCTCTCGCATGAACTGCGTTGCGACGTCATTCTGTCTGTTGAAGGCGAACGACACAGCGATCTATTCCTCTCGACGAGCTCTACACGATGCGCTCATCAAAGTTTCAAAGTTTTGTTTTTTCTGCGCATTCGTCCTCGCTGCGCTTGGACATGACACGACAACAGAACGAGCTGCACCAGGTGGATCGCGGCGTTTATGTGCGCGGTGAGACGGAGTCGACAAAAATACATTAATTAATTGAGATTTTGACTTCCGATTATTCGGGACCCCGGGGTCCTGTCACAAGGTTCAATTGTGGTGATGATGATGATGGGTCCAGTGAACCACACGCACTGGATCTCCCAGCCTTTCGACTTGAGAGCCAAGGCTTGGCGCATTCTGCGTGCGTACATCGATTCAGCATGTCAGCTTCGCCTACAATGCCATTACAGTACCTTTAATGCATAATAATTATAAAACAGCGCCGCGGTTATAAAAGACAACTCATTTACAATAATGTGGAATTCTCCATGGCGAGTCACCGTGGCAGACGAACGAACGTGGGGCTAGTCGACAATTAGAACGTTTGGCTACGTGCGGTGCGAAAGAAGTTCAACATACGTACATGCGTACATACAAGACGCGCACTGGTTTAACATTTCACTCGAACCCCGACTGACTCTTGCTGGAAACCTACAACACCGAGGGAATGCATATGCAACCGCTGCAGGGCCCTTGCCGTATGATTGCGATTATAGAGAGAAGCCGGTTCGGGGCTGCGTTCAATTTAAACTGAGGAGAATAATCCGTGATCTCAGGGTACATCTTAAATGTGCGACGTGATGGGATTTTCCTTTTAAGACAACATCGGTCTTTTTCGTGAAGAAGAGTTTTGGGCTTTGCTGCACACAGCCTGTGACAGTTGCAAATTGTGTTTAAATGAGAACCACATTTTAGGATGTCTCAACTAAACTATTTTACTTTAGCAGGTAAGGCCCACAGAGCTATATAGCTCTTTGTCAGAAGCAACCTGGCCACATATGATAGCTCTACGAAGTGGCTTAGCACGTTGGAATTTATAGCAGCCAAATACTCTTAAGCGCATGTTGATTATAATTGTGGAGGGACACACCGGTTGACCCAGGAACAAATCCACACGACCATGGGAAGAGAGACGTGCAAACTACATATATACAGGCACCAAGGTCGGGATTGCACCCACAACCTCCTACATGCTAGGCGAGGTAGTTGACATCTCGCCACTGCGGCACCCCTGAAGGTCGACCGGTTGTTGCCATAGGAATTTTTAATTTCCACTGCTAGCTCTGAGCTGTAAACAGATTCGTACCTTTTCATTCGGTGTGACGATTCGCTGAATTGTCACTATACAGGGTGGCAATTTGGTGTTGCAATGTGATCCAGGAATCAATAATATTTCATATTCTTTGTACTTTCTCCTTTGTAATGTTTCCCCTTCTTTCCATTCGATTTGTAGTTTTTCACTCTGTTTACAAAGTGTGCTGTCCGCGCATTACTGGTCTGCAATTTGCACTTATCTTTTTTTTTATCTTTGCATACAAGGTTTGATACGTGCACCATGAGTATGAGAATAGATTTGAGTCCATCAATCAATGGATCATCACTCTCCTACAAGACGCTCTTACTAAGTGCTCTGAAGAGAGTCACTCCATTCTCAGCAAGAGGAATAGCTATGCGCTGTGATTTCCCGCTGTGCCGCACGCTATTCAGCATGGGTGTCCGACGTTTCGCTCCCATGTGCTGGGAGCTTGTTTAGGAACTAAATGGAGCAGCTCTCACGGTCTCCCATTCAGCTCCTGAAGAAGCAAACCAGCGAGTGGACCTAATGCCAAACAAAGTGTGGCACAACTCAAAACACACACACACATGGACTGTGTAACACAACCGCGAAAACCTACCTACGAATCGTACGTATTTACGAATGTAAAAATGTACAGCCTCATCTCTGGGTGACGAGCTGGACAAAACTTAGTGAAAACCCACATTTATTTCGTTTAATTTATTTTATTGTCATTGAGATGAGACCATCAACTCACCGCATTTGAGGACCCATTATAACCATTACATGGCAAGCGGCTGAAAGCTGGGTTTGAATCCAGGAACACAGCGACATGGGAATTATAACCCCCCCCCCCAGCCACCCAGCCACACATCACTTTTCACGTAGTGATAGGTTTGAAAATTACAGGAAAAAAAATTGGGATAATGGATGGTGGCATTGCACATTTGCTTGTCACAGTTTCATTTTGCTATTTTGTTGATGAGTTTGAATGGTTTCTAGTTAATAGCACTCCCAATAGAACTCTTTGTGCTCCTGCAAATGTATTATCTTTGTCTCCATCCATCATCCCGTTAAAGATGAAAACGTTAAAAACGTTTCTATATTTAGGTGTGGGGAAAAAGTGTGTCGGTCTCTGTGTGAAAAAACCTCGGTGCAGGATTACAGACGTTAAACAGTTTGTGATTAATGTGGTACCATTGGAACCAAGGTGATCATCAGATAGCTTATAGGACACTGACATTAGACCATAGACAAATTAAATATAATTGCGTATTGCATAGTGAATATTAAATTAAAGATCCATACCCGAGTTTAACAAACTATTTTGTGATGCTACTGGTAGATTCCTGGGATTTATTTGCCAATGGTGAGGTTGGTGACCTGATCTGGCGTGAGCAGGGATTGGTTAACCCCTAGGCTAATAAGGCCTCAGGCTCTCATATTTTGTAGGCCCTCCTTAAAGCCCCTCAATTCCATATTGAAGTAACAGCTGAGCTACAGTAGCGTGGCCATCAGAGCATTCATTTAATAATAACACTTTCATTTTTATATTTCGCTATTCATGCTAATAGCATCCCATAACGCTCTAAATTAATTATATATGAGGGCCAAATCACATATAAAGCCACTACCAAGCAAATTAATTGTGATTACATCATTAATGACTTTCTCACAGCTCAAGGCAGATAAGAAAATGTTCTTTGTTCGAAGAAATAAGTGCAGTGATTGATTAATATTTGATGAATTTACCTTTCTACAATACATTTGTTCATTTTACATAGGTAAATAAATATGTATGACTTCATTATATTTTTGTTGCAATATGTCATATGTCTCGAACGGTTTAAGCCACGTCTCACTTAGACCTTTCTCAGTTGTACAACGCTTCCACTCCATCCAAAGCTACGCTCCACACTTTCGTCGTCTTGGTAATCTTCGTCTTTCCTCTTTAACTCATCGTTCAATTAAACGACGATCTGAAAAAAAAAACATTCTCCATGTACACGACTGTCATCCAGTAATCGGCCACAATGGAAAAAAAACGGGGGCGCAAACGTCAAGTGACGTGAATTTCAGCGTCGAAATAGCAACAGACCAA
Organism: Lethenteron reissneri; assembly: GCF_015708825.2. Classification (NCBI taxonomy): domain Eukaryota; kingdom Metazoa; phylum Chordata; class Hyperoartia; order Petromyzontiformes; family Petromyzontidae; genus Lethenteron; species Lethenteron reissneri. The sequence continues at coordinate 4,502,857 of NC_083822.1, forward strand.
CCCCCCCCCCCCCCCCCCCGTGGTTCTTTAGGCAACGTGTCTGACAAACCTGTGCCTTCCGCAGAAGTTCTGATGGGTCCGAGTCTCAAACCCCAACCAGTATTTGAATTCTTAACTTGACGACTGAGAGTCAAGTGCTCCAAATGCAGATGGTGCGATGTGAAATCGGCTCGTGCGGTGGCAGCCCCCCTCGGTGGATTATTACATCGTAGTATCGTGAGATAAAAAAAAACAAATAATCTCCTTAAGCATTTGAATCAATGCATCAGCAGATGGATAAAATACACTACTGCGTTGTGATGTCGTAAGAAGGATGTATAGTCATGAACATTGCCTCAATATAATAATTGATTGTGCAAAGCGAATAAAGTTTGTTACGTTTTTCTATATCACCACGCCGTGTGTATCTGACAAGAAACTAAATGAAATGTGACATTATGGATATTGCTTTGTAGACTGCTCTGCTTAGTAATTATCAGTCTGCAGCACGGAGAGACAAAAAAATAATAACCGCTGAATGAGATCTACCTAAACGGAGTTGAACTGTCTGCACTATTCCATTTATGACAGAAACAATACATGCATTCTCGTAGGAAAGTGACGTGCCCACTAGTACACCGAGTTCAAGACATTGTACATATTGTACAACGTATGTCCTCTAACCAGATGATAGTCCTTTGAAATGCGATACTTCTCTCGACTGCATTGCGCTTTGGAGCCAGACGTCTGAGTTGTATTCCCAGTCACAGCGAAGAGAAGTAGCCGATGATATCTTAACCAGGCTTGGACAGCCCTTCTAAATATATTCTCTTTGATTCATAGTTTTCTCCAGACACTCACGAGTTCCTTTAAAAATAAGAAATTCGGTTAGATTTGCTCAAATCCTACCCTGATGTATAATAATAATAATTCATATTTATAATGAGCATTCCATCCTAAGATCGCAATGCACAATGTATGAAAAGCAGGAAACAAAACAGAACAAGGGCAACCGACCAAACTAAAGAGGGAAGGCCACTTTAAAGAGATGGGTTTTCACAGCAGACTTAAATCTATCTACCGACCCTGATTGCCTGACTTCAAGTGGCAAGGCATTCCATAGCTTGGGTGCCACGCAAAACAAAAGCCCGAGTGCTGAGCAGTTGGAGATCAGAAGATGTTAAGGACCTTGATGGAATATATAAATGTATTAGTTCCTGCAAGTAATGTGGGGTGAGCCCTTTTAAAGCCTTCAAGGTATAATAATCCTGCGTCTCAGTGAAAACCTCCTTAGATAAATCGGACGGCATATTATAATTAATCGCCGTGGTGTTTTACGCACCACGCTACGATCCTGAAACCCAAGGTTAAAATCTTTACCGTGATGAGCATGCAACTCCAGTGCAAATCGGCATCTAAATCTGGCTCTGGCCTCCACTAGGTAACTCAGCCTAAAACGAAGCATCTCATCCAGTAGCGGTGTGGTTATCGACATGAGCATTGGAGAGGTGAAGGTGGGCTTACGTCTGTTGCGCTGGCTATGCCCTCCATCCCCCCTCCCCAATTGCATTATGCCAGCCTTAATAGGTGCTCGCTTACAGCACTTATAAAAAAAAAAACAAGTCCTTTACTTGTAGGTTATAAAAAGGACGGAACAGTTTCATGACCGCTAATATTGAATTAGAGTTAAGAAACAAACTTAATGAAATTATCTGTATTGTCAGTGGGACATTTTTGTGGAAATTGAATCAAGTGTATTTAAACGTGATTCATTATACGCATGCTATACGCACGGTTTTCATGGATTTATATTTTGTTTGTTTTGATTAAAACTTCGCGCAGGGTCTGTTACTGCACTGCTCGCATGCGGATGTTAATGAATGTAGTTTTTATGGGAACAACTAAAGCTTACAACCGGAGAGTTCTTTATCTTTTTACAAACCTGTTCCCACTTCTCTGACAATGCAGTTACTCGTTCAGGTCACTGCTAGGGGGAGCGCCTCTACTGGGCAAGCTCTCGGGCAATGTTTTCACTAATTTTCAGAGCGGGGCCACTTTCATCGATAAGACATCATCAGTGTGAGAGCTGCCACACATTTGAAACCATTGGGTTTGACAGCACGATGGGGTATTTTCACATGTCCGTGTATTGTCGGGGTGCCGCACTAAAGGCCATCACGGGCCACCAGTGGCACGCGCGTGTCTTGCAATGAAGAACGCTGCCCTAGAGCAGCAGTCCCCAACCTTTTCGGCACCAGGGACCGGTTTTGTGGAAGACAATTTTTTGACAGACCGGGGGGGGGGGGGGGGGTTCATCATTGGGTCTTTCCCCCTTTTCAAAGAAGCTCTCTGGCGACGTTTTTGACTCTTTGTGGCTACTAGGGGTTAGAGCTTGTGGGCTTAACAAAACCGTGACTGAGACAAGTGCGCAGTGCGGGAAAGAGGCGTGGACGGAAGCGGTCAATAAAACAATGGGGGCGGGCCACACACGGACTCACCGCTCACCTTCTGCTGCTGTGCAGCCCAGTTCCTAACAGGCCATGGACCTGTACCGGTCCGCGGCCTGGGGGTTGGGGACCCCTGCCCTAGAGGATATTCGGTTTCATCTTCCACACCAGCCACATATCCTGGAAGAGTTACGAAAAGCAAAGCCGTAATTCAATCACAGCAATGTCCTGAATTGTCAGGCATGGGTCGAATGTCAACGTGTCCCCATGCTCACGTGACTGGAGAAACAACCTCGACTGTGAGATCGGTCGCTCTAGCCGCAGTGCCACCCGGCAACATTTGCGCCAGTATCGTAGAGCTTCCTCTTATCCGTTTACCCAATCGCCCGTGATTCCTAATCATCCGTGGGAGACATAGCGTCCACGACAACTCCAATTACCAACGGACATATTCTTCCGATTATCTGCGATGCTTTCGTTAAGTGGAGCACGTAACACGCATTAGCCCGCGGATGATGCGATCCGCGATAGAGGTTCCCTGCATCCCAGCCACATCGTCAGTGTCATTGCATCATAACATACATTGCATCATAACATACATTGCATCATAACATACATTGCATCATAACATACATTGCATCATAACATACATTGCATCATAACATACATTGCATCATAACATACATTGCATCATAACATACATTGCATCATAACATACATTGCATCATAACATACATTGCATCATAACATACATTGCATCATAACATACATTGCATCATAACATACATTGCATCATAACATACAAAAGCAATACACAGGGAACCCTCGGTTTAACGGACTCATAGGGTGGAAGGGGTGTCTGTAGAATCCGATTGTCCGTGAATGGCCAAATGACGTGTTTTGAGCACTAAATCACACCCTACCACATGCAAACTACTTCCTGTTAATATGGGAACCTTTCTTGCCAGGATCAAAATATAACAATGGGGTTCACCCTTTCCGTGCTAAGATGTTAAAACACCAAACAGAAACCTTTTGCAAGGAATCCTGTCTGCATTAACCCACAATACTTGTGGTGAACATGCAAAGAAAAAAACATGCTCTGAAAGATACATGCATTGTCTTTGAAACTGATTGCGCCACACCAGAGGCAGCTTTCTTGAGAGCCTAGTCTCAAACAGTGTTAGACCAGCTTATTTTCCACTTTTATTTCTCCTATTTTGACCTATTTTAAACAAAAAAAACACGTGTAATGTAATACATACCTGTGAGAAGATGCGAATATTAACCGGACTGATTTCCACATTACTGAACTTAGTCCGTTGTTTGGGGCAAAGGCCGTTGTTGTTGTTTTCCGATCTTTGGAGAAAACTCTGATTCAGTAGATTGTGTCTGTTGAATCTGAGATCCTTGAATGGGGGTCCGTTAACCCGAGGGTGTACTGTCCACAGATCTACTCGTTAGTGGCAGCACATTTTGGGCTTTTTACTTTTCCTGTACTGGACTACTCCTGAAATATAATACAACGATAATATCCTTGAGTACTCAAAGAATATGGGTATTCTTTGGAGGAAATCTTATCCAGTAGCTGGAATAATTTCCATTCCTAACCTTCATATTCAAAACTATGAAAATCTGATGTTGAGAATTATAATCTTAACAGCATATAAATGGCCCAAAGGAAAAGCATAATTACGTGCAGGAAAGTTTAATGAATGGGCGTTAAAGATTTAGCTCCCAATTTTTTTCTTGGGAGGGGGGGGGGTGGGTCTAAAATGTACAATGTTAGCTGTCGTTTCTATTTTATATAGATGTGTCATATATGGAGTCTGCATCCTTCAAAACGTTGCGGTGAATATGTTCATCGGCCTACGTCCAAATCCCAAAACTGCTTAACCGTTCGTACTTCTAAGTGTGCACTCGGCTCTATATCTGCCAAGTGTCGGCTTACTTCGCTCTTCGAGAACATCATTGGATTTATGTAACTCAGTCGCTCAGTTGCCTCGTGACTGACCCTATCTTTGCGACATGTCCTCATATACACACGCAAGTTTTATTGCCAAAAGAGAGAATTCATCTTTATGTTCTCTCTCACCTGTTTAAGTAGAGGACATTGGCAGAAAGTTAAAGCGAAGTAGATCATGAAAAGCTCGGACCTCAGAGCAGATGAATCTGTGGTGGGTACGGCGTGAACACAACGGCAAAATGAACTCATTAAGCAAACGGTAACGGCGAGCATCTACGTACAGAACAAAATAAGCAAATTACATTTATTCAAACACCACCTTTGTACACTTGAACGCACGTTAATGAATGCATCTGTCACCCGACTCGGAGAAAAAACATTTAATGATTTCTGCAACATCGAGAATTATGAATGTAGAAAAAATATAGGCAGCAGCCCGAAGCTACAGCATAATATTATACAGTAATGTTTCATTAATGGGCATTTGCAGTTAGAGGTAATGAAGAGGAAATCTTATCCAGCAGCTGCTCTTTTTTTATTAAAACAATAACTCATGTTTGCTGAGCTTCAAAACGTTATCGCAAAAATAGATTCACACGCAGGCGAAGATAGAGGCGGCTGGGGGAGCGGTGGCACGGTGGTTCGCTCACTGTGGCCACCAACCTGAGTTGGATTTGCCATCGCGAGCTCACTGAAGTGGCGAGTGGTGTGTGAACCAGCAACTCGGCTCCCTCCCTGTTAATTATCATCCTACACTAGCACCCTTCTCATCCCATAGCCACCAGGACCTGGGAAGGCTTCCTCCAACCGGCAGTGTGTTAATAAAGAACCGTGAATCATCACTCTTAACATTATACTCAGATAAAGAACCCCTGTGTGTATTCTAGATTTGAAGCTTTCGTGACTGCAAGGATTCATGCTCTTTGTTTTTTCGGTAAAAGTGTATTAATTGTTTTACCTACGTGACTTTACCGAAAAAACCAAAGAGTATGAACCCCTGTGTGATTGCGTAGGTGAAGAAACATGAAACAAGGTGAGGGAAAGTCAGAGGTGGGGAGGGTGATAATCGCTGGGGGTTCTACGATGCATAGAACATTTTTTATTGATACTGTGGTCCAATACAATTTAAATGTTTTAATCGCTGTACTATTAATGCTTAGCTGGATACCCGTGAAAGTATCGGGGTTTTACTATTGTTGCGGTGTGGTACTCTCATTGTTTAAAGACTGAACGGTAGCGATGTCATGATTTCCCCCTCCCCACCATCCACCCATCATTTACATTAATTCTAAGCAGGTCAGAATCATAACATGTATTTATACTGGAGGAATCCGAGGAGCTACACAGCTCTTTTTCACAGATATCCAGCCAGGGTGGGTCAGAAAGTTACAACAACAATACAAAAACAACACGATAGGAGTGCAAAGTATAGTAAAGCTAAGCAAATCACGTACACATACAACTTATAATGCCCACTGAGCTATTAGTTTATTTTTCAGAAGCAACCTGGCCACAATTTATAGCTCAACCAAGTCGTTTATCTTGTGGAAATGTATAGCAGCCAAATAATCTGTACATATATGTCAACCCATGTCTATTTATTGCTTCAAATGCTGGTGATTTCCGAGCGTGGGTGTTGGAATAGGGCAGACATGATGTCTAGTTCACCTTGAACGGTGGCAATTCAGACCTTGCCATGGACATTTGTAGCGTTGGTCAGCGCGGCTTGTTGAGTTTCGATGGGTCTGTACCTCGTGTGTGTGTGTGTGTGCCTAGCGGCATAACTAGTGGGTACGACGTGGACGTAGTGGACTGCTCACAGTGCTCTGGGAACTACTCGGCGACTGATCTGAGTTCGATTCCTCGCCACGGCTCACGTCATTCGTCCATTCATCACGCACGGTCAGCGGAGGACCGTTGTGCCAAACTCGTGTTCTCTTGCGACAGCATTCGCATAAACTGCTCTTGCTGCCATACACCGGCGTCTCGAGTGATTTGTTTGAGCGACTAACATCTGTGGCGAGTAATACTTGAAGGGATGGTCCTAGGCCTTCCCTAGGTCGACTCAGCCTCGCATGATCATCTTGCAAAGAAGACGTTTTGCTTGGGGGCTATTGATGAGGTGTCGGACGCTCATCCCTGGCACTACTTTTTCAAGTTTGTAAGTGCCACGACGGACGAACGAAAAACATATTTCTATACCTTAATAGTAGTCGCATGATGATGACGACGACGATGATAATTAATAGCAGTTCAAATTTACTTGAGCCTGGGCACCACCGCCAATGCAAGATTTGTGAGCAGCAAGGTGGCGATTGGGAGGTGCGGTGGCATCAAAGACATAGGTCACGGTGACCTCTCTAATTGCACTCGTGTCACCGTGGGGTCCCGTTGCCTATGGTGGTCGTGTCACCGTATGACCGTGTCGCTGCGCCATCATGTCAATATGCGGTCGCGCCACTGGCAAGTTTGCTACCGTTTTGATCGTGTCACCGCGTGGTTGCGTCCCTGCCGAGTCGTGGCACGGTCTGGTCATGCAATTCGTGCTGTCATGTTACTGTGCGGTCCCGTTGCTTTGTTTTCGCGTTGCCGTGTGGTCATTTCACTGTATTGAGATTTTGCCGTGTGGTCGCATTGCCGTGTGGTCATGTCACTGTGTGGACTTGTGGTCGCGTCGCCATGCGGTTGGTTGACCTTGACGGCGGCTGCAGGTGGTTTGAGCGGGCGAGCATGCTCGTCATTCTGCTCAACTGTGCCACCCTGGGCATGTTCCAGCCCTGCGCCGAGGTGGAGTGCCACTCGCAGCGCTGCCAGGTGCTGCAGGTAGGACTCTCGCTGGCACGACACGGCGCCACGTGCCGACGACGGCGACAAATACTGCACACGACAGAATGATTATCATGATGGTAATGAAGACTGATCACTACATGATGACAATGATCGCGCTAACCTCCGATCGGTACAGTTGGCTACGTACGGTGCAAAAGACGTTCTACGTACATATTAACCACGACGGTAATAATGGTGAAATGCTGTGTATAAAAGTATGATGCTGCAGAATGATTATGACAACAGACATAATGATGATGATGGATGCTGCAGGCTGGCTACAGCACCACCAGTAAGGATTACGATGCTTCACAAGAATCTCTACATGACTTATGGTGTTTGATGGATCGTGCTTAACGCTATCGACAATGATTATTACGATGACATTGACGCAGTATAATCAACACAATTATAATGATAATTAATAATTGCACAGCTTGGATATAGAATGATCATTACAGTGGTGATGATGATGATGAGAGTGAGCTGAGCACCACTGATATTGAGATGTCCGTGTGATGAACGGGAGTGGAGTAAGTGAAGGGGTTGCCAAGTTGGAGTTATTTATTCCTATCATTAGCTGTGAACCCACTCGCGGGTTTACAGCTTATTAAATTTAGTTCTGAGTAAAGTGAAATGCTCTAGGGAGCTTTGGATGGCAGTCAACTCCATTGGCAGCCCTGAGCCAGAAGTGTCAATTCCACATTCCCATGGCAAGGGCGAGCCCACCTCTGCACGAACCACTGTTGGATTCCATAACAGTGGTTCTAAATCTTGACTTAAAGCTTTTGTGACTGCAGGAATTTATATTCTTTGGGTCTTTCGGTAGATTCACATACGTAGGTTAAAAAATGACTAAATAAAATTAAACAAAAACTACGTTTCGATCGCAACACAAGCAATCCGTCATCAGGTGGAATAAGTAATATTTTGAAAGACTTTTTTTTAAACACGCTTTAATGTAATGTACCCTACTAGTAATGGAATAACTCCACGACTCCAGGAAGTAGGCCCCAAAGCTTGCCATAACGTAATGGACCGTGGTGGTTTACAGCCAACGTCAGTTGAGCGTGGACAATTAAACCCATGCCGAAACATAACATATACAAAAGAATGTTTAAAAATATAGTATTGTCATCAGTATCATATAAGCATACCAAGTTTGCAGTCGATACCACATTGGGAAGTGGGTAAACATTGAGTTACAAGATTTGAGGATACAACAACAGACACAGTGAGATAATAAATAGCGTGTAATAATAATTAAAAAGGGATGGAGGCCACTAAAGGCGAGCTGTTTCTAAAGGTCAATAACCCGTAAAAACAAAGTTTTTCACTATAAATCCTTTATATGCGTGGCATCGGTTCGAGTTTTGAGGCCCCGTGAGGATTGATGGGCTGGGTCAAGTCCTGATCGGGGTTTTAACTTGTGACCTTTCATTGCCAGTCGAGCCCTCTGATTGGGAAATGCCGAGCATTACTTTAAACAATCCAGTACTCATCTGAGCCAGCTATGGTCCACCCCCACCCTTCAGCAACCAGCACAGATCGGCGTGGTGAAGTATGGTTAAACAACCTCCAGTGACCGTCACTTTGTGTGCGTAGCCCCTCTTTCTAGAGTTTGACAAACGTCTGAGCGTTATTTATAATTATTATTGTGGATGTGTAATCATTGCTCCGAATATTATCGTTTCTGTACATGTGTCAATCTCAAGCCGTTGTTGGCACAGGGTACATTTCTACAAAGTCGTCCATCTCCTAATACTGATTACATCCATAAGCAGCACAACGTAATTACTCAGGCGTCATGCACAGTAATGTTACGCAATATAATTTTTTTTATTGACCTCAAGTAATTTAACCTTGAAAATATCGGCACTCCGCTTTAATTGTTGGCTCTGCTATTTGAGCATCCTTCATGCGTTTTGGCTGCTCGCTTTACGCTCGTTAACGCAAACTGCTGACAACATTGTTCATCCCTTTGAAGAGTTTTTTTTTTGGAGCATTGTCAAATTATTAAAAGTAAAAGTCATTAAAAAAAGGCAGCCAAGACTTGCCAAGTAACATTCGTCTCATCGAACACTGAAATGAAAAGTACAGTAATAACACTGGCTTACCAGCAACTGCCTTCAGCAATTAGTGGGCCTAATTACAGCGAATGCGTTCGCAGGGCTGGGTTTTGGTGGACTACTGTACGTAAGCAACTTCGGAATGACAATTGAGGTCTACTTATCGTTAAAATACGGGTGCTCGAGGCAAGGTGCAATGCCTCCACGTGACCGAGCACATCAGAGAGCTGGACTTTAACAAAGCAACGACAAAAGACGCCTCCGCCCTGCGACCACAGATGCAGAGGTGGCCGCGCTCGGGGAAATCGCGTGGCAGGTCTCGGGGGCTGGGGGGATGGGGTACGAAGTTTGGAAACTTGGCAAAGATCGTGGCGTGAGGGCGTTCCCGATGCAACCAGAGCGAGGACGCTGCCGCTGTCTCTGTGATGGCTGGTGGGACTCGTGTGGAGAGGGGTGGGGGCAGCGTTAGTGAGACGGACCACGGAGGTCAGTGACCATGTGCAAAATCCACCAACAGCGACAACGACGATTAGATGCTTCGCAGGCGTAGGGGGTTACGTAGCATGTGTCATTACGTGTGTCGATAAGCCAAGGTGCTTCCAAGTTTTTTGAAGGATGTGATAACGGTGTAATGAGGGGGAGAGGTAATGGGAGGCCGTGTGAGAGCTCCGGACCGTGGAGGTCAAGCGTTGACTCTTCGTCATCAGCAGCAGCATCTATCATAAGGAAGGGAGTGTTGGGCGAGGTGAGGTGTAGTGTTATCAACTACAGTCGCTATAATGCCCCCTTGACTCCTGAACGAGTTAAGCGAGCATCCATCCACAATATGTCAGCGTTGTCAGCATTCCAGTAAATCTGACTTGGGCGTCATTTGCATATTTAGTAGACATTTTTTACGGCATTGCACAATTTTTTTCAGATGCCGTGCATTTCCATGCTGATTGCTCCGCAGGACATCAGCGAAAACATGGGGTGTTTCATCCGTCAGGGATTTTCCTATTTAAATGTTTTACCAAATGAATAAAACATGGGTTTTCGTGTTTGCCTCCCTTGCAGGCCTTTGATGATTTCATCTTCGCGTTCTTTGCGGCGGAGATGCTGGTGAAGATGGTCGCCCTGGGCGTGTTCGGGAAGAAGTGCTACATGGGCGACGCGTGGAACCGCCTCGACTTCTTCATCGTGGCCTCTGGGTCAGTTCCCTGTTGCATTTGTTGCTGGTAATTTGTAAACGAACACACAAAGGGTTCGCCTTCTACGAGACACTGCGGGCCGGTGCGGTGGAACTTGTGGATGGCGCACGGTGCCTGCGAAACCCCCGGTGAACCCGAGTTTGATCACTGAAGATCAGTAGGCGGCGACGTCAGTGGACCAAGTGATTCCGTAGTTGAATGGCGGAGGGCTGTAGTGAGTGAATCTGCAACTGCTCCGCCCCTTCCCCCCTAAAAAAACCCCAATGACAACAAATATTGACTGAATGCGATTCTTTTTTCAAATTTCTCATCATAATAATAATCTCAAGTGTCAATGCACTTACATACAAAAGCACTGCACTCAGGCAAAGAGTTAATCACATTGAAATTCCTCTTGCCACCGTTTTGTAAAGTGTCTGTTTTGGCAAATTAAAATGAGGCAGGGTATCTGCAGAGTGGCGTTCGCTGGGGTAGATAGCGGCAATTCCACGCCACTTATGCCTGCCTCGAAACAACAAAATAATAATCAATGCTGATTTCCGCACCGTTGTCAGTCCAATACAGGGAGGAGGCCTCCCCCAGGGCATCTCGGCCATGGAGTGTTTGGCACGCTGATCAGTGCAAGGTTGATGGTCAGTTCAGGGATGCCTGAACCGGCTCGGATATCATTTGTCGCCGACGCTACCCATGGCTGCGAATTTAACTCAACTGGCCGCATTCATAGCGCAGTGTGTGAACAACTGTGACATCGCTCCTCCACAGGGTATTGTGTTATTGATATTATTATTACATTGGATGGCACTCATTTCCTTTGGCTGAACTGAACATCAGACGGTGATGCTGGGAGCCATTAATTCCATGTTGGTGTCCCGTTGGTATTCAGCTGACTGGGTGGTGCCATCATTGCTTATTGTGCGTTAATATCTTGGTCAGGGCTGACTAAACTCATCATCCACTTGAGGTTCAAAAAATGAATGCCTCTATATGGGTAAACAACAGCGGTTAATCTATACAGGGACTCCTCCTCTTACGAACAATCGACTTTTGAACTTTCAGAGATACGAACAAACCTGTCCGTATGTCCAGTTGTCCCAGAGTCGTAAGTTCAACCGCCGCACAAGCAGATGGCGGTGGTGGCATCTACATCTGCAGAACGTGAAGAACCAGTGGCATGTACATCTACAGGAGATTATACAACTGTAAAGCCATTCCCCGTGTTTAGCGTACATGCCGTATAACACGTTTGTAATCGACAAGAGTAAAGTTGGACTTACGAACAAATCGACTTACGAACAGACCTATGGAACCTAACTCGTCCGTCAGTCGAGGAGTCCCTGTATATAAATTGGCACCTGCCACGTCAATGTGGAAGTTTCCGCACTGGCTCACAGGTCGCTGGGTTCTTAGTGTGGTGCGCCGAAACCTCTGCGCCAACATTCCACACCGCTGACTTTTTGCAGACAAGCGTGGTGCTGCTGTGTTCACGAGCACAGTTACCAAAGAGTTTAACACAACAAGACTGTGCGGTCTTAAAGGAGAAATATGAAATAGGGGACGGATTAGGCATGTTCGTGAAGGGGCAACCGGGTCCAGGGCTGGATCAGATTCAACTTGCCACTTGTGCTCACTGCACCCGGGTATCAAACTCGGGTCACCGGGTTGAGAGCACGGTGCATTAGCTACAAACATATCGAATTAATGAAAACCTATTTTCAGTCTTTTCCTCCCTGCGGCTGATGCTGATGCAAGTGGTGGTATCGCTGTGACGATGCCTCCTCCTTCGTATTTGTGAATCGTGCACCGAGTCGATAGTACCCGGTCCACGGTTCTGTTCTGGGTGGTGAGCACGGTCGCCGCACACTGCCGGAGAGAGTTTTTAATTGCCCATTTGTGCAACCGCATCAGCCGTGGTTGGTGCAGCGGATGCGGTTGAAGGTTGCTGATGAGGAATCCAGGGAGAGATCTGCTGTATTCGCGTTTGTACGTTCACTGAATAAATGTCGAAAAACGAAAGAGAGCAGGGTCTCCATTGGCTGCTGAATGCAAGCTCACGGATTTCATCGTTGTTGAGAATCAGAATATTTATTTAGACTGCAGGAATCTGATGAGCTATGAAGCTCTTTTTCACAGATGTCCAGTAGCTCCACGATGCCTGCTGGCAGTGACTTACGCTGACGCACTGTCCCAGTTAAATGTTCTCAAAGACTATGAATAAATAAAAAATTCCGGGGGAATACGTGTACGAGCAGACGACACTGAACGTTTCTGTGCACAGCTTAATTAGTGTGCACAAATAGGCCGTTTCCTTTTTTCTTCTCTCCAAAATTTTCAGAAAGCCTTTCAGGCAATTAAATACAATTTAAATTATTATGAATGTTTGCGCATCTTTGACTGGCTTAACGGTGGCTGACCCTTTGAGATTTCTTATGAAATACGAATTGAAAGCAATGTATGTATGTCAAATAAAAAAAATCCCAGTGCCTTAGAGGACAACGTGATATGCAACCATAAGTCGATTCATCCCCATACCTCTGCTTTCTTTGCTCTGAAGTAGGGCCTACAGTCCGAAACTTCAGCCTGTCGTAGTTAGGAAGCCACTGGTGCTATTAGAAACCCACTGGAGTTATGCACTTTTAAATCATCTCGATTGAAAACTAATTTCTTTAGAACTGCTTTTTGTGTTTGGTGTTGTTGTCCTTCCCTCGCACCTCCGATTAGCGCTGTGGGTTACGTACGGTGCGAAAGAAGTTCAACATACACACCGAGGAAGTGTTAATCGCAAACACCGTGTTTTCGTTTTGTGCTGATGCACCGCTCTCAATGCAGTTCCTCAATGTTCGCATTAATTTTGGTCACATATAACAATTTCCGTTTCATCTTCGAGTAAATTTGTGCTGCGCCCGCTCGCGCCTGCCTGAAATTCTGTCGGCATGCGTGCTCTGCGAAGCTCGCGGGACGAGATGGCATGGGACAAATTCTGATAGGATCGGACAGGATGGGATGCTAATTTTGTTTCGGTGTCAGTCTCTGGTGTACAGCAACTTGGTTGTTGTTAATGCGGTGGGGAGAAAGGTGTTTGTTGTGTCTGTGCTTGTACGGAAATTTCCCTCGCAGTCTATGATGTTTATGGTGTGTGTGTTTGTGTGCACCTAACCTGACACGAGTGCTGTGTTTGTCCGCAAGCTGAAGTGAGCTTCATGAAGCGACGCCACCTTATCGATGTTTGTCATCGGGTTTTCACGAAATCGGAGCTGCGAATCAATTGTGTTTCATCATCACTCAGCTCTGTGTGGCTCACACCACACACAGGTTTCATTATAAGTGTATATAAATGATGCCAGAATGTTTAACTTTTAATTGCATATTGACTGTTATATATGTAGTTACGATGTAATTATTACTGTTATATATGTAAGTGTGTATGTTATCCACCATTGTTAAAAAAACGATTCGATTTGAGATCGAATCATTGCATTTTTTTTTAATTAACCCAAAACAATTCGTCAGTTACACTTTTTTAATACACTGTGATCTATCGTATAACGCCTCCACTAATTACAACGTTAGTTTTTCACACACGAGTGTACATCACTACACTATCACACATCGAGGCCTACGTCGAGGCTTACATCGAGGCCTACTTCGAGGCCTACGTCGGGGCCTACGTCGGGGCTTACATCGAGGCCTACGTCGGGGCCTACGTCGAGGCCTACGTCGAGGCCTACATAGAGGCTTACATCGAGGCCTACTTCGAGGCCTACGTCGGGGCCTACGTGGAGGCCTACATAGAGGCCTACGTTGAGGCCTACTTTGGGGCCCACGGGGGCCTACATAGAGGCCTACGTCGGGGCCTACGTCGGGGCCTACTTCGAGGCCTACGTCGGGGCCCACGTGGGGGCCCACGTGGGGGCCTACGTCGAGGCCTACATAGAGGCTTACATCGAGGCCTACTTCGAGGCCTACGTCGGGGCCTACGTCGAGGCCTACGTGGAGGCCTACATAGAGGCCTACGTCGAGGCCTACGTCGGGGCCCACGGGGGCCTACATAGAGGCCTACGTCGGGGCCTACTTCGAGGCCTACGTCGGGGCCCACGTGGGGGCCTACGTGGGGGCCTACGTCGAGGCCTACGTGGAGGGCGCTCGTAAATGGAAGCAGAACAATGAAGCTGATGGGCCAAACATCTCGTCTCTCCACGTCCACATCACGCAACTATTCAGCCTCGGCGCCTCCAGGCCGCACGGCCGCTGCTGCTCTGCTGTAGTACACACAGCTGCGGCTGCTTCGTGTATGACTCCTGCAACTGCAGTTGGGTCGGCTGCAGCTGCTACAGCAGCTACAACAACAACAACAGCAGCTACAACAACAACAACAGCAGCTGCAACAACAGCAGCTGCAGCAACAGCAGCAGCTGCAGCAACAGCAGCAGCTGCAGCAACAGCAGCAGCAGCAGCAACAACAGCAGCAGCAGCTGCAGCAACAACAGCAGCTGCAGCAACAACAGCAGCAGCAGCTGCAGCAACAACAGCAGCTGCTGCAGCAGCAACAACAGCAGCAGCTACAACAACAACAACAGCAGCTGCAACAACAGCAGCAGCAGCTGCAGCAACAACAGCAGCTGCAGCAACAACAGCAGCAGCTGCAGCAACAACAGCAGCAGCTGCAGCAGCAACAGCAGCAGCAGCTGCAGCAACAACAGCAGCAGCTGCAGAAACAACAGCAGCTGCAGCAACAACAGCAGCAGCTGCAGCAACAGCAGCAGCTGCAGCAGCAACAGCAGCAGCTGCAGCAACAGCAGCAGCTGCAGCAACAACAGCAGCAGCTGCAGCAACAACAGCAGCTGCAGCAACAACAGCAGCGGCAGCAGCAGCAACAGCAGCAGCTGCAGCAGCAACAGCAGCAGCTGCAGCAACAACAGCAGCAGCTGCAGCAGCAACAGCAGCAGCTGCAGCAGCAACAGCAGCAGCTGCAGCAACAGCAACAACAGCAGCAGCTGCAACAACAGCAGCAGCTGCAGCAACAACAGCAGCTGCAGCAGCAGCTGCAGCAACAGCAGCAGCTGCAGCAACAGCAGCAGCTGCAGCAACAACAGCAGCAGCTGCAGCAACAACAGCAGCAGCTGCAGCAACAACAGCAGCAGCTGCAGCAACAGCAGCAGCTGCAGCAACAACAGCAGCAGCAACAACAGCAGCAGCTGCAGCAACAACAGCAGCAGCTGCAGCAACAACAGCAGCAGCTGCAGCAACAACAGCAGCAGCTGCAGCAACAACAGCAGCAGCTGCAGCAGCAACAGCAGCAGCTGCAACAACAACAGCAGCAGCAGCTGCAGCAACAACAGCAGCTGCAACAACAACAGCAGCTGCAACAACAACAGCAGCAAGATGGCGGCGGCGTGTGCGGCCACGTGTGCGTTGTGCTGCATGGGTGTGGGCTGTGCGTGAGAGTGGGTGAGGGTGAGCTGCGTGTGAGTGAGCTGTGTGTGTGTTTAAATTTAGTGTTTTAAAGATGTCAATTCACCTGCTGTGTATCTTACTACTGTCCCTCCCGGCCATATCTAGTGCCACACTCAACTCTACAAATGGCTACCCGCGTTACTTCGCGTCAATACTTATTGCTAAATTTGCAACTACACCTGCTAATGAAACAACTTATAGACACTTCTACACTCCATCATTATATCCTTTTAAACCCTATCTTTGTCCCATTACTTCACCAGCACTCCTTCCAAACTTCATTCTGCTCTTAAAAATAACACCATCTGCGAGCTGCTGCTATTCGTCCAAGGTTCGTCGCTCTTCATCCTTTCACAGAAAATACCTGTGCAAACTATTAATTCTACTTTTCTTATTTCTGGGTGGTATTGAGCTTCATCCTGGACCAAATGTAAAGAACTCATATAATTCTGTAGATTTTTCTGGCAGAAAAGGTGTTGGTGTTCTACATGTCAACATCAGAGGGCTTTTGATTAAATTAAGTCAACTAAAACTAGAAGTAGCAAATCTTGACCCGGACATATTTTGCCTAACAGAAACATTTCTCACTCCTGCCGTCAATGACTTGCAGATTACGATTGACAACTACAATATTTTCCGGCTTGACCGAGGATCTAAAGGAGGTGGAATTGCCATCTATGTTCGTAATACTATTGCATGTTCACCAGCTCACTCCTTATTGGTAGTGTGCTGCTATAGACCGCCTAGTGGGAAGGATGTTGAAGCTGCATCTGCACTGAGAGAGCTTCTTGGGGGCCTCCCTAAAGGTGAAATAGTTTTAGTGGGTGATCTAAATTGGAATTGGCTAAACCCGCCGGCCGTGGCCACAAATTTTGCAGATGAATTTAACCTGTTTCAATTAATAAATGTCCCCACAAGACCCAACCTAAAAAATCCGGGACAGTCATCTCTGCTTGACGTCCTATTGACAAATGCCCCTCACAATTTCGCACTGACTGGTGTTCTAGGTAATAACCTTAGTGATCACTCCTTCATTTTTGGGGTGAGATCATCAGCCAGACCCAAAGCCCCCCCTAAATTGGTTGAGAAGCACTCCATGAGACACTTCAGCACTCAGGCATTTACTAATGATGTGCTTCACTCGGATATTGACAAGGTCTGTGATATTCCAAACCTGACTACGGCTTGGGAGACCTTCAGGTACACGTTTCTCCAAATTCTTAACAAACATGCTCCGTTGGTTAAATTTAAAACTAAAGGCAACCGTCCACCATGGTTTGATCCTGTGATTACAAAGCTCATGAAAACTAGGGACAAGGCTTGGGCATGTGCTCAGAAAAGTAATTTGGTCAATGACTGGCTAGAATACAGGATTTTAAGGAATAGATGCGTCAAAAAAATACGGCATGCAAAAAATAACTACTTCTCTTCCACTCTCCTTGAATCTCATGGAAATGCCAGGATTTTCTGGAAAACAATCAAATGTATCGAAAAGGCATCCAAAACAGATCATCTGCCCGTTCAGCTTAACCGAAATGGGGAATATTTTTCAGATCCCCAAAAAATAGTTGACAATTTTAACCTTCATTTTTCTGAAGCTGGTACCCTATTTGATAATGTATTGGGAGTCACCCCTGCTCATGCAAATTCCTACACTCCTGTCCAAACATTAAGCGAATTTAGTTTTCAGCCAATCCACGAAAGTAATGTTCTGAAACAACTGTCCTACCTCAAAGGGTCCTCCTCTACCGGAGCAGATAGTATTCCCGTCTTTGCTCTACTAACTGTTGGTCATCTAATATACAAACCTATAGCCCATATTTTCAACCTGTCCATCAAAGAAGCATCAGTTCCTCTAGAATGGAAACATTCCTATGTTCGTCCACTTCACAAAGGGGGCCCTAAAGATGATCCAAATAACTACCGACCTATCTCAATTTTGTCCCCGTTGATGAAAATTTTTGAAAAATTATTGACCTACCAAATTAGCAGTTTCCTGTCCGCCAACAATCTATTACATCTAAAACAATCTGGGTTCCGAAAAAAATACAGCACCACATCTGCTGCATTAGACTCTCTGAATCACATTTACAGTAGCCTTGATAATAAGCAGTACTGCGCCTGTCTTTTTCTTGACTTGTCCAAAGCTTTTGATACAGTAGACCACAACATCCTGCTTAGTAAAATAAGTTGCCTCGGTTTTTCCGAAAACACAGTAAAATGGTTAAAAAATTACCTCTTTTCTCGCACCCAAACTGTATTCACAGATGGTTGGAGGTCAAACAGTGTTAAGATAACAAAAGGGGTTCCACAGGGTTCCATTCTCGGCCCCCTCTTGTTCTCTCTTTATGTAAATGACTTGGGCACTGAACTGGATTATTCCAGGGTAAATCTTTTTGCAGATGACACGGTACTAATTACTGCTGGCCGCTCTCCGGATGACGTGATTGCTAAGCTCCAGAGTGATTTCAACAAACTACAACATCAGCTAGTTGCTCTTAAACTAGTCCTAAATCCTGCCAAAACCAAGGTGCTATGCTTCTCACCAGGACTAAAGCGGGAAGTTATTTTTCCCCAATTACATACCTTAAATAATGATCAAATAGAGCAAGTCAAGATCTATAAGTATCTTGGGGTCATCCTGGATTCAAAACTGAATTTTGAAGATCACATTGATTATATTGGGAAAAAGACAAAAATTAAAATTGGTTTTCTATATCGACACAAGCACTGCTTCCCTCCTATGTTCCGTTTGGAATTGATTAAAGCTACCGTACTGCCTCTACTTGATTACTGTGACATTGTGTATAAATCAGCCCCAAGTACTGTACTGAAGAAGCTTGACTCAATGTATCACTCGGCCTTAAGATTTGCATTGAACTGCCCATATAGGACTCACCACTGTGATCTCTACATTGGGTCAAACTTAACATCTCTGAATGTTCGACGGCTTGTGCACCAGATCTTATTTATTCATGATGTACTTGCAAAAAAATCTGCAGATTACCTGCTGGATCTCGTCTCTGTTTCAAAGAACAAATTTGACCTAAGGTCTACACTCATTTACCAGCTTAATATTCCCTATTGCCGTACATATACTGGAGGAAGGGCCTTTGCTATTGATGCCCCCAGGGTCTGGAATGCTGTTGCAAATAAATTGAAACTTGAGTCACTACCTATGAGATCTTCACTCAAAACTGCTTTAGAGGAGTTGTACACCCCTAGCTGCCAGTGCTATTCAGTGACCTAAAATAAAATGTTTCGCTCCGGATGATCGCTACAAAGTATGACCTGTGTTTTGATTTAGTGTGCTGATCTTAAAGGTGCATTGAAAAATTACAATACTCCGATTGATGCTCCTGCTGTTGTGGAGTGACTCATGCAGCCAGCTATGGCTGCAGGGTTTTGGTAGTACATGTTGTTTATGCCATTTATTGTGAAAATTCCGTCAGTTCCTATGATTGCTTTTTCATTGCCTTCATGGCTTTATTTTGGTGATTTCGAAAAGTGTATTGGTTTAGCCATGTTTGTGTTGTTGTAGTACAGAGTTAGACTGATGGCCTTAATCTAAGTTGTCTTGTGGTTGTTGTTGTTGTTTGACTTGCATCCCACTGGCATTTTTGCACACAGCGTTGGTGTACGGTGTTTTTTCTGCAATATTTTTGCTGTCTTTTCTTGGATTTTCTGTTTGCACTTAGTCACATATTCACTTTAAGATGTTTTTTTTGTTCATGTTTTTGTTTTTTGTTTGTTGCGGTTGCACCCGATTCAAGAGCTGAATGGCTCACAGGGCTATACCTAATAAATGAACTTGAACTTGAACTTAGTGGTGAATGGTGGCCGTCGTTGTTGTTGTTGTGAGAAATGGTGGTAAATTGGTTAGCATAAGGCACTACAGACCCGGCCGCCTCGTCAATTTCCTGCATACGGTCAGTATCAGTGGTGAATATCTGAATGAGCCCTGGACCTCCCCGTAGTAAACTCAACCTTAATTGAGTACCTAGTGCGATTTATAAACATCAGCCCTGGGGAGAGAAAAGGATGTGGTTCTAACCACCCACCCCCTGGTTTGCCGTGCTCTCTCACAGCCCTTTCTCCAACAGTCTATTAAAGGCTCTATGGGTGATCTTTGTCTTCTTGTATGTGTGTGTACAGCATGCTGGAGTACTCTCTCGCCATGGAGAGCGTCAGTCTCTCCTCCATCCGCACCGTCCGGGTACTCCGGCCACTGCGGGCAATCAACCGGGTCCCCAGTGAGTATCCCCCGCTCCGTCTCGCGATGTCGTCAACGTCTCGCGATGTCGTCAACGTTGTGCCGCTGCGTCGGTCCTCGTGGTCGTGCCGTGCAGCTCTCCGATTGTGTGTGTTTTTTTTCTTTCGAGTCGTGTTACCTTCCTTCAGAAGCTCCCAGCACGTGGAGCCAAACGTCGGACACCGTGCCGAACAGCACGCGGCACAGCCATAAATCACATCGGAGAGCTGCGTGGCTATTTTGTCGGAAAACCCCTATTATTATTATTTAGTCGTTGGCGTCTGGGTGTGTGCGCCCTCTCCTCTCTTCACAGCCCATTGCCCCTCGCACAGCCGTTGCTTCCCGTCGGTTACCCCACATGATCGCACCTGTACGTTATGACGTTGATTCAAGTCGAATCTTTATCACGTATTGCGGGTCTGAGTTGTGTAATGCCATCCAACTCTCCAAAACGCCTTGGAAGAGCTAGGAACACCTGCACGCCACTCCCACCACATTGCGACCTTACCACTCGACTGACCGAGGCGAACCCATTTTTTTACCGCTGGGTGGACAGAGCCGGGGAGGAATTCAGAACAACTTGCCACTGTTGTTCCAACTTCCGCGTTGGGAGACAGAATCAGCAACATCTGGATTAGAAGTCCGGCGTGCTGACCATTACACCATGGTAGGAATGAAAAACACCCTTCCTTCATGTACGGGGCACCGTAATGTACGAACCCGTAATCCGACAAACACGGCGGAAAGCGAATAACTTGCCTTGCCAACGAGGGCTGCCTTTCAGAAAATGGGGAAAGCGGACAAAACAAAATGTTTTTTCTTGTCGGCCCAGATGAGGCGCCTGGCTGTCAAGGATACGTCGAGGTTTATTAAGTCAGCCGTGCGCCAATGGAACGACCGAGATTGCGTGCAGGTTGACCGTGACAGCTAACCCGCAGTTGTCGTCAGTGCAGTTTGTTTGAATCGCTACTCTAAGCCTTGCCCAGCACCGTGGCCTTATGCCCGATGAAATCTACAAAATATCACATTTGCAGAAATATCGTACGCACGAGAATAGTTTCACGCGTGGCTTTACATTCGAATTAAAAAGCTGCTGCTGCTGCTGCTGAGCGCTAACACGAGCAGCAAAGAGTCTCCTGGGACGCTCAAGATTTCTTCCCGGCACGTTTTGGCTGCTGGGCTGCAGTGCACACAGCCTATGCAGGCGTCATCATGCGTTCTTCGCCTCCTAGCCGATGAACTGGCATCGGCGGCCAATCACTGGAAGTTGCAACTAATCACGTTACTATGCTATATATTTATTTCTAAGATAATTTTCGAGCCCGTAACAGCCCACGCCCAACAACAACGGCTGTTCGCCACAAAGTGGCGGTGATATCGCCACAGTTTTTGTGCCGGGGCTAGGTGCACCTTGAGGCCACGAGAAGTGTCGTGGGCTCGCCAACACACCCTCCCCCCTCATTATACATTCGTACGTACGAATGTATGATGAAATTTATTTTGCTCCATACGTAGATACGGAAAACTTAAATTTCAACTGAATTCCCACAATCTACAGCGTTGTGTGTGCATGTGACTTGCACATGCATTGGTCATGCATTCCAACTGTATAATGTTTACCTGGCACTCAAAATAACAGCCATTCTGTTGGGGTAAAAAAAATCGATTTGCCCGTATAGCTTGTAATATTAGCAATAATGCATTCATAATAATAATATACATTTCTTTTTTTTTCTTGGTTCTTTCGGTAAAGTCACGTAGAAGGGAAGTAATAAAATAATAAAAATAAAACATAATAAAACAATTCTCACGACGTTTCGGCCACAACGCAAGCAGCCGTCCTCAGGTGAAAACCAGGTCCGTCGAGGCGACAGAGTCTGAATGAAACAGTACACGAGCTTGGAGCATATATATAAGCTGGGCGCATTGACAAAGGAATTTGCAGTTGCTGCTGCAGTTGCTGCAGCAGCAACTGCAGCAGCAGCAGTAACTGCAGCTCCCTTTGATGCTGTTAATCCTGCATAATGCACATGCATATGCAGTACTAATCACATTCCTGCATTTCCCATAAATATGCTAAATTCCTTTTGATATGCAAATTCCTTTGTCAATGCGCCCAGCTTATATATATGCTCCAAGCTCGTGTGCTGTTTCATTCAGACTCTGTCGCCTCGACGGACCTGGTTTTCACCTGAGGACGGCTGCTTGCGTTGTGGCCGAAACGTCGTGAGAATTGTTTTATTATGTTTTATTTTTATTATTTTATTACTTCCCTTCTACGTGACTTTACCGAAAGAACCAAGAAGATGAATCCCTGCAGTCACGAAAGCTTTAAATCGAAAAAATAAATTTCTTTGTCAATCCTCTGCTGGATTGAAGGTCTCCCCATTCACGGAACTTTGGCCACGGGGTCTTTTTTAGCCATACTTCACCACTCTAATCAGTGCAGGATAGTGAATGGGTGCTAAGGACCAGATCAGACATCACTCTGCACAGACATTGGTGGTGGCCGAGATTCAAACGGAGGTCACCGGGTTCATAGCGCAGGGGACCAACCACTGTGCCAGTGTACCATCCGATGGCATATTATTATTATTATTTAACATTTTAAGGCTTTCGTGACTGCAGGGATTCATCTTTTTGGTTCTTTCGATAAAGTCACGTAGAAGGGAAATAATAAAATAATACAAATAAAATATTATAAAATACAATTCTCACGACGTTTCGGCCACAACGCAAACAGGCGTCCTCTAACCCAGCTTAAATATACGCTGCCAAGCTTGGTGGTGTTGGTGGTGTTCATTCAGACGCTGTCTTTCCGACAGCTCTGTTCTTCACCTGAGGATGGCTGCTTGCGTTGTGGCCGAAACGTCATGAGAATTGTATTTTATTATGTTACAATTTTTTTTTCCCTTCTACGTAACTTTACCGAAAGATCCAAGAAGATATTATTTAACAGTTATTTTTATTATAGTATGTAACATAGAAAGATTAAGATAACCTTCGATTTACTCACAATTGTAAAGTTCAATTCTAGACAATTCCATTAAGTTGCAGCCATGGTTTGCCACAGGAATGTGGAAGTTCCACCACTGTCTCAGGGCTGCTGATGTGGTAGATGAGTAGATGACTTCAACCCGACGTTGACCTCAAGTCCACCGGAGGTAGCTATCTTGCGGCTTCCGACGATTTCTGCCGAGACGTCACACGTTTTGTGGCACATGGGGCACGTGGGTAGCTCCTGTCCACAAACAAAGCTGCCTTATTTATGGGCCTGAATAATTCACTGGCATTTTCTCGGCTGCGCAAGCGAAATAGCGGTTTCTTAACAGCAGACAGAATAAACATTTTCTCTGTAATGAATTGACTTCGAGGGGAAGGGGGATGGGGGGGGGATAAATAAATATTTCAGGAGACTAAGAAAACTCCAAGGTACACCGATGCATTACTTGCAGGGTGGAAAGCACCGGGCCCGTTTGTGTTTTTAAGCGACGAACACTTGGGGTGACTTTAGATGCCTCTTTTAAAATTGCGTGTTGAGATACGCTCGCGTATAGATGCCACAAATCCAATTTTCATTATATTGCATTGCGTACATATTCTTTAATGTGCTCCTCCATACGGTACGAACCTCTTTATTAAGGACAATGCATTTTTAGTCGGAGCAGAAGCTCAAGGAAAGCTGAATTGTTACGAAAAGGCTAATTGCCAAAAAAATAAAAAGGTGGCCGAATGGTTGGGGATGCTGAATGACCATGCCAGGGAAAGGGAGCCCAGCATGCTCAGAGGGCCTTGGGATTCGATCCTGGGTTTAAGCCACCTGCGGTGAAACCAGGTTCTCTAGTGAATCGATGGTCTCCGCTCAACATTTATTATTTGACTTGCATTTGCATTTTAACGTGGCCTAGTTCGGCTGTGAGTGCTCAAATATAAATATATATATCGGATGACGAACGTGCAGTGAACCGTTATTGCATGCAACCAATTGACCCTGAAAGTGACAAGCAGATTTGAACCTGGCTAACAATTTGATGGGGAACCCCCACCTGTGCTCGCTCGGCGTTGCAGGCATGGGGCTGCAAGGTGGCTAGGGAATGGCTATCTGTGAAGAAATGTGAGTGTTTTCCCCTTTGCGTGCCATGGACTTTCATGGCATTCTCTCGTTCATCCTAAAGGCCAAACACTTTCACTGACTGGGCAAACGTCCCAATGCAGGACCTTCCTGAACATTAGTCTTGAGCCTCGTTTTGGCCTGCCTGGGTACGTAAATGGCATTATTAGAATTGCGATGCCTATTTAAGCAACGATGACAACTTCTAGGTAAATTTTTGACACGTTGACGTGAAAATCTAACAGCTATGAAAATTCCAAGACGATCTCCGTTGATGTCATGACGCGATTCGAACAATAGCACATTTGGGATAACTCTGGCATGGTCATTATGAGTCCTCTGGTCTACCCATCATCGTCAGTCATGGACATTCCACTGCTGGATGAAGGCCTTCTCAAGCCGCCACCATGTGGCAAGATGAAGCGATGATTTCATCACCCCCATCTCCCCCGTGAACGTCCTCCCTTTCTGGGACGCGCTCTTCACCCGTCTCGGAATGCCGCACGGGGGAGGGGGGGAAAAAACACAAGGACCCTTGATCGTCAACGCAACGTCGGGCGTTGCGTTGACGTGGTCTTGGGTCTCGCGTAAACAGAACGAAAAAGCAACATCAGCGACGCGTGGCGCTTTTCCCCCGCCCGCCCCGTGCAAAGAAAAAATGCCACTCGTTAATGAGACGTGTCTCTGGCGATAAAGGATAAAGGGTGGTTTTTACAGCGGAGGGACACGCGCTCCCACAAGCGGCAGCTGGAACCTCCTCGCTTCATTTGCTCAACAAACTCTGCTCGAATGCTTTGTTCCACCTTAGGAAGGTGCGGGAGAAATGGAGGCAGAAGAAGTTTCCTTTATTTAACTAGCGGATGAAATATGGACCTCTTGAGACACTTTTGCTTCTTTTTTAACCGCGAGCTGGGCAACGTCGAGTTATTTTGAAAAGTCGGAATATGTTTTTTGTTTTTGTTTTAACAAAGCCTAGGCTATATTGAACAATAATTTGAACAAGGCTAAGTCGAGAATGCGAATTGCACTCATAAATGATTAAAATACGAGAAATATAATTGGAAAGTGACTGGCTAGCGTTACCACGGTTCAGCAATACCATGATACAGGCTGTATAGCATACGTCTTTGCTAATTATGGACATGGCATGACTATCTTTGGTCATTTAACTGTCCTTTATTATATTATTGCCTGACAAAAACGTTTATGTAATAACAATCTCTGTACTGAAAGTCGTACGTTAATAGCTATTATTCATGTTAATAATACTTTACAAAATGGGCTTCTTCTGATTGACAGTATCAGTATTATATGACATCATCATCGTCGTCTCAGCTTGTGCAACTACTTAATGATTTTTCTTTTAACTGCGACCGTTATGCATTTGCAAAATAGCCAGTGCCACGCGAATTGTTGCACTACAAGTTTGTGAGAGATGGCATGGGCTTAGAGAAGCCTTCACCCAGCAGAGGATTGATCATGGATGATTACGATAATGATGATTTAACACGTTGGCTTTCGCGACCAAAACAATCCATAATAGAGGGGGTTTTTTTGTGAGAGATGGCATGGGCTTAAAATAAAAATATTATGGATAATGATAATTCTGTGTGAGTGGCAAGTGCTAGTTTCCATACTCACTCCCAATCACAAGGTTGTGAGTTCTAATCGTGTTTGGGAGCAGGCTCTAAGCTCAACATCCATTTGGGGGCCAATAAGATGAGTACTGGGGTGGTGGTGGTGCAGCAGTTGGTGCGTACTCCGCTGTAAACCTGGCGACCTGAGTGTTATTCCCGGCCACGGTCAACGCCATGGGCTCGTGATGTGTGACCTGGCCCTGGTCACTGCCTTCACCAACTCGCAGTGCCCAACGAGGTGAAGTATGGTCATTATCGACATGGAGTGACGCATTCATCCGATTTTGGATAAATGAATGACTCGAAATTGTTCATTTTTTTATGAGCACTGCTTTGTTTCAAATTCAATGGTTCTGCTGTGAAGTGACTCGTCCCAGCATGGGAATGTAACATTTCCACCCTGGACTAAAGACTCCCTCTTGGTGCATTGCTCATTTAAAGCTGGTCCCTGTCATAGGAATGTAGAATGTGCACCACGGGCTCAGGGCTGTCAATGGAGATGAACACTAGCCCATGCTTGAGCAGACAACCACTTAGACTGTTCAGTGTAGGAGCGTGTGGAGGAAGGTCGTAGGGTAAGCAACTTGGAAGTTGAGCATAGATGTTGTCAGGAAATCATTCTAGGCATACTCAAGAAGGGGGAGAGGAATCGAACGTAGCAAGGGAAACATTGCAGACGCCTTCTGGGAGCTGTGGTTGCGATGGAAGGGGGCACGCTGTGCGGTGTGGACGAGGGCACGTTATCGAGACGGGCATTTGGAATGTCACCCAGAGAGAGGCTAGAGAGCAAAAAGGAAGAGCTGGATCCAGACTGTGGCGATGACGCTGTGAGAGCGGTCCTCTTCTGAGGTCAGAGATCAACTGCTTGGTCTTCCTTTGTCCGGCCCGTTGAGATCCAGGCAGTGGATCACTCGCTTAAGCAGCTCACCAACGAAAGCGATCGCTCAAATCAATATTGTCAATCAATTAATCCGTTGAGATTATTTATTTAACCAGGTGCGAGTCAAATGGGTTTTGTTAGCGCTGCTTCCACGATGGATGCCTGTAATTCAGCAATTATAGGTGTGGTTGGTGGTTCACGCAGAGATGCAGTGTGTGTCACACAAATCTAAAGGCCCATTGATGTGCCTATTGAAAGCAGTCGAGCAAGTAGGTGCCAACAGGCTCATGAATCATGAGGTTTTTTTTCTTTTTCCCTCCAGCTTTGTGATAATTGCACAATTTGCCTTGTGGATCATGGAAGGGGCTTTTGTTATCAAGCACCCATTAAGCCTACAGCTAGTGGAGCCATAACCATCCACACCTGACCACCTTTGTGTTTCTAGCACCGAGGGTGAATGTAACCCTGAAACTGGTAGTCTTTTTAGGCTGAATTAATCTCGAGGAGTATCCAGTCCGGTCCAGACACTAACAGCCACTTGTATTCTGCTTCATGATTAGGAATCGCACCCAGTTCCCTTGGTTTGTAGCACAGTTCTTCACCAAACAAACACGTGACAGTCTACGTCATATCTCTCGGGCCAATTACTCTTTGCTCTTTACTAGCTAAGTGATCGCAGTGTATGACATGCGCATGGTCATTATACATTTTAGGCTGAGTCAACCTAGGGGAAGTCAAACATAATCAGAAGTTGTGCGTGGTCATAGATGGAACACAACTCACTGGCAATCCCCAGGGCGAGGGGCAGTCGGTCCTTTATCCAGCAGTGGATTGAGAAAGGCTGTAAATGAATTTAACCAAAGTAGGACCAACGTGCAGTGTGCCATGGTCCCATGATACAATGATTCTCCATCACTTTCACCATCATCATCACCCAGACTTTGTGAGGAATCCCTCGTGTGCCCTCATCTCACATCATGACCCATCCTGAGAATGGACGGAGCTCTGGCATGTTAACGTGTAATTTACATTACCAGCCCTGTGGGGGAGAATTCTATCACTTACACATCATGCCTCTTTGAAAGATCCTCCCGTGCAGCCCTAACAGACTGTTGGGGCCAGCACCACGCCCGGCCGCCTTTGTCTCCCGAGTGGCGATGTTGACACACCGCGCCAGCTACTAATTTGAGGCTAAGTCGACCTAGGGGAGGCCCACGACCCATTCAGACAATCATCACTGGTGTTAACCGTGAGCAGGAATCGAACTCGGGTTGCGGCGTCCCAATAACTACACTACGGCTCCTCTACAAACACTGCTCCACCCACACACTCACATGAACACACATACACACACGCATACATCATGTACAGTACTATATAAGGGCTTCCTGCAATTATTCCAAAATGAAATCTACTTAAGTTCGATTTTGCCCAGTGGGTGTCGGCACGTAATTGCACTGGAGAAGGGAGATCCTGTCTGTGCTACTCAAGCACAGATGCACGTGCACACACACACGCGTGCACACGCGCGCGTGCACACACACACGCGCGCACACACACGCGCGCACACACTCCCCCCTGAGACGTCAAAACGCCGTATGAAGAGAGCATTAGCATAAAATGCATCTTAATAATGCAGCTCTGCTTAGGCCAGGAAAACAGAGGCGTCACAATTAATTAATATTCTTCTCGCTGTTTCCCTTCGTAATAATGGGCCCTAATTGTTGTGATTCAAGTTGCAGAATTGTTAACGGCTATTTAAATATTTTATTCTGCTTGTGTATAAGTGCTGCAAGCGTTTTTTTGGATGTTATCAACCAATTGTACTCCCTCTCTCTCTTTCTTAAGTTCGATGCCCAAGAGCAGATCCATAGTTCGGGCTCTCACCTTTTCGATCTGATCGCTCTTAACTCCACCCACCACACTAAGCCACGGTGGCGAGATCGTCACTACCTCGCCTGGTATACAGGAGGTTATGGGTTCGAGTCCCGATCCTGGCGCTAGTTGTATATTTGGAGTTTGCGTGTGTCTTCCGGTTTTTTCCCGTCCACGTTTAGAAACATGCGTTCAAAGTATTTGGCTTCTGCACATTTCCGCGTGATGATAAGTCACTTTGTTGAGCTATAATTTGTGGCCAGGTCTTTTATGAAAAATAGTTGTATAGATCAGCGGGCCTTACCTGGTAAAATAAAAAAAAGGTCTAGTTATTGAGAAATAACTAGGGAAGGGCGGTTGAGGTGATTTCCTCAGGCCTTAATTCTATATTTGAAGCGTTCGTGACTGCAAGGATTCATATTCTTAGGTTTTTTTGGTAAAGTCACGTAGATAAAAATTTTTAAATTAAAATTAATAAAAGTTAAATCAAAATAAAATAAAAAATCACGACGTTTCGGAGGCAACACAAGCTTCCGTCTTCTCACTCACTTGATGCAGCAAATCTGGCTGTGACGGTCCCACCTGATGACGGAGACTTGTGTTGCCTCCGAAACGTCGTGATTTTTATTTTATTTTTATTTTACTTTTATTAATTTTAATTTAATTTTTTTTTATATACGTGACTTTACCGAAAAAACCTAAGAATATTCCTCTGGCCTTCTATTGCAAGGTTTTTTTTTGTTTATGTGATACCATCACTGGATGCATGTTAACAGCAAACCCGGGGATGCTAGATGTATTGTCGATGGTTGATTGTTAAATGTTATCCCCTCGGATGCATGGATTTTCTCCCCGCACTTCAGTTTCCTCCCACATGCAAAAATGGTAGCTGACATCCTCACCCAGTCGTGCAAATACCGTGATGAATACCCCTTCGTAGACCGTAAATATGCGCATAAAATAGGGTCGCAACCTTTTCCACTGTTCACCAAATTCGAACATATTTCTCAGTCAGCCTAGGCCTATCATCAAAACTGTGCAGTATCCTGAAATGGAGTTCAACACAATAGCAGCCCCAGACCTTGGTACCAATCAATGCCTCTGCCACCCGAACACAGATGCCCATTCACGAATAGTCTGGGTCAAACCCGGAATGGTGACAACCCTCACGTGAATAATGCAGCCCAGTTAGAGAGATAGAGCGAAGGAATGAGTACACAGAGGTGGTATGCAGTGCTAGGTCATGTCAGCACACCTCACCACTGCTTACCTCTGCTCGGTCGGGCAGTTGTTGTTGTTGTGAAGTAAATACCCCG
The DNA here is from genome assembly GCF_015708825.2 of Lethenteron reissneri. Classification (NCBI taxonomy): domain Eukaryota; kingdom Metazoa; phylum Chordata; class Hyperoartia; order Petromyzontiformes; family Petromyzontidae; genus Lethenteron; species Lethenteron reissneri. The sequence goes on from NC_083822.1 coordinate 4,532,859, forward strand.
ACCTTAGTGTGCGTACAGTGCATAGGAACATTGCACCGTTTTATTTTTCCTTGGGCTATAACGCCTGTGCAGCACACGCTGTGCACAGATCAAATGCATTGACATGTTTTCGCTCCAGTTTTCACGAAGGAATGCAATAGCAGTCCGCCCAGCAGCACTTTCCATATATTTATTGCAATGTGCCAACGGAAAGGTGATATCATCGCATGTGTAAATTAGTTCCATTCCAGCCACGCGTTTGTTAAATAATAATTGATATAATTATTTGAGGGGTGCCTGTCCAAGACCACAGCTGACTGTGTGCACCTCGGGCAAAGTATTGACAGGGGTTACTGGACGAGGCAGGCCAAACAGAGAGATGAACAAGGGCAGAATACAACAGATTGGGGAAGCACAAACTTGACAACGAAATTCAGACGAGCCGTCATGCTGTGAAAGAAAGCTTGCGATGAGTGAACACTGATGGCTATGACATTGACCACAAAACTTCGATGCTGACTTGAAACGGGACCAGTAGCTGGAAAGTACACAAAGGAGTGCAGCGAGCCGTATCGGGTGGAAACGCAACGCCGAGAGACGGCAGGAGGAACGCGTGGGTTGTGGAACAAACCGCGAATGACAAACAACGTATTGTCTGTCGGCTGTTTATAGAAGAGGGTTGGGGCGGGGACACGTTGCAAGGAGGGACGCTTGCCAGTTGGCAAGACAGGTGAGAGCAATGGCAGTCAAAGGGGAGACCGCGCCTGCGATGATGCCCACTGTGGAGATAGAGCGATGAGATCAACTCATGTGCGGGCCGCGAGATGGATTGTTGGAATTGTAAGGCCCATACGGGATGGTGTACTTCCCCCGCAACCTTCGATGAGCACGGTTGGCTACATACGGTGTGAAAGAAGTTCAACATAAACACACACGTGGTGATGGTGTAGATAAGGCCTTGACCGGTGGCTTATTGATGATGACTTGCAACAACTGTGTGACCTTCCCTTAGAAACTGTTGCTTCCTGTTGACGGGAAACCCTCTCGCAAAGAGGCTTTTGCTGGGTTCCGTCAATGTGCTTTACTTATGTTCGCCAGGTATCACTTCACAGCTGTGCACAGTCGTAGGCTTTGTTCCCTGTCTAATGCTAATGATTACGCATAGAGGAGCGAGGTACCAATGTACTGAGCCCACACGGCTGAATTCCTGGGTTCGAATCCACGTTTCAGAACCCCCCTCATGAAATAAAATTCACAAATGTCGTGAGATGTGGTCTAAATGTTGACTGCACACACACACAGGAAAACCATAATTACACTGGGTTTTCAATTAATTTGTCTTAATTTCAGTTCCCGAGGACAAAACGTTTGCATCTGATTGCCATACTTCAAACACTCTGTGTAGATCATTTAAAAGTGTACATCAACCAGTGTGGATAATTAAGAACTTTTGAAGGGAAATCAGAAGTCATTCTGTGAAGTCATCTTCCAGGGACCGTTCTATGACACGAAGTGATGCACTGCTTTCTGCCAGAGCTCAATGTAAACACTTTCATCTGACCTTTGGCAAAAAAGTAAATATAATTGGGTTAAAAAATAAAACAGGTGGTAGGTGAGATCAAGTTACACAATAAGGATACGGTCTGTGTTTTTGCAGACATTATCCAAGCCTGTGTTACAAAAGAGACCTTTTGTGTCTCTGGGCTTGTGCCAAGTTATAAATAAAGGGGCTTAGACACAGGGATATGGCCATCAAGCCAGGCAACACGAGAACATATTTTGCCACGTGCGATGACCCAGGGTTTGAACCCAGGGCTTAAGAGACGTTTTAAATGCATTAAATCCACATGGGTGCTCGCTACACTTGAAATCCCAGTTTAATCACAAGTAGCTGCAACCGGGACTTGAACCTAGGGTCTCAGTGGTGTTGGCCCTCCTGCTCTAGTACAGCAACAGCGTATGAGAAAATCACCATGAATATTGCCTAAGGTCATCGGAACCCAGAAGCTAAGAAGGCGAGAGCGTGGTTAGTACAGCGATGGGAGACTTGCATTTTTGTATAACTTTATTTTGCTAACTTTGTTGTGTTGTTTGTGCTTTTTGTTTTGGTGCCATTTCTTAATTTGTGCATTATATTTTTATTTATTTTGCTTGATTGTAGGTTTTAATTTGTTTGGTATGTGTGTGTGTGTGTTGGGCTTATTTCGCACTGTATGCAGCCAACCGCGTATATGGGATTTGATTCCTCGTATAATGTACAGCGTTGTGGAATGCCGTTCGCATGAATGACACTGCAATATAAAATGAAAGTATTGCTGTTATTATTATTATTACTGCTGGGCGTTGTAGGCTTGGGCTGTGACATGGCTCAGAGAGAGCAGTACAGCAGTGGATTGTGGAGTCTGCGCAGGGCTTTGAGCATCGACCCCTCCTATGACAGTAATATCAATCTCCAAACATTTTAATGCACTATCGTTGTGAAAATGTTTTTCGTGACTCACTATGGCTTTCTTGGGTTAATAACAGAGTAGTATTATTATTATCATAGATTATGTATTGTTATTATTATATGTCCCCTAAGCCACCCAGTCACCTCGGGTGTATTTGAAATTTAAATGACAAAGGTGCAGACCTGAATTTGCTTGCTCTCACCACTGAGAGCAAGCGAGGGAGGTTTAAGCAGGGAAATTGGGCCCACGCTTCCATGCTGGCAAGGCGTTTTGGAAGAGGTTGGTGTAGCCACACTTTGCCTCACCAGACGCGACTTGCCCGACCGACTGGCTGTGGTTGTCCCCACGCACACTGCTGGGTGGATGGAGGCAGTTGGAGGCGTTTTGAGAAAGTTGCGCCGTTGTTTCAAGCGTCGCGCCTGGTGATCGAATATCACCAACAACTTCAGGATTACACAGCACAGCAGCGTCCCTCGAGTTCATGACAAATTCTTGAGATTTCGTTGAAATGCTCAAGACCGCAACCGTGACCCCTTGGGCACATTCAAGTTTCGCGAAATTACATCGAAGCTCCTTAAGCTCAAATATGGAAAATGAGTGAGTGGGGGGGCGGAACTTAAACTCTTTAAGACTATTACGGTTCAGTGGGAACATCCGAGGCTCAGAAAGTCAAACTAAGGCATGGAGTTGTAGGCCTCTAATATTGGCGGTGGGAGTGTCCCAAGAGGGCTCTGTGCAGCAGTCTCTATTCCTTCGTAACGTCAGCCCATGGGCTGAGACCGGCAAACTATGCTCCGTGCGACACGGCTTCGGAGGCCGAATGGGGAGAGCTTTCATATTTCACCTTCCGTCCCCGAGGGTTTAAATCCAGAAAAACTAAGATTCCTGCTTCAGTGCATTAAGACCACCTGGGGGCCACAAGACAACCAGAAATACATTACATTTAAACGTTAGCTTATCCATCTTCTACGTAACATTGCCTGCCGAAAAAGCGCACAGGCACTGGCGAGACAAGATTTCACGTGGCCGTGATGGCAATTTTGCAGTGTGGCGGCACGGTCAACTAAGACGGACGGAGCGGGCACGAGGCGAGCCGCTCGGGTAGTAGTCTCTCGTGCCGCCTGTGTTGTGTCAGCATTGCGTCAGCGCTATGCCATCGCGTGCACGCTTGCACCGTGATGTATTTTATTACAGTCCAGGATGGTCGACGTACAAAGTCGCGTAAAATACAGGGTGTTCTTATTCGTCCACTTTGCAGTCGCTGGCTTGCAGGGTTGGCTACAAACGGTGCGAAAGAAGTCCAACATGCATACGTACATCTGTTGTGAGCTTGGTCAGGACTCGTCACGGCTTCAAAGTCGGATAATCGTGGCGGAGCGGTAGCCGAGGGATGGAACGCGTCCGGTAGGATGTCCACCGAAGAGATGGAGCGAATGAAATCGGCTCACGTGCCGACGCTGTGTGGGTTATTACCTCACCAGATCAGGAGAGGTGGCGGCAGTTTGGAGGGGCCTTCGTCCAGCGGTAGATTGACCATGGCTGATGCTGATGACGGAATCTTTGTGGTGATTGGTGGCTGGTAGGGTTGTGAGCAGTGCCCACTCTTTTCCAAGTGTTTGTGGGCTCCGCTGGCCTACTGGAGGCTCATTTGCCTGTTGGAATTTTCTGGACCAGATTTTATTTAGCCACCTACTTAAAAAAAACCCTACCCATGATTTTCCCAATCATCCAATAGCACAAATTAGGATGGATGGATGAAATTGGAGTTTGCTAGGATTTTGAGGGTAAGATTAGATAGCCAGCGAGACGATTTTGAATGGAGCGTGGCAGTAAATTTCTTCAGATGTAATCAGGGATGGAAGAGAGACTTGCAATCCGCCGAACCCCTTGTGCAGGAGGATGGAGGGGAGGGGGGCAGGTGTCCAGTGTGCAGGATAAAGGGGAGGGCAGGTTCCCGAGACAGGCGTTTGAGCAGTGCCCAAAGGGTGACGACCTAGGAAAAGACGTGAAGCCAAAATTGTGGTGGCGATGATGATGATGTTGCTGAGAATAAGAGCAGTTATTTGAGGCCAGGTATGAACTGCGTAACAGCTGTGGAATTTTGCAAATGGAAAGAAGCAATGGTGAGGTGGGGTGGCATCAGCAGAATTGGCTGTGGTGATTTCTTGATCTCATGCCTTGATCTCCTCTGTCTTGATCTCCTATGTCTTGATCTCCTATGTCTTGATCTCCTATACTGGACTAGGATGTAGTCGAGCAGTAAGATCCTGGTATGCTATATGTAATAGCAGCATTTGCATTCTCTCCCCCTTGTTTACATGGGTTGTCTCTCGCACAAAAACAAAACAAATCCCAAGCAGGATCTCCATAAAAAAAAAAACTCACACGTGACTTTTCGGTGAGATTTCCGTGGATCAAACTCATTTAACATTCGCGTTGAGCCGATAAATACAGCAGCCAGCTCCGTTGTTCCGCTGCATGATATAGATACCCCCATTCCTTGTAATCCCGTGAAGGTAAGAAACGCTGCTGGAATGTGTTTTTTGTAAACGCTTGCGCGACGTTTTTTAAGAGATGTTTGTGCGCGTGTCCCACCGCCCCCCATTCTGTCTGCCGCCTCCGCACATCCAAACCCCCCCCCCCCGCCAAACCTCCCCTCCGCCCTCATCCTCCCTGTAGACCGGCAACCGTGCGTAATCATTGACTAAAGCCATACCCCCAGCACCGATGGTAATAACTTGCAAGCCACAGGGAGCTGAACAGAGTGTTACTGCCCATACTCAGTCTGCCCGTCTGCAGTAATTACGCCGTTTAATGTCCGTGAATGTGTTCGCGGACTCGCACGCCCGCAAGGACACACGCGCGCACCTTTGGCTACTGGGTTATTGTCGGCTGGGCTCAGCCGCCCCCTCCGCGCCCTGCCCATTGCTGCAACCGCCACGGCAGAGTTTCGCTGTCGGGCGGGCAGAGCTCTTGAGCTCCAGTCGTCTTCGGCGTGCAACTCGACAGATTTAGAGTTTTGTGCCGGCGTCGCCCGCCGCGTGACTTCGCAGCATCCTCGACATGTGCACGCCTTCGCTCCGAGGTCTCACGCCTCTCTTGTTTATCCTGCTTTCATGCCACTAATAATTATATGTTGTATGCAAGCTCTCTCATTCTCAATCTGTCATTTATCCGTCTTTCACATCACTCATTTGTATCTCATTATGCCTCGGGTGAGCCGTGCCATTCAGCGGGCCAATCCGTGGGCCTGGTTTAGCCCACGAGGCCACCAGTGTAAGAGCCCTGATGTTAAGGGTGGAGCGAATCACTCCCCGGGGATTCCATACGATACACTCACATTGGTTTTTATTTTACTGTTTTAACGGTGTGATGGACGTAAAAACCTCTAGTGGCTGCAAGGGGCATCTGAACTGATGATATACGTTATACAGATTGAACAACGTATTCTCGCAAACGCAATCCCACACATGTTCCGTGAGCCTTCGGCATCTATTTGTTTCGATGATTCTATTTCACCTCTAGCAGGCCCGCATTTTGGCTGAATCTCAGCTTAAAATGCGAGATATATCTCAAACTTATGCCTCCTGGTTATTTTTTTTTCACCAAATGTTGCGCGGTGACGTCGACAAAACCACGGCCTTTCGGGAACTTCGAGGCCGAGGAATTTTGATCGCACTTTTTGCTCAAGATGTCGAATGTTGTGCTCGCAGCTGCCACATGCCTCAATTTAGAAAGATAGACAGGGTGGTGACCTTTCAACGGTACCAAGTTGCAGAACACTGTCAGTCTCCGACAGCAGATTTGAAAAGCGCGAAGTGCCAGGATGTAATTAGTGAAAATAAAAAACCAAAACATCTATAGCATCTGCAGTCAAACGTAACATCTGTTATAAACTATATTAATAATTCGAAACCCTTTATGAATCCACTGCCGAACGAAGGCCTTCTTATGATGCTGTGTCAGTCGTGCGGGTGGCTCACCCATACTTCACCATGCTGCTCAGTTAGCATTGGTGAAGAGAAGGCCCGGGACCACTTAAGATATCACTGGCCACGGATGTTAGCCGTGACCTGGAATTGAACTCGGATTTCCTGGTTCATAGTGTCGTGTGTTTAATCTCAGTGCCCAAAATTAAAGGGGAGTGACTTTTGGACCTGCATATGTGGGGACAAGAACCTGAGTCACTGGTCCCCACTGTCCCCACAGATCGTTTATAAAATCACAGATTGTCTTGATTTGCGGCTACCCCCCTTTGACCTTCCCATCCAATTCCATCTTTGTTAGGTTGCACTTGATGAAGCATAAAGGGTTTCCACATCCTTCGATTTTGTGTCGGGTTTGGATTATGGATTATAGTTTGGGGGTTAGGTTTTAGGATGAGGGTCTAATGTTAGGAGTTAGAGTTTTGGTTAGGTTTTTTGGTTAGGGTTTAACGTTAGCAATTAAGGTTTGGGGTTAGGGTTGGGATTAGAGTACCAAAGACTGTTGTTCCTGCCCCACAAGTGCGGGACCAGTAGTCCCGGCCAACAATTAACGTTACTTGACCTGATGATCTCCCGTTGAGATAATAATGCCTCCTTTGCAATGATGCCCTTGGTAAGCCATTGATGGCGGGAGCACAGAGTGTTTCAGCCCCAAACCATGCAGAGCCGTGAGAACACAACCGGATTGAATATTGCTGGCCCAAAGCGTGCGAAATACATCGCAATGGTCCGAGGCGTATTGTAGCAGTGCTCCGGCAAATGCCAACAAATAGATCAGTGTGCACAATAAAATCAATGAGGTCGAATTTGGTGGAATATAATTTGCATGCAAACAAGACGCCGCAACCCTTGCACGCCTCTCTGGAAAGTGTGGAGTGGAGAGTTTAGTTTTTGAAGTTGCACAGAATGAAGTCTTAATTAGAAAACATGTATCCATGCATAATTAATCCTTCCTCGTCGCCATTATATCGGTGTTTCATTTGTAACTGAAATCACTTGGGGGAACATATGTTGTTTTTTACGTTTGCCTATTTTTATATTTGAGCAATATGTTTAGTATTTGGGCATGTGCAATCTGCGCCCTACATACATACACATCTTCAAACACAAATAGCGTGTTGTGTGCGCGCACAGAGTGTGTTTGTGAATGTAAATTACAAAGAACCATGTTGGGTTATCGTCAGCTTTCAGAGCAAGCCCTGTTTGCGAGGCCCTGTTAAGGCTGGCGCAGTCCACCAGTGCCAACGTTCACCACATCGTTGAATTGCCACGATTCGGGCTTGTGAATAAATCCGTGAATCATTTCATTTTCAGAAATGTTTGCTGCCTCCATTTCTGTGGTGTATAATTGCTGATGTCTTGTTTGTGCAGCTTTGTCTGCCCCATGAGCATACATGTGGCATTAGACGAGCGGTGGTGGCGGCCGGCTTTGCATGTCGCGAGGTTTGGTGGATCACACACATCTTGCGAAACTCGCCTTCCCGTGAGCATCGAGGGGCTGTCATACCCTGGCTGGCCATGATAAGGCCGTCCAGCAAATTTGCAAACTAATATCGTCTGTCCCATCTGTACGGGATAGAGAGCTGTCCCCTCATGCGTGTGGGTTTTCTCTGGTTGCTTCGGTTTCCTTCCACATGTAAACATTGTGTAATTGGCTGAAAACATCTCACTACATAGGGGACTGCAGATCTTGGACATTTGTTGGTGCTGGCTCACCACCTGACTGCCTTCCTGCTTGTCTGTGTTCCCTCGTGTCCCTGAGTTGTTCTCTCTCTTGCAGAGTGAGTGAATACTGTGTCCGTTACAAGATGAAATGATTAGCATATCGTTCACATGCTGCCATTTGCATACATCGTGCAATGATTTATTATTCCACGCATGACGGCATACATTTGTTATCCGTGTAGACATTTATTTTAATGCGTGAATCTTTGTCCGTGTGTGTATATATAAAATGGGCAGCGGCAGTGTAGCGTTTCGCGTGCTGTGCTACGACTCCAACACCAGTGGCGATTATCTTAACATGTCTTGGGCTTCCCCTAGGTCGATTAAACCTCAAATGAGTACCTTTTGCGATGTGTAAGCATTGCTACTGGAGACACAAAGGTGGTCGAGTGTGGTGCTGGCCACCCACTCCCTCGTGTACCGTGCCAGCCTTCATAGGTGCTCGCTAACAGCACTTGCCCCAACAGTATGTTATACTTTAAAGTTTGTATTGATTGATCTCTTTGAATCAATTCTGACGCTCAAGGTACGTGTAGTGAATTACGCGTGTGAGAATCGATTCTCTTCAATTTGGGTTGCGTGGGAAACACGCATGGGAGGGATGTCCACCTAGGAGATGGAGCGCCATGGTCAGCTCGTGCGCAGGAGCTCGGGGAACGAGTTCCAACGCAGGGTCGTGGGGGTTAAATGGTGACGCCGTGGAAATGCCTTCACCCGGCGGTGGATCCTTCATGGCTGCTGATGATGTGGCACGTGTAGAGATAGCGATGGCTGATGATATGTGTACCCGTAGTGGGTTCTTAGTTTGGCTAAGGTAGACTTGCAATAGATTCTCACTGAATTGTACAAAACCTCCATGGCAGTATCTCCGTTAGAATCACCATTCAAGTAAATGTTTAGTTTCTTACTATGGAAATTCCAGGTGGAAACATTTCTGAGTCCTAAAGAGTGAACGGATAGGAATTGAATTCGGATTCTACAGACACCACCCAGCTCTGCTAACCATAGCACCACTACTCCCCCACCCCGCCATCCCCTCATTACGTAATATGCTGGCATAGTTTTTAAAAAATCTATTCAGTTTAAATTGTGGGAGGTCGTTCCACCTCCTTTGCTGCGATCGTCTTTGTTTATGAGCAGGTGAAAGCCCATTGGGAGCCCTGGGTTTTAAATGAATTTCTAAAATATTACCAAACGTTAATAGTTCAGTGAAAGAACAATACACAATTTCCAGCCCTTTCTCAATGCACCGCTGGATGAAGGCGCCCCCATGCAGTGTCAGTTATGGTGGTTATTTAACAATACTTCACCACATTGGTGAGTGTGGGTTCGTTGGCAGCGGGCGGGACAGGACCGGTTCAGATATCATTCACCACCGATGTTAGCCGTGGCTGGCAATCAAACTCGGGAAGCCAGGTTCATAGCGCAGCACGCTAACCACTACACCACCACTCTCCTCCGAGTGATGAATATACTTCACGTTAAAAAAATATCTAACGGTGGTTGAACTTAAATTTTTTTGGTCTTAAACGTAACACATTTGTCAGTGACACAGTAGCCAGAGCAGGGTATAGAACAGGCGATGTTGTGGGCAAGGGCTCTTCTCTGTAGCAAGTTGACAGAGAGGTCAGATAGACCGAGTCGACCAGAGCTGGAGACTGCTCTACACTGATCCACTCTGTCTCTCTCGCCTCTCTGTGCCATGAAGAAGGGCGATTGCCCAAAACGTCGCCTATAACATTTTGTTACTTCCCAGGCGACAGTTTTTTGACTGTGTTTCGTTTGTATTATTTGTGCTGGAGCACCACTGCCAACGTAGGATCAACAAATAATTCGTTTCGCTCATCTTGCTTTGTTCCATCTCCTTTACGCACCTCTCCCATTCTCAGTAACTTTCTCCCCATGGCCATCCACACGACTGAAAAAAAACCTTCTCTCATTCAAATCGTGGATAAAGACGTTCCACTTTTTGCTCTGCCTATAACTCTCTCTCTCCTTCTGTCTCTCTTTTGTTTACGATCAGTGGAAACAAGAAGATGCTCGGTGTAGTCGGCACTTTGCTTCGTTCATCAATTCTTTTTTTTACTTTGCTTTACGTAACCCCCCCTCTCGCTCATGCTCTCGCTCACGCTCTCGCTCACTCTCGTTCTGCACGCAGCCCTTCTGTCTCTCACTAGGAAGTGCCTTCTTTACGCTGCCTCTCGTCTAGCCCCCCAGCACTTTGACTCCCCGAGTTGGCACTTCGTGCGTAAGAAAAACGACTTTTGAGGGAGCGGTCCTTGGTGGGAAACGGTGTGCGCCGCATGGGGTTCAGAGCTCGAAGGAGGCGAGGGGACGAACGCCGGGCTCGCTGCGGAGAGGATGCACCAGGTCCCACTGGATTGGGAGCGTGATGCCGAGCTGTCATCTGCAGCAGCATGGCAGGAAGGCGGATGCTGGTTATATATAGAGAGAGAGAGCTGATGGGAGAGGGAGGAACTCAGTTTCCCACTGGGTGCGTGTGTCTCTCTCCCCCGCTTGCTGTCTCCCTTGATGTAAACACAGCAGACAGTCTCATCAAATATGTCATTAATATTCGCCTAATTGCATTCCGTGCAATTAAAAATGAATTTGCTTCGTTTTATGTAATACGGCGATGTATACAAATTCCGGCGAGCCACCAAGTAGGCAGAGCCTTCGTTGTATTTTATATCCGACGGTAAAGAAAAGCGCTGTTACCGTACATAGTGGAATTCTATTTTTATTTGTACTGCATGCCAGGCCTTGTTAAATACATCTTACATAAGTACACATTCTGCGGGCGGCACTGCAGACGCACACATCCCTCTGTCCTTTGCAAGTCCAGCCTCTCGACTTTCCTTTCTTCTTCTTCTGCCTACAATTATATATTTCTATTTAAAATGAATATTCCCCACTTATTCTACCCGGAATCGTGAGACGATGTTGCATTCAAACACAACATTTACACCAACTTGTAAATGTACTTATAAAACATATATATTTGGTGCTCATTTCATATTTTGAAATCGCATTCGAACGGGTGCATTTGGCCGGTGTTCTGCAGTGTTATTTTATTTATCAGCTGCATCATCATCTGCCAGGTTTGCACGATGGTCCAAGCTGTCAACCTGCAGTGGAAAGACTGCAATTTCAAGTTCCTTTCAGTTCTTCACTCAGCGCCCATCGTCTCGTCACCATCAATAACATGAGTACCACTTTGTGGGAAGTCAACGGTGGTTGTGGATTCAATTGTGGCTTCTATACGCAACCTTTTTGCAATTCTCCCTCGGATACGCAGGCTTTCTTCAGACACTGCAGTTTCCCTGCCACTCGCCATGTATTTCTATATTCTAATCAGAGGTGTAATGCACTCATTCCTGTAATTGGCCAAACATCGCAATTCAGGACCCCGAGTGAAAATGTGCCCTGAGACTCAGCAAAGATTTCCTAACTCGATGGCAATATGCAGACGTTTCGATTTGCTTTTGTAAGCAAGATAGAGTAAAACAATCCTGAAAAGTAAACGAATTTAAATCACGTGGGTGATATGTTTATTTTTTTACAAGCTCCAGTCTCGTGCGTTGTGCCCTGGGAATTTATAACGCCAATAAAAAAGTAACTGCCCGTGTAATATCTACTAATGCCACCAGAAAACATCACGCCAAATGGAAAACAATTTAATGCCGTGGTGTAATTTATCAACTTTGCCCCGAGATCGTTATAAACAAGGATGATTATTTAACTGCGGGAAACATTTTGCCTTGGCTTGAAAGCCATGCGTGCACTTTGTGGGCACGTGTGATATGGTATGTCCCTCACGTAGGTTGACTCAGCTCTAAAGCAAGAAATATTTGGTTCAATGTGATTGTGCATATTCGTAGTGGTGTGACACAGTTGGCTGGACATGTGGCCCTATCTATACCACTAAATAATCGTCAGTGTCAGCCTAAATAGGTACTTGCTAACAGCACCTTCCAAATTCAGAACAACATGGCACCGTTCATTTGTTATATGCATGTAATGATCCACGTGTGTCCATGTATGTACATCTGTGTGTGTCTTAATGTGTGTGTGTATGCATCCATGGCCAGGTGCACATGGCCTGGCACAAGCGTCGTGGTGACGTCACCGCCACTTAGTGGCGAATGGCGGTTGTTGTATGCATCCATGTGTCTGTCAGCATTTGTGTGTACAGTGTGTGTGCACGTGTGAACATGTACATGTGCGTATGTATGTGTTTTAATGTAGTGTCTGTGTGCACAATTACATGTGTCTGTTTTTATGCATTTATTAGAATATGCAAGTGACTGTATGTATAAATACGTCCTTAGTAGGTGCTCGCTAACGGCATTTGCTTCTAAGCTCTGTAAGAAGCCTAGCCTGCCTAAGTCTATGTTTGGGGAGCGGTGGCGCAGTGGTTAGCGTGCTTCGCTCCAAACTCGGCGAGCAAAGCTCAATTCTCACTCGCGCCCACACCAATGATGATTGTCTGAACTGGTCGTGGGCCTCCCCTAAGTTGACTCAGCCTCATTTGAGTACCTGGCGTGATGTGTAAACGTCGCGACTAATAAAGGAGAAGAAGGTGACTGGGCGTGGTGCTAGCCACCCAAGTGCTGGCTACATGGCAGGTCTTCGTCTTGGTATATCCCTCTGTGTGGGTTAGTAAGCCTCGGTATGTATATATGTATTTACACTTACACCAGAATATGCTCTTCTTTGTCATTGTCACTCATATGCAGCATTCACTGCACATCCAAACATTCAGTGCATGAATATGTGTGCACACAGCATACAGCGGCAATGACCACCGTTTGTCACTCAGCGGCGGTGACATCACCACGGCACGTCTTGCCCAGGCATCGGCACACTTTGAGACCCTGCAAAGTTCCAAAGGCTCGCTGGTCAGGAGGTCAAACAGCGCAGGCACAGGTGTTCTGGGTTAACTGGCTGGGATAACTGGCAGATGCACCGCCTACGCTCCCCGCTGTGCCGCCTCGCTGTGTTTTCTCTGTTGCCCGGCCTCCCCGCACGTCATCGTGAGCGCCGCTCCTCCAGGCCTCCCGTCGTTAACTGGCAGCTGCCCGCAGCACGTGGTGCCTCCATCGGAATCCACAACTTTAGTCCGGATTTGGCCGCTCATTAATCGACGTACGCGCCGGCCAAGCCATCGATCGTTCCGCCGGACGCATCAATTCGTTTGCTCGCGTTAGTTCTTCGTTTACTTTCTGCGCATTTCATTATTGAGCTGATCCATCGACCCCCACCCCCCTCCACTCGCTCACCCACCCCGTGGCTTGGCTTGCTGGGGGTGAGTAAAGAGGTGGTGGGTTCGAGCGTTAGCCAGAGATGCATCACGGTGTTGTCTGCGTTGCACCGACCCCTCTCAGTCTGGCTTCGCTGGGACTGACCCAGTTTTCAGCCTGCAGTCCATGGCTTCATGTGATTTATATGCCCCCCCCCTGCCCTTGTCCGCGTGTGTGGGGGGACCTCTGTGCACCACCATTTAGTGGTGAATGATGGCTATTTATGTTGTTCTGTATGTGTGTGTGTATTTATCTAGATGTATGTGTAAATGAGTGCAGTGAGTTGGCATGTGCTGTTAATGCGCCCCTATTAAGGCTGAAATTGCATATGAACAGGTGACCAGCAGCAACAACAGCTGGCATTGGGAATTAATTGGCAGTGATATCATCGCACCGCTTGTGCCAGGCTAGATGCACTTTGAGGCTATGTGAAGTGTTGGAAGCTCGCTTGCAGGAGGGCACGGGACATACCCAGGTGTTATGGGTTGTCCGAGATGACTGGCAGATGCACCACCCGTGCTCCCTACTGTGCCGATTTGCTTTGTTTTAACCTCCCAGCACTCTGCTCGTTATTGTGAGCATTGCTCCTCCACCCTCCGTTGTTTCTGCAGTGTGACTGCCTCCAACTACCAGCAGTGCCCTTCTTGGGCCTCTTCCACAAAGGTTTATCTTGACACTGCTGGTACCAGTCATTGTCAAGTCACTCCATCTCTTCTCTAGCCCGTACCGTGCCGTTGTAAGCCCCCTCTATCCGGCCGAACAAAAGCTGTTTAGCCATGCGGTGGCTGGGCATGCGGGATACATGGCCCAGCCAACGCGGCCTTGCCTGCTGGAGGAGCTCACCGATGGGACTTTGTCCAGATCTTCCAAGGATTTGTGAGCTTCTCACACAATCCAGCCTGGTTAAACCCAGGATGGATCATAGACAGGCCAGCCTAAATGTTTCTAACCGGCGAAAATGTTCCATTAGGGGGGTCCATGTTTCGCAAGCGTAGAGAAGGGAGGGAATGACTGTGGCTGAGAAGACCTGAAGCTTCGTGCGGAGTGACAGACCAGGTAGCTTTCACACAGCGTTACGCAACCGATGAAAAGATAATGCTGCTCGACTGATTTGGAGTAAGATCTCTGCTGTCAAACCAGAGCAGGTCATAAGCACACTGCCCAGGGATGGAAAACTTCCCACTCTCCTCACAACTGCCCCCTCAACTCACTCATAGAGAGTTGAGGGGGCAGAGGTATTGATGGGTAGGCCCCATCTCTTATTGGCACACTCCTGAGTCTTCAACTCCTTCTCAGAGTGGGCAACAATTGCCAGATCATCAGCATACATAACACACACACCAGTGGATAAACCACTCGCACATATTCTCACACAGAAGTTTACTAATGCTCATGCGTGCACATGTATACGTTTAGACATTCAATCACATACACACTGACAAATGCACACGCACACACAGACATCATCATGCACACTCACACATGCGTATATATCTGCACCCACAGGCATGACAAAAAAAAGTATACATACGAGAGACAGAAAGACAGACAGACAAGCAAATTGGCTGCGACAGCAGACAATACCGATATATAAACATAAGGATGATAGATGGGTGAGATTGATAGAGAGTCACTGCTTCGTGAATGGATCTGTTGCCTTGTAACAGAGAAACATTCAGGTGACGTGTTTGGCAATGGTTTGTGGGTGTTTGTGGCAGAAAGAGAGAGAGAGGGAAAAACAGATCAACTGATGGATCGGAGACCATATATGGCAGACTTGCAGACAGTTGACATATGAAGTTTCATGTTGACACGTGAATCGTTTTCATCACTGGTAAACATTCAGTCGCAAACAAAACCCTTAAACGGTTACATTATATTCATACTTCTTTTACTTATCAAACATGAATATCAGTTTGAAACTGGAGAACAGAACAAAAATCGTATCTCGAAATAAAACGTATGGTTTGAAAGGTAATCGTCGAAAAAAGTGCCTTTAAGGACGCAAAAGAACAGCGATCCCAGCATGCATTGCCCGTCAGCGCGACGCCACCATTCTCGTGCTAGATGTGCGCACACAGAGAGAGCCTCGTGATGACCACCGGCTCAGAACGATGGTGGCAGGTGTGACTTGGTCAGTAACAAAGGACGGCGATAAAACAGTCCCTTCGATTAGCACCGTTGGCTACGTACGGTGCGAAGGAAGTTTAGCATACGTACATACACCGGGTTAGTCTCGAGCATGGCTCGTCAGCACAAGTGCAAGCACGTGTACATGACAACTGCTTCCATCTGCACCCAAGGGACTTGTGTTGCCGTACATTGGCCACTTACTCGGTCGGCCCTTGTGAGCCGTTTGGCTATCACATGCAAAGCATGCTGGGATTCTTGTTATGTTTAGCTGTTGGTGACATTTTGTGTATATATATATCATCATTTGTTTCAGTTAGAATTGCCTCTTCAGATATAAAGAGAGAGAGTGTTGGAATGGCAGATGAGTACCCAATGTTACACGTTACGCCTCGTGCTGCATTGCGTAACAACCTGACATACATATCCTGTGGCGTAGCATGTTTGGCATGGACCCTGGTGCAAGGAATGATAATTCACTGGTCAACAAAAAAACACATTTTTTTCTGTCCTGGACTTTTAAAGCAGTTTTAGACTAATTTCAGGGTGCTGATTCCAAATTTGATCTCAGATTTGCTCTATCACATCGTTTTTATGCTATCCGCATACCCCATTTTCATTGATTTTACCCGAAAGTAACTGTCACTTATGATTGCAAGTTGTTGCGAGTCAGTGACTGCTTTAGTGTTAAAATATGGTGCTGTATTTTTATGATAGTGTGTTTATAATATCATTTTATGTAGATATCCACATTAATTTAATATATTTTTTCTGCAGTTTCTATTGAAAATGCAATATTTGATATCTCAAAAACCTGATAGACAAAATCTGATGCCAGATTTGGAATCAGCACCCTAAAATTACCTTAAAACCGTTGGAATACCTTATGCCAGAAAAAGTGTGTTGACCAGTGTATAATTGTCACTTTTGTTGGCCGTGAGCTGGAAACAAACTCGGGTTTCCTGGCCCTTACATTATATGTACCTACAAACAAAGACAAATATCCTCCATATAGCCTTAACAGACTGTTGGGGCAAGAGCCGTTAGTGAGCTCCTATGAAGGCCGCCACGGTACACGAGGGGGTGGGTGGCCAGCATCACGCCCGACCGCCTTTGTATCCCAAGTGGCGATGTTTACACGCCGCACCAGGTACTCATTTGAGGCTGAGTCGACTTAGGGGAAGCCCGCTACCGGTTCAGATAATCGTCACGGCTGTTGGCCATGAGCGGGAATCGAACTCGGGTCGCCGGTTTCGTAGTGCAGCGCGCCAATTGCTAACACTACCGCTCCCCGCACACACGCATGCACAAATGTTGTAAATAGCGAAACGTTCATACATAAATCAAATCGAGTTGATTTTCAAGGCAGCGACATCAAGGGCTGCGTTCGGAGGAGATTTCCTTGCATCACAACCTCCCTCCCTCCGCTTTTTTTTTTGTTAACATCAACGGCACAAACAAAACCCCACAACAAAGACCTCCCTTGCTAATGAAACCCCCTTCATGGGGAAATCCTGACAATTTCAATTTGTGGATGCGCTTCCGATTTAGATTATTTTTCTTGGGGTTGGCGTGAAATGCGTTTCAAAAGCCCGCCGTTATTCATGCTGTGCACTCGCGAACATCATCATGCTTATTTTCGTCACCACCACCATCATCATCAATGACACTTTGAAGAAATCCATGACACGGACTTTAAAGTTTAAAGTTGATGCAGTAGCTTGATAGGATGGCCAGCATCCCCCGACAGAAGGTCCATTATTGTTTAGTATTAATGTCATCATAATTGTAATAACAGCATTAATACAATTTACATTATATATATATTTTTGGCAAGGCATTACATTATATGTTGAACACCATTTGCAGGCATTGGCTGATTTATAGCGACATTATTATACTACACAAGAGTAAAATTACTTGGTTCACTGATGATGGGGTTTGTGTATTTCTAAACGTTTAGCGTGGGACATAAAGCAGTTTACTTCAGCTGACCCTGTCCTGAGAAGCAATAAACTTACGGCCCATAATTTTGTAGGAAGGCCATAACTCTAAGCACTTGATCCTCACCATTTTCGAATGCCAAATCTTCCAGAACATCGTTATAACTTACATCAGTCACACGCAAACAGTTGCATAGGATCTGCAGTGCCAGAAAATGGCCAGACTCCAGGGATATCAAAGTGAGGATCCAAAAGGCGTGGCTGAAATTGAGAGAATTCGGTGATGTAGGACAGAAGGATTCCAACCTGGTTGATTGGAACATATATACAGGGTGTTTAAAAAAGATCGACCCGATATGAAATCGCTATATCTCTGCAACCACGAACCGCCCATGAATGAAACTCTTACCACTTGAAAGGGTGGGACGTAGAGAGGGTGGGGCATAAAGAGAGGGCGGGGCATAGAGAGGGCGGGGCATAGAGAGAGGACGGGGCTTAGAGTTATAAATGATTACCGCGAGATGCCTCTCCCAGCGCACAAACAGCCCCTAGCCTCCGTCATTCGCAAGACGGTGACCCCGCAACACACAAGGCGTTTTGCGCTCTGCAGTTCAGCAAGACTGAATCCGTAATTGCGGTGCAGCGTGCTTTTCTACGGCGTTTCGGCATTGATCCGCCAATGTCAAAGAGCATTCGTCGTTGGTACCGACAATTTGAGGAAACAGGCTGTTTGTGTAAGGGGAAGAGCACAGGGCGACCACGCACCTCAGAGGTAAACGTGAGAAGAATTCAAGAGAGTTTTCTGCGTAACCCACGTAAGTCCACTCGTCGTGCCAGCCGGGAACTTGCGATCCCTCATACGACTGGCTTGTGTCGAGGCGACGTTTAATCATGAGGCCATATCGGTTGCAAATGGTACAGGCTCTTCGTGCAGGTGACAAAGGAAAGCGTGTAGAATTTTGTGATGCGATGTTACAGAACATGGAGGATGACAGCTTCTTACCGCGTTTGATTTCTAGTAATGAAGCAACGTTTCATCTAAGCGGTAAAGTTAACCGTCACAGTGTGCGCATATGGGGATTAGAGAATCCACACGAAACTGTAGAGTATGAGCGTAATTCCCCGAAAGTGAACGTGTTTTGTGCTGTTTCTCAAAGAAAGGTTTATGGCCCTTTCTTTTTCGAGGGAAACACAATTACGGGGCAAGCGTATCTCGAAATGCTGCAGAAATGTTCTCTTTCCACAACTTGATGAAGATTCCGATGACTTCATTTTTCAGCAAGACGGAGCACCGCCACGTTGGCACCTGCAGGTTCGACGTTTTATGAATGGCACACTGCCTCAACGTTGGATAGGTTGCACGGTACCGTAAGACTTGGCGCTACACTCTTGGCCCCCAAGATCCCCAGACATCACACCCTGCGACTTTTTCTTGTGGGGATACGTCAAAGACCGAGGTGTTTTTGTGCCACCATTAGCGACTAATCTGGATGAACTCAAAAACAGAATCACGGCAGCGGTGACTTCAGTGGAAGAAGAGGCGTTTGGGACGAATTCAACTATCGTCTCGATGTTGTTCGTACAGCAGGTGGAGGGCACATAGAGCATTTATAAAATGGTTCGTAAAACTTGATAACTCATTAAACCGTTTGTAACTTTTTGTGTACTTGTAACATGTTGCCATCGTGAAATATACTGCTTTGAAATTGGGTCCATCTGTTTTTAAACACCCTGTATAATACAGTGACGGGACCAGTATTGGCATGTTGTATTGTCCCAAGTTGCTATCTGCTCAGTCTCCACTTTAAATGGAAGGCCGCCACCTGGCCAAATAATAATCATCATCATCATCATAATTTCAAATGTTTACTTAAAAAATCTTCATTGAGTCTCCATATAAATTTTTTTCCAGATGATACTCTGCTTATTCCGTCTAGCCAGTTGTTTGTTTCTTATTTGGTATGGGAAGAAATGCCAGTGCCGAAAGGCGGGGAACGACACGAAACCTTCTAACAGAGAGATTGTGAACCTCGTTCTTGCACTGCCTGCCGAAATAAACACCACCTCATAGCCAGGGCCACATTAATGCAGCGGCATTACGGGCTGCAGCCCGGGGCCTCCAGAGAAATATATACTGCTTCATAACAATCGGAATGCAATACTGTAGCGCAGTAGTCAATCCTATAGGTAATTTGGTCATTAAAGCAATGGTATCACTGTGCATTACTAGTTGTGTGTTCCAATTAAAATCGTTTTTTTTTGTTTTCACTCCTGATTTAGCTTCACAATTTGTATATCACGTTTACAAATTTAAATCACAAAAGTGAATTACAATAGATTGTGGGCATTGGTGGTGGTGAAGCAGTCTTGGCGACATTTTCCCGCTGCTGAATGAGGGCTGGCGACATAATTGGGAAGGATTTCATCCAGAAGTGGATAGATCATGGCTGATGATAATGATATGATCACGTTGACCCTATATCGTTGTCGTTACCATTTTAGCTGACCTAGTCGTCATGATCGCAAGTCGGCCAAAGAGATTTTTCACACTCGCAATTACCTCTTCGTGATACATTAACCCCAGGTGCAATCAACCAAGGAATCAATCTGTCTGAGGTGCTTTGATGGACACGACATTAATTAATCGGTCAGTCAAACAACTCGAGTCCGTGTGCCGTGTTATTCTTGTGCAACCACAATGCTCGCTCTCACTTGAAGAACATGTGTTATTGTGACACAACGAGTCGTCTTCCCACCATGCCTTGCATGTCACATGACAGCACCACAATGCATGTTCTCATGCACATTTTTTTAGACCACCAACTCAAAAAGAGCCAAAACTCTGGTCGTATTATTTTAGACAGCAACAAGACATTGAGTCAACTATATGCCGGTTTAATCCTTGTTAGGAACCATCCGCAGTGCAGAGCCATCGTTGCCTACCACTGCCTAGGGCCTTACGGGGCTTAATGTGCACGAACCCTGTCTGATGACTGTTGGGAAAGTTTGGCACTGCCTATGGGTGACAATTAACCAAATGTGAAGCTTTCTGTAAATGTTGAGTAACTCATCAGCTGGACAAGTGCGTTCCACTTCTACCGCCGCTGCTATTGCTCTCCTGGCAAACGGACATAGCGTCCTCCACCCCAGCCGGTCACTCGGAGCAGCAGTCCGTGGCTGCCGGGCTGAGAGGCCGGTGTCCCTCTCGATGTATGGAAAGCCGGGCCAGGCGAACGCTTTTCAATCGCCGCTCGGTCTCGCCGCGCACCTCGGCTTGACGCACAGCTGTACAGCGGCACGGGTCGGGGTCGTACTCCAGCGTCTGACGGACGTGACCGAATAGCAGTGAATCTCTTCTGGGCGATGGCAAGGCTGTTGTCTCTGAGGCTGCTACTCCGTGCTGTTATTGTTTTGTGTGTGCAGGCCGGAAACGAATCAA
This sequence comes from Lethenteron reissneri, assembly GCF_015708825.2. NCBI lineage: Eukaryota > Metazoa > Chordata > Hyperoartia > Petromyzontiformes > Petromyzontidae > Lethenteron > Lethenteron reissneri. Next base: position 4,553,814 of record NC_083822.1, read on the forward strand.
CAAACTTGACCATACACCCACCCTCGCTCCCCTACACAAGGTTCCTTGTAACTTGCCCCGTCCCCTTCCCCCCACGACCCCTCTCTGTGCACCAGGCATGCGAATCCTGGTGACGCTGCTGCTGGACACGCTGCCCATGCTGGGGAACGTGCTTCTTCTCTGCTTCTTCGTGTTCTTCGTGTTCGGGATCGTGGGAGTGCAGCTGTGGGCTGGACTTCTGCGCAATCGATGCTTCCAGGCTGAGAACGTGACACTGTGAGTGTGGGTGGCTGGGTGGGTGGTGTGGGTGGGTGACTGTGTGGGTGGGTGGCTGGATGGATTTTCATAACCAAATTTAACAATTAGATACTAAGTCAATTGTGACTTCGTGTATTTTAATTCCAATGGCTGTGTAGGTGGTTGTGTGGGTGGTGGGGATTGGTGGTTGGGTGGTGTGTGTGGGTGGCTGGGTAAATTACTGGCTGGATAGTTGTGTGTTTGGGTGGATGTGTGGGTGAATGGGTGGGTGGGTGAATGGGTGACTTAGTGGGTGGGTGGTGTGGATAGTTGACTTGGTGGGTGGTTGGGTGGGTAGGTGTTGTACGTCGTTGGTGGCCGGCTATGTGAGTGGTATGGCTGGGCGGGTGGTGTGGTTGGACAGGTGGCGGCTTGGGTGGATAATTGTTGCTGGAACAGCACAGGTCCAGCAACTTTAAATACAAAGTGAGCACAGACTAAGAGCGCGATAATGATATTATAACAGATAATAACAAGGACAAACTGTTTCTTGAATTGAGCGAGGGTGTAGGAAATTGGTAAAAGAGATCACGGTTGACAGTTCCAACCCCAGCAGCTAATAGCACTGATAATGGTACAGCAGATGAGAACAAAGATGCCTCTTGATTTGAGCGAGCTCACGGGAACTTGGGCAAAGGCACATTGTGAGAGAGTTGCAAAGTGTGGCACGGGTAAAGGAGGAGGAGAAATTATTAAATTGGTGGAACACATTTATTGCCAATTGTGTAGAAGCAGACATCGACGTTGGTGGTTGTGCGCAGGTATTTAGGAGTGACGCTCGTGAGAACAATGATGTTGGCAAGGAGAGATTCAAGAGTGTCCGAGCAATGGGGGAGAACGACCGAAGTGAATCTACGTGTGGACGTCAATCAACTGGCACTGTCTTGATTTGAAGCTTTCGTGACTGCAGGAATCCATACTCTGCGGTTCGTTCGGTAAAGTCACGTAGGTAGAAAAAATAATAAATCACGACGTTTCGATCGCAACAACAAGCGACCGTCTACAACTGGAACTGGTTTATGATGGAGCCCTAACCAGCAGAGTGGTGTAGGAATTCGTGGCTTGCTCCCCAGATGCAACCAAAGTTCTCCAACCTTAGCTGCACTTGCGCTTTGTACAGCAGAGGTGACTGATGGAGGCTCAAGGAGGCTAAGAAATAAATACGATTTTAAAACAAGCTTCTTCAATGGCTCCTTAGCCAAGTGAGCGATGTAACTGTTCCAACACAAGTCGGAGAGAATGGTCTCATCGAAACAGATTGAAGCGTTCACTATCAATCAGCCCGAAACAAAAAAAAACTCTATTATAGATGATATTGGTCAAGAAAGCTTACGTGTTAAACTTAAATGTTTATTTTGTTCATGCTTCTTCCACCCATTCATGTTCACGTGTTGCTCTCACCGAATGGCGAGACAGTACTGCCAAGCAGAACGCTCACAGCGCGTTGTCTGACACTTCGACATCCAGTCCAGGGATTGGGTGACTGCAGAGTGTCGCACAGCTGCGTTCATTCAATTTGGGTTTTGTAATCATTCGAACAACAACAACAACGCGGCCACAACCTCAAGATGCAGAGCAAATGTGAAACTGCTCGTGTTCAGATTGTCTTTGTCGAGAAGAGGGAGTGAGAGAGAATGGAAGAGGGGTAGCAGGGGAGATGTAGTGTCTCTTGCGGTTAACCCTCTTCTTCAATCAAGGGATACATTCGTTACGCTTTGAAAAAAGTATTCCTAGCGTAGCATTTGGACTCAAATGTTATGAGATGGCCTGGTGGCTCAGAGGGTCAGAGCCCTCAGCTGGCACCTGATTAAACACTTCACAAGTGCGGTGAGTTGATGGTTTCAGGCCCGGTCACCAATTACTCTACGACAATTATTATATTTGTGTTTGCACTTCATGTGTCTAATTTCATTGTCAAAGGATGAACATTACTCTTTGTAGCATGCAAATGCTACCTCCTTCCCCCCTCCTAATTGTGCGGGTAAGAGCTTCCTTGAAATGATCTCAAACGTAGTTCTGCAATATTCACTTCCACGGGATGCCCTCCAACACGAAGAGTGGCATTACGATGCGAGTGATCGGGATTGCATGATTTCAGACTTGCCTAAAGATCCCATCGAAGACAAGTCCGTCAGTCTATTATCTAAAGACCACAATCATAGACCTCTTTGCTCGTGTATTGTCTCAAGGAGGTTATCAGAGACCGGCATGTTATCTAGAGAAGCCATGGGAGATTGATCTGCCAGTCTGTTATTGAAAGTATCTCAACCGTAACAGGGTCAAGGTAACGAGGTCACCGTTGCCAGTGTCATTAGACCCACCACACATTTCCATCACTTCCTCCTGCTAAATTCCATTTTTTTTGCAAAGTTAACCCCTGACCTACAAGCACCCTTCTTCCAATCTCATCCCCACTCATCACAACCTCCTCTCCCCGATCGCATCCACAACATTTTTCTCGTTTTCGTTTTTTCCCCCAAAGTGTAAATCTTTGCGTAAATCTCACAGGCTATCTATCGCGCGGACGTCTATGCACATGTGCACGCTTTGGAACACAATGTGCACGTCTTCTCAAGGTCGATATGCAGCCCGCAAGGTTACTTCCCCAACCTGGATGCATTCAAGATCATTCCTGCCGCTTTTATAATGGCCAATTTACTGCAGTGACATAACTGCTCGCGGAAATTTGCCACTTCCACTCTTCATTGCCACAGAGAATTCGCTCGTATTCCCAAGACGCCTTATTTATTTACAGGGCACTAGCAAACAGCTCGCATTTGCATGAATATACTCCCATGTAGCATGTGAGCAATATGGTGTGTGTGTTTAACAGGCCAGTTGTTCCATAGCAAGCATCAAAGTGCTCACGACTCCCGTGGGGTTGCGTGTATGCAAGCATATCTACGCACGTGCGGAAGGATGAGTACGCACGCACAAAGACGTGCATACAAATGTACGTGTGCACGGGTACATGCGTGAAGCTAATATAAAGAATTGCAGACACGTATACATATACGGTTGTAGAAAACAAGACAAAGATCCCCTGTATAGTCTTAACAGATTTTGGGGGCAAGTGCTGTTAGCGAGCACCTATGGAGGCCGGCACGGCACGCGAGAGGGTGGGTGGCCAGCACCACGCCCGTCCACCTTTGTCTCCCCAGTGGCGATGTTACACATCGCACCAGGTACTCATTTGAGGCTAAGTCAACCTAAGGGAAGTCTATGACCGGTTCAGGTAATCGTCACTGGTGTTGGCCGTGAGCGGGAATAGAACTCGGATCACTGGGTATGCAGCACAACGCGCTACACTTACACACGTGCGAGTTTACACACGTAAACTCAAACTCGCACACACACCTACATACACATTTACACAAAGGCATTTCCTAGATTCACCCTGGTGTTCACTGGCGGAAGAAGACAAGCGACTGTGGACGATTCTTCTTTTTTGTCAATGTTGCTGTGAAGTCTAATAACTTTCATGACCAATTCAGGTAATTAGCGACGCTGTGCCAGTGCGTTCACATGAGCCCCAATGCCCAGCCTGTGCCTGGGGAATCGAATGCGCTGCTGGTAGAACGCTTTGTTTCCCAAAATTAGGCTCAGCAGTCTGTCCTGCCTCTGCACACATACACAGACAAAGGTCCCCCACGTGGCCCACCAGCTGCTGTTGGGGAATCGGGGAGCGATCCGCGGGGGTCGCCGCTTCGCACGAGGTCAGCGACGGGGGACCGCGCCAACTCCTGGCCGTGTTTGGTCTCCCGGGGACAGAAATGTCTCGCAATTTTAAACAGGGGTGCTCACCTTTCGGTGGACTCAGTGCCTGAGCCCCAATGATCAGCCCGTAGTTGAGTCGACCGAGAAGATATCCGGCCACCGATGTTGGCCGTGAGTGGGAGTTGAACCCAGGCCACTGGGTGGGCAGCAGAGTGCGTGATTCACTGCACCACCCACGGTCAATGACAAAAGAACAAAACAAAGAAAAACCACCACTCCATGTACACACACACACACACTTTGAAATCAACAAAGAATGAGAATAAATAAGTATTATGCTCACACACCCACAAGGACCCAACTCAAACACACTACAAAGATGAATCTCCCTGGTCACATCGATAAACTGTTTGGGCAAGTGTTGTTAGCGAGCACCTATTACGCATGCCTGCATGCATGCGTGCATACCCACTTATGCAGTCAGCTGTAGAATGACACTGAGCCCACACTCATTCATCATCCAACACTTTTGTGCACCTCCGGGCATTGGCATGGGAGGACTTGATGGGAGCAATACATCCTGGAATGTACGCACATGCACACGCACACATACAGGCACGCACGCACACACACACACAAATAGACAAGATACAAAGATCTCCCGTATAGCCTGTTGGGGAAAGTGCTCTTAGCAAGCATCCATTAAGGACACGTCCATGTGTACATACATACATATGCACTCTTGCATAGATATGAAAACATATCTCCCATGTAGCCATACAGATTCTTGTAATACCACAGTCAGCAAGTGCCTGTTCTGGCTGTCACAACTCGTGAGGAGTTGGTGTGGCCAAAACCATGGCCTGCCGCCTCTGTGCTCCCAGCAATGACATTTGCACATTGTAACAGGTACTCATTTAAGGCTGAGTCGACCTAGGGGAGGTCCAAGGACATGTTCAAATTCGACTTGCTAATGTTGCTGTGAATGTCTGGAGATCAACCACGGGGTACACGAGGCGCATGGCACATGGAACTGGGTCTCTGTGGGCCTACGTGTATTTAACTCTGCACGTTAACGACTCTGCAGGGAGAACTCCTTTTCCACGGCGGTGAGGTGAGCGACCAACAACGCGGACCCTGTTATCCACGGGGTTATCCGCGAAATGGCTCGTATTTGTGGGGTAAAAGATTGCAAATAACCCTGCGGATAGTGGGGTGAATGTTCCACTACGGAGAGTCTTCTCTGCGGAAACCACGAGTATCGGGAAGTCACTTCACTTTGCAGTTTTGTGGAAAATCGATCATCGCGGATCGGAATTAATGAGGTCACAAAGGATCGGGAGTTTTCGTGGACCGGATGGATATGGGTCTCAGGTAATAGTGCCGCGAATAAAGAGGGGTTCATCTTCTTGGTTCTTTCGGTGAAGTCACGTAGAAGGGAAGTAATAAAATAATAAAAATAAAACATAATTAAAATAAAATATTATTTTATTATATTATTATATTATTTTATTGTTTTATTTTATTTTATTATGTTTTATTTTTATTATTTTATTACTTCCCTTCTACGTGACATCACCGAAAGAACCAAGAAGATGAATCCCTGCAGTCACGAAAGCTTTAAATCGAAATTTAAAGAGGGGTTATCTTACATGCTAATTTCTCACGTTAACATCACTAGCCCCGGCCACTTCTTTATGACCCTTGGGCTACACCATTTCAAACCTTTTCAAACAGTCTGCCTCAGCAGCAGGCCATGCTTTCCCACCTGATGACGGACGCTTGTGTTGCGCCCGAAACGTCGTGATTCATTTTATTTTATACATACGTGACTTTACCGAAAGAACCAAAGAGTATGGATTCCTGCAGTCACGAAAGCTTCAAATCAAGATTGAGTTGTGTGGATATTTCTGTGTACGTAATCGGTAACGATAGGATTACTCTTTATAAGCAATCAGTTTCTGTTTTTTGACTACGTGAGGTTTTATAAGTCAAGTCACATAATGCTGCATAATGAAATCCATATGATGCAACATAATCTGATTAGTTGTTTCAAAGTAACAAAATCTGATTTGGTGGTTACTTTTACGATTACTTTCTGTAAATCGCATCTTTCATTGGAATTAACAGAGGCATGCTGTGGCTGTAGGCTTTGTACAATGGTCTGTGTGCTTTGGCAGCTGTTTTCCTTGTGATAAGCCAAGCCGCTGATGCCAACATTTCCCATTTTAATCCTCTTTGGAATCATTTTCATGTTTGCTATAAACGTATAAATATATGTCATTCATGCTAATCTAGCCGGGCAGTAGTAGCACATACCTGTAATCCAGCGCTGTGGAGGCGAGGGTTGATGGGTCGCAGAAATAATGTGAAACTACCTTCCCATGGGCGTTGAGGAGCCGTACCCTGGTACAGCAAAGTGCGAACGAATGTCATCGGTCCATTCTGGATGGGATAGAGCGTTGCTCCCTCACATGTGTGGCTTTTCTCCAGGCGCTTCAGTTTCCACCTGCTCCTACTGGACATCTGTGAAAAAGAGCTTTATAGCTCTTCGGATTCCTTCAGTATAAATAAATATTCTTATTCTCTATGAATACCCATTGAATAGCTGAAACCATCTTGATATATATTAGACTACAGAGTATGGGCAATTGTTTGAGCGAGCTCACTGCCTCGCTGCTGCCTTCCTGCTTGTCTGTGCTTCCTCGGAGATGTGAGATGCAATTTGCACGAACGACAACACCGTATTGAACTAAATTGAACTCACGTGCTAACACACTGAAGATCGAGTATCAATACAGGATTACCGGTACTCTACATGCCTCTTATTCCGTTTAACACGTAGGCTTTCACCTACGTGTTAAATGTGCCTCTTGTTAATTAAATTATTTTAGAACCATAGGGTTTTAATAGAGGCTGTTTAATGTTCTATGAACGCAACATTTAAAAAAGCATGCTCGTTCATATAATTGTCTTAAGCAATTGTTCATTTTTTTTATGAACTTTGAACTTAACACAAAGTAAACACAATAATATGAACTGAATATTCACCTAAAACAGGACCCTGCGGGGTGGGCTGGTAGGAACGAATAACCAAAGAATATAAACATAATGTATTATTACACTTGTTTAGCCAGGAAAGCCCCACTGAGTCTAAAGGTTTTTGTAGGGTCCTGCCAAGTGTTTGCAGTAGGGGGCGATGTTGCTACACCGAATCGGACGATCCGAAGGGAAATTTTGAGGCCTAGTTCTAGGCTTTAGGCCTAGCTGTAGGCTTTAGGCCGCTGTGAGTTAATTTTTAATTTAAATGTTTTAATTATTAATGTATAATTTAAATGTTTTAATTATTAATGTAAAAGCTTTAAATGTAAATGTTTCTATTTTAAAACATCAGGGAATGTAACATTGTTAAGCATCAACTCCCTTTCACACACGCGGGGGTACGATACGAAGGGAGACTTTGAGGCCTAGTTCTAGGCTTTAGGCCTAGCTGTAGGCGATAGGGCGCTGTGAGTTTTTTTTATTTAATTTCAAAGTTTTAATTAAAAGCTATCTCAGGGAATTATAAGTGAATGTTACACGTGTTTAGCCAGGAAAGCCTCATTAATTTAAATGTTTTAATTAAAAGCTATCTGAGGGAATTATAAGGGAATGTTACACTTGTTTAGCCAGGAAAGCCTCACAGAGTCTAAAGGTTTTTGTAGGGTCATGTTTTCAGTAGCGGGCGATGTTGCTACACGTAATCGGACATCGGATGGACGGACGATATAATCTATTGTAGGCTGGTCCACTTCTTTCCTACCAGTAAAACTGCCCTCTCGGCGCTGTTAGCGAGCACCTGGTATTAATTTAAAGTTCAACCGCAACAAACAAAAAACAAAAACATGAACAAAAAACATCTTAAAGTGAATATGAAGCTAAGTTCATCGTGAAGATGCCTACAACAGGTTCAGATGTAATGTTCCACAGTTATTATGTTCGTGTGTCTGGAAATCGAACACAGACACGCAACGTGTGAACCACTGCACCGCAGCGACGTCTATATGTCTCATCCAAATTGAGTCATTTGCATCTGCACTGGAAATTTAGATTGGTACTGCGGTGGCGAGATGCTAACATCCTTTCCTGGTATACAGAAGGTCGTGGCTTCCATCCTGACCCTGCTCCATGTATATTTGGAGTTTGCATTTTCTCCACGTGGTCGCGTGGATATTTCTCCGGGTCCTCCGGTTTTTCCCTCCACAGTTAGACTCAACGTGCGTTTAGGATATTTGGCTGCTATAAACTTCCACGTAATAAGCCACTTTGTTGAGCTGTCATTTGTGGCGGCCAGGTCGCTTCTGGTAAAATAAAATAAAATGTTTAATAGTTCAAATTTTCAGATTACGGCCTACTCGGTTTGAACGACGTCAGGGGGCCTTTAGCATGCACAAGATGTGAATGTAATTGTCAATATACCCGCAGTAGTAACGCCCTGACGGGATTGAACCGTGAACCTCTGAAACAAGCCGTGAATTCGTCACCATGGCACAACCCCAGTCTAATAACATAGCGTATGAGACGAGAGGGAAGTGCTGTTTGCAAGCTCCCATTAAGGCCGGATCGCACGTACACACACACACGCACACAATAACATTAACAAAACACTTACATTAGGCTGCCCTCATGGCAAACAACGACATAATGGGTTTCACATTAATAAACAGTGTGCGTTTTACAAAATCTGACTCTTTGCCCAAAGGCACTCGTACTAAAGCCATCTGTAACGCAATCACGAGAGTGACATTCCGCGCAATGCAAGCGTGCAATGAGTGCATCCGAGCGGCTGAGATCCGTTTACAGTAGCCTTCAGTACCATAAACTGGCCACATAATTAATGATAATAATGAAACATTCAATTGGAATTGGGAGTTGGGTATCAATTTAAGAGCATTTCTAGACACTGTGCAATCAATCGATCAATGTTTATTTGTTGCATGGAACATTCTGTCGAGCCAGTGAGCTGGTTAGTTTTGCAAGGTAGATCCGTGATTCATCAGCACAGAACAAGAACAGCAACATCTGAGTGATTCTTACGGAGGAACAGGCAATGATGGAACATAACACGTCAGCGGGTGCAGGCGACAACAATGCGTAACGAAGAACAACTTAACGACATGAACGTTCATGCATTTGAAAACCAACAAAAAATGAACGCGATTCCAACTGAAACAGGCACATTTGCACGAAACATTCAAGGATGGTGGGTAATAAACGACCGGAGAGAAGCGAGAGGAAAGCGAACAATAAAACAAAAGCATCACGGCAAATAACAGCAAGCAGGTTGGGAGCAGCAGCTGAATTGAGCACTCTGCGCCCACGTCGGAGAGAGGGGGTTGAGCCTGAGCTGAGAGAGTAAGGGCATTTCGGTAATGCGCCGAGCAGCAGCGTGGAAGGACTTGCCGCCAAAAATCCTCGTTTTAATGGTTGGTATTTTTTGTAGGAACAGGGAGGAAGCACTTCTGAGTTTGCTTGTGGGAATTTGCATTGTTAAGAAGTCATTTTTTTAAAGGACCTTTAGGATGAAGACAACTGCACAAATGTGGTCTCTTTGGATGTCCAGGGGGACAATTTGGACGTGATTGAGAGGTTGCAATGATGCGTTCTATAGGGGACGTCGAGGGAAAAGTGGAGGGCCGAGTGGTATAATGGAACAAGACGTTTTAGAGTGCTTTTGGAGGTTGGACGGTTGGCAATGTTGCAATAGTCAAAGATGGGAAGGATGATGGATTTGACTATATCAAGATAGAGACAAGGTAGTATGCTGCATTTATTTCTATAGAGGCATTTTTAAAAAATATATTATTGGCCATATTATCAATGTGGACTTTGAAGGACAGTTTTGGGTCCAAGATAACATCTAGATACTTCAAGTTATTGACATGTGTAAAGCAAGCCTGCAAACATAAACAGTAAAAAAAAATGGCAGATTTTAAGGTAGCAGTGGATAATGGCGTATAGCAAGATTAAAGGGGATAGATGGTCAGTTCAGTATTGAAATCGATTCAGGGTTGGATTGGACGACGGTAGAGGGATTTGAGCATTGGGGGAGATGTTATCTTGGTTAAATGGGTGTCGGAGATGAGGCTGGCAGTGGCATTTTGGATCACTTGGACTTGGGAGGCGAGGCATTTTAGGAAGCCATTGAGCAGAAAGTTCCAGTGGTCATGTCGGGTTGTGATGGAAACCTCAATGTGGGTCTCGGCAGAAGCTGTGGAAAGAAAGTAACAGGTCCAGAAGATGTTCTGTGGGTGGCGGGAGAAGGTCCTGCAGAGTAGAGCGATGTGGGAGGAGAGCTCTACATCCACGATAACTCTAAGGAAATGCAACACTCTACGCTAGGGCAATGTCATCGCTTAGGAGGTTCGGTGCTTGTACTAAAGTCTCTGGTGAGTGTGGCCTCGCCCAAAGGAAGGATTTCGGTTTGGGCAATGTTTAGCTGGAGAACGTTAGAACCAACCTAAGATGAGACCATGTCAAGGAAAGGATTTGCATTGACATGGGATTTTCCATCAGCGAGCAGTAGACGTAGAACGGCTGATGATAAATACGCGTGTGTTTGTCCGTGATTTGTGCCCTTGTGTGTGCGAGCACGCACATGTGTGGAGTGCCTACCACCGCCTCGTGTGCAATGCCGGCCTTCATAGTTTCTCGCAAACAGTACTTGTCCCAATGGTTTGTTAAGACTATAGGAGGGATCTTTGTTTTTGTGGACCCTTGCTTGCTTTAATATATGTCGTAGCATTTGTGTGGTGCACTATTTTCTTTGGTATTATAGACTATAGCGATAAATCGTGTTAGCGAGGACTTGTTCATTAAATAGGCATGGCTGGTAATTGAGCCTATGCTGTACTACGACATCATGCTGTACTATGGCTCTACTCCCCACTCGTGTAATCAAACGCCTACATACTTATTCCCTTATTACTAACACAACCACAGCAACCACATTTCACCACAAAGTGTCTGTGATGTCAGCACAGCGCCTGTGTCAGGCTAGGCACACTTTGGGGCCACTTGAAGTGTTGAAGGCTACCTGACAGAATACCGCCGAATAGAGCCAGGTGGTGTGTGTTAATTGACTGAGATGACTGGTAGACGCACCACCTGCGCTCCCCAATGTGCCACTTTGCTGCATTGTTTCTGGAGGGGCAGCTGCCTCTCATTGCGCAGTAGCATCCTTCACGAGCCTCTTACGCAGAGGCCGCTCTTCGCACGGCTTGTATCAGTCATCGATGAGTCCACTCAATACCAAGTACTCTGATATTCGTGCCATATCCGTTAAGCCCTCACTATCCGGCCAATCATAAGCTGCTTGGAGATGTGAGCTAAATGACCCAGCCAATGCATCCTCGTCAGCTGGAGGAGGTCGCTGATGGAACTGTTGTGTATATTATGGAATCATGCACCCCAAGACAAACAGGGAATGGGCCCCCGACTTTCGGCCGCACAGTTTTACTTGAGCCCGGCTACCGTCACGGAGATCCTTAATGAGCATTAGTCGAGCATCAGGTGCACCTAAATAATTAAAAAAACAAGCCAAAGGGCCTTACCTATCGATGGTACTGTAGGCCTTAATTAGGTCGATAAAGCAGAGATGTAGTTCTTGTTGACATTTCCTTTACCTCTGCTGTAGCCGACAGACCGAGTGTACGGCTACCACACTGTGCCGCCCCTGCCTAAGCCCACAGTGGTGCTCCTCCTCAAGCTTTTCTTCAGCGTGTCTGGCAGGATAATGTTGAATAATCCCGAATAATGCCCTGGGGAGTTGTTATAATCTATGCTGCACCCCCCACCAGAGCATATCTCTAATCCTACATAGCCCGTACTTTGTTCCAAGCCGTTGCGGCGGTGGTAATGTAAGGCAGCCCACACAGAATTGCTACCCTTCCATCACTTCACTTGCCTGACGCACGTCAGATGGCGCATCAAACAGCCACTCACAGGGGTTGGAAATTCCCTCCAAGCCATGTGGCTCCACAACCCTCACAGGGTCCATCCCTCCTTTACCCCCAAATCATCGCCAAAAGAGCTCAACGAATGTGCCCACTTGATCCTTGCGGGTCAGAAATGAGACGAGCATTTTTCGAAGGTTGGCGCTGAATTGCGTCGTACTACGGTATGAAGATTAGTTGGCGATGAACGCAGGCCGCTGAGGCAGTTTCCTCCTCAGCGAGCCACCATGACCACCACTCACCCTTGCTGCACGGAACAGAGGATTGCCACCTTTTACACCTGTCGAGCAAACCTGGATAGATTTCTCGGTCGGCCTAGGCCTATCACAGCTCGCGAAGTTCAATACAATACCACCACACGCTTCGATACAACAAATATAATCAGATACGGTGCCAATTCCCGGATTGTCCGGGGTCAAAAAACCTGCACAGGTGGCAGCGCTGACTGAATGGCTGTCCGATCCTTCAAGCAAAGGTTGCGATAAGCCTCCCCGTTCTGGGGCATGGGATATTGTGGACAGAATGATGAATGTGGGGGTGGTGTGGTCAGTACTTTGCCCTGTTACCTTTGTCTTTCCACTGCTGCTGTTTACCCACCACATCAGGCATTATTTTTTTAAGGATGCCTCTACTTTACCCTTTATTCGTTTTGAAAGGATGAGCCAACCAGGTTGCACCCACCACTGATGTTAAGCGTGGCCATGAACCCACACAATTATTTCTCCACATTCGTAGCGCAGCACGCAAACCACTGCACAGCCACGTGGACACACACACGCTCACACGCGGACAGAGAAACTAACATACACACGCAAACACAACAAGCAAAAGCAAATTCGCACGTGAATAGACACCCACACACTTTGGCCTGCGAGCACACGCACGCACGCGTACAGACAAACACGCACTTTCTCGCCCCACACTTTGCAGTGGCCTGTTTATAAACCGATGCATTCTTATTTTGCCATGAAATGTGAGGTGACACGTGCCCAGGCTTCAGAGGGCCTTACCTCTTGTATAATTGAGAGAAAGTGACGTGCCACGTTTTGTACCGTGGTGTTTTCTCGCCTAGAGGCATCGTGCGTGTCAGCGTGGTCACTTAATTCTCGATGAACTGAAATGCCTTCAGCTCGGGAAGGTCACACTGCACGTACAAATGCCATGGTGTGCGTCGATTGGCTATTGAGTGCGCGCGACCGAGATGCGATTTATATCGAGCAAGTCCTGTTTTGTGAATAAATGTGAGCGAATGTCTAACTATACGATTACAACTAAACTTTTTTTTATTTCACCAGGTAAGGCCCACTGGGCTAGATAGCTCTTGTTTTTAAAAGGGACCTGGCCACCACCAATAATATCCCAGCGAAGTGGCTTATCATGTGGAAATGTATAGCAGCCGAATGCTCTAAATGCGTGCTTCTAAATGTGGAGGGAAAAACCGGAGGACCAGATACAAATCCACACGACCACGGGGAGAGAGACATGCGAACGCCAAATATACAGGCATCAGGGCTGGGATTGAACTCACTCCATCGTTGCATACCAGGCAAGGTCGTTAAAACATTTCCACAATAGCGTCCACACATTACATGTAATGTGTGTGCATCAGTAGAATTTCCTATGTTCAAAGAAACTTGCATGACCAATATTTATATTATTTTATTATTTCCCTTCTACGTGACTTTACCGAAAGAACCAAGAATATGAATCCCTGCAGTCACGAAAGCTTTAAATCAAAATTGCATGACCAGTTAACTCATCTCCCCCTGTCCGGATATGCGGTGTTTTTGTATTAGTTGAGATGCATATTCAAGGTAACAAAGCTCCACAGGTAGAAGAGAAGGGTGAAACATAAAACGAAAAAATATAACTCAGTGCTGTAACAGAGTAGAATTTGTAATTAATTCAATAAATGCATCGACCTGCGGAGTTCTGTGTCTCCACAAGTAGAATGTAACTTACACCATTGGAACCTCCTTTGCCAGTAGCAAAATATGATAATAGTTTTGTTTACCCTTTTATCTGGCGACAAAACTGACACCTTTCTTACAAGGAGTCATGTTTGCATTGACCACAATACCTGCGGTCAGAATGCAAACAAAAAACACAACTCTGATAATGTATGCACTATCCATATTTTGCTACTGGCAAAGGAGGTTCCAATGGTGTAATGCTTACTCCGAGCTCTCATACTCTGATGGTGCATTGTCTTTGAGTTGTGCGCCTTTTGGCGTCATCTGGTCCAACACCATGTGAGACTAGGCTCTAAGAAAAGCTGTCTCGGGTGTGGACCAATCAATTTCAAGGACAGTGCATACATTATCAGGGTTATGGGTTTTTTTGCATTCCGACCGCAGGTATTGTGGTCAATGCAAACATGATTCCTTGTAAAAAAGGTGTCAGATTTGTTGGCAGATAAATGGGTAAAAAAACAATTATCATAGAATGTAACTCTTTTAGTCTGGGAGCCTCCCAGAGTCATGGTTGCTCCGTGTGTGTCCAACGCTTGCACATCAGAAGTTTGAATCCCAAGGGATTTTTCAGATGAAATATTTCAATTTAAAAACATAAAGCAGCATTTGTGTGTGAAGAAAACAAACGCCATCGGCAGAGTCTGGCGTATTGAACAAACACCTTTATTTGCTTAAGTACCTGTTTGCTAATAGTCTGCAGGTTGCCAAAACACCGGAAGGCGAATCTACTCACTGGCAACACGATACTTTTACGTGGAGATAGGGAGTGGAGGTTCGTGAGTGTTTTTGTATTCGCTTGGATGGCAGACAGACATTCAAGTGTAAAGCGATGAAGACAGGCGGGAGAGTGACGGGACAGAGAGACGAAATAACGACGAGAAGTAAAGCACGAACAAACACCCAGACGGGCACAATTGAAAAACGAAATGATTGGGGATGGACAGAAAAAAAACTGACAGACGTGACAATGAAGTAAAAAAAATATTCTTCAGCTCCCCTTCATCTCTGCTCATCAGTGACGCGGCTCCGAATGAAGTCGTTCCCTCGCCGTCAGCCGTCTGTTCCACGGCGTCCTTTACTCAGCCAATCAAAAAAAATCTTTCTGTCAGACTCCTACGTCTCAATGCTTGCGTTCTGATCCACATGTGCTACAGTGTCGCGCCTCGTGTAGTCCGTTGTATTATGTTTTATAGAATGTAGTGTATCCGTATTGTGTGTGTAATGTGTAGGCATAGTTTATAGTGTATGCGTAGTGTATGCGTAGTGTATAGTGTGTGTGCGTCACTTTATCTGGTGTTCTGAGGATCCATTCTTGAGACGCGTCCAAACTGCTGGTGTCGCCTTTCTTAGATTTTCACTAATTATTTGTATAGTTGTCATTTTGTTTAGATATTTACTTGCTATTTACTGAAAGCTCAACTCCTGATTATCTCCTCTGTCAACGCATTCTTCAGTTTGATATGTTCCTCAATCTCTAACATTCTTGTCCATCCACTAGTATCGACACAACCGCTGGTTGCATCTACTTTGCCTTTAATTCTCGCCGAAGGAGCATACATAACAGCCAGATAATACTATACAGCGCTAGCAAACAGAGACAAAGATCGCCCCTATAGCCTTAGTAGACTGTTAAGAGAAGTGCTGGCATGGTACGGTACACGAGGAGGTGGGTGGCCAGCACCACAACCAACCACCTTTGACTCCCCAGTGGCGATGTTTACACACCGCACCAGGCGCTCGTTTGAGTTGACCTCAGGGTGGCTCAGGATCGGTTCTGATAATTGTCACTGGTGTTGGCCATCAGCAGGAATCGGAGTTGGGTCACCAGGTTTGTAGCGCAGCATGGTAAACGCTGCACCACCGCACCGCACATGTGCAGACAGGCAAATAAATCAGTTATTACTTCTATAATAAGCCAAGAATGTCTGTTTGTGTGTAACGCGGGTGACGTCACTCCACGTCGACCAGCCCTCCTCATTAATAATCATGTTCAAGTGACGTCCACCACATGCCCCCCCCCCTCATTAATAATCATGAGCAGGTGACGTCACTCCACATGGAGCACCCCCCCCCTCATTAATAATCATGACCAGGTGACGTCACTCCACATGGAGCACCCCCCCCCCTCATTAATAATCATGAGCAGGTGACGTCCTCCAAATGGACCCCCTCCCCTCATGGGGGGGGGGGGAGGAATTCGCCTCCCCCCCCCTCCTCAGCGTCAACTCACAACCCTCACTACAAAGGCAGAACCCTCACGTCACGCGATCTCTGTAACGCTGTTGAGACATTCTTTGGGTCTTTCGGTAAAGTCACGTCGATGGTTCAAAGAAAATAACATTGACGACATAGAAGTAAAAAGGACGTCATGATGAACAAGAGATTATAACCTTAAAATGAAATAGGTCTGTGTCACCGCGGCCTTACAAATTGCACACGAATGGATGCAATGAATATCACGTAGCGCTCTGCTGTTCGCTTGAATGTTTCAGATTTACTGCAATACACCCGTCCTTGGACGGGCTATAGGCAAGTTGGATATATGCATGGATGCCAACAAATGAAAATCCTTGAGCATGGACAAGAAACAGAAACACATAAAACACAATACCTAAGTATACAAAATGCAAAGGCAAATTTAAGTGACATCATTGCAGCGTTATTAGATAATGGATGAGCTCAGAGTGAAAAGAATGTGACACCACAATTGCCAAATGCTAACAGAGGAGCAAAATTGAGTGAGTGAGCGTGTTGCGTGCTGAGATTTGCTTTTTTAAAAGCACAGCTCAATGGGGGTGACTGCAAAGAGCCCCGGGGTGACATAACGCCCGTGTCGGAGCACGCAGGCAGCACTGCTGAGACCCGGGTTCGAGTCCTGCTAAGCGCATTAAGTCTTAAGAAGTTAAAGTCAAAATGAGAATACAGAAATGCTCCCCCTCTCCGTTGAAGGCCATGAACCGGTGGTAGAATTACCACGTGACCATCGGGAGAACTCGAGGGGTAACTGTTCACCCTGTCGGCGATTCGGTGAAATGTCACGATTCAGGGTCACAATTCATTTAAAGAATCAATTATTTATTAATTATTTTGACATTGTGGTGAACGTAGAGGTCATTCGGTGGCTGCTGGGGTGATGAGAATGCATTATATTTAACATTTATCAATCTACAAATATACATTTTCACACATGCAATTCAATACGTGTATCGTGTGCTTAAAAACATGAATCAATATGGACCAATGAATTGATCCATCGTTACCCCTCTAGCAGCATCAGTCTCTCCAATAGTTGTGATCTTCGTTGGCTTGCTACACAGTGCATTTCATTTTATCTTCCCCTCCTAAATTTGGTTGCGTTGATACACGATTGAGTTGCTTGTGATGATGAGAATGCAGCTGCAAAATGTGCTGCTACTGCTGCTGCTGCTTATGATGCCGATGGTTACATCGGCACCCATCATCAGCGCGCTCGAAATAAATAACCGACGAGGCATTTTCACGCGGATACGGTGACATTTCGGTCGCCATTTGAAGACACGCCGTCTGTCAAACGTGAAAAATTGCCGCGTGCCGGGACTAATGCGGCATGATTTCCCCCCAGCTCCGAAGAAAGCGGCGAAGCCGAAGAAGGCTACAAGCCGTGGGAAATTTCATTAAGTGGTTCCTAACTCAATACACCAGTGCACGGGGCACAAACCTGACGTGTAATTGTACCACTGTCCAAACAGCTTTGCTGGTTCAATCACACGCGACAGCGGTAATGCGAGGCTGCCATCACGCCCGTCTGAATTATTAAAGTTGCGTCCGTGGCGGATGCATAAATGTGCTTTGGCGGGGGGGGGGGGGTCATTAAATAACAAACACTTTCCTGCCGGTCACTGAGAGTTTCGTTGACTGTACTTCACCACGCTGATCAGCGTGAGTGGGAGAATGCAACGGTCGTCCCGTGAATTCGAGGTGCAAGCGTTGTTAGTGAGCACTTGTTAAGCGTGGTATGGACAGCACTAACATCCATTCCTCTTTATCGCCCTCGGTCTGATGTTTAAACGCTGCACCAGGTGCTAATTTTAGGCCGAGTCAATTTAGGGGAAGCCCAGGACTGGTTTAGAGAGAACCTGCCACTGTTGTTAGCTGGAAATGGAACTCGGGTCGCCAGGTTCAAAGCACAGTCTGCTAACTATTGCACCATCACTTTTACCTCTTGAATAATGCAAGTGAAAATAATTGAGAAATATCGATGATTAAACAATATCTCTCCTCCAAATATCTGTCCCTCCATTACAAAAAACAGGACGATTCTTCCCACAACTCATCAGCCCCGCGGTCTTCTGGGAGTGAATAAATTCAACAGCATTGATTCAGTACAAGCAACAACCAGTCTCATCAGCAGTGTCACCTTGCTTTGCTTGCGAAGACTACGTTTTGCTTTTTTGTGTGAAGATATGTACGAAGAATTTACATTGCATCTTTATCAATTCCGTTTTTTGGGGGGGATTCGTGAATTCAATCACGTTTGAAAAAAAATGTGATTATTTATTAGAATCTTAAGGCCTGAACGGTTCTCCAACCGAAGATCCCAAGGCTCTTCTGAGCAATTGTGAATTCAAAACGTGGCCCAATCGGTTATTTTGTTTTGGTTATGTGTTTCATTTCAGTGAGCAAAAGTTCGCCTGAAGTGTTTCTAATACAAAACTCCTAAGGGCCTCCCGGCTCATTCCTGCAACGTGGTGGCACTCATTAATGTGGACCACCCTGAGTCGGCAGTGGAAATTGCACATTCTCAGAACGGTGGTTAGTCTCTCCCAGGGACATCCACTGTTGTCTTACAAAGATGGATGGTACTAATTTCTTAGTACGTCCGTGCTCATGCACCCAGCCACCGCATATGACTTCAGAAGCTTAGCAGGGAAACGCCTGGTTAGCACTTAGATGGGTGACCACCAGGGCTTGCTTAGAGGTTGCAGGTGAGATTCTGCGGGGTGGCCAGGAGACTGGAGTATTGAGTGTCTCCACTCCGGGCACTCTCCATCGAACCATCAACCACAAACCCAGATGTGACCTCTCATTGTGATTTGAGAAATATCCCAATGGGAACCATTAAAACTCCCAACATATGTTTGTAATTGTTTCATTAAGAGCCAAATTGGAATTTTATTGTCTGTCCCACCTCTCGCCTTGACAGGTAAAATGTTGGTTTAGAATTTAATTTTAAATTATTTGTGGGAGAAATCTGCGGCCAAAAGCATCTTCAACGTGATTATGTCTCCCGTCTTTACCAGACAATTGATGAAACATAAGCATTATACGAAGAATTAAAGTTACGAAGAAATGTAATGAAAAAAGATCATATGGATTTTGATTTTAACTGTGATGTGATTTCCTTTCTCTACCTCCTGGAACCTGGTTTTAACGGCACTGATGCTAAAAAGTAACCTCTACATTATTACACTTTCAAGGTTTTATCAGCAAATCAAACCTTTAGGGCTGGGTTCAACATGCCCGATTTAAAATCGTCAAATGTAATCATGCCGTGGATGCTCGTGTCACAGAGGTCGTGTAAACTTTTTGGGCTGCTATTGAATCACGCTTGGGTTTCCATTCAATTTAATTTGAGTGGTGCCACTACTGTCAGGCTACGCTATTTGATTTTTTTAGACACTGCCACTGTTGGCGATTCAGCCGACGACGCATTTTTTCCTCCGCTGCTCCAGCCTTGTCGACAGTTGGGCCACGACTCGAATTCCCTTCTGGGCAACCTGCCCTCCTCCCTCCTGTATACTTGGCCCACCAATCAACACCTATTATCGATTCAAATTACAATTCTTTCATCTCATTTTCGATTCCAGACCTCCAAGTTCGTATCCTGGAATAGAACTGCTAACATCCTGGGCACTCATTCTATCTTAAGGCCACGCTTTCTTCTTCAATTGCAAATAAAGTACAGCATCATGACCTGCAGAGAAATGCGGACATTTTCCTTTCCTTAACACAAAAAGCTGAACGTTTTGCAAAAGGTAGATTCGGGTACCATAGAAATTACATTAATGATGATTGCTAACAAACAAACCCCAATGATCATCGTTGAAAGTAATTTAATTGAACATCTTAATATTACCATACCAGGCAGCATACTCGTTATTAAGTTGACACATAACTAATTTTACGCTAAATCTACCAAGAGGAGACCGTGGCCAGATGCAGATAGCAATTGCCCAAAGCTGTAACCTGATTCAAAGGCTGAGCATTCTCTTCCGAGTCTGACGTCAACTCAGCCCATCATCTCTTCGTTGAGACTAAAATGAAACTACTACCACTTTGGGAAGTCAACAGTGGTCGTTGTTTATTAAGACCGGTCCCTGGTATGGTAATGTGGAATTACATTTTATCCACTGGTTCACAGAGCCAACAATAGCAAATAAATGAGTTTTTTGCAATGAACCTCAGTGGATAAATAATGAACAACTGATAGGTGCCCCATTGTGGAGAGATCTTCTTTGGCAGAAACAAATTCCACTGACCAACAGAGATGTTAACCGTGGTCAGGAAACGATCTCAGGTTGCTGGAGTCACAATGCAGTGCACTAACCAATGCGCCACCACTCAGAGCTGGCCACCAGCAACGGTACGAAGTGCCATTTGAATGTAACATTTCCGTTCAAACTTGTCAGGTTTTTCATCTGCTTGCTTTAATGCCTTATTGACCCGTGAACAAAACTTATAATCGCCCATCATTCAATAACGATGGTGCACAGTTACACGGGTGCTCAAAATCGTTTTGAAAACGTGACATTTATCACATTTATGGACGCTTAGTTTTTTTTATGCTATCAACACATTTATCTCTGAACATCAATGTCCTTATTCTCAGTTACTGTCAATAACCTCATCCCAGATGGCACAATTTGTTTGTCCTGAGGACAAAGTAGTTCAAGGAATACAAACCTAAACAAACTAGGACAGCCAGAACAATACGCCAGGACAATAAGCCTCAAATTTACCATGCGATTCAACCCTACATAGAAACGTATGCAATGAGCAGAGGTGGAATTAAAACTTCCAAAGTTGGGTGGCGGTACTGATATTTTAAGCATTTTAATTCTGGGCTCTACTTGAGGCAGTGCTCATCTCCTGTTTACAGCCAGAGCCAGGGGTGGAAATTCTTCATTCCTATGATTGGGACAAGTCTATCCATAGGACAACCACTGTTGACTTCCACACAATGTGGTCATCATTGTATCGACCCCAGAGGAGATGATGGGCTGAGTCAACCGCCAATCAGGATTTGAACTCGCAACTTGCTTATTCAATTCATTGAAGCTGATTAACGTAATGCATTATCATACACACATTGATTTTCTTCGAAGATCCAGGGTCAACCAATGTCATTGTTCTCTAACTCCCAACAGTCATTCCGGTCTCATTGAGATAACAAAGTTGTCATTTTTCATTGCTCTTTCATTTCCGTATGCGTAGAAAGAAGTTTGCACTCGGATACGCAGACATCTTTTTGCAAACTTTAGCTTTGTGGCATGATGCGCTAACCACTGCAACACGCACAAACAATAAACACCCCCCGTATATATACGTAGACTATTGGGGCAAGTATTCAGAATCAGAATATTTATTTGTACTGGAGGAATCCGATGAGCTATAAAGCCTCCCTCCCTACCCCCCGTGCCTATATAAAGCCACAAGAGTAGATGCGTTTTTCTCACCTGAAGACGGCCGCTTGTGTTGCGACCGAAACGTCGTGTTTTCTGTTATTATTATTTTTATCTACGTGACTTTACCAAAATAACCAGAGAGTATAAACCTTTTTTTTCCACAGATGTCCAGGCAGTGTTGTTAGCATGCCCCTTTCACTGGTGGCAGAGCACACGAAAACAGGTGCTTCGCCAATATCACATTCGGCCATCCCTTGCTGATGTTGACACACTGCACCATATAACAGTACTCAATAATAGCTGAGTCAGCATTGTGGCGGCCCAGTTGAGATATTCATCACGGACGTTGGCCAATAGGAGGAGTCAAACTCGGCTCGCAGGGTTTGTAGCGAGAGTGCGCGCCCCACTGCGCCCTCCCCTTCTCCGTCGCTTATGCACGTCGCACAACCGATTCCCTTCGTCACTGCATCGTCAGCACCAAACATGATGGGGAGGTTTGTTCACGGGGTCTCGCCGAGGCCCCCCGCCTGCCACCAACGAATGCCTGCGGCGCTCGAAGCAGCTGCGTTTTTCAAACACTCGCTGCCAAAAGAGATGAATACTGGGGAGTTGCCCTCGGTGAGATGGACAGCAGCGGTAGTGGACAGCAGATGGCAGAGATTTCTGACTGGCAGCGCAACCCGTTCCCAGCCTCCTGCCCTTCAGGGGAGTCACTCTCCTGTCATATATTGGCATTCGTAGTTTGTATGCGTTTATTCCGTGTGTGTGTGTGCGTGCGCATTGTTGGCTTGGTGGTAAGCGCACTGCGCTGCAAACCCTGCCACCTGAGTTTAAAACCTGACCACAGTGAATATCAGTGGCAGGAAGTCTTATCAGAATGTTTCGGGCTTACCCTAGGTCTGCTCAGCCTTAAATAAGTACTTCGTGTGGTGGGGAATTATCAGTACTTGGGGAGAAAAAGGCGGCCGGGCATGGTGCTGGCTACATCACTCTGTCATGCGCTGCACTGGCCTTAATAGGTGCTCGCTAACAACACTTATCTCAATGACTTGCATGGTCATATGGCGTGTTTATATTTGCATGTTGTGGAAGAAATGCCATTGGTGTGAGATGCTACGACATTATATTCATATACTTGGTTCTTTCGGTAAAGTCACGTAGATAGAAAATAAAAATAATAAATAAAAGCAAAAAACCCACGACGTTTCGATCGCAACACAAGCGGTCTTCATCCGGCGGAGAGAAAAGAGGTTCAAGCCTCCAAACGCAACTGCTTATAAGGGTTTCCAAAGTGACGAGAGTTGGGGGGGAGGATGCTACAATATTTGCAACCCAGGTGCAATTCCTCCACCTGGACAATGCTTGCGGAAAGTGGTATCTGCAGCTGGTTTGTGCCTTAATGAGGTTGACTCGACCTTAAATGAACACCTGGCGTTGAGTGTGATTCACATCGGCAATGTGAAGTCAGACAGTCGGTCATGGTGTTGGTTATACCACCTACATGTGTGGACCATGCTGGCCTTAAGGGGTGCTCCCGAAGATCATTAGTCTGAATGGCTCTTGATCCAATTGCCATTAGAAGCAACCAGCTGGTACATGACAAGTACAGTAATAGACTTGGTATTACAAACGGAAAAAAAAAATAGTTTTGCTACTCAATTAACCAAAACAGTGGAGCTTATCAGCAAGGCACAAATAAATTGAAATTCTTCATTTCGATGGTGGGGTTCAGTATCCCCGCAGGATGGTCACTGTTGGCTTCCCGCGCCAGTGGTTCTCATTTGATGAACCCGAAAGAGATGATGATCCGAGTTTTGCCCAAAGCCTGATTTGAACTCATCGATTTGTGAAAGTCGCAAACCCACTGAACTCCAGGTTGCCGGTAAATTATAGCAACACAAATGGGTTCAAGGACTCATCTGTGTCTCCCTCTCAGTGTTATCACTTCATGAGGATGGGTTTTCTGCTGTTACTCTGATTTCCTCCCACACACGAGATGCTCCTTAATTGAGGTGATGGGATGGCTCAGGCATTTAGAGAATTGAGCTGGCATCGCTGACATCCTGGGTTCAAATCTGGACAGCCACCCATGATTCAACTGGGTTCTCAGGTCCAGTGAGTTAATGGCCCAAGCTCAGTCACTAATTACTGCAACAACAAAATGTCACATTTTTGTGAGAGTGTTTGTTGTTGTGGTTTGGAATTTCACTCAATTTAAAGAACTTTTTTCATCAAAATTTTTCTAAATTCAAGTTTAAATCATCTGTTTGATTTTCATGTGACTAACAATCTCGAGAGGGCATATAAGATGTGTGCCCATTGCGTGGATAAGAGGTCAATACGGTCTCTGACACAGGATGCTAGCTCGATATTAAAATTGATGTTTCTTCATCCATTAACATGATATCTCTAAGAATCAATGCATAACATTTAGGAGAAAAATTAAAATATGAAAACGTCAAAAATAATTATCCAAAGGATCTGTCCAGACACCAAAACATCCCAATTTAGGACCGTCCCCACAAATTTTCTCGAATCAACATGACTCCGGCAAGTGTTTCATCAGTGAGTTCTCCATGGTTCGGCCGCATAATGCTCCGGCCAAATCGACTTCGTAGAACCCTCGACCACCCGACATAGCCAAACAAATGAAACTCGTCACTGTGTACAAATGTGGCCAGACCATTACGTGGCTTAACCCCGAAGTCAATGATGAATCGTGATATCTATGGACTGCGTTAAAATATACACGTTCAATGACGACTACGGATCGCCAAGACGCCGATTACTCCGAGTACCCGTTCGCGGCGTCTTACTTATTTGGCCTTCTTCTTCCCCCCTACCCCCCCCCCCCCCCCCGGTCTCTGCCCTCTCAGCGAGCTGAACAACAGCCGCATGTCACCGTACTTCCCGGCGGACAACGACGACGAGAGTCCTTTCATCTGCTCGCTGCCCCGAGACAACGGCATGCAGACGTGCGACACCGTGCCGCCCTCGGTGCTGCCCGGCGGGCCCCGCTGCCGCTGGCCACCGCCGTTATCGCTGCGATCGTCGTCGCCGCCGCAGTCCTCTTCGTCCTCGCTGTCGTCATCATCGTCGTCGTTGTCGTACGATGCCAACAGCTCGGGGCTCTCCTTTGCCACGCTAGGGGAGGCCGTGGCGGCTGGCCACGGCTACCCTTACAGCCAGGGCGGCAACGTGAGCGGCGAGTGCATCAACTGGAACCGGCTGTACACGGTTTGCCGGGCGGGGCTACGCAACCCGCACAGCGGTGCCATCAACTTCGACAACATCGGCTACGCGTGGATCGCTATCTTCCAGGTGGGTGGGTTTCGGTGGGCGTGGGAGTCATGGGGAAGGGAGCAGATGGGGCAGTTTTCCCCTCCGGGTCTCAGATCCAAGGGGGCCTCAGAAAGGGCCGAGGGAGTTTCGGTGGGGGGCGGGGGGTCTCATCTGGCATTTCATCGTGGGTCTTCAAAAAATATTTGGGCAGCCCTGGATGGGTGTGTGCGTGTGTGTAACGACTCACGTACTGAATATACAATTCACACTCTCATTTGAATAAGTGTAATGTTTCAATGTTCAATTACTCAACTAAAACGAATATTTGTTGATAATCATCATCGTCTACCAAGTTAGAGCCACTATCAGTTCTTGTCCTTTGGCCATCACCCATTCTAATGTCTTCTACTCAAGCCCACGTGTCTCCAATTAGCATTTGTTCTCTGAACCACGTGTTCCTATTTCTGTCCTTATTTGTAACTCCCAGAATGCATCTCTCCAATCTCAAATGTTTTTTTTCTACTTTTCAGCTTTTCTTACATTTATTTGTGGCTGTCCATATTTCCAATCCGTTAAGTGCAAGCAGGTAATATGCACCGATTGAAAACGCTCCCCTTTTGGCACGTTGGATAATGCCACTCCATAAAGAAAAAGCAGTCCTAGGTAGAGAAGAAGACGGTGTATGTGAACTTGAAGAGGGGGAGTGAGTCAGCATTGCAGATGGCAAGAGAGAGAGATAGGAGACAGGTCAGTAGAGGAAAAGGGGCAACCTCCCATCAAATGGGGGTTGACTTGGGGGCTTCAACACGCGGCCGGCTGCTGGAGTGAAGGGCACGCATAGAGTGTAAGCTTGAGATGAGAGGGTGAGTAGTAGATTTGGGCAAGTCCGTGGAAAATCTTGAGAAGTTGGTGGGGCAGATCTTTTATTTTGCATTTCGTTTTGTGTCCTTCCCCCGCACCTCCAATTAGCACGGTTGGCTACGTATAGCGTGAAAGAAGTTCAATGTACAGTACATACAAGATTGGGAGCCAGTTTGAGGAGGTGTATGATGGTGGTGGTGTAGTTTCATTTGCAAGTGTGGTCTGGAAGACTGGTGGCTGCATTCTGGGGTTTGTAGCTGACGAATTTGGGGAGTTGGGTGTGATGATGGAGGCAGGCAGTGGATGTGGTAAGGAAGTGGTGCTTGTGGCAGGTGTTATGCGCACAACAAAGAGCAGAGCGCCGGGCAGATAAAACACAGCACAGTAGGAGGCACAGGCGGTGCAATTGCCAGTCATCTCAGTCAGTCAATCCATGGCACCTGGATCTCTTTTTGCCAGCTGGTGTTTCGACACTTCACGTGGCCTTAAAGTGCACATAGCCTGGGACAAGCACAATCGACATTCGCCACTTCGTGTCGAATGGCGATTGTTGTTGATGTTGCACGGATAATTGTCATGCAATCCATGCAATACAATAGAATATCTAAATAGCACAAAAGTTAATGAAAAAAAACTCTAGTCTTCTATCAAGTTCATTTTTTAAACGGGCAATGTGCATACAAATGTGGCAAAGCAGTGACAAATTTGTACAGCGTAGCGGTCCGTTGTAAATAAAGAACATATTTGCTATTTTCGGGGGGTTCTGTTTTATGATTTAGTGGAAATGCCCAAGGGTTAAAGAGCCAAACTGTCTCTGTGACACAACAGAGCAGAATCAACCACGTACATTATTCAGAGTACAACATGACATCATACAAATTGTATGACATTATACAAAGAAGCGCTTTGAAAGAAGTGTACTTTGAAATAACTTTTTTTTCGCAAACCCACATTTCAGTACAGGTTATCATCACGACTTGTGAGCTTTTATAATGTATCTCTGCTCCTGCAGAGACGGGTTGAATGTTGACTAATGTGGTGTCTTGTTATTATGCGGCAAACACATTGAATTAAAAACTGTCTCCCAGCTCAAACGAGCGTTGGGGTGGCATTCATCTCCATTGGGGGAGCCTGGACCAGCAGTGGAAATTCCACATTCCAATGACGGGAGCCAATCTCGCCACAGGACTATCACTCTTGGCATTTCGTAAAGCTGTACAGTACTCACTTTGTCAACTCCGGAAAGATTATGGAGCTGGCATTTTCCCACGAATGGGATTTGAACTTCGAACCGTGAACTCTCTATAGCCGCAGCACGGTCAACTTTAGATATTTGTGACGTAACAATCTCCTTTCAGGAAAACATGAGCACCACTCTGTGAACAGTCAACAACGCCCACTCTTTTGTTTTTCTCTCCCAGTGGATAGATACACTGGTCTTTCCATAGGAATGTGGAGTTTTCACCATCTTGAGCATAGATTGACGAGCAGCAATTCGCAATGGGGACTACTACTGTTTGTAAATTCGGGGGGGGCGGGGGGGATGTGTCGGGTCTGCTGTCTGGATTGGCTGAAGAAATACCATTTTGTGACAGAAAGGGAGGTGGAGCGAAGATAACAACATTAGTTCAGCAATGAAATGAATCACAGCTGCGCAACACCGGCGGGCATGACATTAAAATACTTCTATATTTACCCGGCAAAGCGGCACTAAGTCTCAAGACTCCAACTCGCAAGGGCCACCGTGCGCTGTTTGTGTGTTGGCCAATTCCCTAGCATAAGGTGTTTGGTTTTTTTGCTTTGCTACTGGAAGGAAACCCACGCATAGCGAGGGGATGATGCTCACCGCTCAAACCTGCAAGTTGTGAAGGTACCCGTCGGTACATTGAAAACCATGAGGCAGCAGTGGCATTTCCACCTTCCCATGACAGGGCCCGGTCTCGGTACGATTGCCACTTTTGGCTTCAAACATTTGTCATTTAAAATTTTGTTGACTTCGGAGACGTGATATCCTGATTCAGGCCTCACAGCACTTGGCCACGTGACTCATCACAAACCTACTTTCTGTACCTCCACGTCCTACAAACATGTCCTCGTCAGCACCGTGGGTGGGTGTCCCACCAACCCCTCGCTCGCGACCACCACCACCCCAAAGAACAGGCATTCGTCGTCGGCACGTGGCCATGGCTTCACCTAGCAGTGGAGAGAGCATGAAGGCCGATGTCGCTGTCGGTGGCGATTGTTCGGCATCCAAAAATTCACCCTCTCGGTGGTTTCCACGATTAGTTGTTGTGACTCGCTTTTTAGATTTGGTTCATTTCCATCTTGTTTTTATAGCTTCAATGTAATGTTTATTGTGTTTCATGTCTTATTTGTAGTTTCACTTCCTCCATTCACCTACTTGGATTTAACATTACGATATGAAGGTAAAGGTACAGCCCTGCAATTGCTTGCTTCATGCCACTGCTGCTGGGAGGGCTTCCACCAGAGTTACCTCGAGTGGATATTTGGTCTACTCTTTCACGCTGACCATACGCGTTGGAAGAGGTGGACATCACCCACACTGTACCGCACCACACACACACGACCTGTCGATCAACTGCGGTGTTCCCATTTAAACTGGACAGATGCGCCGAGCCGGTAGATGGAATCGAACCAGCGACCTCCGGATTGCAAGTCCAGTGCGCTTACCGTTGTCCACGGCAGCATTCCCATAGCATTTAACGTGCGATTCTCTATGTATGTTGAACTTCTTTCGCACCGTGCGATGCCAACCGTTGCTACCCGGAGGCGCAGGGAACTTCAATGATTGTGACCAACAGGAGGAGCCTCACGTGAACATTTGAACGAATGCACCGCGAGCGTGAGATTCCGTTTGAGTCGACCGAAGATTCGTCGCTGCGTTCACGCGCCTCATGAAACACAATGTGCTGTTGCCCACGCGTCGGCCCAGGCCTTCCCGTGCAACAACAAAACGACGAGGAGCTTGTTTTCTCGGCGGGCTCCCGTCCCGTTATCCATCGTTATCTCTGCCCAATCGCTGTGACCCCCCCCCCCCCCCCGCTTCGTGCAGGTCATCACGCTGGAGGGATGGGTGGATATCATGTATTACGTGATGGACGCCCACTCCTTCTACAACTTCATCTACTTCATTCTGCTCATCATCGTAAGTGACGCCGCTTGCCAACGAAGATGCCATACACCCCCCCCCCCACGCCCTGAGCTGCCCCTACTCTTTCTAGCCGTGCAAAATCGACGGAATGTATTCGCCCCCTCAGAGGAATCCCCGAGGGGCAGGTCCAGTACTGTTAACAATCACCTGAGGGGATAGTGGTGGCACAAATGCGATGGGGGGATGGAGGAGGTCATGTGATCAGTGTCTTGCAAGTATGGCTCACCTTTGTCTCCCAGAGCTAGAGAGATTCAAAGATAGAATGCAGTTATTTATTTCATCAGGAAGTGCCCGATAAGATGTCAGGCTTTGTTCTATGTGCGTCCCGATACAGTCCAGCGCTGATGTTGATAACCGCAAAGTAATCACCGATGTTCATAACCGCTGGACCACATCGCCCATCGTATTGTGCCTAATCTCGTCAGATTTCAAAAGCTAAGCAGGATTCTGAGCCTGGATATTCCCTGAATGGGTGATCACCGCACACACACAGGTTGTCATTGGCTATGTGGAGCGAAGTGGTGTGTGCGGAAGAGGATTCGTGCAAAATATAAATTACATGTACTGGAACTCTGTTTGCCCCACGTCTATGCTCCGCACCTTGAACTGATTTTTGTGTTCAGTTTGTTGTCCTTTCCCCCGCACCTCCAATAATGCACGGTTGGCTGCCCAGCATACGCACTCGCACCTTCGCCACTTCGCATTTACCAGCGTGGCGAAGTGTGGTCGACATTCCCCACAACCCACGCTGGCGTGAGGGAGAGTCCCTCGTCCAGCGGTAGATCGACAAGGGCTGCACGTATGCAGTGCCATAACCTCGCGTCGAAGAAGAAGGCCCACGTTGGAAATGAGTCGGCCATTCGGGACTCGAGCCAGGGTCCGCCTGGATGGAGCCTAACAAACTACGCTTGACGAGCACGTCACAAGAACACATTCCTGCGGAGGGAGCTGGTAGGAACGTTGGGTTGCTCGGTCAATGGCCAGGGTCAACGGCGGCGTGGTGTATTCCGCAAATATGCCCGACTGTGAGGGCGGGCACAAGCCGGCGTGAGTAGGTTAAACGTTGAGTTTTATAAGGGGACCATGGGGTGACCAGCCCCTCCCCACCCAGCCCTCTCCACCCAGCCCCACCCCCCACCCAGCGCCACCCTCCCCACCCAGCCCCTCCCCACCCTCCCCACCCTCCCCTCCCCACCCAGCCCCTCCCTCCCCACACAGCCCCTCCCCACCCTCCCCACCCTCCCCTCCCCACCCAACCCCTCCCCACCCTCCCCACCCTCCCCTCCCCACCCAGCCCCTCCCTCCCCACACAGCCCCTCTCTGCACGATGGACAGACGGACACAATAATCCCCTGTAGGCTGGTGTAACCAGGAGGTTCCTACCAGTAAAACCGCCGTGTAAATGAACATTGCTCGACAAACGAATGGACAGGCCACTGCCGACGAAAGCCTCCCCACGCCCTGTTGGTGGCGAGGCTTGTTTGAACATACTTCGCCATGCCGGGGTCCGTCCGGTTTGGTGAACGTGCGGGTGGCCACGGCCAGACCAGGTGGCACTGCCACGCTTTGTTACGCCAAGGCCACGGTTTGAATTCAGATCGTTGGATTCGGAGCGCGGTGTGCACTGCACGTTTCCACGTTGGGACCACTCCATTAATTCTAGTCAAGTAATTTTTACATTCATAATTTAACATTAATAGTCTATTAATGCCCACTAAATAAATCACGATGGTGGCTTGACGCCTCATTGCGCAATTCTGTATGGTGTCTCTAATGGAACTTCCTACCCACTGTGTCGCTGTTCCACCCCTTGCCATGTTATTAACCACCAAGATAAAGCGTCCCCCTCTTAGCCTCATAGATAATTATCGGTGTAAGTGATGTTAGCGTGCTTCGATTAGACCACAATAGCACACACCTAACTTCCCTTGGGATTGTTATGATTTAGATGAAAACTCAACTCGCATCTGCATCCAGGTTAGTGAAAAGAGATTCCCATTAGAGGCACCATAAATCATCGTGCATTCGGAGGCATGAAGCCAAAAAACACGTCTATTTGTGGACCTTAATGCACGTTAATATTAATTATGGAATATTAATATTAATTCATATTAATAGTGAAGCAGCTGTACAGTGGTTAGCGCACTGCACTATGAACCCGGGGACCTTCATTCATCTCCAGACCACGGCTAACATCAGTGGTCATACCTGCCCCCCCCCCAATCTTCCCTTTCCCTAACCCACACTGACAAGTTTGGTGAAGTATGATGAAACATCACCCCCCCCCCCATGAACTTATAAAGTGTGGGGGGCGAGGGCCAACGGGGCGGGGGGGGGGGTCATCCTGCGATGGATTTGACAAAGACCCGTACATATTTTATTATTTTTATAATCACTCATGAATATTGCATGGCTGCTCTTTCAATCGAGGGCAAGGGTTGCCAACCCTGGCGTGATTCACTAAAATATCACGGGGGGGTCAATTATACTCATCGTTTAAACGCCCTTGCAAAAGTCTCCCCCTGCTTATTTTGTTTTATTATTATGATTATTGCCGTGGACATTATAATGAGCGAGATGTTCCTAAAGTGGCCGAGTGTTGCGTATCCTGAGGGAAATGTTTGCCGCTACCGATATTTCACGTCGGTTACCCGTGTCATTCGTCTTCCTTGTCAATTATAACCATTTGGCGTTTGAGCCTTCTCATTTATTTTTTAAATTCTCCTACAAGAAGATAACCAACGAGCCGTTTGACGTGGGGACATAATACGAAACTCATTACGCGTCGTGGTGTAAGGTAACGGATAATGCATATGTCAGAGGTCATATTTAATGGTATAAATGTGCGATGAAAGCGTACATTTTGCTCTTTTTGGCACCCAATTGATCCCCACGGTTTTTCAGAGGCTGTAACATCGAACAAACCCTCCTTTAGCAGCTGTTAGAAGAAGCATACTACACCGAGCGCACCATCAATCTTGAAACTGGACCAGAGTTTGCCTGCTTGAACACATTCTTGCGGGAAAACATGAGGACGGAGAAAATATGCAATTTATTTGACGTGTTTGAAAAATGGGCTTCCACACAGTTCACTATGCATTTAATATGGACTTTATGTGTGTTCATTATATAGGCATTATATGTTTCACTGTACCTACATATGCCATGTAAGCAGAAGGCATTTTACTCTAACCTCGGAATAAGATGAAAGCGAGACTTTTTCTCAGATTGATATGCATGCGAAGCTGATGCCATGTGCAATTTGTAAATAAAATACTCAATTGGAGATGTTACTGCAATTAGCACAAATATGTTGACACCATTCACTCCCCTGTCAGCACCAAGACGGTGCTGGAATGTGATGTCATGTGAACAGTAATTTCGAGTCCAACCACAATGCCGTTGCTGGTCATGCAACCATGCTTGCATAACTGTCATGAATAAAAATAAGAATGCCAATCACAATGAATGTGAAAGATGCTTATTTACTAACGCGGTGTCGTGTACACAAGTCAATATTCAGAGCCAAGCTAAGGTATGCCCGATTTATCGCGCTTCAGTGGAAGTGTCCACCACTCAACAAGCCAAGATGAGATTGTTTCCCATTCATTGGGGGGCGGGGGGGAAGTCTGACTTAAATTATAAATTGTTACTTCGATTTGACTTACGAATTTGATATTTACTTTTTTTTGCAATCCATTCATTGTTTACGTTGGCACGCTACTTTTTTGAATACGTAAAGTCTTCTCTATTTGCTTTGCAATTGCTTCTCTCTTCTCGAATCCTTGCCCCTCAAACTTCGTTCTTATTTAACATTACCCCCATCCGTCTTTCCCCTCCTGTGGTGTCCCCCATCCTCTTTCTTCCCCCTTCGTCCCGGGCACCGCAGATCGGCTCCTTCTTCATGATCAACCTGTGCCTCGTGGTCATCGCGACGCAGTTCTCCGAGACGAAACAGCGCGAGAACCAGCTGATGGAGGAGCAGCGCGCGCGCATGCACGGCAGCGACAGCTCCCTCGCCAGCTTCCGCGAGCCGGGCAGCTGCTACGAGGAGCTCGTGCGCTACCTGGGGCACTTGCTGCGCAAGGTGTGGCGCCGCTCCTCGCGAGCCTTCGTCGACGCTCACGTGGCCCTGCAGCGGCGCATCAACCCCAACGCCGCCGCCGCCGCAGCGGCCGCGGCGGCGGCGGCGGCCGCGGCCGCCGGCGGGCGTCCGCGGCGCGACCAGAACGGCAGCAAGCAGGGCACGCGCCCGAGACGCCGCCGCAAGGGGAAGAAGGGCAGCCGCAAGAGGCGCAAGTCCTGGAGGTCGGTGCACCACCACCACCTCGTGCACCATCACCACCACCATCACCACCACTACCACGTCAACGGGGGAGGCGGCGGTGGCGGTGGCGGGCACCGGCCGGCGCTCGCGCGGTGCATGTGCCGTCCCCGTGGCGGCGGTGGCGGCGGCGGCGGCGGTCCCAACGAGCGCGACGTGTTGCCGGCGGACGTTCGGACGGCCGTCGTGGTGGTGTCGTCGCCGCCGGCGCCGGTGCCGCCGCTGCCACCGCCGCCGCTTTCGTCGCCGTCCGGTAACTTTGGTGCGCGACGCACGCCGGGCTTGGCGTCCGTGCACAGCGTCTACCACGCCGACTGCCACCTGCTGGCGGGACGCCCGCTGCCCTTCCGGGGTTCGCCGCTCACCTCGGAGGCCACGGCGGCGACGGCGGCGGCGGCGGCCTCCGCCGTGGTCGCGTCGGCCGTGTCCCAACGGCCCCCGCCGCCTCGGCCGCCGCACGAGATGAACTACCCGACCATCGTGCCGTCGGCGGTGGTGGTGGCGCCGGACAAAGGGAACAAGACGTGGAAGACGCGAGGGCCGCGCCGGGGAGAGTCGCGGGCACACAGCTCGAGCCCCACGGACGCCTTCGCCAAGCAGCACCACATCTTCGCCGCTTACGGTACGGTGCGGCTCGACCAGGGAGCACCACTCGGTCCCACACGGCGTAGATTGGGTCGTCGCGGGAGGTGCTAGTTGGACTCTCCCGCTTCGTTCGAAAGTTTTTAAAAGTCTTGAGGAGGTTCGAGTAAACGTTGGGTGAACCGGTAGCCAATCGGGGTTAGGCTGGGGCAAAGGGGGGTGGGGCAACCGCGTGGTGATTTAGCCACCGCTCAGTGTGATGCTCAGTGGTGCTGAGAGCGAGTTTCACGCAGCGTATGGCACGGGACATTCCCCCCTCCCCACCCCATCATTTTTCATCATCTCTCATCACAATGTTTCTCGTGGTTATTTATCTTTTTGTTGTTGTTTTGTCTGTCTCTTTTTGTTCCCTGTTTTTCATCGTTTCTTTTTTCATGCCTGGTTTTTATTGCATCTCGTTATTGTGGTCCACCATCGCTTGTTTCTGCACTCTGGTCGTTTTTGTTCGTTCTGTTTTAGTTGCTGATATTGCTTCCTTATATTTGTTATGTCCATGTTCCTCCTTCTCTTGTTCTTTTCCCATTGTCTCCCTCTTGTTTGTGTTGTTGTCGTGTTATTTATTTTGTTGTTATATATTTACTCTTGGGTTTAACTTCTAATTGTTGTCTGTTACACCTTTCTTACCTTCTAGTTTTCTCTGTATTTTTTGAAGTTACATTTTTATCGTAGTTAATTATATTTCATATCATTTAAACCATTGTTATTACTGTGTTGTTACCAATTTTGAACAATTTCGATGTAAAGCTTTCGTGACTGCAGGGATTCATCTTCTTGGTTCTTTCGGTAAAGTCACGTAGAAGGGAAACCAAGAAGATGAATTTTGAACAATTTTGGCTCGTTAAATTTCACAAGTCGTTCTCCAGATGATTCCTACCCACTGTGACAACTTGCTGCATTTTATCTGCCTGGCGCTCTGCTCATTGTTGTGAGCGTCGCACCTCTGCCCTCCGTTGTTGCTGGAGGGCAAATGCCTCCGACTGCCCAGTAACAACGTCCTTCATGAACTTCCTCCACAGAGGCCGATCTTGCTGCTGCTGGTACCAGTGGTTGTGGAAAGTTCACAAACTCAGCCCGTTTCTTCTGTAGCCCATGCTGTGCCCGTTTAGCCCCCTCTGTCTGGCCAAACAGACACTGCTTGGGCACGCGGTGGCTGGGCATGCAGGCTACAATGCCCCAGCCGACACAGCCCCGCCTGCTGTAGGAGTTCACTGATGGGACTGTGTCCAGATCTTTGAAGGATCTGCGATATCCTCACACAATGTAGCCGTCTTGAAATTCAGGATGGAATGTACACACACCCACCCACACTCAATGATATTTTTTATCATCTTTTATATGCAATTAACAATTTTAATATGCAAAGCCACATTAGTTGAAAGCATGCCGTGAAATTGTAAAAATCCAACTTTAATGCAACCGTGCATTAAATTTCAATGGGCGCCCCTCACTTAACAGACTGGCTTGCTCGACTCGCTGTTTTATTTATATGAGGTTTGGCTGGAGGTGCATCCAATTTTAGCCCGGCCCTTTCAATCAATGCAGCAATCAAGTGTCATGCACCAGTGGGTGGTTGGAGGGTGCATTATAGATTGAGAGTGCTGTGTGTTTTTTTCTGTGCCGCGGGATCGGCAAGAACTGGCCGCCCTATTAAGCGAGAGTGAGATTTTGGCCGCGTGTCTGCAGCGTGTCTTTGTGTAATTGTGCCATTTGCCGGATTCGTCATCGCGGCGGTCTGATAATCATCAAATGTTCGAACTTAACTGGACCCAGTCTCGCGTGTGACTGCGATCTCAAACGTGGAGCCGCAAACTACGTGGAGTGTACAGATATTTACTCGCATCGTTTTTATTTCTGTTTCAAATCTGCTTTGGCAAAGGGCGGCAGAGTGGCGCCGTGCTAATACTTGTGCCTCGCAGCAATAAGTGTCTGGGTTCGATTCCGAACCAGCCTTCCTGTGTTGATTTTGTACATTCTGCCCATTTTCTGCATGTCTTTCCTCTGGGTTTTCTGGCTTACTCCCATTAGACATGATTTATTTATATCATTTGCATCGGTCATTTATTGCGGTGCTGAATATTTACCTGCGTATTACCTAATTGGCATTGCACCGAGCAGCATCCCCCCCCCCCCACCTACTATGAAAATTGGGAGGATCCTCTGTAAAAAGGGTGAAGACTCAGGCTCTCCTGGATAAACAAACGTAATAAGGAACTAAATCCACGTGGGGATTGGTTAATCACCAGGCATGTAACAATGCAGAGAATCATTGATTACAATCGATTCGAATGCTCCCGTTCATTGAATTGCGGGTGAAAAAGAAATGGACTACCCCTTATGCAAATTGATTGTGAATGCTACAGTTAGGTTTACGAATTGTATACACGAGGTACAACGATGGTCGAGGTATGGCAGTAAACATGTATTATTTAGCTTGTGCACTGTATTAATTATAGCGAAACAACTTCCAGCGAACTTTCATTTCAGAAATTCACGACGTCCTGGCTGACAGCCACCAGTGCTGTTTGTGCGCTGAGCTGAGGCCAGTAAACTAATGCACTTTACCTGCAATTAATGTGGCTAATAAAAGAATGCCACGAAATTCACTGCTTACCTTTGCCATTGTGCTTCAATGATGTATGTTCGCCGTTAAAGTAGGTCCCAAAAGGATCAAAAATTAATTGAAATTGCTGACATCTTCCGGTGCTGAATTTGATTGCTCCGCACGCGGCTTTTATGTAGCAGTTCTGTTTTTTTATTATAATTGTAAAATACGTCTAAGTGTATTTTATTTCTTTAATGGTGATTAGGAACATTACCTCCTTGCCGCAGTGGACTAACAAATGCAACCAAAGCACTGGGCCAGCACTCTGAGGACCTGAGTTCGATTTCTGGGTCTTGTTGTAAAGCGCTGGGTTTGCCCGAGCAGTGAGTTTTATTGAGTCCAGTCAACATTGTACAAAAAAATCGGCACAGATCTGATATGACTCAAAATCAAGACCAAAGTGCCTGCTTGCTGCTCAAACAAGCATGGGGTGGCACACATCTCTGTTGTCAGCCATGAGTCGCTGGTGCAAATTCCACAGTCCTATGGCAATGGCCAGTGCATCCATAGGATGACCACTGTTGCAGATTGATCGATTGACATCGAATCTGACACTCAAATGGTGGCCCCGATGGCTCGGAGGTCGGAGCACAGCGAAACGTCGTACTCGCATTGTAAATGTTGTTGCGGGTTTACTCTCAAATACACCGGTTAGTGCTGAACTAGTAACTAGTTGGCAGGTTTTGTTTACATGACCAACCTTGCTAATTATCCATGTCGGGTGGTGGCGGGTTTAACGACACATTTATATTTGCGCGATCTAACCCAAAACAACTTTATTGTGGTTACGGTACAGATGACGATACAAAAAGAACCGAAATAAACATGTGGGCTCTGCACCTAATTTGCAGTGATCTCAGAAGCTGTTCTGCAGTATTCCGCTTCACGCAGCCAAGTGCTGCTGTGGCAGAGAACGCGAATTAAAATAAACGGTTTAACTTGTAGGCTTTCGCGACCAATATTATTCATAATCAACGTTTTTGGGTTTAGATCGCGTTATTTATAAATGTGTCGTAACCCTCCACCACCCGACACGGCCAATCAGTAAAAAAGTGTCACGTTGACAAAAGACAAATAGTTCACTGCTTTAGCCCACCGGTGTGTTGAAGCGTGAAACCACAACATTTACCATTTGAGTACGACGTTTCGCTGGTAATTGCATCCAGCATAAACGGTTGCCATTCGGCACAGCCCATCCATCTTCATGGGGATGATCAAAACGAGCACCTTTTTTGGGAAATTCGAAAAGTGCTTGGTTATGTAGACGAACTGCTCCTCAACCATTGAAACGTGATTCAGGAACGCCAATGGAGATTAGCAACACTCAACATTTTGCCTGAGAGGATCAATACTCACGTGACAACTTAGTTTGTGTGCAGT
This sequence comes from Lethenteron reissneri, assembly GCF_015708825.2. Taxonomy (NCBI): domain Eukaryota; kingdom Metazoa; phylum Chordata; class Hyperoartia; order Petromyzontiformes; family Petromyzontidae; genus Lethenteron; species Lethenteron reissneri. Next base: position 4,591,701 of record NC_083822.1, read on the forward strand.
TATTGGTGAGCTGGCTGAGTCTCTTAAAATAACTTTTATAATTTAGTAATGGGCTTATTTACCCAGAATAGTCTCGGAGTCTCAGGACTATTCTTCAGGGGGGTACTGCTTTGGGACAGTTTGATCAATTCCTAGTCAAGCACGAGGAAAGCAGAATACTTGGAGAAACCGCAATACACGTTGTTAGGGATAACATTCAAATGTTCATCCCACTAGATTCTCATGGCCATCTTTCTTCTTGAGAAGCTGATTTATTCTCTGGAGGCTGGCCGGAATTGAACGCACAATCAAAGCAGTCCCGGCCCTGTGTAGGTAACACGGGCATGAGCAAAAGTCTCCCAAACATATTTCAGAGCACGGCATGAAAAATGCACTCTCTTACACCCTATTATTCTATATTTCATTGTGGTAGCCCGCATAAATATATTAATATGGCTCCTGCAGAAAGCAGGAAGAAATAATGGAGGTGTGACGGCATGAACATCATGAGCCTCGATAACCTCTTGATTTATATTTCAGCGAAGTTCATAAGTACAATATAAAAATACATTCAGAAGGAGCTTCAGATAAATCTAGTGGCCATTTAAATGGGATCCTGGCTCTTCCCATGCGAATGTGGAATATTCCACCCCTCCAACGTTATGGCTGCGAATGGAGATGAAAACTCCCCAGGGCTTGTTTTGGCAATGAGAGACAATGTTCTTGATTTTTTGTGTCAGGGGGCGATTAAAAACTGCGTGGCTGGCCTGACATAGAGGGAATGGCGTGACAGCAAAGATTGAATTCACATTGAATGGTATCGAATTATCATCGTCATTGTTAACATTTTGCGTGAAACCATCTGGTTTGCTCATGAACAGATATTGGGTACTTCTAATAAATCCTCCATGCAGAAAAATCTTGATAAATGTTTGAGACAACGTCCATTGAAATCTGAAGACAACCCACACTCACCAGACGTGGCTTCCAATTCCTTCCGCACGTCGCCGCGGTTGGGAGTGGTTTGACGAGGGAGACTGTCTGTTCCGGGTGGTGATTAAAACGTTGAGACATCAAGGCTCACGGAGCGAGTGCATTGCACTTAAAGAGGGAACTGTGTAGAGGAATACCACTTCATCAAGGTCGCTCCTTGCTCTCTCGGTTAGGACGGCAACTTTCGATCACCTCTGGTAACGATTCTCCTTGGGGAAACTAAAATATATTTTTTAATAAGCCCACGTGACTACTTGATGGATTGTTACAAAGGGAGCATTTTTCAAAATCTCCTCATTATTTAAAAGCCCGTGTTCCTTTATATTGCTGGGATGGCATAACATCATTGAGGCTGTGCCCGCGTAATTAAAACAAGGGCTTCGATGAGGGATTTTTTTTTCTTTTACGTTGAGTGGGAAACATCGCGCGGTGATTTAGATTCCTGCCTTGAGCGAAATGAAGACCTCCACTCTCTCTCTCTCTCTCCAGGAATCTACGCAGTCAGCAGTTCGCACCGGACACTCGCACACGGTGCTGACAGTTCTTTATTATTGGCATCATTAATAATGAAACCGACCTGGAACTGAACGGCGTCGCGTTGTAATGAGCAAACGTTTTGGGCTGTGGCAATTCCACAAGGGGAGGAGGGGGGCATAGGAGAGTGCGCCGAGCGTGCCCGAACGCACGACTGGTGCGAACTACCGGAACGTTCTCGAGGGGATGCCAAGGTGAAATAATGCAAAAACGTGCGCGAGTCCAGGCTTGTGAGTAAAAAAAAAAAACACCGGAAAACTGACAATTTTCATATTTGGGACGCGAGAAATTACGACGCAAAGCTTGTTTGGGTCACTTATGGAAGCCAGGATCAACCGAGCATTCTAAATCACTTAAGTCCCCTATTAGCAATTAACAAACACACACTTCCCATCACCAGCGAACCAAGTAATTCAACCCTTGTGGAATGTGACGCTCAAACTGAGAAAAAAACGGCAGAAGCCCACCGCTGGATACCAGTATAATATATTTGAGCGAATGGGACGTATCGTTATCACATCTGAAAACCCGATCGGGGCACGACTCGGCCCAGAGTGACAACGTTCGTACGCGACACGAATCCAGGCGGCGCCGCGTCAAGCCATGCCGCCGTGTGTGTCCGCCCTCCCGACAGCGGGCACGAGCGAGCTGCTGTGCCGCTGCCCGGCGTTCCCCAGCGTCCCCCTGGGCGTCCCGCAACCCGACCTCCTGCCGGCCGCGGCAGGCGAAGGGTGCGCCCTGTGCGCCGCGGGACAGGACGAGCCGTCGTCGTGCAGGCGAGGAGGAGGAGGAGGCGGAGGAGGCGGAGGAGGCGGAGGAGGCGGAGGAGGCGGAGGAGGCGGAGGAGGCGGAGGAGGCTGCGGCGGCGGCGACTCGGTCTCGGAGGGCTCCGCCGCGTCCGGGCGCGAGTCCCCCTCCAGCGCCCGCGATGGCTTCGGGCCCGGGGAGGCCGTCTGCTCCGTCTGCCGCTGCAGGCGGCACTGCCGTGACCGCCAAGCCGGCTCCGGCTCTGGCTCCGGCTCCTGCTCCGACTCGGGCTCCGGCGACGGCAGCGATTGCGACGACGACGACGGAGACGACGGAGACGATGGCGGCGACGACGACAGCGACGGAGATGAACGCGACGACGGCGACGGGGAGGACGGGGGACGCGACGGGACGGGGAAGCGCGGGTGGCTGCGGCGCTGGAAGGAGCGGCCGTGTGTCGCCGGGATGGCGCGCTTCTGCCACACCGTGAGCGAGCGCTTCAGCTGGATCGTCAACAGCAAGTACTTCAACCGCGGCATCATGGTGGCCATCCTCATCAACACCGTCAGCATGGCCATCGAGTACCACGAGCAGGTAAGTTGGTTCGTCGTCGTCGGCGGTAGCGGCAACGGCGGTCCATCCACTGATGGACGAAGGCCGATCTATTCAAGCCATCGCCTTCCCCCCACAGTGTCGCAATGTAACAATCCGTTTCGGATTTTCACACGAGTTGATTTCCTGGTTCCTTCTTCGTGGTGGAGGTACTCTCAGGCGGATCCCCTCAACCTAATTGTCCATCATCCCCTTCTAGCGATGTGTTCTGCTAATTCCAACTTCCCACTTGCTCTAATTGTCAGTTTTCCCGATGGTGTCTCTAACCTGTGGACGCACCCTCTAACCCGTACTTATTTTGAATCCCTCTTTGGCAAGTTAATACATTGTTGAGTTAATTCAGATGTAAACGACTCAATGTCTCTTCTCAAACGGAGAAGAGTATTTTTACTCTATTGCAACAGCTGCACTACAGTATTAATAATCAGAATTGAACTTCATCTTTCGCCAGTCAACAGCATTAGCAATGTAGTGGCATCACTATGCACAGCAGACATCATTTTTATAATAAATATAAAAATGTAAAATTTTCACGATTACATTTCAGAAACTGACCATCGTGCTACTGATAAAACAACAGTATTGGTAGAGTGTTGGTGCAGTAGTTAGCACACTGCGCTTTGAGCCTGACGACCTGAGTTCGATTCCTGACCATGGCCAACATCAGTGGCAAGTGATGTCTGAACTGGTGCTGCATAACCTCCTTCATAATCCCAGACCGACCAGCTTGGTGAAGTCTGATAAAACAACTCCCATGGCTGATTTGGTACGAGGTCTTCCTTCATTGGTGGAGTCAAAAAAGGTTGTAAGTTTTGTGATTATTTATTAAGCAGTGCCCACAGCAGCCATGTAAATCAATCAAATTATAGTCTTGTGCACTGACTCACTCTTGATAATCATGACCTTTTATTCAGATAAGTCCCCAAAATATTAGGGTTATGGGCACTCTCTTCTCAATGGTGTGTTTTATCTAAAATTGACTGGAGCTCCCGCGAAATTCTGAGTGATTTTTTTTGGGTTAGATCGCGTAAATATCTAAATGTGTCGTTAAACCCGCCACCACCCGACACAGCCAACTAGTAAGGGTTGTCACGTCAACAGAACGTGGCCAATTCGTCACTAGTACAGCACTAGTGTGTAGTGTATAGTGTAGTGTATAGTAGTGTAGTGTATAGTGTAGTGTATAGTAGTGTATAGTGTAGTATATAGTAGTGTATAGTGTAGTGTACTCATACAGCACACCGGTGTGTTGGAGAGCCAAGCCACAACATTTATAATCTGACTACGACGTTTCGCCAGTAATTACAACTAGCTTCATCGGGCGACAGCCAGATTTGTGGAGAAGTCTAACTGTTTCGTTTCTCATATAGAGGCGTAGATGTGGTGACCACGCTTCTGCGCTCTTGCACACAGTGGGGAGGGGGGTGTGGGATTAATGAGTCAACGTACATTATGCATGTGCATTATGCGAGCCCTTTGATCAGCACGAGACTAAAAGAACACCAAATAAATATTAAATACTCCAAAATACAACTGTCAGCAGTAGCAGAACACGCGTGCCAACAAGGACACTCAATTGATTTTGATGTTGAAGTTCTGTGCAAAACTAGCTACGACAGGCCAAGACTAATTAAAGAATCTATCAAAATTGAAAGAAATAAAAAATAATTTAACCGTTCGAATAGCTACCGCCTTAGTGCTACTTGGAAACAAATCATCAAATAATACATTTTTTATGCATGCCTATACAGGCCACCGTACTTCAATGGGGATTACCGTTGGTACCGCTATTTTAATTAACACAAGAGGCAGAAAGGACAATATCAAAGGGATCGCATAATGCGCATGCCTAATGCATAATGTACGTTGACTCATTAATCCCCCCCCCACTTTGCTCAAGAGCGCAGAAGCGTGGTCACCACATCTACGCCTCTATATGAGGAACTAAACAGTAAGACTTCTCCACAAATCTTGCTGTCGCCTGATTAAGCTAGTTGTAATTACTGGCCAAACGTTGTACTCAGATTGTAAATGTTGTGGCTTGGCTCTCCAACACAACCGTGTGCTGTACTAGTGACGAATTGGCCACGTTCTGTTTTCGTGACAAACCTTACTAGTTGGCTGTGTCGGGTGGTATCGGGTTTAACGACACATTTATATATTTACGCGATCTAACCCAAAAAAGCCTCTATTATGGGTGATAATGGTCGCGAAAGCCTGCTACGTGTTAAACTGATATTATGAGTTTTCAGCGATAATGCTCGTGGCTCATTGAGCCAGATTATGACACATCTAGGAATCTTCGGTTTAAATGGTGAAGCTCACAGAGACAGTTTGTAGGTGAGCAGGGAGTGGTTTGTAGAAGACCACCAAGTAACGTTATTCGAATGTCATCTTTCTAGGCATTATTTACCGAGTCTCAAGACTATTATTCCAGCAGTTCCCCCGTTGAGATATTTGGCCAAACTTTCCTTACGGAGTCACTTGCATGTGGGAGAAAACTGCAGTGTCCAGACGAAACACAATTCAATGGAGGGGACAGCACTCAAAGGTCTTCGCAGAATGGCTCATGAAGCCACTTCCTGTACAGCCAACTCTTGGCCACTGCGCAGACCACAGTAGAAATTGAACTCTGTGTTTGGGTGTACGAGTGTGTACATGTATGTTTCTCTCCAAACGTGGATGCATGCTTGCCTGTGTGCACGTGTGTGTGTTTTTGTGCGTGCAAGCGTATGTTCACAAGCATGTCTCTATGTGCATCTGTGTGTATGTACATGCGTGTGTTTCGCTTCAGTGTGTGTGTGTGAATGGGGAGTGTGGGGAGCAGTAGCGTAGTGGTTAGCGTGCTGCGCTGTGAACCCAGCGACCCTAGTTCGATTCCCGCTCACGGCCAACACCAGTGACGATTATCTGAACCGGTCCTGGGCCTCCCCTAGGTGTTTAAACATCACCAGTGGGGAGATAAAGGTGGCTGGGCATGGTGCTTGGCCACTCACCCTATCTTGTGCTGTGCTGGCCGTAATAGGTGCTCATTAACAGCACTTGCCCCGACAGTCTGGTAAAGTTATAGGGTGGGGGATGTCTTCGTCTCTGCAATTGTGTGTGCATATGCCACTCTGTGTGTACACCTCTGTGCGTACATGTGTATGCCTGCCTACGTTCTCTCTGTGGAGGAGGCTAATGATGTCTTGGCGGAGGTAATGGTGTGACACGGCCCTTAATGGGGCGTAGACGCGGCCACGTGTGCTCATAGCGGTGCCCGAGTCTGCACGCCTGGACTCGATTCAAGGATTAAAACACGTTACGTGTGCCCGGCGTTCCATAATTGACTCGCTCCGTCCTCTGGCAATAAGAAAATCTCTCGGACGCAAAATAAATTGAAGCGGGAGAGATAAAAGAAAGTGTGAGGGATGGCTCCAGAGTAACGTTTCGCATTCTTCTCTGACTTTTCCGTTCGGGGCTGATTCGGAATTATAAATGTTAATTCTCGGTAATTACCGTGGTCGTTTTCCAATGGGGGGCCCCATTCTTTTCTTATGCGCTCGCGCCACCATAGACACCAGGGGACAGCATTTCCGTCGCGTTGAAGAGATCCACTAGTGTGTCGTGTGGCCACGTGTGGGGCGACCACTTTGTATGGACGGCCACATCGTTGTCGAAAATGTGGCCAATGTGAGCCTTCCCTGAAAAGGGCCGAGCATATAGCAATGCGAGGGCAACAGAGCTGGGCTGCGTGGTAGATGGGCCACCACAGTCCCCACCCAGTCTGTGCAATGGCCTCTGATGTCCTCGTGCTTGGATTTGGCCTCGGCCTGTGGTGGTCTGGCATTCGAGTTGTTTTTGGGAAGAAGTTCTCTGTCATCTGAATGTCTGGACCCATTGTCTGGAATATACAGACTTTGAATTCCTTCAGCGGCTCTATTTATGTACGTAACATTTTATAAGGAAACAATACTAAAATAAGTTCCGGTAGTGAAAAATCAAATACATTAGAGAGTGGGTCATAGGGCTTATTTGACCATACTTCACCATGTTGGTCAGTGCTGGTTGTTGACGTTGGTGAGTATAGATGTCGGTGTATAGCACAGTACAACAATGGATTGTTCTGCATTGTTCCCCGCTGCACACAACACAGCCATGCAGCCATAAGCAACCTGTTTGTGCCGCGTGGTCTTCCATTCAAGCATTGTCCAGGCTCAAATCTGCGTAGCTCGTGAGATTGGATAAGGTTGGGTGCATTCCAGGTGGTGTAGTTATCTGGTGATTTCCCAGAATGCCGTGTTTAAAATTTTATATTGCAGGGGTTGAGGTAGAGCACTTGACTCAAACGTGTGTGTGTTATGCTGGTAGGGTTTCAGGTTGGTCAATCATCATCATCATCATCCCTCTGGGGTCATTAAAATGGTACCGCTTCGTGGGAAGTCAACAATAGCTGTCCTATAAAGATACTGGCTTCATCATAAGAATGTGAAATTTTCATCACGAGCGGAGATGAGCACCACCTCACGCCTGTGTGATCAAGTATATGCTCTGAATTTTGACAGCCAACACATCATCACTCTGGGTGGATAAAAGTTGTACCACTTCGTGGGAAAGTCATCATGGATGTATTTTGTTCAGAACCTACTTGCTGTACCATGTTCTATACAAACATATTGTCATTTAGACACCTTTTTACTGGCATGTGTTGTTTTTGTACTAACCACTTTCACAAGTAAAACAAAAACGACACACATTAGATGACCATCACTTGTTAGTGGGAGCTCAACAGTGACTGCCCTATGGATAAACTGGCACCTACCACAAGAATGTGGAATTTCCACCATAAGCTCGGGGCCTCCAAGTTAAATGATTGTTGCCAAATTCTCATTTAATCGGAGGAGACACTTATTGCTTCATGCGATTTACACTCACCATCACTGAAAAGGTTCTTTTTTTTTGCAAGTGGTAATCAACGCACGATAACTCCGAACATTGCTGCAGTATCAAAACCGTACAATTAAAAATCACCAGATTGAATTTACAACCAGCTGATCACGTTACCAAAGCCCCCCCCCCACCTCCCACGCAAACCTGCGTCCTCTCGCGCTATGCACGCGAGCCAATTTGGCAGGACGCCCGTCTTGAAAATCTGACAACTTGTCTTACTCACGCTTGGGAATTCAGTCACAAATTGCAGTCTCTCGTGGCGTAATCAACAGCACGGAAATTGTAAATTGTTTGCTCAGATTTCAGTCAAAGCCAGTGCATTGGTTTGACAAGAGCCCTTTTTTGAGATTTTAATGTTGAGCAATATTTATGAATAATAATAATTACCATCCAGCTTTGACATGGGTGTATCTGTCACGAAGCCAGTAACCAAAGCCTCCTTTCTTTTAAGTGCTAAACCCATAAAAGTAATGCATTTCAATGCAGATGTCCCTGTACCAGTATGCATTTAAGTGAACTTATAATTACGTGACAACATTAATTAGAAATGTGTGCTTAAGTTTGATGTAATGTCGTTTACATAAGCAAGTTAAGAGCCCATTGAGATAATTTTTTTATGAATACAGAATCTCAAAACGTCAGATTTAAAATAGCTCTGTGCTGTGATATGAGCATGTACCAATTCAGTGATGGAAATGTCATGTGTGTGTGGCCGGGGCCAGTCCATGAACAACACAGGTAAGGTTCCCACTAAGTAGTACTGATTTTATAAACGCGAGAGAAATAATGATGAAAAAACATCGAAGTGGTCAAGCGTTTCCATACTCGAGCGTGGGGTAATGCTCCTGTCCATTGAGAGATTATGCATTCCTGTGGTCGGGGCTAATGTCTTATTTTCATCAACCCAAGAGGGATGATGGATTGGCATGCGAACTCATGCCCTCCTGATTGTGATGGGTTGAGCACTCCAGTCACTCGGGTTTGTTCCCACACGATGCGGTCTAGCAGCAAAGGGTTTTAAGTAAAGCCGCTTAGTTGGTTCGATTAAAGTTGGTTCGATTAAAGATGTCGAATCAGTGATGTTGTTGTTGTTGGTTTTCGTAACCAGGCGGTTGGTAGGATCTCTGTTGATTTTGGTATATCTGCCATCATTAAGTAGGTCATGAATTGTGTTATTGTTGGTGCTTGTGTCCATGATGACAGTGGCATTGCCCTTGTCGGCTGAGAGGATGACGAAGTCATCTCTCTTTTTTAGTTGAGAAAGCTCAAGGTGATGATCGTTGCTGATGTTGCTAATAGTGTCTTAGCATTTTCGAGGATTGCAGCGATTTCCGATCTTGCCACGTCTGCAGGAATGTGTCCCAAACCCTTTAGGACGAAGTCGACCTGGGCAATGATATCATCAACTGGGATGGGTTTAGGGCCAAACGTCTCAATGCAGGAGTATTATTACGTCGGGGCATTTACCCTTTGAGAAACAAAATATTACATTGAGATCAGGTCATCAAAGTTGATGTACAATATGTGTATAAACACTCAGGGCTTGAACTCAGGGACTAGCTGATTTAGTTTCCCAACATGGATTTTGACCTTATGTTATAAACCCAGCCCCAGGGCTTGAACCCAGGTCCTCATAGGTGCTGGCTTAATGTCCTGATATGGGGGCATTAACCCCCCGCGATGCTATCCAGCATCAGGACTTGAACCCATGCACAACGTCATTGACAAATTGCCTTTTGGCTTGGGCACTAAACCGCACCTCCGATTAGCACGGATGGCTATGTACGCTGCAAAAGAAGTTCAACACATACGTAGACACATTCAATCCCATAAGGAATAAAGACTCGGCCGCATTGCACAATAATGTTTAGTAATTGTGCATCAAATAATTATTTAATGCCCGCTCTTTATTCAGCACGTTGCTCTGGTTGGTCATTTGTTAATGCATTTGTTGCTATTTAATTATTTCCTTAACATTTTTCCAGTTGGCGGGACAAACAAGCAAAATGACATAACGCAAGGGGATAATTTAATCATGTTGCAAAGTCTTCCTGCTGGTTCCCCATTGCTTCTGCACTGATGTACAGGGAGAAATGTTTTTCTTTCAATGAAGTGGAAAATGGGCATCACGAGTCAACGGATGTATTTTTTATACATTTTTGCAAGTTGTGCTACCTCATTAAGAGTGCGAGCGAGAGAGCGTTGAAACTTTGCGAGGCATATTCCCGAGCTGAAACGTTGCTGCATTTGGCCAACGGGTCCTGGGCTACGTCATGGGCCGCTGAGTGCAGGGCATCAAAATCCATTGCTGCGCTGTGCTATGCAGTCCACGTCTCCATGCTGTCCACCTTCACTAACCCACACTGACCCAGAGTGGTGAAATATGGCCAACGAAGCCTCCCCCACCACCACCACCCTCGTACCATGACATGCACAGCATGGGGAGACCATCGTCCAGCAGAGGATATACAATAGGGCCCTACATGTGCATGTTGGTCAAATGTCCGTGTGGATATCTCAAAGGGCCACCGACTATAATTTCACTTTTTCTCAGAACTACCAACTTGTGTATACCTACCTAAAATTTGACTCCCACCACCATCCATCCCAGAATAATTCCCTCTCCACCATAGAGTTCGTTGGGTGAGAAATGAAGAAGTGAGAGGAAGACTCAAGGTGGTAGAAGTCACAGAGAAGATGTGAGAGAAAGGGCTCTGGGTGTGGTTCGGTCATGTGGAGAGACAGCAGGAAAGTGACTTGGGTCAGAAGATGCGAGTGATGCAAGTGTAAGGAAAGAGATCAAGAAGAGGAAGGCAGAAGCAGAGGTGGGGGGGGGGGGGCGATGTGGTGCGATGGGGCGATGTGGTGCGATGGGACCACGGTGGCCTGAGGAGCGGAGAGAGACGGCGCAGGACAGGGCAGCGTGGAGAAGGTTGGCAAGGACAGCAGACACCCCTATATGAGCGGGACAAACGCGTGGAAGAAGAAGAATTTATAAACTTATTTATATCAAACCCTTCATTTACAACAACAAAAAACTCGTGTGCCCTGGATTCAAAAATGACCGCTGATCAGTGGTAAAAAATATGTTATAATGATAAATTACATAAATAACCAATACCCACACGCACGCATTGATAATTCATGAGTCCGCATCGCCCATTGACGTCTGTGCAAGAGGCGAGGAGAGCACGAATTGGTGATATTGATTAACAGACTTTTTAAATCCTGTCCCTTATCTAATTAATGTTTGTGAATTATGCATGTATAATATAATTAAGACAAATGAGATTCACGTAATGTTTTTTTGCTCATTTGATTAAGGAAACTAATGTGTTTTTTTGGAAGGACATAACTCGAAAGATTCTGAAGATGATGTTCACCCAGAGCAATTATGCAATAAGGCGCATATCGGCATCAACTTTGTGAACTGTTGATTGAAACCAGAAGAGACGTACAGTACAAATGTGCAAGTTTTTTAACGGTGCATAATTCTCATTATAAACGTAACTTTTTATTTTATTTCACCAGGTAAGGCCCACTGTAGCTCTTTTTTCAGAAGCGACCTGGCCACAAATGATAGCTCAACGAAGTGGCTCATCACGTGGAAATTTACAGCAGCCAAATACTCTAAATGCATGTTTCTTAATGTGGAGGGAAAAACCTTAGGACCCCGATAAAAATCCACGCGACCACAGAGAGAACATGCAAAGTCCAAATATACAGGCGTCAGGGTCGGGATCGAACCCACGGCCTCCTGCATACCAGGCGAGGTAGTTAACATCACGCATGGATCAGAAACATGGACGCTGACAAAGAAACTGGGAGCAAAATTTGCATGGTGAGCAAAGGTGCCTGGCAAGATGAATGCTTCAAATTACACAGAGAGACATAAATAGGTGAACAGTTGCACCAGGGGAATAAATGCCAATTAGAGACATCCTGTGGACTGCCAAAGGAAATTAAGCGGATGTAGAGAGCATACGTCGCAAAGACGGATGATGGCCAATGGACGAGACTGGTGATGGAATGACAGCCAAATGATGGCATGCACCTGGGAAGGTTAGGATGGCCAATGAAGCGATGAGATCATCCTGCGGGACAGAGACGCATGTGGCTTGGCTTTCATCCAACAGTGTATAGACAATGTCTGATGACGGTGATCATTTGCTTGCCACAGTACTGTGAGATTATGATTCGTAAGGGGCATGCAATGCTCCAAAGGCAAAGAGACGAGCAAGACATATGGGTTTCTTAGATTTGAGTCGAGGTATCCACTGGAATCCAATGAACAAAACGATGCTATCTGAAATTTTTTTGGGAGAAACTTCTCACCCCGTTTTAATCATCTGCCTTGTTATATTACTTACAAGATAGTCATCGAGTTTGACGGCGCCTTAATCTCGATTTCACGTTTCCATACACATGTTTGCACGCGCTTTAAAAGAAACGATCATTTTACCGTTGTATACGCAATTTTCGCAGCTGTAGTTATTTTCTCCATTGCGGAATGGAAATCACCTTCCAGAATATTTACGCTTCGAAAATTTTTTAAATTAATTTCGTGAAACAACACGAGTCCCAAGTTAGTTAGTATGGACGATTGCTTATAAGGAGCATTCTTTTTGTGAAGCTGACGCATTTCCCTGAAGTGATTCCTGACCAATATCTGTATGTCATTGAAGGGCATTTCGTGTTATGATCTATTTGACCACTTTCCATTTGGCAATATGCATTGAGCTTCTTGGTTCTTTCGGTAAAGTCACGTAGAAGGGAAATAATAAAATAATAAAAATATAATAGTTAAATAAATAAATATAACTGTTATAATAAACATAATAAAATACAATTCTCACGATGTTTCGGCCACAACGGAAGCAGCCGTCCTCAGGTGAAGAACAGGTCTGTCAGACGCTGTCTCCCCGACAGCCCTGTTCTTCACCTGAGGACGGCTGCTTGCGTTGTGGCCGTAACGTCGTGAGAATTGTATTTTATTAAGTTTTATTATTTTTCTTTTATTATTTCCCTTCTACGTAACTTTACCGAAAGAACCAAGAAGATGAATCCCTGCAGTCACGAAAGCTTTACATCTATAAATATGCATTGAGGAAAACGAGTGTAGTGGCGAGCACTCACTGCCCTATTAGAACCCAGTGACTACGTAAGTGCGACTTGGCCTTGAATAAGTGGCTGGAGCAGGGTGTGAACACCAGCACCGGGAAGACGCGCCTTGCTCCCCATACTTTGCCGATCGTGCTAGGAGCACGTGTCCCCCCAACAGTCTCTTAGAGCTAATACTGTGTGAGGATCTTGCATTGCGTGCACGTGTGTGCACGTCTGTGCCGAGGGAGGGTTGCCCACTTGCTCATCGCACTGCACCCATGAGCCCAGCGATCTGGATTCCGATTGTTTCTCTCGACATTGCACATTCGAGTGGCAAGAACCTGGGCTTAGCCTAGGTCAACTCAGCCTTAAAAGGTTGAGTGTTGCAAACTTCAGCTCTGGGGAGAGGACAGGTGTGCCGAGTCAGTCGCCTCGGTGTGAGCTCGCTAGCTGGAATTCGTTTCTGTCATCTTTCGGCTAAACGCCGGGGATCTTTGACTTCGTGTCCGCGTGTGTGATCAGGCACTTAATGGCCCGCATGTCTCTTCACGTGTTTCATTTCAGCCGGAGGAGCTCACCAACATCTTAGAGATCAGCAACATCGTGTTCACGAGCATGTTTGCGCTCGAGATGCTTCTGAAGATCTTCGCGTGCGGCCTCTTTGGCTACATCCGCAACCAGTACAACATCTTCGACGGCGTCATCGTCATCATCAGGTCGGTGTCGAACTTTAAAAACATACAGCTTCGGTTTAGGGGCTGTCCATAAATGACGTCACGCGATTTTGGGCGATTTTTACCCCCCCCCCCCCCCTTCGTCACACGGCGTCACAAAAAGTCAGACCCCCCCCTCAAATATGACGTCACAAAGCTCTGCCCCCCCCCCCCCCCAAAAAAAAACATGCTTCAAATCGCTTTAAACTATTGCCATTGTGGTGCGTATTTAATGTGGCGCTGCACTCTGATGTTGTAGGAGAAAACATTTATTAAAAAGTCTATTTAATGAAGTAGAACGTGTTGTCTATATTTATTAAAGTTGCGCATTTTGATGTGACGTCACATTTCTCAACCCCCCCCCCCCCCCCCCATCTTCACACATCGTCACAAATGTCTGACCCTCCCCCCCAGGTGCGTGACGTCATTTATGGACGGCCCCTTATACTAAAGCAGCTGTGCGTGCATAGCAGTGGCGCAGTGGTTAGCGCGCTGCTCCTTGAACCTGACAAGCCGAGTTCGATTACTGCTCACGGCCAACACCGGTGACAATTATACGAACCGATCTTGGGCCACACCTAGGTCAACTCAGCCTTAAATGAGTGCCCGGTGCGGTGTGTAGATATCGCCACTGGGGAGACAAAGGCAGCCGGGCGTGATGCTGGTCACCCACCCCATCATGTGCATAGGTGCTCACTAACAGCACTTGCTGCTCAAGTCTGCTCAGGCTATATGGGGGATCGTTGTGTGAAGGAGGGCCGACACAAGGTTGCAGGGGGTTCGTCTTCTATTGCTTCACACTCGTCCCCAGCCTTCTCAATCCGGTTGCCACCAATTCTCCCCTCTTTCCCGCCCGTTCTCTCTCTCTCATATCTCCTCGCATGCTCCTTCCACTGCCACCGTCCCACTCCCCCTCCCTCTGGTGGGAATCCTTCCCCTGACATCCCTTACAAGTTGTATATGATTACGTCTGTGTATGTGTGCCGTGTGCCGGCCTTCATAAATGTCATTTGCTAACAGCACTTTCCCCAACAGTCTGTTATAGGCTATACGGGGGACCTTTGTCTTTGTATATTATTGTATACACCTCTACGTGCGTGCCCGCCGGCCCTTCGTAGGGTGCTCGCTAACAGCACCGCTCGCCCCACCAGTCCTGTTAACGGCTTTACCTTTGTCTCTGCGTGGCAGCGTGTGGGAGATCGTGGGGCAGTCGGGCGGAGGGCTCTCGGTGTTGCGCACGTTCCGGCTGCTGCGCGTGCTCAAGCTGGTGCGCTTCATGCCCGCGCTGCGCCGCCAGCTCCTGGTGCTCATGAGAACCATGGACAACGTGGCCACCTTCTGCATGCTGCTCATGCTCTTCATCTTTATCTTCAGGTGAGCGCCACCGGCGGCGAACGACAAGGCAGCTGGCACTGTTTGGGCACGCGTGGTAGGATGGCACAGGATGGCACAATGGAAGGAACCAGAAAGAGGGGCAAGACCCAACAGGAAATGGCTTGACGATGACATCGCAAGAGATTGGTGCCAAAAAGATGTGGCCACTACTTGAGCATACTGGGACCAGACAGAGGAAAGTGGAAACTAATGACGAAATGTGCAGCGGATACCTACGGGGCTCTCTGCCCATGGATCATGATGCTGATGACGAGTGTGTCCCCTCACCGCCCCCGCAGCCCGGCTGCCTGCAGCCACTCCGATTCGTAACGAGTCATGGCTCCATTTCAGACAGACAGTGAAAACTGGCCCATGTTTTGTAATTGCAGGTAACAGGTGCAGGGCGTTAATCAGAATAGTGAATGCACTCACTGTAGCGGTGTGACCCTTAGTGACATGAGCTTTTGCGTGTTTTGGTCAATAGCCGACCCTGGCTCTAGTACCCGAACCGCTGTGGTTTAGTTGATGGTGGGACCCTAACCCAGCAGCTTAAATATACGCTGCCAAGCTTGGTGGTGTTCATTCAGACGCTGTCTTTCCGACAGACCTGTTCTTCGCCTGAGGACGGCTGCTTGCGTTGTGGCCGAAACGTCGTGAGAATTGTATTTTATTATGTTTTATTTTTATTATTTTATTATTTCCCTTCTACGTGACTTTACCGAAAGAACCAAGAAGGTGGGACCCTGTTTCACGCGACACACCCAATGACCGCGTGCGGAGTATAACAAGGATCACTGCCAGTATACTGCAAAATAACGACGTTTATTCTGAATTCAACACTTTTTATGATTCACAATAAAGTTTTTGGGTTAGATCGCATTATTTATAAATGTGTCGTAACCCTCAACCACCCGACATGCCCAATCAGTAAAGAAGTGTCACGTTGACAAAAAACAAATAGTTCACTACTTTAGCCCACCGGTGTGTTGAAGAGTGAATCCACAACATTTACAATTTTTGAGTACGACGTTTCGCTGGAAATTACGTCCAGCATCAGTGCCAACTGACGTGCACATTAGTTTCAGTGTTAGGTGACGCTCATGACCCGCCCGATTCACCGCGTTTCCTTCTGTTGCGATTGCCGTTGACAGCATCCTGGGGATGCATCTCTTTGGATGCAAGTTCAGCCTGAAGACCGACACGGGAGACACAATCCCCGATCGGAAGAACTTCGACTCCCTCCTCTGGGCAATCGTCACCGTGTTCCAGGTGGGAGTTTCATACTTTTTACAAAATGTCACAATTCAATTTGGCATTGTGTCGTCATCCTTTTTATTTTTGTACGGCACCTGAAAAGCAACCGACAAAAGCGTTATAGCTGTGCGTTGCGTCTGGCAATCCACGCGGTGGCATCGGGAGTTGCTTGATGTCTAGCGGTCCCGTATGTCGTGTGTAAGCGCGGTGTAAATGTGCAGTCGCCGGCTACGTGACGGACGGATCGCACTTCAACCACGGGATTTTGGTTGTGCCTTGTGTCGCGTCTTCGTTGAAGTTGCTCCGTTCGGGCCGTCGCAGGCCGTCTAAGTTCTCGCACCACCGATCGCTGGCGTCCCTTGTGGCCATCAGAAGTGTCTCCGTGTGACTTGTTACTGAAACTAAAGTTTTTTATTTTACCAGGTAAAACCCACTGAGCTGTATAGCTCTATTTCAGAAGCAACCTGGCCACAAATAATAGCTCAAAGAAGTGGCTTATCACGTGTAAAATGTATAGCAGCCAAATGCTCTAAATGCACGTTTCCAGATGTGGAGGGAAAAACCGGAAGACCCAGAAAAACATCCACACGACCACGGCGAGAGAGACAGACACGCAAACTCCAAGATAGACAACTGACGTCAGGGTCGGGATGATTTCATTGTCCTTTGTGACCGAAGATGACACTGGTGACGGCGGCGGTCTCTTGTCCTGTGTGGGCGACTGTGGTTGCGAGGGCCGACGCGGCAGTCATATCTGCCACGGTGGCTGCGCTTGTAGTTTGACATTTGAGGAAAGTGTTCTGCTTCTTTAGAATGGTTGCTTTCAAAGTTGGCATTACGAAGTCTCTGAATGCAACTGTTATGCAATGCGCTGACCGAGCAAAGGGGATATATGCATTGAGAGGGTTTGGAAGAGGGCAAGAAACAGATGGTTGTGAAAGATGGATTTTTTCTTTGTATTTTTGAAGGAGGCGGGGCCATAGGGAGTGAAATACAGGGTAGTCTGAGGCCTGGATGTGAAGAGGAGGAAGTTTGGCCAATTCCATGAATGAGTGTTTGGCACAAGGCAAGTCGGACATGCCGATGTTGCTTCCGGCTTTCACAACAAATGAGGTCGAATCAACGTAAAATGCAGCATGGATCTAACATTATAACACGTGTGGGGAGGGGAGGGGGTCCTAATAAACAGCAAATCGTTTGCCAAATTTAGTATCGACTTTTATAAGTGTGACATACAAATTTGGAATCTTCAAATATTACTATTTCCCTTTGGGCTTAAGCAAGAACTCATTTATTTGTTGGCAGAAATTGCTCCTCTGTCAGTTGTGTATTTTTCCCATGTGGAAATAAATAACAAAATTAGTGGAAAATAGTAAAAAAGAATGTGTGTGTGAAAATTATAAAACATTAATTCAATGACAATTTGTCTTAATATTCAAGCATGTGTTGGGGATGGTATGTTGAACTTCTTTCGCAACGTACGTAGCCAACCGTGCTAATTTGAAGTGCGGGGATGTGAGGGAGTGATGAAAGTGTCACAATGCTGTGGGTGTGGGAGACATATGAACAATACGGAACACCATCGTGACTTCCCACAAAATTATACTCCTTTCTTTTTATATCAATCCTGGCAGGATGATGGCTGCCTTGGTCGTGCTGTGACAATGTATTGATCAGTGCCAATTGTATGTACGTATATTGAACTTCTTTTGCACCGCACGTGGTCATCCGTGCTAATCGGAGGTGCCAGTTATTATCAAGCTCACAATAGATCCACCGATGTCAATTCATGCACGACTCATTAACCGGTTGCCTATGTGCCACATTTGGCCCACGGATACTCTGGGGGTGCCCCAGGAGACTATGGTCCGCCAACAGATATGGCTCTTTGAGACTAGGTACAGTAAGGTGTATGCAAGATTAACAAGAGATAAGAGACGCAGAGAATAGATAATGTATGCATTCGTAGTCACATGCAGTCGTTTTTACTTCACAACGCCAGTACATGCCAATTATGTCACGTGGCGCAAAAATATATATCATTTAAAAAAAACCCTGTTGTAAGAGAAATCGCTTCATATCAAATGGAAAGAAAATGCCAGCCCAAATTTGCAATGCAAGGCTCAGTCCGTGTCTGTCCCAAAGTGTGAAAATGCTGTGGAACCTGAATGGGTCTCGTCAGTCGTAAGTGATGAACCCATTCACTCTCCCTTCTGTCTCCTTGTAACTTGACTGGCAGTTATCAACAGAGGTGCCATGGTTTGCTGCATTTCTTTAAAAAAAAAGTTTTTTAAACCAAATGGCGTCGAGCATTTGAATCACCGAGCGGAGGCGGTGAGTCCTATCTATATCTCAATCAGACTTCGACCGCGTTTCAAAATCAGAATATTCCACGCAGGAGTTATGCAACTGTGACTACCACAGTGCCAGCGGTACGGCCGGCTGCAAGAAATACGCTCACGACATCGGCACAATTTGCAAGACTCCTCCGCATTACCTCCGAGCGTTTTTCACGATTCCGTTCATGGGCGTCTTGGCGCAGCGTTTAATATTCACCTTTTAATTTGAACGTAATATTACTTCGAAAGGCTACTGGGGTAGAGGTGAATAGGGAAAAGGTTAAGGAAGCAGCATTGAGCCTCGCGGAGAATGAGGGTGGGGGGAGATATGGGCAGCGGTGGAAGGGAGGGTTGAGATTTTTGTAAAGGTGACTCAGCTTTGAATTCACGGTGAGTGCACATTACAATTAAATACAATTTCTGCTCTCTAAATATGCCTCTGCTTTAAAAAAAAAACGGTCCTATTATCATCACCTTTTTTTTGTTACTGGGAAAATGATGCGCATCATTGATACATCTAAAACAAATAATAATACTCATAGTAATATTTTGTATGGCCCTTTGGCAATTGACTTCTGGACGACAGGCCGTGGTGCCCATCTTCTGAACCAGTGCTGGCAATTCCACCTGTCTGCGAGCAGTATATCCATAAGACAACAACTTTCAGAATCCCCACACAGAACAGACGCCTTTGTGCAACAATGAAAATGTAATTTAAAACACGCTAATGCAATTCAGCCACTGGCAAATGTTCGGAAATCACAACGGCTGAATAAATGTGTTTTTTCTTCTTGGTTCTTTCGGTAAAGTCACGTAGAAAGGAAATAATAAAATAATAAAAATTAAACATAATAAAATACAATTTTGTAAGCGAAATATAATTAAAAAAAAGTGGCAGTGATTTCATCAAATGCAATTTTATAATGTTTTATTTTTATTATTTTATTATTTCCCTTCTACGTGACTTTACCGAAAGAACCAAGGAGATGAATCCCTGCAGTCACGAAAGCTTTAAATCGAAATTTAAATGTGTTTTGTTTATAGTATAGCCTAGTCATATTCTTCGTATGGCTGAAGAAACAGTTCTAGTTTGATGTTGAGGTTAGTATTCTCTTCAACGGCTTTATGTGAGGCAGAGTGAGTGGTTGCGATGCCACCGGGAATGGATCTCTCAGAGCAGGAGTTCAGTACGTGAGCGATTGTCTGTTTGTATAGCCTAGTTATATAGTAACAAGAGTAATAGCTAAGCATTGGCTGGGCGGCTTTCGTTGAGATCCTAGACTCAGATCCAGGTTTCAGCCGTCTGTAATTGAACCAGGTTCTAAAGTGTCAACCCAAAGTCCTTCATTCTAAAATATTCCTAAAATTATCATTTGTGTCATTGTAGTGAATATAAGTAGCAAAATAAATGAAATAAAACAAAATGTCTACACATTATGTATCTGTATACACAGACAAAATAAAAGTATTTGCTACACCAAACATCAGCTGCACGGCCTTCTGGGAGAGCATAATTTCGGCAGCATTGATCACACAACCCAAGTAAATTCTGGACCTGTGTCTTCATCAGCAGTCATGCTCGCTTGATTAATAAAATAGACATTTTCACTTCGTCGAGGTAAAGTGCACATCTGAGAAAATGTAACATTGGTTTGGCTGATGGCAGCGAGCATCTCGCTGTACCAGGGTGATTTTTGGAAAGTGCAGCACCCCATCGTGTAGGGATGAGAGAGGTAAATTGAATGGCTCTCCGAAGCAGTTCTGTGATATCGTCTTCCTCGGGCTATTCTGAATAGACACTTCATGTCATCACATCGATGCCAATAACCATAATTGGAATACAGTTGTCAAAAAGACTGCGATTTCCCACGTGTCTCTAAGTGGCAGTGATTTCATCGCAACGGTTGTGCCAGGCTAGGTGCACCTTGAGACCACGTGAATTTGCAAAGGCTTGCTGGCAGGAGGTCGTGGGAGAGCCCCATGTGTTACGAGCAAATAAACACAACTTTTCTTCAATCAACTACACAAACAGACACGTGTATACAGAAACTTTTCATACAAGTTGTGCGAGATTCACAACTTGATGAAATGGCCGAAACACATTGCCATGGCACTTTACCCAGTTGCCGGCGATTGAGACATGAACACGTTCATTTTCCCGTGAAGATGTTAAAAAATACCCCCTTTATCCTGGTTTCTCAAGCTACTAGTTTATGTTGTTTAACCAGGGGAGGACTCGACGTTGAGAACTCAGAATGCCAAGATAAATCGTATTTTCAAGAGTAACCTTGGTCTAAACACACTGCTTAGGGCAATTATTGGTCGTGAACACCTATTTAGGCTGGCACTGAAGATAAATGGTGGTGGGACCAACATCACGTCACAATATTTGTGGACCACTCTGCCACATCGGCTGCTTATTTTAGGCTGAGTTGATCTACAGGGCTCATAACCTACCCTTAGTCACTGATATTATACATGGCCAGCAACTGTACCATCCCAGTACTGATGTTAAAGACTACACCCCAGTTACTAGATACGCATATAGGCTGAGACAACCTAGAGCAGGGGTCGGCAACCAAAATAACAAGAAGAGCCATTTCTTTCCAATTCGGTACAAAATTCAGTATTTCAAGAGCCGCAATGCATCTGAGTACATACTGTACATACGTACATATCGTCAAGAAGCAGCCCGTAAAGAGCCGCATGCGGCTCCGGAGCCGTAGGTTGCCGACCCCTGACCTAGAGGAAGGGTCATGCCAGGCAGTCAGAAATTGCCATGAATATTATAAGTGGATAGGAAATGAAACCAAGTAATTTGGGACTATAGCAGAATATTCTGACGAACACAAAAAGGCATAGCTTCCCGATATAGCCACGTAGACTACTGAGACAATTGCTAATAGCAGGGACCTATGAGGTGAAGGACAGCATACTAAGCGGTGATCTGGCTAGGCACGGCACCTAGCTGACATTGCCACCGCCTTTTCATGATACTTAAAATACCACACCAGGTAGTAACATTTTGGGCTGAGGTGATCTAGAGCAGGCTCAGGACTGGTTCAGACATCGCTCGCCACTGATGTCAGCCGTGGCCGGCAAAACACACACAACACAGGCATAATTGTAAATCAAGGTTAATTAGGCATGAGGTTTAATATACTCTTTTTTATGTCGCTGCCAAAAAACGCAGCCAAAGTCTGAATTCTCCACTGCCTCCTGCGCTCCCCCAACCACTCCCACCGCAATACGAAAGACATTGACCCGTACCCCAACAATATTTACCCAAAAGTCCACGAAGACCGTTCTCGCAAGTTTGAGCAAATGTAAGCAGACGTAATTTTTTTGGCCACAGAACAAATAAATGCCGGTGAAATTGGCTTCCATTCATTGGCGCAGCACTTAACATTTAGTTCATCACTGCCCCTGAAAGGTTATGGAAAGCAATTTCTCTCCTACTTAATGGGAATTGCAAAGATCATTTCAATCCCCTCTCCACCTCGTCATGAATAATGCATTCTCCACGTGTCTAAACAGGTTTCAAATCTAATCTTGCATAAAATTAGTTGCTTAGCGCAGCTGCTATTGGGGCACTAACCCCTGTCCAAGCGTTTTCCTAACGGCCCGATCTGCCTCCCTTCGCCCACGCTCGCCTGCCCCCCCCCCACCCACCTATAGCCACTTCTCTTGATGCCAAGCCAATTCTCACTTCGCGTCAGGGCTCGGCACGCAATAAAAAAAAAATCTGAGCTCCTTAATAAAGTGGCTTAATAGAGATGTGACGTGATCTGTGGTCCTCTGTGTGCTCGGCGAATTTGCTCCCGCAAGTCTAGTTTGTTTTTTTTCTATCAATTATATTGCAATTGCACTCACGCCACCATGTCACGGGCCAGACCAAGAGAAAGTTATTTCGAAATTCTGGCAACGGGGGCGAGTGTGTCATATCTCTTTGGGTCAAGAGAGTGGGCGACAGGATGATGATGTCACTTCAGTGGGTCTCATAGCAACACCTGTTAGGGGCCGTCCATAAATGACGTCATGCACATAGGGGTGGGGGGGTCAGACATTGTGACGATGCGTGACGAGGGGGGGAGGGTTGAGAAATGTGACGTCACATCAAAATGCGCAACTTTAAATAAATATAGACAACGCGTTCTACTTAATTAAATTGACTTTTTTTAAAAATGTTTTCTCCTACAACATCAGAGTGCAGCGCCACATTAAATACGCACTACAATGACAATTGTTTAAAGCGATTTGAAGCATGTTTATTTGGGGGGGGGGGGCAGAGCTTTGTGACGTCTTATTTGAGGGGGGGTCTGACTTTTTGTGACGCCGTGTGACGAGGCGGGGGGGGGGGGGTCAAAAATCGTCCAAAATCGCGTGACCTCATTTATGGACGGATATTGATAATAATTTACAGCCATTTGTCAATACACTATCAGGATGAAGGCCTTCCGATGCTGTGCCTCTCATGGGAGTTGTTGGACCATGCTTCACTGCGCTGGTGAGTGTAAGTTTGTTAAGGAGTTACCGGGGAACGGTTTAGATGTCGCTTGCCACTCATGTCAGCTGTGGCCGGGAATCAACCTCTGTTTTCTGGGGTCATTGCATGGCGCGCTAAACATTATCTCCATCACTTCACCCCAAAAAAGTATGTGTGTGTTCAAGAAAGTGTTGGCGACACGGCACTCAAACCAACTCGTTTCATTCCCTAAGTTGAAACGTGCCAAATTAAATCAAAAATCGAATATTTTTAAAGGCAAGTCGTTGTGGTTATTTGCATAGAAAATGAGTCTGAGGCCATCAACGCACTCCTCTTAAGCACCCAGTTTAATAACGGGCAGATGAAACCTGGACTCAAGCCCAAAGATCTGAGCAGTGCCACCGCATTGCTCGAGCACGATATTACCCCCATGGGCCAGCCAGCCACACACCGTCCTCTTGGTTCTTTCGGTAAAGTCACGTAGAAGGGAAGTAATAAAATAATAAAAATAAAACATAATAAAATAAAATTATTATATTATTTTATTATGTTTTATTTTTTATTATTTTATTACTTCCCTTCTACGTGACTTTACCGAAAGAACCAAGAGGATGAGTCCCTGCAGTCACGAAAGCTTTAAATCGAAAGGCACACACCGGTTAGTTGATTAAGGTTCTCTGCACAGAGCCGTCAGTGGTTTTCCCCATCAAAAGTCTTGCTCGCAGTTATTTTTTCATACATAGTTCACATCTATTGTTAAGGTTTTCCGAGTGCCAATTGTGTTCATTGATTAAGCATCCATGTATTCAAATAAACGTTTGGATGGATGCAAATGTCCTTCCGCACGTACGCCTAATAAATGAAACTGAAAACTTAAACTTTCAAGCAAGATAAATACAAATTACATGCCGCGTTAAATGTGTCAAATAAATGTACAGCATTTAGGATATAGTGAATAGATTTTGAGTTGACATGCGCTGCACAAGAGTGCACCTATTTCCAGATAGTTATGATCGGAACTATGCTGTAAAAAAATCAATGCATAAAAACCCACGCACAACGCCAGTATTACTCGTTGCAAGGCAAATGTCCTTATCGGAAAATGGTGAACGACTCACCGTATTTGAATCAAATTTAGGAAACGTTTGAGTTGCATACGTTGACATTAGTTTTGCCCTTTCTCCCGACAGAGATGTACCCCACCCCATCGATCGATCAGCTGGGGGAACGTTG
The DNA here is from genome assembly GCF_015708825.2 of Lethenteron reissneri. NCBI lineage: Eukaryota > Metazoa > Chordata > Hyperoartia > Petromyzontiformes > Petromyzontidae > Lethenteron > Lethenteron reissneri. The sequence continues at coordinate 4,615,997 of NC_083822.1, forward strand.
AGATGCTTGTAACTGTCTTCTCTCTGATAATTGGTTTTTTACCCTTCTATCTGGCAACAAAACTGACACCTTTTTTTACAAAGAGTCATGTTTGCATAGACCACAATACCTGCAGCCATAATGCAAACAAAAAAACATAACTCTGATAATATATGCACTGTCCTTGAAGTTGATTGGTCCACACCCAAGACAGCTTTCCTTAGAGCCTAGTCTCAACATGGGTTGGACCAGATGACGCCAAAAGGCGCACAACTCAAAGACAACGCACCATCAGAGTATGAGAGCTCGGGGTAAGCATTTACACCATTGAGGTTCCGATGGTGTCTTCTCTCTTTTATTGTAAGCCAATCCACAGCATCCAGGGTAGCTGAGTGGGGTCTGCTCATTCCACCAAAATACGGCATGTTGAGTGGAGCAGTCGACTCGTTACACCAAAGTACACGTGGTTGTGTTGGGGTAGCTGAGTGGAGAAGTCCACTCGTTACACCAGAGTACACGTGGTTGTGTTGGGGTAGCTGAGTGGAGAAGTCCACTTGTTACACCAGAGTACACGTGGTTGTATTGGGGTAGCTGAGTGGAGTAATCCGCTAGTTCCACCAGAGTACACGTGGTTGTGTTGGGGTAGCTGAGTGGAGTAGTGCACTCGTTACACCAGAGTACACGTGGTTGTATTGGGGTAGCTGAGTGGAGAAGTCCACTTGTTACACCAGAGTACACGTGGTTGTATTGGGGTAGCTGAGTGGAGTAGTGCACTCGTTACACCAGAGTACACGTGGTTTTATTGGGGTAGCTGAGTGGAGCAGTCCACTCGTTACACCAGAGTACACGTGGTTGTGTTGGGGTAGCTGAGTGGAGCAGTCCACTCATTACACCAGAGTACACGTGGTTGTATTGGGGTAGCTGAGTGGAGCAGTCCGCTAGTTACACCAGAGTACACGTGGTTGTATTGGGGTAGCTGAGTGAGTGGAGAAGTCCACTCGTTACACCAGAGTCCACGTGGTTGTATTGGGGTAGCTGAGTGGAGTAGTGCACTAGTTCCACCAGAGTACACGTGGTTGTGTTGGGGTAGCTGAGTGGAGCAGTCCGCTAGTTACACCAGAGTGCACGTGGTTGTATTGGGGTAGCTGAGTGGAGTAATCCGCTAGTTCCGCCAGAGTACACGTGGTTGTATTGGGGTAGCTGAGTGGACTAGTTCACTTGTTCCGCCAGAGTACACGTGGTTGTATTGGGGTAGCTGAGTGGAGTAATCCGCTAGTTCCGCCAGAGTACACGTGGTTGTATTGGGGTAGCTGAGTGGACTAGTTCACTTGTTCCGCCAGAGTACACGTGGTTGTATTGGGGTAGCTGAGTGGAGCAGTCCGCTAGTTACACCAGAGTGCACGTGGTTGTATTGGGGTAGCTGAGTGGAGTAATCCGCTAGTTCCGCCAGAGTACACGTGGTTGTGTTGGGGTAGCTGAGTGGAGTAGTGCACTCGTTACACCAGAGTACACGTGGTTGTATTGGGGTAGCTGAGTGGAGAAGTCCACTTGTTACACCAGAGTACACGTGGTTGTATTGGGGTAGCTGAGTGGAGTAGTGCACTCGTTACACCAGAGTACACGTGGTTGTATTGGGGTAGCTGAGTGGAGCAGTCCACTCGTTACACCAGAGTACACGTGGTTGTGTTGGGGTAGCTGAGTGGAGCAGTCCACTCATTACACCAGAGTACACGTGGTTGTATTGGGGTAGCTGAGTGGAGCAGTCCGCTAGTTACACCAGAGTACACGTGGTTGTATTGGGGTAGCTGAGTGAGTGGAGAAGTCCACTCGTTACACCAGAGTCCACGTGGTTGTATTGGGGTAGCTGAGTGGAGTAGTGCACTAGTTCCACCAGAGTACACGTGGTTGTGTTGGGGTAGCTGAGTGGAGCAGTCCGCTAGTTACACCAGAGTGCACGTGGTTGTATTGGGGTAGCTGAGTGGAGTAATCCGCTAGTTCCGCCAGAGTACACGTGGTTGTATTGGGGTAGCTGAGTGGACTAGTTCACTTGTTCCGCCAGAGTACACGTGGTTGTATTGGGGTAGCTGAGTGGAGTAATCCGCTAGTTCTGCCAGAGTACACGTGGTTGTATTGGGGTAGCTGAGTGGAGCAGTCCGCTAGTTACACCAGAGTGCACGTGGTTGTATTGGGGTAGCTGAGTGGAGTAATCCGCTAGTTCCGCCAGAGTACACGTGGTTGTATTGGGGTAGCTGAGTGGAGTAATCCGCTAGTTCCGCCAGAGTACACGTGGTTGTATTGGGGTAGCTGAGTGGAGTAATCCGCTAGTTCCGCCAGAGTACACGTGGTTGTATTGGGGTAGCTGAGTGGAGTAATCCGCTAGTTCCGCCAGAGTACACGTGGTTGTATTGGGGTAGCTGAGTGGACTAGTTCACTCGTTACGCCAGAGTACACGTGGTTGTATTGGGGTAGCTGAGTGGAGCAGTCCGCTCGTTACACCAGAGTGCACGTGGTTGTATTGGGGTAGCTGAGTGGAGTAATCCGCTAGTTCCGCCAGAGTGCACGTGGTTGTATTGGGGTAGCTGAGTGGAGTAATCCGCTAGTTACGCCAGAGTGCACGTGGTTGTATTGGGGTAGCTGAGTGGAGTAATCCGCTAGTTACGCCAGAGTGCACGTGGTTGTATTGGGGTAGCTGAGTGGAGTAATCCGCTAGTTCCGCCAGAGTACACGTGGTTGTATTGGGGTAGCTGAGTGGAGTAATCTGCTAGTTCCGCCAGAGTGCACGTGGTTGTATTGGGGTAGCTGAGTGGAGTAATCCGCTAGTTCCGCCAGAGTACACGTGGTTGTATTGGGGTAGCTGAGTGGAGTAATCCGCTACTTCCGCCAGAGTGCACGTGGTTGTATTGGGGTAGCTGAGTGGAGTAATCCGCTAGTTACACCAGAGTACACGTGGTTGTGTTGGGGTAGCTGAGTGGAGTAATCCGCTAGTTCCGCCAGAGTGCACGTGGTTGTGTTGGGGTAGCTGAGTGGAGTAATCCGCTAGTTACACCAGAGTACACGTGGTTGTGTTGGGGTAGCTGAGTGGAGCAGTCCGCTAGTTACACCAGAGTACACGTGGTTGTGTTGGGGTAGCTGAGTGGAGTAATCCGCTAGTTCCGCCAGAGTGCACGTGGTTGTGTTGGGGTAGCTGAGTGGAGTAGTCCGCTAGTTACACCAGAGTGCACGTGGTTGTGTTGGGGTAGCTGAGTGGAGTAATCCGCTAGTTACACCAGAGTACACGTGGTTGTGTTGGGGTAGCTGAGTGGAGCAGTCCGCTAGTTACACCAGAGTGCACGTGGTTGTATTGGGGTAGCTGAGTGGAGTAATCCGCTAGTTCCGCCAGAGTACACGTGGTTGTGTTGGGGTAGCTGAGTGGAGTAGTGCACTCGTTACACCAGAGTACACGTGGTTGTATTGGGGTAGCTGAGTGGAGAAGTCCACTTGTTACACCAGAGTACACGTGGTTGTATTGGGGTAGCTGAGTGGAGTAGTGCACTCGTTACACCAGAGTACACGTGGTTGTATTGGGGTAGCTGAGTGGAGCAGTCCACTCGTTACACCAGAGTACACGTGGTTGTGTTGGGGTAGCTGAGTGGAGCAGTCCACTCATTACACCAGAGTACACGTGGTTGTATTGGGGTAGCTGAGTGGAGCAGTCCGCTAGTTACACCAGAGTACACGTGGTTGTATTGGGGTAGCTGAGTGAGTGGAGAAGTCCACTCGTTACACCAGAGTCCACGTGGTTGTATTGGGGTAGCTGAGTGGAGTAGTGCACTAGTTCCACCAGAGTACACGTGGTTGTGTTGGGGTAGCTGAGTGGAGCAGTCCTCTAGTTACACCAGAGTGCACGTGGTTGTATTGGGGTAGCTGAGTGGAGTAATCCGCTAGTTCCGCCAGAGTACACGTGGTTGTATTGGGGTAGCTGAGTGGACTAGTTCACTTGTTCCGCCAGAGTACACGTGGTTGTATTGGGGTAGCTGAGTGGAGTAATCCGCTAGTTCCGCCAGAGTACACGTGGTTGTATTGGGGTAGCTGAGTGGAGCAGTCCGCTAGTTACACCAGAGTGCACGTGGTTGTATTGGGGTAGCTGAGTGGAGTAATCCGCTAGTTCCGCCAGAGTACACGTGGTTGTATTGGGGTAGCTGAGTGGAGTAATCCGCTAGTTCCGCCAGAGTACACGTGGTTGTATTGGGGTAGCTGAGTGGAGTAATCCGCTAGTTCCGCCAGAGTACACGTGGTTGTATTGGGGTAGCTGAGTGGAGTAATCCGCTAGTTCCGCCAGAGTACACGTGGTTGTATTGGGGTAGCTGAGTGGACTAGTTCACTCGTTACGCCAGAGTACACGTGGTTGTATTGGGGTAGCTGAGTGGAGCAGTCCGCTCGTTACACCAGAGTGCACGTGGTTGTATTGGGGTAGCTGAGTGGAGTAATCCGCTAGTTCCGCCAGAGTGCACGTGGTTGTATTGGGGTAGCTGAGTGGAGTAATCCGCTAGTTACGCCAGAGTGCACGTGGTTGTATTGGGGTAGCTGAGTGGAGTAATCTGCTAGTTACGCCAGAGTGCACGTGGTTGTATTGGGGTAGCTGAGTGGAGTAATCCGCTAGTTCCGCCAGAGTACACGTGGTTGTATTGGGGTAGCTGAGTGGAGCAGTCCGCTAGTTACACCAGAGTACACGTGGTTGTATTGGGGTAGCTGAGTGAGTGGAGAAGTCCACTCGTTACACCAGAGTCCACGTGGTTGTATTGGGGTAGCTGAGTGGAGTAGTGCACTAGTTCCACCCGAGTACACGTGGTTGTGTTGGGGTAGCTGAGTGGAGCAGTCCGCTAGTTACACCAGAGTGCACGTGGTTGTATTGGGGTAGCTGAGTGGAGTAATCCGCTAGTTCCACCAGAGTACACGTGGTTGTATTGGGGTAGCTGAGTGGACTAGTTCACTTGTTCCGCCAGAGTACACGTGGTTGTATTGGGGTAGCTGAGTGGAGTAATCCGCTAGTTCCGCCAGAGTACACGTGGTTGTATTGGGGTAGCTGAGTGGAGCAGTCCGCTAGTTACACCAGAGTGCACGTGGTTGTATTGGGGTAGCTGAGTGGAGTAATCCGCTAGTTCCGCCAGAGTACACGTGGTTGTATTGGGGTAGCTGAGTGGAGTAATCCGCTAGTTCCGCCAGAGTACACGTGGTTGTATTGGGGTAGCTGAGTGGAGTAATCTGCTAGTTCCGCCAGAGTACACGTGGTTGTATTGGGGTAGCTGAGTGGAGTAATCCGCTAGTTCCGCCAGAGTGCACGTGGTTGTATTGGGGTAGCTGAGTGGAGTAATCTGCTAGTTCCGCCAGAGTACACGTGGTTGTATTGGGGTAGCTGAGTGGAGTAATCCGCTAGTTCCGCCAGAGTGCACGTGGTTGTGTTGGGGTAGCTGAGTGGAGTAATCCGCTAGTTACACCAGAGTACACGTGGTTGTGTTGGGGTAGCTGAGTGGAGCAGTCCGCTAGTTACACCAGAGTGCACGTGGTTGTATTGGGGTAGCTGAGTGGAGTAATCCGCTAGTTCCGCCAGAGTACACGTGGTTGTATTGGGGTAGCTGAGTGGAACAGTCCACTCGTTACACCAGAGTACACGTGGTTGTATTGGGGTAGCTGAGTGGAGTAATCCGCTAGTTCTGCCAGAGTACACGTGGTTGTATTGGGGTAGCTGAGTGGACTAGTTCACTCGTTACGCCAGAGTACACGTGGTTGTATTGGGGTAGCTGAGTGGAGCAGTCCGCTCGTTACACCAAAATGCACGTGGTTGTATTGGGGTAGCTGAGTGGAGTAATCCGCTAGTTCCGCCAGAGTGCACGTGGTTGTATTGGGGTAGCTGAGTGGAGTAATCCGCTAGTTACGCCAGAGTGCATGTGGTTGTATTGGGGTAGCTGAGTGGAGTAATCCGCTAGTTCCGCCAGAGTACACGTGGTTGTATTGGGGTAGCTGAGTGGAGTAATCCGCTAGTTCCGCCAGAGTGCACGTGGTTGTATTGGGGTAGCTGAGTGGAGTAATCCGCTAGTTACGCCAGAGTGCATGTGGTTGTATTGGGGTAGCTGAGTGGAGTAATCCGCTAGTTCCGCCAGAGTACACGTGGTTGTATTGGGGTAGCTGAGTGGAGTAATCCGCTAGTTCCGCCAGAGTGCACGTGGTTGTATTGGGGTAGCTGAGTGGAGTAATCCGCTAGTTCCGCCAGAGTACACGTGGTTGTGTTTGGGTAGCTGAGTGGAGTAGTGCACTCGTTACACCAGAGTACACGTGGTTGTATTGGGGTAGCTGAGTGGAGCAGTCCGCTAGTTACACCAGAGTACACGTGGTTGTATTGGGGTAGCTGAGTGGAGTAATCCGCTAGTTCCGCCAGAGTGCACGTGGTTGTATTGGGGTAGCTGAGTGGAGTAGTGCACTAGTTCCACCAGAGTACACGTAGTTGTATTGGGGTAGCTGAGTGGAGTAATCCGCTAGTTCCGCCAGAGTACACGTGGTTGTGTATTTGGCCAGTCGCCAATGATGTATGCCTGATGGTTTGCACCTCACCGCATTCGCAGTTTGGTTCAGTCCCTGATCTTCCATTTGTGGTGGAAATGTCGCCACACCTTCTTTCGCGTGGGGCTGTTGGGACACAATTGAGAGCGGCCCTCTCTCGTCAGGCCAGAGTGAAACCAGGCTTGTTCCTTGCCACTGCAATGAACACTTCGTTTTTTTAAATTCGTTCCCACGGTCTTAACAGGTGTATTGCTGCTTATTCAATTTGCTGTAGCAATTTTGCTTGCCCCGTGGTTAGCTGAATCGTCACAATGCGTGGCCATGATTAGATTTCTTTAGATGCATTGTGCCGCATCATAGCGCCTCTGGTGACCACAGGGGTTTTGTTACCTAATTAGACATATAGCATTGAAATGAATTGATTTGCACACGAACTTTTCAATGCACGCATCGGAAACGGAGGAAGAGATCTTAATTGATGAATAGATGCATCGTTACACCCCAAATTGATAGGTATTAAGTAATGATTCGATACACTTAAAACTTAGACAATCCTGGTCTCTTGAGTTCTCACCTGGCGAAACTAAATAACCTTGTTGTTTTGAAGGGTGATTCGACAAAGCAATTCGTGTTCATTCTTGCACCCGCGATGCACGCGTCGACTTGTGCACATGAGAGCTTTATTTATTTATTTGTTTCCCGCAAAATCCGCATTAAATGTTGAACTCGTGCGAGCAGGGCAAAACACAACGACACGGACGGGGAGACGAATTGGAGGACGCAACTGGAACGCCAACTAGGAGACGCACATGGACGGGTCTTTCAGTCGGAACTCCGCTCGCAATCATGACGACGCATAGAATCGCTCAGGCAGCTGAATCATTACAAAAAGTTGAATTGTTATGTTTGTCGTGACTTATTATTCAGCCTCATTTGAACACTTTTTCCACGCTTGACAAGAATGATTTTATTCACATTTCCAGTGCCCCAGGGTTTGAACCCTGGACAGTTGTGGTGGTGGGCTCACTGCCCGTGCCACAACGCATTACCCGCACGGGAGGTGGAACTGCGTGAAATGCAACGTTTTGCTTCACCGCGGTCACGCTTTAGCAAGCATACGGTGATATTTGTCTGATTCGTGTTGTCCTCGCCTCACCGTGCCAAACAATTAAAAGTCGCACAAGAATGTTTGTTGGAAGAAAAAAATGAAATCGTTCAATGCTGGGCCGGTACTACGGCTCACGCGCTCGAATCAAGATCGCGAGATCGTGGAGCTAAAGTTCCACTTCTGGAATCGATCGCGCATGCAGTGTATTGTGGGAAGTCAATAGCGTTTGGACGGTTTGCGTTACTTGCTCCTGCGATTGCAACGTGGAATTTCCACTCATATGTATGTACGTTGAACTTATTTCGCATCGTACGTAGCCAACCATGCTAATCAGGTGCTGGAACTCCACCCAATATTTGTACAAGTTTTGAAATACTTTTACTGAGAGCGATTTAATTGAGCCTCAAATTCATCGTCACTTCTTCTTGGTTCCTTCGGTAAAGTCACGTAGAAGGGAAAAAATTAAATAATAAAAATAAAACATAATAAAATACAATTCTCACGACGTTTCGGCCACAACGCAAGCAGCCGTCCTCAGGTGAAGAACAGGTCTGTCGGAAAGACAGGTCTGTCGGAAAGACAGCCATTCAGACGCTGTCTTTCCGACAGACCTGTTCTTCACCTGAGGACGGCTGCTTGCATTGGTGGCCGAAACGTCGTGAGAATTGTATTTTATTATGTTTTATTATTATGATTTTATTATTTCCCTTCTACGTGACTTTACCGAAATAACCAAGAAGATGAATCCCTGCAGTCACGAAAGCTTTAAATCGAAATTTCATCGTCACTTCTTCTCCTCTGCAGCTCCCAATGTCTGGAACTCCCTTCCCCCGTCTGTCTCTGTTGTCAACCCCCCACCTCTGTTCAACGCTAAGCTCAAGGCCTTATTTTTAACCTCTGGCTATGACTGCCTATTGATATCAAATAAACATACCCACTGCTCCCTACACCGTCCTGACATGTCATTGCAGTTAGATGCCATGTACTGAATCCAATTTGCGCATTTCTTTCTTCAACGGCCGACTCGTCAAAGATGTGTAATGAACCCACAGATACATTTAATTATTGTAGTTACAACTTCAATCAATGCGAAGCAAAAGCTTCACTTGGGTCAGCTCGGCAATGACATGAGTGCCACGACTACCTCAAGGCTAATTAAAGCATGACGTTGACTCAGCAATAAATTAGTATCTATTAAGAGCTTTTTCTAGGTCAACTTCGCATGAAATTGGTAGCCTGATCGGGGCTTCCTCGAGGCTGCCAGCACGAATGACATCTGTAGAGGTGCCTCTCCCACTGACGTGCAGAGGCTCCCTGCTATGTTCCACATACGTTCATGTGTTTGAATGAGCGGCGACATCAGTGCGTCTACCTAGGCTGTGGCGGCCGTGCGCCGTAGTTCTCAGGTGTGTTTTCGGGTCGCGCGCATAACAAAAACACGCGGCACAACCCAAGAAAGACACATCGGAGAATGCCGGCGCTCGAAGATTCACGTCCATCGTTGTTGTTTTTTTTCTTTCTGAAAGACTTCAACGCAACATTGAAGTGTCGAAGTCAGAAAGAACAAAGACAACGATCGGTGGATGTTATTGCTGAAGTCATCGTTCAAACGCAGAGCGACGCAAATTTACCTACGAGCAGCGTCTCCTTAAAATAAAACGCGCCACGTTGTGTGAGGTCACCGAACAATCACCATAGCATATAAATAAAAAGAACCCTTAACTTTTTTTTAAGGGCGAATGTCAAATAAAATCACCGTCACAGGTGAACGACTCCGCTAGAAAACCCTTCGGTTTTCCTGTCTCTTTATGTTGTGATCTTGTCCAAACTTTGGCAGGCATTTGTCTCTTGTTCACATGGCTGGATGGTCAGACGTTTTTATTAATATTATTTAATTTGACGAAATTATATTCCTGCACAATCGGCTATATGCGCAGGCCTTTAGTTTCCACCCTTTAATCCTTGAAAGGCTCACGAGGAAATCGAACGTCCACTTTTGGAAGCGCATGCGCACCGGAAAAAAGTTTCGAGGCCTTGGGGGCCCTTTTTGCCTCTGTGGGAATGTTTGCTCTCACTAAAAAATGCAATCGATTGCCACGTTCAATGGCGGCGATACCGCCACCAAGGTGACTGCCCTTACAAGCTTCGCGCCTCGATTTTTACGGGGGTGGGGGGGGGTACATCATCTCCGTCAACACCCGCCCTTCAACCCACACGGTGCACAACATCTCTCGCTATCTCTCTGCTTCTCTCCTCGCGCTCATTGACTCGGTGAAATTCCCTCTCGTCGTCTCGTTTCTCACGTTCGTGTGACCATGTTCAACTCACCACAACACCCTGAAGGGTGCTGTTTGTTGCTGCCCGCTTGGCCGTTTGGGCCTCTGTTTGCCAAATGTACACGGTTAAGCGTGATTAGATTAATGTTGGCATCGTGGATAATTCAAGGGCAGTGTCTCCTCGCTCGGATGAGTGCTGGGGTCTAAACTTGTCAATTAAACTCTACTCTTTTTATTTTTGTTATAAATAATTTTTCTCGTATTTCAGTAGGAGCCCGGTACCACAATTAAACTCTATTCTTGATGTCAGTTATCTTAAGAAGTAATGAGGCTGCGTATGCGAGCTAACACGAATCTAAATTTCGCACTTAAAATTCAAGTCAAGTCAAAGGGAAGGAACCGCCATGGAACAGGGGCCAATTCATGTGTCACTCACGACCCGTTTTATCCGTGGCCAGGAATCAAAGTGAAGTTTTCGGGTGCACAGCGGAAAGCGCAAACCACTGCACCACCACTCCCCGCAAACTGTCACGCTCAACGGCCGTGTCCGTTGACTTTTCCTCTCTCTCCCTGCTTTGCTAGACGAGGGTGGTGTGGTGGGCGTGGGTGCTGGCCACCCATCCCGTCGCGTGCCGAACCGGGCTTCATAGGTGCTCGCGGACAGCACTTGCCCCAACAGTCTGTTAAGGCTATACGGGGGATAAATATAAATAGTAGGAAAGGGAGGAGATGAGACGAATGAGAAATGGCCTGTATCTAAATTCCCAAATACCTTCAAATTCACTCACCGCTGGCAATGTTCCATAATTGACGGTAGGATGTAGGGAAAGATTTGACACGATCCACATGGCTCTTAACCTACACCTGACCCCGACACTTAGCCTCTCCACATTGACAATTCGACCCACTCGACTCGCAGTACAGGCTGTGAGGTAGAGTTGCTGCCTCTGAGATACAAAAAACCTGGGACGTATCATGGGAAGATGAATATCTCGCAGGACCAGAAGAGGGCAGAACTGCATGTAAATGCATGGTCTTGAGTGTTGTATTATTATCACTACACATCTGACAGACATCGGGACTTTTCATATCCAGGGAAAGAATGACTTATTTCCCGGGACAGCAGCTGCCTTGACGAGACGATGTTTCTGGGACAATCAGGACAGGTGGCAACCCTCGTGCGTGGTCAATTGCGTTATATAACTGTGCCGGACGAAACTGACCTTTGTTATCCTTGCCTGTTAAACCATCGCTCCCAATTATACTTTTTTTTCCGTATAAAATAAAATGCATACCTTCAGCCATTAGCGTTACCTCGTGAGAGAAAATATCGTGGGTTCCCTCCACCTCATTCGCTGTTTTTTTCCACCTTCTCTGCGGTTTTGATTGTGAGACCCAAAACGGTGTGAATATGCGGTCGGCTAATGTTGCTCTAAAGAAGAAGAGGCCGTTAACCAAAATGTTAACTCGCTAGGGTTTGCAAGTTTCTGCTGTGAGTCAGTGTAAATTGTTAATGTCGAGGGCGGGAGGCTTTTTAAATCCTTTATATTAAGTTCACTTGCTTGCTTGCTTGCACGCTTACGACCATGCAAATCTTTCAGTCGTTTTTTAACCCACTTCCCGTGATCCAATCGAGCTGACATTTTGCACACAGACTCGTTGTGCCTGACAATTTATTTTCGTGAAAAAAAATTCCCAACATTTTCCACTTTTTAGGAAAAAAAAATTTATATTTAGTTTAAAATACCAATGTGATAAAAATGAAACTCTTACTCAAGAAAAACAGAAATGAATAATAAAATAATACCGATGCCACGCATATAAAGGATTTAGAGTGAAAAACTTTATTTTTACGGGTTACTTTTTTGACTCCTGCTTTTTACACCACTGCTAACAAAGTTCATCAAACATAAATATTTATTTTGAAGGCATTTGTTAATACCCAGCTGAACGTAGGTGCTCTCCTCATGCCGTGTTGGTCATGGGGAGCTGTTTGACCATACCTCACCACGCTGGTCAGGCTTGGTGAAGGCGGGGGCAGGACCGGTGGAGTTGTCGCTCGTCACTGACCGTTGGCCATGGCTGGGAATCGACTTCATGTCTCTGAATTAACGGCGCACTCCGCAAAATCACTGTGCCACAATTCTCGCCCACAGTTTGTGTTTCACGTGATTGCATATTGTCATTATTTTAATAGTGCGACACAATTTAGTTTTCCGGGGTTGACATTGTGTATTTTATAGCGTGCACCGTTAATGAAAATGTTGTGTCTTGTATTTCAAATGCATGTTAACGATTGTTGCCATTACGATAGATAGTAGTGTAGTGAAGCGTGCATTGCTTTGACATCCTGGTGACCTGTGTTCAGTATCTGTCCACGATGCACATTCACCAGTTGCGATTGGTCTTTCATTCTTGCCTATTCTCTAGGTAGGCGAGGCCTTAAACGAGTACCTGATATGATCAACAACATCAACCCTGCGTTTTCCAGTCCGAAGTGCCATCTCCAGTGCAAATTTCTTTTTCGCTGACGTTAATAGGCACACTCCAGCAGAGATTGTCCCCCCAGTCTGTAGAACCAACAGTGGATTACTCGGTATCTCCCTCGTGCAAATGGCTACAGAGAGAATGGCAAATTGTGTACTCTGCAGCGGAGGATTTCAATGCAGTGCGATGCCGCTTTTAATGCGATGTGACGTATCCAGCGGGATATTTCCCGCGGCAGAGTGTGCGAGTAAGCCGCTGGAGATCAGAACTGAATTGCACTTGCAGTGCCTTTATGTATCACAGATGCGTCCAGTTGCAGATGTATACACAATATATTAATGTTCGTCCGCGTACATTTGCCACAGAGGCAATTGTCATGCCGGCGTGCTCTACACATTTCATAATATCGCCATGCCTTCAAACTTCAAGGATTTAAACTAAGAGTAATCATACATCATAATTTTCAGGCCACTATCAATCGACTTTTGGATGAAGGCCTCCCCACGCCTTGATCAAAGGCGGTCCATAAATAAGAGATAGGGTGCCGCATCATTTGCGCCGTTGTATGGCTATACTTCACCGCTATGGGCAGTGCGGGGGTTGGTGAAGTAGAGGAACGCAAGGGCCGGTTAAGATATCACTCGCTACTGATGTCAGCCGTAGCTGGGAATTGAGCGTTGCGAGGTTGATCGCGCGGTGTACGAACCACTGCACCACCAACTCTTCCCTGCAATGCTTGAGCTGGAGGTGTGGTGCACATCCAAACGGTTCGTATTTGCCTGAGCGACAAAACCAGACCTGATGAGTGATTTTCAAATCCATAAATAGATACATCTCAATCAATAAACACACCGCAGCTAGGAAAATAAGTATTAAATAATGTATCATTTCGAACAACAACACGTGGCCGTGTTAATAAATGACGGTCGTGTGACATAATGTGCATTGATCATCCGATAGTGATGAATGAAGATGGGATCGTAATAGCGACGCCTCGCATCGACGAGCATCACCAGCGGCGGATAGTATCTGTATCTGGCGTGGACCTCGTCTATGTTAACTCGGCCCAAAATTCGAAGTAGCTGGCGCTGCGCGTGTTTTAAAGCGGAACTGGGGACAAAAAAGCATCACGGTGCACGCTTGGTGTCGCAATCGCTTGGTGTCGCAATGGGTGTTCGCTCACAGCCCTTGCTCCAACACACTGTTAAGTAAGGGGCTTTGCGTGCGTGCGTGTGTATAAGCGGTAGCGCATTGGTTAGCGTTCAGATAATTTCGAATATTTGGCCGCTGTGAATGTCCACATGATAAGCCACTTCGTTTGAGCTGTCATTTGTGGCCAGGTCGCTTCTGATAAAGAAGTGAAGAGCTCAGTAGGCTTTACCTGGTAAAATTAATATAGTTTACACCATTGGTACCTCATTTGCCAGTAAAAAATATGATAATTGTTTTTTTACCCTTTTATCTGGCAACAAAACTTACACCTTTTTTACGAGGAGTCATATTTGCATAGACCACAATACCTGCAGTCATAATGCAAACAAAAACATAACTCTGATAATGTATGCACTGTCCTTGAAGTTGATTGGTCCACACCCGAGACAGCTTTCCTTAGAGCCTAGTCTCACATGGGTTGGACCAGATGACGCCAAAAGGTGTAAGTTTTGTTGCCAGATAAAAGGGTAAAAAAACAATTATCATTAATATAGTTGTTTGATTTGTATTTTTTGTGTGATTTGCTTACATTTCCTGTGTGTTTTTGTATTGTTTGTTTGTTGTAACTTTCTGACCCGCCCCTAATGGACTTCTGTGACAAAGAGTTTCATAGCTCATTGGATTCCTCCAGTTATGGATGAATATTCTGATTCTGACTCTGCACGATGAACCCCGGCCACTTGAGTTCAGCCCTCGGCCGCAGCTGACATTGGTAGCGAGTGTCATGGGCTCCTCCCTCCCCTTGTCCCCATTTCCCTTAAGGTTACTGCATCGATGGCTAGCCACGTGGACAAAGATGGTCACGGTATCGCGTGCGTTTAGATGCGCTTCTGCGGCTGTCTGGAACGCTCTTCCTTCCGATATTAGGAAGCACTTTTAAATCTAGATTGAAAACGAATTTCTTTATAACTACTTATTTTGTGTTTAGTTTGTTGTCCATCCCCCTACACCTCCGATTAGCGCAGTTGGCTACGTATTGTGTGAAAGAAGTTCAACATACTTACACACATGCAATCACTAGAGTCCTAGAAGCTATTCCTCCTCCCTGTTCCTGCTCAAAGGCACCCCCCCCCCCAAATATGAGAACAAAACTCGGTTTAAATTCCATCCGCGTGGTGGCCCTTAATCCCTGGAATAACCGAGCGAAAAATGTTTTGGATCAAAACCTTTACCAGCCTGGTCCTACTTCAAATCTTTTTGGGACCTCAGATTGTCTTTCAGGTGTTTGGAAATATGATCGCTCTGCTTTGCAGACTTTAAGTTAAAATATATTTTTGGACACGATGCGTTCTACTGGCCTTGTATTTTTCTGTGCTAGTTGATACCAAGTTGAGGCACGACCTTGCAATTTAGAACTTGTGCTCACATAAACCCCACCTAAGCTTCAGTGTGGAGAAACTACCCGCACGACTGACATGGCATTGGAAAGTCTCCATCCAACAGTGGGTTGACAAAGTGCTCTGAACAATAAACGTTTTTACGTATAGGTGAAAATGTGTGCATGACTATGCATGTGTTTACGTGTGCCAGTGTTTAACAAAGTGCTGTAAGCAACGTAATATCGTATAGTGGGTTCGCATAAGCCCTGCAGCCACTAGAGATACTGCAATGCGACGCAACTTTAAACAACATTTGTATTCATTATATTGAATGGAATTGTGGCCCTACAATTTATAAAATCACAAATTGGTGAGGGGGGTGGGGGCAGGAGAGGGGGGATAATCGGCGATAAACCTGTGAGCATCATGGACATGTATTATAGTAAACAAAGATGGAAATATTTATTACAGTGAAGAGAACGTTTCTGTGCATGGTGGCGGGCTAGTACATTACTGAACTGTGTGTGCAACACGCGAGCCTTAACCCGAGCGTGTTTATCACAATCACGTCACAGACGGGCGCGCGCTCTCCACGCGTCAACAACAACAACAACAACGGCAGCTTTAAAACACCGCCTGATTGCCACAACATCATTCCCGTGCCATCTTCTTCATGCTGGGGATGGATGGGGTTTTTTTTTTTTAGCACCCAATTTTCAGCTAGGAAACATTTGATCCGATTCGGGCCATTTGTTCCACAGACTCGCTTCGTCTACGCGGGCTGTGAATGAGAACGGCGGAGGTGCCCCGATAATTACACTGCGGGTTTTGTATTTGTTTTTTGCGCGGATGTGTACGTGCGGAGTAGGAATATCTGCCGGTTTCGCTTCAGCGTGAAGCTTATTATTTACCCAAACCCATAACGAAGCTACGTGCTCACTCTTAAGATGTTCTTTGACAATTCGCCAAAAGGGACAACGCGAAGCAGACCGAAAATAAGTTTGCCTTAAGTTTGTGCGCGCGGCAGCACAGCCAGGAAGGAAAGCGCGGCGGCGCAGACGGCCACACGCGCAAAGTGGTCCCGGGAAGAGATGAAAGACTGTGGCACACGCCGTTGTTCATTTCATCCATTGCTCTCTGGGCAAGGGTTGGTAGAGCTCACGGAGATTTGTAAAGCTCCGAAACCCGCGACGATAGGAGCAGCGATTTGGTTCGCAGAGCCTCCCCCCCCTGTGTTGAATTGTGTCAGCTCCTGGTTTGTGTTGGGACTTCTCTGGGCTCTTGCAGCTCTTCCCACGCATTCATTTACCCAATGAGGAATTGGCAAAGCAGCCCAAGTTGCACCCTCCTGAAAAAGAGTCTCACGAGTTAGCCGTGGGTTTTCTCAGTGAAGGACTTTCATGATAGTAGCCGGGTGGTGCTGCTGGTGGTTGATGCACGTGGCCTGTGATGCAGCACTGTGGAGGTGAAGGTTGGTGGATCAAACAAATGTTGTCTCGAGGCTATTAACTATTTTTTTTTTACCAGATAAAGCCCACTGAGCTATACAGCTCTTTTTAAATCCTTTATATTAAGTTCGCTTGCTTGCTTAGGACCGTGCAAATCTTTCGGTCGTTTTTTAACCCACTTCCCGTGATCCAATCGAGCTGACATTTTGCAACACAGACTCGTTGTGCGTGACAATGCATTTTCGTGAGAAAAAAATTTCCAAAATTTTACACTGTTTAGGGAAATTTTTTTAAATATTTAATTACCAATTGTTTAATGCTGCCAGACAATAATCTGACCCATAGGTGGCAGCCATCTCAAGCCAGAGGACGAGAGGACTCTAGCCGCCCCGATGCCACGCATATAAAGGATTTATGGTGAAAAACTTTGTTTTTACGAGTTTACTTGTTAGAAGTAACCTGACCACAAATGATAGCTCAACAAAGTGGCTTATCACGTGGACATTTATAGCAGCAAATACTCTAAACGCGTGCTTCTAAATGTGGAGGGGAAAACCAGAGGACCCGGAGACAAATCCACATGACCACAGGAAGAACATGCAAACTCCAAATATTAAGGTGTCAGGGTAGGGATCGACCCCACGACCTCCTGCATACCAGGCAAGGTAGTTAACATCTCGCCACCTCGGCGCCATTCTACCATCTACATGACTCGTTTAGATTCCTTTTTTTTATTCTGTTAAAGTATATATATATATAACAATTTATAATGAGACACTTGGGAGCACAAACAAACCTCTGGTTTAAATTGTATTCTATCGCGAGCAGAATAATTGGAAATTCTGAATAATAATTATTGCTGAAGAAAAGTAATCATAGGAAAATAAAGTGCAATATTTTGAAATGCATTGCTGGGAGTTTGTTGTAAGCAATGTGAAATAAATACAAATGACACTTTAAGATGTGTTTTTCTCCAAGCTTCATTCCTTTTGTGCTGTATCGCACATCGAGAATGAGTATCCACTCTGAACCCGCAGAGAAAGAGGTGCATTGCCATTCTCTTAGAAATACGCATGTGGAAGAAGCATTCATAGAACTCCTGAAATACTGCACCTTCCAATGACCTCTGTTTTCCACGTAACAAGGGGTGCACTACCCCACCCACACTCCTTGGTACATATAACTATTCCGTCGTATGGCAATCACACTGATGCTTTTCTAATTCTTAGAGCTGGAATTAAGCCAAATTAAGTGGAAAACTTAATTCCTTTTTCGTGCCAAAATTGGTGACTAAGCTCAGATCATTAGTTCAATCACCAAAGTCTAAATAAGTACGAAAACTTAAGGCTGAGAGACGCCTTCATGAATAACTAAAGGGCATTATTATGAAGGTTACAGTTTGAGGTGGAGCGTTGACACGGTGGTTTGCACACTTCATTATGAACTTGACGATCAGATTTTGATTCCTGGCCATGGTTTACGTCAGAGGTAATCGATATCATAAATGGTTCTAGTCCCCCCTTCACGAACTCGCCTTGATGTACATGGTGAAGTATGGTTAAACAAACCCCCACGAACAACACTGCAAGGACAGGCCTTCAATTGAATGTTGAAGGGTCGTAAATATTAACAATAATAACAATACAATATTTCTATCTTTTTTACAATAATATCATTGTCAAAGTATTATTAAGCGCTCGCCTTGATCCTCCGAGTATGCTCTCATGTTCTCCTTGAATTTATCAAGATGAGCATCAAGGATATGGACTTTGAGGGACATCCTACAGCCCATTTTGCCGTAGTTCTTCACCAGTCTCAACCAGCTCCACATAGTTTTCGGCCTTGTGATTGCCCAGGAAGCCACGAACCACTGCGACAAAGCTGTTCCAAGCCACTTTCTCCTTACAAGTGAGCTTCTTGGGGAATGCATTGCACTCCAGGATCTTCTTTATCTGTGGTCCGACGAAGACACCGGCTTTGACCTTTGCCTCAGACAGCTTCGGGAAGAAGTCTTGAAGGTAGTTGAAGGCTGCCGACTCCTTATCTACAGCTCTGACAAATTGTTTCACACGGCCCAATTTGATGTGCAATGGTGGCATCAGCACCTTCCGGGGGTCCACCAGTGGCTCCCACTTGACGTTGTTCCTCCCCACAGAGAACTCGGTCCGCTGTGGCCAGTCCCGCCTGTGGTAGTGCGCCTTGGTGTCTAAATCTTTTGTAGTCATTTTTGTATTAATTAGTATAAATGCATGCTAATTTTGATTCTTATGTTGTTTTTTTCTGACTTTATGTAAATGAAAGGACACAAATAATTTGTCCGTCTTCGCATTAAAAATGGGTCAATTTCAAAATATCACTGTACTGGTCACAAAAGCAAAGTTTATGGGGAATAATAGCCATTTTCTGTACTTTTGAGGCATAAGCAATTAGGAAGTAACACTTACTACCCAGGAAAAAACATTGTTACACAGTGTTATTAACCACGTACAAATTAACAGCGTTTTTAGGATTTCAATAAGCTCACTTTTTTAAAGATTTTTTGTTGTTTGCATTTCTCATGCAGTTGCCTCTGTCAGTTGCCCCGGGATACTGTTTTCATCCCAGAGGGATTGTTCTGGTTAAAATAATAACAACAACAACAAAAGATGATTATTTTACTAGGAAAGCTTAATTGAATATCAAGACACTTCTTCTGGAGGGCCTTTAATTATTATTAATGGTTTGCTTCAATGAGCAATTGGAATACAATGCCAATCGGATTTGTCTAGAATCTCAACGTAACCTCATCTCAATATGCTGTACAAAATAATACTGGGAAAGGGAGGGTGTTGAAACAAATGATAAGTCGAAGCCTTTTGTCAATCTACAGTCATATGCATCATCCCCACGCCATATGAAAAGTGGGGGTTGTTTGACCATACTTCGCTACGATGATCAGGGGTTGGTGAAGGTGTGGGGAGGAGCCAGGACTAGTTCAGATATCATTGGCCACTGATGTTAGCCGTGGCCTGGAAATTAACTCGAGTTATCGCGCTGACCACTGAGCAACCGCTTCACCCTGGCACATGAATACACTCACCAACCCACCCACTCACCTACCCACTCATCCACTCACCAACCCACCCACTCACCTACCCACTCATCCACTCACCCACTCACCAATCCACCCACTCGCCTACCCACTCATCCACTCACCCACTCACCAACCCACCCACTCACTCACCCACTCACCAACCCACCCACTCACCTACCCACTCATCCACTCACCCACTCACCAACCCACCCACTCACCCACTCACTCACCCACTCACCAACCCACCCACTCACCCACTCACTCACGCACCCATGGCCTTCAAATGTATATTTGATTCAGTGCAATGTTCCATGGTCCATGATCTGGTGTTTGTAGCCAAAGTCGGACACAGGAGATACGATGTAATTTGCCACGTGTGTATTTGATGTCCACTGCATCGTCCATGCTTTGTGGGGATACAGTTGAGTGCTCCTCAATGTATGTATGTTGAACTTCTTTTGCACCATACATAGCCAACTGTGCTCATTGGAGATGTGGGGGAAGGACAACAAACTAAACACGAAAAGCAGTTCCAAAGATTTAAAAGTGCATAGCTCCAATGGTGTCCTAATATCGGAAGGATGAGAGTTCCAGACGGCAGCAGAAGCGCATCTGAAAGCGAGAAATGCAGTGACCGTCTTTGTTCGACGATGAGCTAAAAGCCGCCGCGAGGATGACCTTCTGTAGATGACCCTTCTGTGGAAGGTGGAATCCGTGCAGTCTGGCGGTGTGGTCGAAAGCATGAATGACCGTGTGCGCGAGACCGAGCGAGAACGTTAACTGTGAAGGTCACACGACATCACTGGTCCTCCACCACCACAACATGGGCCTTGTTCTTACCACTCTGGGGCCGTGTGCTCCCCAACTCCCAGATCCTGACACAGGAGGACTGGAACGTGGTCCTGTACCACGGCATGGCCTCCTCGTCTCCCTGGGCTGCGCTCTACTTCATCGCGCTCATGACCTTTGGAAACTACGTCCTCTTCAACCTCCTGGTGGCCATCCTGGTGGAGGGATTCCAGGCGGAGGTAATTCGCTCCAAACAATGCGCCTCCACTCCAGACGCGTTCGCGGTCAAAATATCTGCCGGCTCAACAACCCGCGGAAATACCGGTCATGACACGTTCTCACGCTAGTTGACAAAAGCATAAGATGTATTTCTTTTTCTTTTTACTGAGCTACCCTTTAGTTCTCAAAAGCTCCCCCCCCCCACTCGCCTATTTTCTCCTCTTCCACGAGCGACTCCGTTGCCTGCAAAGACCGCCACATGCGGCTCGCCTCTTGCCGTGACAGCGTGAGTGGTGAGCGTCGCACGGCATCGTTGTCACAAGGAGCGCTCATGCCGAGAGGGCGCGTATGCAGCCACTCGGCGTGAAATGGATTGATGAAATTCGAAATTGCTCCTGCCATTGTAGAGGTCGGCCCAAATCAATGCTTCCTTCGAAGGTTTGTAAACTTATTGTCGCGCGCGCGATCGATGGATAACCGTGGTTCCGTGCGCCCCTGCCAACCTCCGCCGCTCCCCTCCCCGCTGAGTCTGCCGCGCGTGGATGCCTCCGTGGCGATAGAGCGGCGAGGCTCTCAAGCGTTAGTTCACTGAGTTCACATCCCGGCCAAGGTTAATTCGCCCACGGCATCGTTGTCATCATTGTCATCGTGGTCTTCGCCTCCATTGGTGTGTTGATGTAAATATCATTAGTCAGGAGGAGCATCAGGAGTGGAACATCGTAGCATCGTCATCAGCAGAAGTGGTGTTAGCATCGTCATGATCATCTGCAATTTGTTTCATCGTCTTCATTGTGGTCTTTATAAACGGCAACTGTAGAAACAAGTTTATTATCAGCAGCAGCAGCATCATAATCATTGTCATCATGCATCTTTTTCAGATTACTCTAATACTGTAGATCATCTTCGTCAACATGTTCATCGTCGACAGCAGCAACAGCAAGATAGCACGATTATCATCATCACTGGTTGGTAATTGGTGCAGGGAATCCAAGAGTACGTGCTGTTGTATTAAAGTGACTAGGCCCTGATTAGACCGTGCCATATTAATGTAGAATTTATACAATTGGCTGTGAATCATCAGAGTGATGAGCGATGCCTATTTAAGCCCAATGTCTTTTTTGACATTAGCTTGGTGCATTGCATTGGCAGTGTTTTGTATTCCTTTAAAGTAAAATACAGAGTGATAAAAAATATGGACTCGATTTTAAATCGCTATATCTCTGCAACCACGAACCGCACATGAATGAAACTCTTACCACTTGAAAGGGCGGGGCATATAGTTTCAAACGATTACCAATAGATGCTGTCTCCCAACGCACAAACAGCCCCTAGCCTCAGTCATTCGCAAGATGGTGACACGGCAACACACAAGGGACGGTTTGCGTTCTGCAGTTCAGCAAGATTGAATCCTTAGTTGCGGTGCAGCGTGCGTTTCAACAGCGTTTTGGCATTGATCCGCCAATGTCAGAGCATTCGTCGTTGGTACCGACAATTTGAGGAAACAGACTGTTGATGTAAGGGGAAGAGCACAGGGCGATCACGCACCTCAGAGGAAAACGTGAGAAGAGAGGCGTTTGGGACGAATTCAACTATCGTCTCAATGTTGTCCGTACAGCAGGTGGAGGGCACATAGAGCATTTATAAAATGGTTAGTAAAGCTTGATAACACATTAAACCGTTTGTAACTTTTTGTGTAATTGTAACATGTTGCCATCGGGAAATATACCGCTTTGAAATTGCGTCCATCTTTTTAAACAGCCTGTACTTTCTTAATTAAAGTGTGGTGTTGTTAAAATAAGACCAACTCAATACAGTGGAGTCCACTCGAGTACAGAAATAGCGTATTTCTTTTCATGGCATTTGTGTGTGAGTGTGTGTGTGTATATATTGCGGGGAGCGGTAGTGTAGCAGTTGGCACGCTACGCTATAACCTCGACGGACCCGAGTTCGATCTGCGCACGGTCGACACCAGTGACGAATATCTCAACCGGTCCTGGGCCTCCCCTCGGTCGACCAACCCTCAAACCTGGTGTGATGTCTAAACATTTCCATTCGGGAGACAAAGGCGGCCGGGCGTGGTGCTGGCCACCCATCCCCTCGTGTGCTACGCTGGCCTTCATTGGTGCTCGCTGACAGCACCTGCCGCAGAAATCTGTTGAGGCTATATGGGGCATCTTTGTCTTATGCCTGTGAGCAGGTTAAATCCGTGCCTGTCTGTGCCCCCTCCGCCTCGCGTCACGATTTGTGCTCTGTACCAAGCTCCTATTGAAATATAATTAAAATACATATTCAAAAATCCTTACTCTCTCTCTCATCTCTGAATCACAGGGCGATGCAAACAAGTCTGAGTCCTGATGGGGAGCAGTGCTCCCCCTATAACCTGGATGACGGACACGACAAGCTTAAAGAACTCCGCTCCATTGCCGGTGAGGCCCAGCGCAAGCGTGGCTTTGCAGCTGCGTCCATGTGTGTGAGTGACCCGAGTTTGATTTCGTGGCCGGGCTGTTCTTTCATCGGTGGCGAGTGGGTATCAGAGCTGGCCGTGAGTGAACTCAGCCTCGCGTCTGGTGTGTAAATATCGGCACCGGAGAGAGACAAAGGCGGCTGGGCATGGTTGTATCAGCTATGCTTGCTCCCTCTTGTGTCCTGCCAGCCTCCGATTAAAATGGTTGGCTACGTACGGTGAGAAAGAAGTCCAACATACTATGTGTGGTCACAGCACTTGCCCCAACACACGACAAACGCTGTATGGTAGACCGATGTGTTTCCTTTGTATGTGTGTATATGTTCACATGTGAGCGCGTATGTGCGTGTGTATCTATGTCCCTGTGACTGTGTGTAGATGTGTGAAGTTGTCCACTAACAGCACTTGCCCCAACACACGACAAACGCTGTATGGTAGACCGTTGTGTTTTCTTTGTATGTGTGTATATGTTCACATGTGAGCGCGTATGTGCCTGTGTATTTATGTCCCTGTGACTGTGTGTAGATGTGTGAAGTTGTCCACTAACAGCACTTGCCCCAACACACGACAAACGCTGTATGGTAGACCGATGTGTTTTCTTTGTATGTGTGTATATGTTCACATGTGAGCGCGTATGTGCGTGTGTATCTATGTCCCTGTGACTGTGTGTAGATGTGTGAAGTTGTCCACTAACAGCACTTGCCCCAACACACGACAAACGCTGTATGGTAGACCGATGTGTTTTCTTTGTATGTGTGTATATGTTCACATGTGAGCGCGTATGTGCGTGTGTATCTATGTCCCTGTGACTGTGTGTAGATGTGTGAAGTTGTCCACTAACAGCACTTGCCCCAACACACGACAAACGCTGTATGGTAGACCGTTGTGTTTTCTTTGTATGTGTGTATATGTTCACATGTGAGCGCGTATGTGCGTGTGTATCTATGTCCCTGTGACTGTGTGTAGATGTGTGAGGTTGCCCACTAACAGCACTTGCCCCAACAGTCTGTGTGGCTATATGGGGTTCTTTATCTTGGTATATGGGACTGGCTACCCACCACTTGTGTGCCATTACGACCTTTCGTAGGTGCTCGCTAACAGAAACTTGCACCAACAGTCTTTTAAGGGGCCGTCCATAAATGACGTCACGCACCTAAGGGGGGGGGGGGGTTTAGAAATGTGACGTCACATCAAAATGCGCCACTTTTAATAAATATAGGCAACACGTTCTACTTCATTAAATAGACGTTTTAATAAATGTTTTCTCCTACAACATCAGAGTGCACCGGCACATAAAATACACACTACAATGGCAATGGTTTAAAATTATTTGAAGCATGTTTTCTTTTGGGGGGGGGGGGGGGCAGAGCTTTGTGACGTCATATTTGAGGGGGGGTCTGACTTTTTGTGACGCCGCGTGACGATGGGGGGGGGGGTGGGGGCAAAAATTGTCCAAAATCGCGTGACGTCATTTATGGACGACCCCTAAGTCTTGAGGGGAGGGTTGACTTGGTCTTTGTTTTACCTTTGTGCATATTCACATGCTTACGCATGTATGTACACACACAAACGAATGAGCCTGTCCCAATAGCTACGAAGTGCACCTAGCTTGGCACGGGTGCCGTAATCCAGCACCTTGTAAGTGGGATTGGTGAATGGCGCACAGATCATTGTGTGTTTTGCGTGACACCTCCATTCTCTGTACGGCTGGCAAGAAGTGTCAGGGACGACTGCAACGCGATTCCTCGGCTGTCTGCGAAATTTATGTCGCGTTCTCTCTCCCCTTTGTGCGCGTGGGTTTTCCCTGGGTACTCCGGAGGGAAATTCCTCCCCCCGACCTGCAAAGAATTCATAAAGCAAAAAACTGAATCCTCAGAACATCCTGACACAAGGACCCCCTTGCAAAATCATCGCAGGACGCAGTGCGGCTCCTACGCCGCGGTCACCGTGCTGTGCCCGCCCGCGAGCCGCTTCGCACTGATTGTGCCGGTAGCTGTCCCGATGCCGTGCTCACAATAACAACAACAACAACAAAGCCGTCACATCGCTCTTTTTATCTAACAGCAGCGAGCAAACAAAGCTTTCCCCACCCCCGCATAGCCTTCTACACAAACACACACAGAGCCTGTGTGCCCTCTAGCCTCCACGCAATGATTTCAGCGCGTAGTGGAGGGGGGGACGCAGAGCCGATGGACTGATAGTCGCGGTAAAGCGGGCGAGAGCACATCGCACGGTGTCTGCTCAAGCTCTACCGCAGGCAACAACGAAGACTGGGAGGGCCGCCCATCTGCTGTCAAGGCAGCCTTGAGGAGGGGGAAAAAACACAAATATACAGAGGTGGCCCAAAAGCGCAGGACACATGGGGTTATATTTATCTTAACAAATCAACGAGGGCGATTTCGTTTATTTTAACGGATGTTCATACTCACTTCCGTCAACATCAACGGTTGCATGGATTATTTCTCGTATTGAATGTGCGGCTTTTTTGTTGTTGAGATTTACACGTGCACTCTTTGAACATTCCTCAATTACGTTTCGTCTGGATTCATTCAGAGTGCTTGATCGACGCATGTAATTGTCATCTGACAAGGAAGAAGAAAAACAGAAATATTTATCACGATAACAGATCAAATATTCACGCACAAAAAACGAAAACAAATTATGCTAGTGTTAAAATTAATTGCAGAACCTGATGTGTCCTGAACATTTGGGACAACGTGTATCTTCTGAATTGTGAGCACATGCAGAACGATATGAACAGAACGCCCAACAAAGCCCTCTGCTGTCAGTCGACAGCTTCCGAGTATGACCCGTGGATTTTACGTTTCAAGCATAGTTTTTATTTATCCATTTACGCGCCTTGTTTTAACAAGAGCCAGCTTTTTGGATTTTGGTTTAGAGGGATTTGTTTTGTTTTGTCTGAGACGGATTAGCACATGAAAGCGAGGCCGTCACACGCGGATAAATGGATTATTATATGTTTTGCATGCTTAGATGTCTGCCCAGAGTTGACTCAATGCATTGGCATAACATATGAGGGGATTTCAATCATTCATTCATTGGTATCCAACGTATTCAGTTTTTTTGTTGTTGCACATGTCCATGCATAAAATTGTCGGAATGTATTTAAACATGTTTATTTTGAAAACTATATTCTAGTCACTGGTCGTCTCAGAAAATTATCACAATTATCTCTTCAGGATCAATTAAATATTTTTCTTTGCAGGAAATCAGCAATTATTATACAATGAAAAGACTGCCCCCCACTCCACCAGAGTAATGTGGAATTTCCACTACAGGGTTAGGGATGTATGGGTTTGAATTCCGTCTGTGATTGAATCAAATTCTCAATAGTGACATTTATAGTGGCAAATTTTTATCCAGGGAAGTCTTCACAAGTCTCTAGACACTTTTTTTCAGGAGGTCTCTGAATTGAGATGCGTTTTCTTTCTCGGGTGGGAGAAACCTGGAGGAATAGCTGGAGAAGCCCTCTTTGCACGCAAACACTAGAGGACTAATTCAAGGTCTGCACGGATTGATTGAAAGCCATCATGCTGCACTATTAACCCCTGGCCACTTCTACCACCTCCTCTTTTCCGAACATAGATGGACTCGTCCATCTGGCCAACTGCCAAATCGCTTTCCGTGGTCCCTGACGTTAGGAAAATCCGCCACTTTTTTTTCTTGCTGAGGATTTCACACGTGATGATGATTGCTTGTGTTGCAGTCGAAACGTCGTGAGAATTTTTATTAATATTATTTTTATTATTTTATTATTTCCCTTCTACGTGACTTTAACGAAAAAAACTAGAATATAAGCTCTCGCGGCGTTTATGAGTTTCAGAAATCTGCGTGCAAACTCTTGCCCTCCCCAAAGCCTTGCATCACAGGCGTGCATCGCCATAGTTAGCTAAATGATGGTCTCGGCTCGGTAACTTGTGACATATCGAAGCTGTCGTATAACTAGTTTAGTTTTCACTTAACGTGTAAATCAACCTGGCCCACTTTGAAAATAGTCACAACGGGAAGATGAAAGGGTTCCATCTAGTGTCGGGTAGAGGGCTAATGATGACAGCCGGGTGGCTCATAATGGCCTTGCTGGGACCCCGGGTTCGAATCCACCCATGGTTAAACCTGATTCTCAGCTGTAGTCACCAAGTACTGTGCAAAAACACTCATCATTTTCAGTGATTTTTTTTTCATTTTGTTCAACTTCAACTATACGACAACTGTGGAGATACTTTGGCAATTGAAGGGAAGCCAAGAGTACTTCTGCAATGTCAGTGTGATGTTACACTGCTGTGAGTGAGAGTTTTAATGTAAATGTAATTTTCATGACATTTCAGTGGCTAATAATAGTCATATTTGGTTTTATTTATAGCGGTGGTTCATGCAAATTGCCTTTCATAATTTCTGAGGAGCCACACAGAAGTGGGAAGGCAGCAGCCGGTGCCAACAATTGGCCAAGCTCTGCAGTCCTGTATATATCAAGATCTTCCCAGCCAAACCACGAGTGTTTACAAATTTGGGAGGAAGTTGGCGCACCCAGAGAAAACCCACGTGTGTGAGGGGGGCAACACTATCCCATACAAAACAAGACAGTTTCGATTTAAAGCTTTCGTGACTGCAGGGATTCATCTTCTTGGTTCTTTCGGTAAAGTCACGTAATGTCCTTTTTTCAAGCGAAACGTCGTGAGAATTATTTTATTATGTTTTATTTTTATTATTTTATTACTTCCCTTCTACGTGACTTTACCGAAAGAACCAAGAAAAATAACAAGACAGATGATGCCAGTCCAAGCTTTGCTTTAACACTTTCTCCTGACAAGCCACGGCGTGGGAAATGCGGGTTCCAACATTTGTACGATCCACCATCCCTCACCTCCACAGTGCTGGATTACAGGCCACGTGCATCGCCACCACTGCCCGTTATGGGGACAACAACAAAGCTGCAACAACAACAACAGTTTTGTTCATTAAAAAAAGATCCGTGATACCATCTGTGCCATCTTCCAGGGCCGTTGCCGGATGTGAAACGAAGCCAGGAAGTTCCGGATGTGACGTTTTGTTTGCCCTTGAGCTGTCGCTCCCGTAACATATTTTCAATTGGCAACAGAAAATAACGCGTGAATTAAAAAATTTGCGTAAAAAAAATTACGCTGGGAATTAGGAAAATGTCGTTGATCTCCACGTGAGAATGAACGCGCTGTTAATTTGCGTTCATGCATGAAGAAACCTCCACCTCTTTCCAAACATTGTGACATTTTAAAAAGGTTGCATTTTTATTTCCAGGCAGCTGTCACTGAAGCAATGATATGTTCTTATATATTTTAATCCTGCCTTTTTCATAATTTCCACCACACCCCCCACCCCCTTTTTCACGGGACACAATTCAGCTGGAGAATTTCATTAATTAACGCTTAAATCTCCATTATCAAAGTGTGGATTTCCCTCATTAACTTTTACAATCAGAGTTTTTCCTTTTTTCAAGCGATAAAAAAAAACCTTTTAAAAACTTTCGAGAGCAGCGTTTAAAAAGAACCACCGTGCAAGATGGCCAATGAAAATGAATTCGCATGGTGCTCAACTCTTACCGAAACGCATATTGCGTGCGTGAATGGTTCAGATGCTGGCGCTGTTGTGGGTGGGGTCAGTCCGTTGTTGAGGTGGCCACGGTGGCGCATTGCTCGGTGTGCCAAACTGGCACCGGTGAATTCATGTTTCTGCCACCATTGACTTAAACCCGGCTCTCAAGTGATAGTCTAAGCCCGGTCGCCAATGGTTGCAACAAACAGCTTCTCGCAGTGAATTAAGTTTTTTCACTCAATTTGGATAAATATGGTGTTTGACTCTCACGCGCCAATATCAAAGCGAAGTGTATGCGCACGTGCGATGCGATACCTCTCGTGTGCAGGATACAAAAAAGGATGCTTCTGTTATGCTGAAAATCTCTTCCACAACACTGGTACATAGGATGACTGCTCTATGAGATTTCCGAATGGATTCTCCATCGCATCACATGGGGCCCGGTAGCACACTTTGAATACATTGAGGTGGCGAAGAGGCGAACGATATATAAAAGTGGTTGATTTGTGCTTGCACAAAGCCTGTAAGACTCACACCATTGTTATCTTTTTTCTTACGTATGATGGGAAAAATTCAGCGATGTAGAAATGGTCAGGCGGAGGCGATTCCTGCTTCAGTGGGCATGAAGGTTGTTACCCATATCCTACTTCCAGTCCTGAGCCAGCGGTGTAAATTCCACATTCGTATGGTGTGGGTGAGTCTATCAATCATAATAAAATCGCACGTATATTTGAGGACAGCACGAGTAACATGATACATCGAGGGAGTCAAAAGATTCACACCACGAAGGCTTCTAGAGATTCATACCGCTATGGATTTTATGTTCGCCGCAACGGCAATAAACACAGCGATTCGCAAATCCAATCTTGACCCCAAATTGTGACCTGTCATTGAATTCTGGGAAGGGGTCAATCGTTGAAACCTTGCTTTCATCCTTCCGGCAGTCGTCCGGGTTCCAACAAGACCACATTTGTTATCATTTGCTCATTTGCGTATGACTGGAGACAAAAACGAAGGACCCCCCCCCCTCCCCCAAGGTAGTCTGCTGGTTCCAAAGCTCTTAGCGAGCACCCAATAAGTGGCAATGTTCACATATCGCACCAGGTACTCATTTGAGGCTGAGTCGACCTAAGGGAGGCCCGGGACCAGTTCACATACAGTAGGTAGTGAGTCATATCTGAACCCGTCCTTACACTCCCAACGAACCCCCCACACCCTCCAACCCTCTTACTCACGCGGTGAAGTATGGTTAAACATCTGGCATTGCCAACACCACTCGGAGGAGGCCTTCACCCAGCAGTGTGTGATTATCAATAGCCTGCAAATTATGAAGAGCTTGGTTATTCAAGTGGTCAGCATTTAGATTATGATCGTTAACTTCAAAGACGCCACGCTTCACCTGATATGATCCATTAATATTGCCGCCGCTTCGGAGTCCATCCCGTGTTTTGTTTTACCCACTTTGATGAGTAATTCAAAATCCATCCTGCACAGACTTTTGACCGAAGAATGACATTTACCGTTGTGAATTTAATTGAAATGTATTTAAATATTAATTAATGACAACAGAATTACGAAAGATGCTCAGATATTGTTCCGGCGACAATGTTTTACTTGTGCTTTCGTTTGCATCGTCTGACGATAATAATTGGCTTCCCTTTCGTAATCCGCTGCTGTGCGCGTGTTGAACTTTTTTCGCACTGTACGGAGCCAACCGTGCTAATCGGAGGTGCTGGATGACGGCCGACCCATGCTGTGATGATTATGGGAGTTTTTTTTGGACCATACTTCACCAAACTGTTGAGGGTGGATTGGAAAAGAGGTGGATGGGGTGGTGGGGATCGAGTGACAATGACTTGTTTAGAAATCACCCGCGACTGATCTTAGCAATGGCCTGGAATGGAACTCAGCTCACCGTGTTCATAACCACGACACCATTGTTCCACCGCTAATATTATCTTGCCCCAACGGTGGTGATGATTTGTTTATAGCCAACGAAGAGCAAAACTAATGTGACCCCATTAGTCTGTATGGCTATTCTATGTTTCTTGCGGTAAAGTCACGAAGATAGAAAAAAAAATGAGAATAAAATAATAAAAACGAAAATAAAGTGGCTATATGTCTGTGTGTGTATATCTCTCTGTTTGTCACTTGCCCCAACAGTCTGTTAATGCTATCCCGGGGGGGCGGGTGGATATTTGTCTTTGCCTTTGTGCACGTGTGCAGTGCTGACACCCAATGGACTCCTGGAAGGAAAGTGCATGTCAATGCCACCGCTCATCACCCACACGGCCCCCACCCCATGGGGGTCTCCTCGCTCCCCGTCTCCCGACTCACGGAGAGGGAGCAGCTCCTCCCTGGGGCCCTGCCCCGGGGTCCCCTCCCCGGTGAGAGATGCGCACGCACGCAACGACTCCACGCGGACTACATCTACGGTGCATTCACGCACACACAGACACACGGCGAAGGTGCTAACGCTGTTGGGGCCCAAAGACAAAAAACTATTCTGGTGAGATGACAGAAAATATAGAGACGACATTTGGAGATGTAGTGAGATTGAAGGAGTAGACAAAAGAGGGAAATTAGTGCGGTGACAGAAGAGATACATAGCACCAATTACTAATTTAAGGCTGAGCTAACCTAGACGAGGCCCAGCACCTGTTGAGACATTGGCCTCTGGTGTTAGCCGTGTCCAGGAATCAAAATTAAGCCGCCTGGTTCGTCGCGCAGCATTCAAACCTCCATGCCACCGCTCCCCACACGAAACATACACAAAGATCCGACGTGTAGCCTTTAACAGACTGTTGTGGCGAGTGCTGTTAGTGAGCACCTGTGAAGGCCGGTATGGTACACGAGGTGTCGGCTGATGAGCAATCACGCTCGACCGCCTTTGTCTCCCCAGTGGCGGTGTTTACACACCGTGCCAGGTATTCATTTGAGTCGACCTAGGGAGGACCAGTTAAGTGGGGTTGGCCCTGAGCAGAAATCGAACTCGCTGAGTTCAAAGTGCAGTGTTGCTGACCGCTGCACTACCGCTCCCCCACACACAGACACACGCGCACACACGTTGCAGACGCTGTCATTTTGCATTCCCAATCTTTCAGGTTCAAGTCATCGATGGGCACGAGGTTAAAATGGAAAGACAAAGATGCGCAATTGATTTTCTCAAGGCTAAATATACCCCTCCCATCGCAGTCTCGACTCGTAACAAATGTGAATTTAATGAATAAAAAATGAACAAGGCTCACTGAATAATAGCATGAGCATTAACAAAGATGAAATGTCTTTGGGTGCTAATATTCAACACACTGGCCAAGTGTGTTTATAGCCACAGTTGATATAATTGCACACTTTAGCTTTCATGCACGGCAAACACAATCGCAGATTGTAATATTTTATTTTGAATTAGTTTCAATTAGATTTACCTGTTATGCCCATATGTGTCGTACGATCGTGGGCAGGCCTATTTGTCCTGTATAGACGAACGTCGTGGTTAGTACATTGGACACACAACCAAAAGGTTGCGACTTCACATCCCAGTCATCAGTAGACTCAACCCATCATCTGTCTAGGGTTGATAAAGTTAGTACCACTTTGTGAGACATCACTATTGGTTTACTGTGGACAGTTGAAGACCCGGTCATTGTTACCAGTTGCTCTTAATTTTCCGCTTTGGATAGACTACGACTGTCATAGGATTGTGGAATGTTCACTACTGGCTGCTAATGGAGGCAAGACGATGACATGCTCATTACAGCAGGGAAGCACTGGCTTTTGACGAGACATTACTCAACATGGTCATCCTGTGTAGGGACTGGCCCCTGCCGTAGGAATGTGGAATCTACACCTCTGGCTAGAGTCTAGTCGCAGAGTGTAGTTAGGAACAAGGGATAGGGCTATGGTCTCGTTAGCTTGTGCAGTGAGGGTTCGTGTTAGGGTCCGGTTGGCCAGTGTGGTTATGGATAGGTGTAGGGCTCTGGTCTGGGCACTAGTGTGTTCATGAGTATGAGGTTTATGAGTATGAGGTTTATGAGTATGCTTGGCGAGTGTGGTTAGATTTAAGGGGTAGGTAGGGTTCGGGTCTGGTTGGCCAGTGTCTTTGGGTGTACTCGGTAGGGCTAGCTTCTTATCAGTTTCTTGCACTTAGGGTGAGAGGCAGGGCTGGTGCTCGGAACGGACTGGTCGACTTGCGTGATTGAGAGAGTTCACGGTGGGACTGGAACCTGTTCGGTCTCCGCGGTTCGCGTTCGGCTGTCCGCCTTTTTCCAATTCTCCTCTCGCCACGGGCGCTCACGGCCCCCACCGCACCCGTGCGTTGCGCGCGCGCAGCCCAGCGGGCGCAGCTCCCCGTGGGGCGGCCGTGGCAGCGTGTGCAGCAGCCGTCGCTCCAGCTGGACCAGCGTGGGCCTCGACGGGTTCCTGCCGCGTCCCGGCGGGCACGCGCTGCTGCCCGTGCGCCACGACGACAAGGCGTCGCTCTCGTCGGCCGTGCAGAGGGACAGCCTCGCGCAGGTGACCTCGAACCTTCCGAGAGACGCCTTCCTAGGTGTCTTGGAAGACGTCGCTTGGCTCAGCGGCACCACCACCACCACCAACAGCGGCAGCAGAACCTGTAGCTTCATTGTACCTCCTCTGCCGGAGCAGCAGAGGAAGCATGAATACTTCTAGAAGAGGCAGTAATATCTCTAGAGGAGCTATCTAGGGCCACTGCTAATGGGCGCTCCACACCCCCGATTCCCTCTTACACTCTTTGAGTCCATGGGATGCTGCCAGAGTGCAATGGTTTATGCTCTCGTAAAGGAGTATAAAGCATCACGTGAACTCCGGTCATCCTCACAGTGCCTTTTGGCTGGCCATCGATAGAAGACGGTCGCTGCATCGCGCACTTTCAGATGCGCTTCTGTGGCCGTCTGGAACGTTGTTCCTTCCGATATTGGGAAAGCCGCTGGAGCTATGCACTTTTAAATCTAGATTGAAAACGAATTTCTTTAGGACTGATTTGTCTGTTTAGTTTGTTGTCCTTCCCCCGCACCTCTGTTCAGCACGGTTGGCTACGTATGGTACGAAAGAAGCTCAATATACATACATACCGCACACTGGACGTGCAATACAAAGGTGGCCGGTTCGCGTTTGATCTCACAGGGTAGCAGTTGCCTCTGTCAATGCAGCCATGTAAATGGGTTCACCACAGTTGTGTGTGGTGGGGTCAAGTTGTAACCAGGGTCTTTAACGTCTCTGGAAGATTTACAGATTTCCCAATACGACACAGTGACCAGATTCTCCGCTTGAGAAAAGATGGTCCAGAAAAATTTGATGCACCCCAAACTTGTGCCTGGTGACAGTTGAAGGCATGGAGATTTGGTGGCACAACTGCTTACCGGATGATAAGACGCGCCCCTCACATTTGCTTTAAAATCTTGGGAGGAGGAGAAGGGAGGGTGGTAAATAGCATCTTGTCATTTGGAGTGAACGGCACACTTCAACAAGATCACGATCCTGGTACAAAAACGAGGACAGGTGGCAACCCCAGCTGGGAGTCTCGCAATAAAAAATAAAAAGTTGATCACTTTTGTGTAATCCACCAACCCCTTCTCCGTTGCGCCCCTTTCTCCCCCAGTGGAGCCTGAGGAGCGTCAGCCCGCGGGGCAGCGTGTGCTCGGCGGGCACGGAGGACGGCCTCTCCCCCCGGGGCCTCCTCATCGCCCGCCGCGCCGCCTCCTGCGACCTCCCCGAGCTACTCCAGACGCCCGCCATGCGCTGCAACGGCTCGCCGCTCTCCCCGCTGTCGCCGCTCTCCCGCTCGCCCTCCCTGCCGAGGGGCGCTCGCTTGGCTCAGCGACACCACCAACACCACCAGCAGCAGCAGCATCAGCAGCAGCAGCAGCAGTTCGTGTCACACGGGAGCAGCCCGCTGCCCGGCAGGGAGACGCCGAGATTGTCACGCAAGTTCAGCGACGACGCCGAAGAGATTTACGATGTGAGGGCCGGTCCACGCCGCACGGCATTGTGCGACTCGCTTGCTCAGTACCCATGCCGGGTGTTGACCAGGCACGTCCACACATATCTTCTTTATCTTTCCGATGGTTGACCTATTAAGAGCGACCTTGTAGAGATTCAAATCAATGCAATTTAGCCGTTCGATTGCTTCGTCCAACTTGGCAAAATGCAAAGGAATCTGGCCACCCACCAGCTGGGTTCACGTATACATTTGGGGCAGTGCGAAGTCACGTGATCCATGATTTAGGGGTTTGTAGCTGCAGTCGCCTCTACCCGCCATTCTGCTATGCGGAAGGGCCAATGCCCAAAATGTCACTGATGAGATATATATTTTTTATGGCAGTGTTATTGTTAATTGTGCATTTGAATCGCTGCCAAAGCAGCGGCATCACCAGAATATTCGTTGGGTAAAAAAAACAGAACATACGGCACGTATATTCCAAAGACAGATAGAACAGTTCTGGATTAAAGTCGTGATCCCGAATTGAATGAGCTCATCAAATCGCCGGCGTGGACGGTGAACTGTGACATTTACGACGGCGTTCAGAGCTGAGTCAAACAATCAAAGCGTTTCCCTGCTCACGTGAACGCATGCCACGATGCTCGTCTCTGCTGACAGTCCCACGAGAGCCTATGGGGGGGGGGGGGTTATATATGGGTGATTGTTACATCATGGCAAATAATAAATACCCACGATACTTTGTAGCCCTTTATTTAACATATAAAGTGCAAAGGTTAAACTGTCTCACTACCCAAACAAACATGGGGTGGAGCTTATTTACATTGGCAGTCCTGAGCCGGTGGTGTAAATTTCACATTGCTATGGCAGGAGGGCTGTATTTGCATGAGGGGCAATGGGTATTTGAGTCATGGGAAATTGTAATTATTCACATTCACTTGCAGGCCTACTATGCACAGTGAAAAATGCTTCTTCTCCACTCCCCGATGCCCTGCTCTTGTTACCTGCATCTTCGCTGAATTTCTGCATCTGCCTGCAATCTGCAGACCCATCATTTTAACAACGACCTAAGCACAACGAGTTCGCTGGAATCAGCAGCTATTCGTGCTATTCCGCACACTTTTCCGCGCAATTCTTGCAAACTTTGTTCCGTTTTCTTTGTCAATGTTCGTGTTTCTGACCCATACGCCGCAGCAGGTAAAAATGCAGTGATTGAAAACAATCTTCTTCAGGCACATTGGTTTGCTGCTTTCCATTATTGACTTCAATTTCCGAAAGCCGTCTAACCACCCGTTGTCCAGCTTCTTTTTACTTATTTATACGCGCTTACAATTGCGCTGAGAGACACAAAGAGAAACACGTCGATCAGACAGCATATGCGAGTTACAGACGTCGTTTCGACGCGCGAGAATGTTGGCTGGGCTTGGGACAGGACACGGCACACTAAAATGGACGATGCCATGTGGTCGAGACTAACGATGGAATAGCTGCCAATGGAGGGGAACATGTCCGGGAGAGCACTTACACCACGGAGATGGAGCTGGGTAGATCATTGCATCACGAGATCATGACAGATGTTGAATGCCTGGTGAGGCCTTCTTCAAGCAGTGAAGAGATCATGGCTGATGATGGGTTTACGTTTTATTTTGGCTGTACAGGGAAAACCCTTTGGCCAATACGTGCTCATTTTTTTATGGGGACCCGGTTCCACCAAAATGATCCATGTGTTTGGCCCAACCATAATTGATCTGTAAGTCGTGTTCCAGAAGTACGGCGTTCGCCGTGTTGCCCTTTACGAAAGTAACTTAAACACGTGAACTCGAAATTGTGGCATAAATGTACCTGTTATCCGCACTTCTTAAAACGGATAAAGGTATGTTATGTACGTGGATAATGGGAGAGTGTAGGATCCACCAATCTTCTTCACCTGCATATCGTCATGGGAGATGCGTACCGGGCAATGATCGTTTGAGCGGGTTGGCACTTTGACATTATTGCCTTTATTTTATTTGTAAATATAACCTACGAACATTTAACAGAGATATATCGTTCACTTTTAGCCAAGGTCAACTGCGGATCATTTTTGTAAAACAGCTCACGGCTGAATGTGTCTTAACCGCGTAAACAAATATAATCAATCGATCGATCAAATGGAAGAAACACGTATTGGCTTCTTCCGCATGCACGAACTGTCTTTCAGAGCCACTGCTTCAGGCTCCGACGGCGACTGGAACCCTACAAGCCCAAGTTTTGCGAATCCCGAAAAGAATGGTCGCTCTACCTGTTTGCTCCGCACAACAAGTGAGTACGACTCGTCAGTTCAAGGTGGAGAGTTCATCGTGGACAAAATCCACTTCCTTTATCTGACACCAGATAAGAGTCCAATGGATGCTGCCACAGAGCAATGGTTCGCACACAGGACATGCAATCCAGAGGTCGCCGGTTCGATCTTCTGTCACGGCAGCTGTAACGATGGGGCACGTTTCTTAGATCCATGCGTCTCTATCCACGCAGCGGTATAAATGGTAAGCAACCGCAGTAAGTTGACGGGCAAGTCGCACGCGATGGAATCATTTGTCAGTTCGCCCACCTCTTCCAAGACCTCTGGCCATTGTGGAAGAGTAGGCCAATGTCTTCTCGAGGGGAGTCTCTAGAGCTCTCTGTAGTTGAGGCCCCCTTCCGGCAGCAGTGGCATTGAGCAAGCGATCGTGGGGCTGCACTGTTATCTTTTCCGACGAGTTTGTGTTCGTGACTGTTCCCCCCGCTGCTGGCAGGGTCAGAATGCAGTGTCGCAAGATCATCGCACACAAGGTGTTTGACCACGTGGTGCTTCTCTTCATCTTCCTCAACTGCATCACCATCGCCCTTGAAAGGCCAGACATTGGAGCGGACAGCCCTGTAAGTTGAACGAAGATGTCACCACCATCGCTAATCACGATCATTATCAGCAGCAATATTTTAATAATTATAGCAGCATCATTATCACCACCATCATCAGCAGCATTGTAAAGTTGTCTTCCTGCCCAAGTTCAAATGATATTGCACTTATCTCAGTTGGCATCTTTGAGCCATTTGTGGAATGTCCACATTACTAAGGCAGGGTGCCAGTATCTTCCCCCCCCCCTTCCCATTAGGTCAGCCAATGTTAATACACACCCAGTAAGTAACGATGACAACAATTCAATCATGTTAATCACTTTGCATACACGACGACGCACACAAAACGCCAATTCCGCCACCATTAAAATTAACAGCGTTGGAAGTAAGACTGTACAAATAAACAAAGGAGGCATCACAGGTGGCAAATAGGAGCACAACGAGCGGGAGTAAGGCCTGTGCCTTCAAAACCCCGCACAGATCACGC
This sequence comes from Lethenteron reissneri, assembly GCF_015708825.2. Lineage (NCBI taxonomy): Eukaryota > Metazoa > Chordata > Hyperoartia > Petromyzontiformes > Petromyzontidae > Lethenteron > Lethenteron reissneri. Next base: position 4,653,811 of record NC_083822.1, read on the forward strand.
ATGAAAGGATGGCGGGCATCATTTATTTATGGCCGCTTGGAAATGTTTCCCCCTTCTGTGCGAGCCCACCTTTTGAAATATGCATGACGGAGAGGGAGTGAGAGTCCCGTCATTACTGGCACGGAATGAAATTGTGACAAGATGGCCATGCGGGTGCCGTACTGGAGAGCGTTATTGTTCTCCGTTAAATTTACATCTTCGCCGAGCAAAGGCGCGCTTTCACACTGTGGAGCGCGCATCTGTCCCGTGCACGTGCCGCGTGCTGTCTCCGATGAAGGACAGACGCGGCATTACCTGCCGTACATTCGAAGTGCGTGGGCTGCTCTCAAGCGTTGCGTGGGGCCGAGGGCTATTCGCCAGCAGCTCAGTCCACATTCCTATGACGGGGTCTAGTGTATCCACATGACAGCTATCGTTGAATTTGTGGTAGGGTCAATTTTGCCTACCCTGGAGGGGGCATATAGCCTGAGTTGAAGTCTCATTTAAATGTCATACACTTATATACAATGAAACGCCTATAATCTACGACTCAATTCTCTGCAGCTCCTAATCAATCTGGAAGAATACCGACAGTGTGCATTTACCAGTGAGTAAATTAAATCATGTTGCCAGGTCATCCTCTTATCCACAATACATGTCATACTTGATATACATTATTTTCGCAAATAGGCACACATAATAGGTTCTGTCAATTACACCCACAAACAAAAAACAGAGACAAGAGAAGTTCAATTGTTACACAGACAAAGGCCACAGACTGACCACCTGCTTATTCTCGTAGACTATTGGGACAATTGTCCTGTTAGCGAGCACCTAATAGGTGCACTGTTCCCATTTGTCCGAACCAAATTACTCGATCCTACCATTGCGCCTTCTGGATGTGCCCAGAGGTTCAAACACTTTACAATATTGTTCCCCAAAACATAATGAGCTCTTGGGCTCCCATCACCACCATCACCACCACCACAACAAAGCACTTTATGACGAATTGCTCACAGCACCCTTAGGCTGCCGCAGCTGTTGCAGTGAGCATCACGTGAGCTCTCTGCGTTTGACCCATTGGTGAACACCCCATGCGAGACGTTTCCACATTGCAACGCCTGGGGGGGCACGGGGGGCGTGCTGTGTGGTGTAGGAGGGATCTTTGGCGATTTACATTTATAGGGCAATCGCGAAAGGCATTGTGGAGATTATAAGCAACAAAATGAATAAGCAGACACTTTTGTACGTATATATGTTGAACTTCTTTCGCACCGTACGTAGGCAACTGTGCAACGTCTCCTTCCAATGTCTGTCTCCCTCCACGTAAAAAAAACAAGTTTGTTTTACATGCACCTCTAACCTGAAGGGGCAAGGACTATTAGTGAGCAATGGATAATCTGAATAAATGAATAATCATTTCCAATTATTTGCCCAGCAAAGCTTTACTGAATCTCGGAATTGTTTCATTCGGGTCTGGCTCCTTTGGCATGTTGGGCCATTGCCATTGTAAGTGTTTGACTTCACGTGGGAGGGAAACGAAGGTGAGAAACTCAGCACAAAATTTCGATTTAAAGCTTTCGTGACTGCAGGGATTCATCTTCTTGGTTCTTTCGGTAAAGTCACGTAGAAGGGAAATAATAAAATAATAAAAATAAAACATAATAAAATAATTCTCACGACGTTTCGGCCACAACGCAAGCAGACGTCCTCAGGTGAAGAACAGGTCTGTCGGAAAGACAGCGTCATTCAGGCCGAAACGTCGTGAGAATTATTTTATTATGTTTTATTTGTATTATTTTATTATTTCCCTTCTACGTGACTTTACCGAAAGAACCAAGAAAACTCAGCACTGCCATCCCATAGCCGCCTCGCAGCCCACAACACCTGGCGGCAAGCCCCGGTTGGTCACCCATCCAAGTACGAAGCAGGCTGAACTTTGCTTGGCTTCTGAGACGCGATTCGATCCTGGAAAAGTATAGCGACTTGGGCAAAGAGCGATAGATGAGGACTGAAAGAATGAATGAATTTTCCATTCACTCGAGACGAATGTGGCTCCAGCTGCGTCAACACAAAACCCATTTCACTCATGCCCGTAAACAATTCACAGCAGCCAGCGCGTCCATTATCTTTCCATGAAATTACCAAAATAATCGTTACTACATATAAGCCAATTTAATAAACAAATGAATTGACTGGAACTTACATCAACCCTGTAAATCTGCACAGCTTGCGATCTTTGAATTTGACTTTTTTTTCCTGATTCATGGAACCTTCACATCACAAATAGGAAGATTAACCAGCATAGGGGTGCCATGAATGTGTGCTTTGTCGGTTTTAATATTATTCGAGAGAAGGTTTTTTTTTACTTTGCTATTTCATTTTCCATTCTGCAGCTATACAGATTAAATACAGTACGTTGCTGGGTTTTTTTTAGGCGACGTTAGTTGTGTCCGTAGCGTGTCTAGATTTTATCGGAGGTCCTCGTCCGAGCTGAGTGTGTCGGTTCTGGCAGAAGAGCGTTGGTGATCATTTTCACGGGAAAGCATCCGTGTGCAAAGAGGGGCTCAGCCGGGTTCCCAGTCTTGATTTTTAACTCTGGACAAACATCAAACATCTTTCAATAGATCAGTAGTATCAGAATTAGCATGATGACGTTTTTATAGATATTTGTAATATTGTCATTCTACCACCTGTGTCTCTGAAGCAATCACAACCGACCAATCACAACCGACCAATCACAACCGACCATTCCGTGTTGTTGCCCATACTCAAGGTCAGATTGTGCCCTCTCCAAAACCAACCTTGCATCGTGGGAATGGGACATTTTTGTGATCGATTGTTGTGCATTGATCAATTCTGTACCACTATTTGGCTCTCAACTGGAACAGCGGACTTGTGAAAATGTTTTGTTCAATCTATCGTACTTTCGTCATGATATCAGTGTAAATATTTGATGTAGTGTTTTTCTGCAATAACTTATTATAATTGTCGCAACACCTTTTGGTTAAAGTTTTCAACCTGTTGCAGTAATTATGGTAACACCTCTACGGTTGCAGCTAATGTCTGCAATACTGCAAGTACTTAATCCATTTACGCACAATTACTAAAGTTGAATTGCACGTACATGTAATGAATACGAAAATATTATTGGTTATTTCGGTAAAGTCACGTAGAAGGGAAATAATAAAAGAATAAAAATATGAAACAATAAAATTCTCACGACGTTTCGACTGCAACACAAGCAATCATCATCAGCTGTGGATTTCACATCTCATGATAATTGCTTGTGTTGCAGTCGAAACATCGTAAGAATTTTCTTGTTTTATATTTTTTTAATTGATTATTTCTCTTCTACGTGACTTTACCGAAAGAACCACGAATATGAATCCCTGCAGTCACGAAAGCTTTAAATCAAAATACGTAACATATTTAATAAACACTCAGTGACAAATTACCGAATATATTTACAGTTTGATATTTACAATTTAATAAAATGTAAAAATAATGGCAACTACAGTTTAATCCAAGTCACATTCCGTCACCGTGAAGCAGAGCTCAAATTAACTCGAGAAACAGCGGGTCGGTTTTAAACTCAAGAAACATGAATTCAATTGTGTTGTCTGATAGTGTGCTGTCTTTGAGTTGTACGCCTTTTGGCGTCATCTGGTCCAACACCAATGGAGACTGGGCTCTAAGAAAAGCTGTCTCGGATGTGGACCAATCAACTTCAAGAACAGTGCATATCATTATCATCATCAGAGTTGTTTCTTTTTGTTTGCATTTTGACTGCTTGTGTTGTGGTTATTGCAAACATGATGCCTTGTATAAAGGTGTCAGTTGTTGTACCAGTTGAAAGGGTAAAAACCTGTTACTATATTTTGCCACTGGTAAAGGAGATGTCTCATAGTGTTCAATTGCGTCGTTTTTTTTAATTCGTTATAATGGTTGTCTTTTCCTTAGGAACGGCTGTTCATGACCATTTCCAACTACATCTTCACGGCCGTTTTTGTGACTGAGATGAGCATCAAGGTAACAAACATCTGCTGTGTTCCCTGTTGTGTTCCCTGCTGTGTGCCCTGTTGTGTGCCCTGCTGTGTTCCCTGCTGTGTTTCCTGCTGTGTTCCCTGTTGTGTTCCCTGCTGTGTTCCCTGTTGTGTTCCCTGCTGTGTGCCCTGTTGTGTGCCCTGCTGTGTTCCCTGCTGTGTTTCCTGCTGTGTTCCCTGTTATGTTCCCTGTTGTGTTCCCTGTTGTGTGCCTTGTTGTGTTCCCTGCTGTGTTCCCTGCTGTGTGCCCTGCTGTGTGCCCTGTTGTGTTTCCCTGGTGTGTGTCCTGCTGTGTTCCCTATTGTGTTCCCTGTTGTGTGCCTTGTTGTGTTCCCTGCTGTGTGCCCTGCTGTGTGCCCTGCTGTGTTTCCCTGGTGTGTGTCCTGCTGTGTTCCCTGTTGTGTTCCCTGTTGTGTGTCCTGTTGTGTTCCCTGCTGTGTTCCCTGTTGTGTTCCCTGTTGTGTTTCCTGCTGTGTTCCCTGTTGTGTTCCCTGTTGTGTTCCCCGTTGTGTTCCCTGCTGTGTTCCCTGCTGTGTTCCCTGCTGTGTGTCTTGTTGTGTTCCCTGTTGTGTTCCTTGCTGGTATGCAGGAGGTCGTGGGTCCGATCCTAACCCTGACCCCTGCATGTTTGCGTGTCTCTCCCCGTGTGGTGTTTTTCTCCGGGTTCCTCCAGTTTTTCCCTCCACATTTGGAATCAACATTGCGTTTAGAGTATTTGGCTGCTAGAAATGTCCACATCGTCAGCCACTTCGTTGAGCTGTCATTTGTTACCAGGTCGCTTCTGAAAAAGCGCTGTATAGCTGAATGGGCCTTAACCAGAGAATTTGTAAAATATATAGTTTTAGTCCTTTTGGTGATTTTTGTTTATTTTACCCGACGTTTCGGGTGCTTGTGTTGCGCCCGAAAAGTCGTGATTTTTTTTTCTACCTACGTGACTTTACCGAAAGAACCAAAGAGTATGGATCTGGGTTGTCTATAACGGGACTCGAACCCTCGGCGAGCACTGGCACAGTGAATGGAGTGCTGCTCACAGACACCCAATCCAGCACAGCCACGCCTACGACTGTACACGTGTACGCGTGTTTGCTTGTTGAAGGTTGTGTTTTATACGTGAGGGTTAAAGGTCGGGGTCACAGCACTGTGACATCACAATTTGGTTACATATTGAGGTTTCTGTCCTAACGGCGGCGAGATCACTCGCCCGGCGCAGGTCACCGCTCACTGAATTTGCTCGCGAGAAAAAAATTTTGGCGAACGTTGTTTCAGACAATCTTGCCCGCACGTTCTTGCACTTGACAACCGTGAGCACGTGATGGATAACCGGAGGGTCACAAGTTCAAATGCCAGTTGTGGGTTGACTCGGGACACACTTCGCATCGTCATAATTCCTCTCTGTGATCATACAAATTAGCACCACTCTGTGGCAAGTCAGCATTTGTTATCCAATGGATGGGTTGGCTCCTTGCCATAGGAAAGTGGAGTGAGCAATTTCACTTCGATGAATATGGGTTCTATTGTCAGATTTGCACCAACATTGGTGTTGAGTGATATCTGAAACTGTGCTGATCCACCCCTAGGTCCACTCAACTGTAAATAATAACCCCTTGCAGTGTGCGGTCATCGCCACTGCAGAAACGAAGGTGGCCACGTGTATGGCCACACGCGCGTGTGCTCTTCCTGATTCACATCCTACACATGCCCCCCGTGCAGCTACGCAGCGGCGTATCGCTCACATCGGCCACACACGGACGCATCCCTTCCACCAACTGCCTTGTCCATCGTAATATTGAGTGTTTGTACACTTATGCAAACCGCGTCACACTGCGCTCTGCAATCTGCAAGCACGGATGTTGCGTAGATCACACGATGTTTTCACCCTCTTAACGGTGAGTGTTAATATGCACGGGAGGAAACCGGAGCTCCCGGAGAAAAGCCACGTTGTGAGGGGGATAACATCGTATCCCGTGCAGATAGAGAGACAGATGATACCAATCCCCACAATTCCTTTGCTGCCTTTCTCAGGACGGGCCAGGCTATGGCACCTCCTCGATACCTACAGGAAGGGAGTTTCGCTGTGTGTGCGTGTATGTGCATGTGTGCGTGTGTGCGTGCGCGTGATCCACAAACCCTCGCCGCCTCCACGGCTTTGCGGCCTTGCCCATCCAGGGCGGTCATCGTCGAGCCGATAATGTGGCACGGCCGAGGATGGGTGCTCGCTAACGGCGCTTGCCTCTGCTTGGTCCGTAAGTCTAACCGGGGGGCGGCGGGGTTGGGGACTGTTTGCTCTGCCCTTGTAGGTGATCGCAATGGCGCTGGTCTTTGGGGACGGCGCGTACCTACGCAGCACGTGGAACACGCTCGACGGGTTCCTGGTCCTGGTCTCGCTGGTCGACATCATCGTGTCGCTTGCGTCCGACAGTGGAGCGCGCATCCTGGGCATCCTGCGCGTGCTGCGTCTGCTGCGCACGCTGCGACCCCTCCGGTATGTGGAGCCAGCAGCGCCGTCGCCACCGCCGCCGCAACTGCCCAGCCACTCCACGCAGCCGCCGATCAACTCGTGCAAATCCATCACTCACTCACTCGACCACTGACCCGCTCGTGATTTCACTCACTCGCTCATCCATGGACCCACTCGCTCGCAAGCTTGGCTGCTTACCCATGCACCCGCACGCAACCCGCTTACCAACTTGCTCGATTGCCTATTCATGCACTCACGGAATCGATCACTGATGTACTCACTCATTAATTCCCTCACTCATTCACCCGCTCACTCATTCACTTACTCACTCACTCCCCTCTCGTACTGTGTATAATCATTCTTTCCCTCGCCCACTCAGCCACACATCCCTCCAATCTCGCTCGCGTTGCCCACTATACATGCATACAGTCATACATACGTGCGTGCATACGTACTGAAAAGGGCGTATACATACACGAGGACATACACACGCACACATTGATATGCACGCACGGATTGATGTATCATCCACCACCCGCATTAAGCAGCCCCCACTCCAATCACCGCAATCGACAACTGCCGAGCCCTTGCCGGGCCGTGACCTATCTCTTTGCCGCTCCAATTTGTCCGATGCCTTTTTCCCTGAGAGACTCGATAGGGCACAGGGCTGGGGGTGGCTGCTGTGGTGAAGAGAGAGAGAGAGGGGGGGAGAGCGATAGAGCGATGGGGGGGAGGAGGGTGAGGTCGTGTTCTGGAGGTTCTTAAGGGTCCTGTATAATAGGCGTGCCAGGCAGATGATGCCGCTGAGAGTCTGGGAGGTTGAATTGGTCTCAGTTTATCGCATCTGAGGCTGGGTCTAAATGAAATGCTTGTTCTGTACTTGTTCTGAGCATCCAGCTTCTCAATGGAAATCCGGTCCCTTAGGGCCGCACGCAACTCACGCAGTGCCCCCCGGCAGCCATCGTGCATAGGGAGGCATCCGTTCACACAGCCGCTCACCACAGGTCCTGTTTTTACTTTCGATCCTTGGGTTTCTTCCGCGGGGGTTAGGTTCCTAAAAACCCCCATGGTTGGCTAAACCGTGGTTGGCAAGACTTAAAGGCTTATGGAAAATTAGTGGGGGGGGGGGGGGGTTAGTTTGACTGCTTCACTTCATCAATGACTTCAAGTTTGCATATAATTCTTCCGACGTCGCGTCAACGTCAGTGTTGAATCGCTCGCCATGGCACCGAGGACGCCCGCAAAGGTGCGGTGCGTGTAATAGCGCTTGAAAGCAGCCGTTACAGCCACGACTGCGCTTTGTGACTGACTGCCGCACCACAGCACTGAAGGACAAGCAAGTCCTGCACGCGGGGACGAGCGTGGGCACACGCGCTTGATGGCGGATGCTTGCACACAGCTGCAGATTTGAAACTGTGGTTACGCGAAACTGCATATCGTGGTTGGCAAAAACGGTTGTCCGTAACGTGGCGTGTGGATACGAGACAGCGTGGTTGGCGAGGGATTGCTGGACATGGCTACGGGAGAAGTGAAAATGTGCACGTGTCGTCGATGTTGCTGTGCGCGAGCAGCGTCGTCCTCCCCGAGTCGATGGGAATGACCGCGCACGTGTGCGAACGCGTGGACTCTCTTCGCCTATCAGGGTCATCAGCCGCGCGCCGGGACTGAAGCTGGTGGTGGAGACGCTGATCACGTCCCTGAAGCCCATCGGCAACATTGTCCTCATCTGCTGCGCGTTCTTCATCATCTTCGGCATCCTGGGCGTTCAGGTGAGCTCCCAGATTCGGCTCGATCCAGCTGATAACCCCCCGCCCCCTCTTCCCCCCCAAATCCCATAGTTGCAGTCCTCTGCATCCGCTCCCCCTTAAAACCCTTTCCACTTCCCACAACCCCCACCTCCTGACACGCGTCCCCTGCGGACACCTCGCTAGTGTGAGCCACGGTCACATCACCGTGCGCTGCTATTGATGTGCACGGGAATTTTCTCACGCATGCGCACGTACGCACGCGCGCACGCACGTGCATATACCCTCTTACGCTCATACGCGGGCGCACATGCACGCACATACGTACATACACACGTGCACAGACACAGACGCAGGTGCGTGCACACACAGATGCGCTTGTATACGCATGCACACACGCGCACATGCGCCCCCGTACCGACAAACCGCATACAACAACAAAGATCTCCCGTGTAGCCCATAACAGGCTGCTAGGCAAGTGCTTTATAGCAGGCATCTGTTAAGGCCAGCATGTCACACGAGGGGGGAGGTGTGGCCAATACCGAAAGAAATTAGTTTTCAATTTAGATTTAAAAGTGCATAACTCAAGTGGCTTCTGTGAGATCAAACACGATAAGCCAATGTGCTGTATATATATTGAGCTTCTTTCACACCATACATAGCTAACCGTGCTAAGCAGAGGTGCGGGGGAAGGACAACAAACTAAACAGAAAAATCAGTTCAAAAGAAATTAGTTTTCAATCTAGATTTAAAAGTGCATAGCTCCAGCGGTTAACTAATATCGGAAGGAAGAGCGTTCCAGACGGCCGCAGAAGCGCATCTGAAAGTGCACGATACAGTGACAGTCTTTGTTCGATGGTTAACCAAAAGCCACTGCAAGAATGACCGGAGTTCACGTGATGGTTTATGCTCCTTGACGAGGTCAACAAGGTATTGCTGGCATGGGTTGACTGACTGAGATGACTGGCAGATGCACCACCTGGTCGCCACACTGTGCCAACCAGCTGTGTTTTAGTGGCTCGGCGCTACGTGACACATGTGTGGGCTTGTGTCTCTGTATTGGTGGTAATTTACTTGTGTAACCAAGAAATTGTCACTCTCTCCAGTAATAAACAATTATCTCTGAGCTATCTAATAAGCTTTGATCTACTTATTTGACGGTAAAGAATGTGTGCAATTGATAGCAAGAATAAATAGTGGATACCTTTCCAGGGCCATACCAAATATTTGATCATCCTGAATTTATTTAATTTTTCCAATGAATACATTTAGGACAACAACGAATGATACAAATAACATAACATGATACAAATAACACGTGGCTTGGCTCTCCAACACACCGGTGTGCTGTACTAGTGACAAATTGGCCATGTTCTGCTAACGTGACGACCCTTACTAGTTGGCTGTGTCGGGTGGTGGTGCGTTTTAACGACACATATATTTACGCGATCTGACCCAAAAAAAACCTCTTATGGATGATATTGGTCGCGAAAGCTTACGTGTTAAACTAACATGTTCTTATTCTTGGTTCTAAATCTAAATTTAACATCTTCTTGTCCGTAGAATCCTAGTAAATTCCTTGCCACCTTCTAATTGTACACCCATTCATTGTATGTCTACATCCGGTGAAGTCATTCATTCGCTTGATAATCTACCTCCAACCGACGCAATCGACTGGCAATTAATTTGCGCCAGCTAGGCACAAAACTGATTATTTCTCTCCCTGCTGATGCACGCGGAGAGGACATGTGGGGAATATGGACGTGGTGGAGTTGGCGGTTGTGTAGCCAGCGCACCCCCCCCCCCTCCCGCGTTGAATTAGTTGCCAATTTCCACGCACGGACCGCAGCTAATTTGCACACTAAAAACTCCGGCACGGACTTATCGATGAATTGATCTGCAACCACAAAGAGGTCGCTTCTCAATGTGAAAGACTAAGACAAGAGGGGTGCGGTAAATGAATAGACAGGATTGTTTTAAAAGGCGGCATAAATGGTTCGGCTGTAAAAGATTCATTGATTTCTGTATTTAGGAGGAGGCTGCGTCAAGCCACTTAATAAATGTTTCAGTTTCGTTGAAAGTAAAGGCAGACCAGCAAATGCGGCAAGTATGTTAATCAGCGTCAATGATTGATCCAGAAAAGCCTCGATGAGGCCGAAGACTCTCATTTTGGGGGGAGTCCTGCATTGGAACGTTCGGCTAATTCCATTAAGGAGTGATTTTGCACGTGCTAAGTTTCTGAGATCGAATGAGATCAGGCACATTTAATGTGATTTGGTCATTGGCAAACTGGTTGCTGTTTTGCAATTTCCTGGCTTTACAAAATTTCCACCGTGAGTTAAGCACTCTGCCAACAGTACCACTTGGCCCGATTTTGTTATTTGACTTCAAATCCATACTTTGATGTACTTTAATATCCATATTCCAATACACTACAATGTCCTTACTCTTACGTGCTCTAATAGTCGTACTGCACTCTGTTGTACTCTAATACTTGTCCTATGATGTGATCTTACTCAGTGAAGGTGCCCCAAACACGTGTACTATGTGTACTTTAATGCACCGTCATCGCCAGACTGCGAAATGGAAATGTTGAAAATCCTGAAATGAAACATATTCATCCTGCAGCAGCCCATGGTCACTGCCATTTCCCCTGTGCGGGAAACATCGTGGGATAGGAAGAGGAACCGTTCTGAGAAGCGCCGGTATCACGCGGGTCTGATGGTCTGCAAAGTGGCAGTATGGTGCCGCGGTGGCGAGATGTTAACTAGCTCGCCTGGTACGCAGGAGGTCGTGGGTTCAATCCCGACCCTGACGATGCCTGCTGTATATTTGGAGTTTGCACGTTCTCCCCGTGGTCACGGGGATTTTTCTCCGGGTCCTCCGATTATTCCCTCCACATTTAGAAACGTGCGTTGAGAGTATTTGGCTGCTCGAAATGTCCACGTGATAAGCCACTTAATTCTAGATTTGAAGCTTTCGTGACTGCCAGGATTCATACGCTTTGCTTTTTTCGGTAAAGTCACGTAGGTAAAAAAATAAAATAAATGAAAACAACAAAATAAAATCACGACGTTTTGGAGGCAACACGAGCTTCCGTCTTCAGGTGGAACCGTTACAGGACTTTGGCTCGATTTAATTTAGTTGTTTTAATTTATTTTATTTTATTTTTTACTTCCGTGACTTTACCAGAAAAAAACAAAGAGTATAAGCCGCTTCGTTGAGCAATAATTTGCGACCAGGTCGCATTTGAAGAAGAGCTAAATATTAGTACTCTAAAATGTGCGTGTGCTCGAATGTACTCCAATGCTTTTGGTACGATGTATTCTTAAATTCGCAATGTACTGTTATAATCGCAACGGTATATACTTTATATTTTTGGTTCTTTCGGTAAAGTCACGTAGAAGGGAAATAATAAAATCTATAAATATAAAACAATGAAATTCTCACGACGTTTCGACTGCAACACAAGCAATCATCATCAGGTGCGAAATCCACAGCATGAAAATTTGAAAAAAGTGGCGTTTTTTTCTTAACGTCAGCACCACGGACAGCGATTTGGCAGTTGGTCAGATGGACGAGTCCATCTATGTTCGGAAAAGAGGAGGGGGGATAAGAAGAGAATGGAATGCGGTCTGAAAGTCCCCGTAAGCGTGAGCACAATCAATTAAGACCCGAAATGGTTTATCAAATCCTTCCAATGATTGCTAAGCCAGAATCCATCTTCTCGGTTGAAATTGGCTCTGTGTTTGTATATGTGGATAGCCTCATGAACGAATCTCTCATGGTAGCCAGATGGCTTGCAGAGAACCTCTGTCTTGGAGAAGTCAATGTCATGTGAGCCCACTGAATTATAACAGTGATCTGCCACGGCCGAGGTGTTGGTCCTACCGTGTTTTAGGTCTACTTTGTGCTCACGGATGCGGTCAGAGACATGTCGTTTGGTTTCTCCAATGTAACTAAGTTTGTAGACGCCACGGTATGTCCGGAATCACACCCTTTACAGACGGAATCAGATCACGGATTTTATGTAATGTGTTGAATCGGACCTGGATCTTGTGTTTATTCAAGATTTTGTAGATCTTTTTTGTGATCCCGCAATGTAGGGTAAGGTGATGGTTTTGAATGGCTCCTCAAGAGGGTCCTTCTTCATGGTTGGACTGATGGCTTTGCGGATATATACTTTACCGTGTGTACTCTAATGAGCCACTTTAGTCCAAGTTTAAAGGTTCGAGTTTCACGATGACCCTCAAGTGAATGATCACAGCAACGGTTTTCGCAACTATGAGCTTCCATTATGGGCAATTGCACAGGGAAAAAATGTACCCACAATTATCTGCATTTTCACAGTGAGTGGTCACAGAGCTATCTGTAGTCGAGCCCCGTGGGTCTAATTCGCGTGACCTTGTATAAAACATGAGAAGAGAAATATTTTTTTAAATTAATGATGGTAATTTCATCAGTTATGGCTGAGCGTTTGACGTATTTCGGGGTTCGTACTCCTCCCCCGGGGAGATTTAATTTCACTTCCGCAAGACAGACATGCGTCGGGGACATTTCTAATTTTAAAATGTACTTTTAGACGTTGTTGTTGTTGTTGCTGATGCGAGGTTATTATTCTGATTATCTTCACGAGCATTTTCAAATATAGCATTTTGGGCTTTGACATTGGAACACAATAATGGGCCACTCGTTGCGAGTAAACTGCGAGTTAAAAAAAAAAAAAACTGTTTGGCACGTCGCTAATCGAAGATCACACAGAGGTCTCCGTTTGCTACGAGACTCCGAATCCGCTTGGTTATCACTGCGTGACAGTACAGCAAGTGAATGTATCGATTTCAGAGGGCAAAATCCATAATTGTTCTGTACAAAGGCAAAGATCCCCCATTAGCCATGACACAGACTGTTGAGGCAAGTGCTGTTAGCGAGCACCTATGAAGGCCGGCACTGCACACGAGGGTGTGGGTGGACAGAAACACGCGCGGCCGCATCTGTCTCCCCAGTGCCGATGTTTACATACCGCACCAGGTACTCAATTGAGGCTGAGTCGACGTAGGGGAGGCCCAGGACTGATTCAGAAAATGGTCACTGGTGTTGGCCATTAGTGGTAATCGAACTCGGGTCACAGAGCATGAACCGTTGCACTACCGCTCCCCACCCATGAACCGTTGCACTACCACTCCCCACCGTTAACCGTTGCACTATCGCTCCCCACCATTAACCGTTGCACTACCACTCCCCACCATTAACCGTTGCACTACCTCTCCCCACCATTAACCGTTGCACTACCACTCCCCACCATTAACCGTTGCACTACCGCTCCCCACCATTAACCGTTGCACTACCACTCCCCACCATTAACCATTGCACTACCGCTCCCCACCATTAACTGTTGCACTACCGCTCCCCACCCTTAACCGTTGCACTACCGCTCCCCACCATTAACCGTTGCACTACCACTCCCCACCATTAACCATTGCACTACCGCTCCCCACCATTAACTGTTGCACTACCGCTCCCCACCCTTAACCGTTGCACTACCGCTCCCCACCATTAACCGTTGCACTACCACTCCCCACCATTAACCGTTGCACTACCGCTCCCCACCATTAGCCGTTGCACTACTGCTCCCCACCATTAACCGTTGCACTACCACTCCCCACCATTAACCGTTGCACTACCACTCCCCACCGTTAACCGTTGCACTACCACTCCCCACCATTAACCGTTGCACTACCGCTCCCCACCATTAACCGTTGCACTACCACTCCCCACCGTTAACCGTTGCACTACCGCTCCCCACCATTAGCCGTTGCACTACCACTCCCCACCATTAACCGTTGCACTACCGCTCCCCACCATTAACCGTTGCACTACCACTCCCCACCGTTAACCGTTGCACTACCGCTCCCCACCATTAGCCGTTGCACTACTGCTCCCCACCATTAACCGTTGCACTACCACTCCCCACCATTAACCGTTGCACTACCGCTCCCCACCATTAACCGTTGCACTACCGCTCTCTACCATTAACCGTTGCACTACCGCTCTCCACCGTTAACTGTTGCACTACCGCTTACCACCGTTAACCGTTGCACTACCGCTCCCCACCATTAACTGTTGCACTACCACTTCCCACCATTAACCGTTTCACTACCGCTCCCCACCATTAACCGTTGCACTACCGCTCTCCACCATTAACCGTTGCACTACCGCTTCCCACCGCTAACCGTTGCACTACCGCTCTCCACCATTAACCGTTGCACTACCGCTCTCCACCATTAACCGTTGCACTACCGCTCCCCACCGTTAACCGTTGCACTACCGCTCCCCACCGTTAACCGTTGCACTACCGCTCCCCACCGTTAACTGTTGCACTACCGCTCTCCACCGTTAACCGTTGCACTACCGCTCCCCACCGTTAACCATTGCACTACCGCTCCCCACCATTAACCGTTGCACTACCGCTCCCCACCATTAACCGTTGCACTACCGCTCCCCACCATTAACCGTTGCACTACCGCTCTCCACCATTAACCATTGCACTACCGCTCCCCACCGTTAACTGTTGCACTACCGCTCCCCACCATTAACCGTTGCACTACCGCTCTCCACCATTAACCGTTGCACTACCGCTCTCCACCGTTAACTGTTGCACTACCGCTCCCCACCGTTAACCATTGCACTACCGCTCCCCACCGATAACTGTTGCACTACCACCGCTCACCTCTGTTCTGTACTGCCCCCCCTCCACCCTTCACCAACGGCAGTGGATTGATTGAAAATAGGGCTGTGAGTGTGTGTGCTCATGCATGTTGAACTTCTCTCGCACTCTACGTCGCCATCCGTGCTAATCGGAGGTGCGGGGGAAGGGCAAGAAACGAAACACACAAAAACATTGAAACATTTCCAGGGTGCATCGACAAAAACACTGACGGCGGTGGTGATGATCTGCATTATCCAGGCCTAAATGGGTGCTCACTAAATGCATTTGCTCTTGCACACTTCTTTGTCCTTGTTGGTTTTAATATAATAGTGAATGGATTTAGCAAATTTGCATACGCATTAATTATGAAAGTTATTCCACTCAAGTCAACACAGAGCATTGATTAAGAATTAAGTGAATTTTAATTTGGCAAGAATTTGACTCATTTCAAACATCTGCTTGCGTGTAATTGCAAAGCCCCGAGTAATACAGCAGTTGTTCATTTCGCAGGTACAAAGCAGGTGGTGGGTAAATGTTTTATGACATTATGAAGCTGTGTGGACATGATGTAGCTCATTGTGTAGAGCCACGCCTCGACAATCATCACCATCACCATTCCACCAGGATGGACAAATTGAGGCACCGCCTTTTGAGGCTTCACTGCTTGGGGCAGAGTTTGTTGACAGTAGGAGATGTTGTGTTAGTTACGGACATGCCTGGGCCCGTCATAGGAACGTGAAATTCACACCGATTGCTCAGACCTGATTATGGGACATGAGCAATCCTCGATTGTTCGTTTGCAAAGCTGTAATGCATTCAGAGTGAAATCACAGGAGGATCACAGCATGAAGGTGGAATGCCTAATCATGTTAAACTATTTGCATCAAAGTTGCAGCACTTAGTTAATTAATTAATCACTCCATTTCATCACGCTTCGTCTTTCAGAGCCAACATGAAGTATATTCCCAGGTCTGCCTTAGAAAAATAGATTCTTGTTTTATTTTGGCATTAAGCAACTTTTAACATCGACATTAGTTTTGGTTTGCAGAACACAGTGGTACAATTCTTGCTTAAAACGTGTGCTCATTCAAACCGGCGAATCGCTCGTATTCGCTGCGTTCCCGCTGCATTTCCAGCACCAACAACATGGATTCTTCCTCAGCTGGTCTCCATTCGTACCATCTGCACCCTTTCATCCAAAGCCATCACTAGACAGTTCTCCGGGTAACTAATCCGTGTATTTACATGAAGCTCAGCACCTCCAATAATTACACATCCTTAAAATATTGGGGGGCCACTGCCTTCGAGAAAAAGGGCCATTGCCCAAAGCGTCGTATTATTATTATTTTACATTTTTTTATTTTAATGCCACAGGTTTATTGACGAAACACTTGGACTTCTCCACAAATCTGGCTGTCACCAGATGAAGCTAGTTGTAATTACTGGCGAAACGTCGTACTCGGATTTTAAATGTTGTGGCTTGGCTCTCCAACACACCGGGGTGCTGTACTAGTGACGAATTGGCCACGTTCACTTTACGTGACAACACATACTAGTTGGCTGTGTCGGGTGGTGGCAGGGTTTTAACGACACATTTATATATTTACGCGATCGAACCCAAAAACCCTCTTATGGATGATATTGGCCGCGAAAGCCTGCTACGTGCTAAACGGACTGTGTTGAGTTTATTTTGTTCATCATGCTCCCGCACCACTGCCAATGCGCTATCAGCAAATCATTTATCGTGTCTACATGATCTTGCCGAGTTGGTGGGTGACTTAATCAATAACAGTGTTGGTGCATTCCCATTTTCTCTTTTCCTGCTTTTACCCCCGTTTATTCTATTTGTTGAAAGAAACCGAGTTACCTGGCAGGGATCGGCCCTCTACTGTGTTTTGGAATCGATAAATCCCAAGACAGTCATTAGAGATGACGCAACTCAGTAACCACAGAATTGGACGTTGAGTTTATTGCATTGTTCTCAGTAAAGATGTTTAAATGTACTTTTTATAGAGTGAAAATACTATCATCTGCATCGATGCGGGGGGGGTGCTCGTTCCATATCCTCTAATTCAATTCACCGTAAAACTCCTAAATTCCACTTTAATTAATGTGCTCCTGATGCTCCATAGAGCGTTTTCTAGTTCCAGTGGCTCACTGCATGGCAGTCCGACCAATCCTGGCGATTCTGGAAATATTCTCAAGTGCACCACTTTTGCTGGGGTCGTTTCCACTCCGGAGCGATTTTTACTGGAAACGCTGTCCTGGAATGTACTCCTCCCTGAAGGTGTATTGAAGCTCAGTGAATGACACCTGGTGAGTCTGGGGGCAGATCTGAGATCTGGCGGTGCCATTTTGACGTTACGTAAAGATTCCCCTGGCATAACATCTCACAATGTCAGGCCATTTGGCGGCACTTCTGTGATGCAACAACTTCGTGGTCCGTGCAACAACACAAGGGTGGGGGTCAGGCCATGAACTGGATGTGAAGTGACAGGCATTGCTATTGGCCATCGGCAAGGACGCACTTTTATCACACCTCGTTCATAAACTAGCGGTGTATGGATTCACCCCCCCCCCCCCACCCTCTCTGCTGATTTGACAAATTGCCAGAATTCAGGGCCACGATTCATTTCAAGAATTGATTTTTATTTTTACATCGCAGTGAATGCTGGTACTGTACCTCCAAGTAGCCGTTGAGGTCACGTGAACCCAAAACACACAACATACACAAATCAAAAAATATAGATTCTTCGTGCACACAATTTGATTGATGTATCACGAGGTTACGAATTCTCATTAATCAATGGAACGTTCCTTCGTCACACCCCTGCCACAAATACGTGTGTTTGTGAGAGATGCCGTGCAGGACACACATCGAGAGAAGGTTTTGACAACAATTACATTGTTGTCGTTGCGTGAATCAATCTGCAACTCGGACAAGGCTACGAATACACAGCGATTGATTTATCGATTCAAATCAAATTTATGGACTTGTGTGGTGGCTCGGTGGCTGAGGGGTCAGGCTCGATGAGCCGGCACCGCTGAGGTCTGTGGAGATCACAAATCCAGGCGACAGCAGCCCGTGGTTGAAGCGGCTTCTCAGGTGGAGTGAGGACCGGCGATGGGCTGAGCCCCGTCACCGATAACCCATGCGCACACACACACAAAAAAAATCACCGTACTACACTTGCATTTTTGTTGCTTAATTTGCCCTATTCCAGCTCTGAGACTTCAACATTTGGTTCACGTTTCGTATAGTGTCATGAACACTTTTTTGCAGGGCATTAAACGGGTTGAAATTCGAAGTTTGAGTTGATTTTGTGTAATCAAGAGACCAGGATAGAGTCTTATTTGCAATCGTTACCTAGGTCACGGAATTGATGAAAGCAAGATAAATGAATTAAAGTATTGCAAAGAAGCAAGTAGAAATTTGCGTCGAGTGTGGATGAAGATGCCTGTTGAAGTGACGTCAGAAGTAGGTCTGTGACATCATCTTCATTGCAGAATTTGTTATTACATTAAAAAAATATATATAATCATACGATGCTGAAAGCTTAATTGGAATATAATTGGGGAGTGAAGCAGGTCAAAGCAAACAAGAGATTGCATTGGCAGTGATGTACAAGCAAACAACAAACGCATAACCTTCATCATTAATAAAACATTATAATAACAAGAGCATAGAGCAAGATAATGTATGAGGAACTTTCCCTTCAACAGATTCAAAAATTTTGGGCAATTACCATTTTTCACAGCGGCTATGAATTTATAAATATATTTTCTTCAGTTATAAGACCGTGTTAATGGCGATGCGGTTCGTGTTTTTTTTTTAACGAGTGGTTAATTAGTGATCAATTGATTGATTGATCAACACAGATTGCGATGTTTTGCTCGTCTCGGGGATTGAAGTTGCCTCCCCCCCCCCCTGTCCGTCGCATTCTCTCGCAGCTGTTCAAGGGGAAGTTCTACTACTGCGAGGGCCTGGACACCAAGAACGTCACCAACAAGTCCGACTGCCTGAGGGCCAACTACAAGTGGCTGAAACACAAGTACAACTTCGACAACCTCGGGCAGGTGTGTGAACCACCGATTAGCACGGTTGACTACATACGGCGCGAACAAAGTTCAACATACACAGCAAGGTCGAGTGCGTGAATAGTCGAGGAAAGTGTTGCACACTCGAAATGAAGGACGTTGGGCAGGTGCTCCAAATCGAGGGCCAACACATTTATTGTGGTTAATCTGTAGCATGCAACAGCACGTGTGTCACACACAGCAATCTTCACCGAGTCGCCATTCACCATGTGGCTGGTGTACACATGCGGTTATTCAAACACATTCCTGCGGAGGGAGCTGGTAGGAACGTTGGGTTGCTCGGTCAATGGCCAGGGTCAACGGCGGCGTGGTGTACTCCGCAAATATGGCACAAGCCGGCGTGAGTAGGTTAAACGTTGAGTTTTATAAGGACACCACGGGGTGACCAGCCCTTCCCCACCCAGCCCCACCCCTCCCACCCAGCCCCACCCTCCCCACCCAGCCACTCCCCACCCTCCCTTCCCCACCCAGCCCCTCCCCACCTTCCCCCCCAGCCCCTCTCCACCCAGCCCCACCCCTCCAATTTTTGGATGCACGACAGACGGACGGACGGACACAATAATCCCCTATGGGCTGGTGGAACCAGGTGGTTCCTACCAGTATAACCCTGCCAGCCACCTATAGGCCCAACTCAGTCATCACATGCTGCTGTACACACATGCATTGATGCACTGCACAGCACATCAGGACTTTCACAGAACAACACTTTACTCCCTTGCTGCACAAGAATATAATTAAAAGAGTGATCCGTTCCTAATGTGCCACAAAAGGATAAATTCAATCAAAGAGCTTCTTTGTCGTGTGCAGTGGATACCGAGGGCCACTTTACAAGTGGTTGAGAACCTGGCGACCTGCGTTCGATTCCAGTCCACGGCTCACATCAGTGGCAAGTAGTTGTCTGACCTGGTCCTGGGCCTCCCCTAGTTCCACTCGGTGTACAAATATCAGCACTGGGAAGACAAAAGCGGCCAGGCAAGATGCTGGCCACGCAACCCCTGTGCTGTGCTGTGCCGGCCTTCATAGGTGCTCGCAAACAACACTTGCCCCAAGTCTGTTAAAGGCTATACGGGAGACCCTTGTCTTTGTTTGCTAAGGCGTGTGCGCTTGTGCTTTCAGGCCCTGATGTCGCTGTTCGTTTTGTCCTCCAAGGACGGCTGGGTGAACATCATGTACACCGGCCTCGATGCCGTGGGGCTCGATCAGCAGGTACAACTCAGCTCCACTCTCATTTCCCCTCTCTCTCTCTCTCCCCCACACACACGGCGCTCCCGCATCTCTTGCAGCCTACGGGCAGTAGCAGCAGCGGCGGCGGCAGCAGCAGCGGAGGTGTAACGGTCCCCGCCGCCACCCGCGCCCCTGTCGACGTGATGAATTGTCCCGATTGAGGGCCACACTTCGGTTTGAGGATCTGTAGTGGTCTGTCTCGTTTTAACCATCTCATTTGTATTGCGGTTAGTGAGCGGGTTGTCTGTGGGTGGATGTGCCCGCGTTCCGGATTAATTGTACTCGTGAAAAAAAAAGGAACAGTAAATGTGTAAATCTTGACTTAAAGCTTTCGTGACTGCAGGAATTCATATTCTTTGGGTCTCTTGGTAAAGTCACGTAGATAGGTTCAAAGAAAATAAAAGCTACGCCGTTTTGATCACAAAACAAGCGGTCGACTGCTTGTGTTGCGATCGAAACGTCGTAGTTTTTGGTAATTTTTTGTTAATTTCTTTGAACCTATCTACGTGACTTTACCGAAAGACCCAAAGAATAGTGAATGTGTAGTGTTCCACACTCGGCATCCGCGCCTTACCCATCATTGGCAGCTTCTCGCTGCGTGATCCACCCGATGATTGGTTACTTCAACAGTCACAACGGACTGCATTCAACGTCTTCACACCCATTCTGCATACGTAAACAAAAAGTCTGTTTTTGTAGCCTGATTGGTGCATATTTTACATTGTCCGTGTTTTCATTTTAATCAGGACACTTCTTCGCCCACTAACGGCCAAATAATCCCGAGTTTACTCTGTGCGGCTCTTTAGAGACTGCTTCGTAACGTTATTTATTCATGACCGCCATGGCGTATTCAAATGCACTGCTGCTCTTGAAATATTACTTTTATCTAGCACTTCTTGTTATTTTAATGGCCAACCCCTGA
This sequence comes from Lethenteron reissneri, assembly GCF_015708825.2. Classification (NCBI taxonomy): domain Eukaryota; kingdom Metazoa; phylum Chordata; class Hyperoartia; order Petromyzontiformes; family Petromyzontidae; genus Lethenteron; species Lethenteron reissneri. The sequence continues at coordinate 4,674,989 of NC_083822.1, forward strand.
CCATGGGAGTCCAGTTTACCATGGAAATATAGTTTATCATGGGAGTCCAGTTTACCATGGGAGTCCAGTTTACCATGGAAATATAGTTTATCATGGGAGTCCAGTTTACCATGGGAGTCCAGTTTACCATGGAAATCCAGTTTACCATGGGAGTCCAGTTTACCATGGAAATCCAGTTTACTATGAGAGTCCAGTTTACCATGGAAATCCAGTTTACCATGGGAGTCCAGTTTACCATGGGAGTCCAGTTTACCATGGAAATCCAGTTTACCATGGGAGTCCAGTTTACCATGGAAATCCAGTTTACCATGGGAGTCCAGTTTACCATGGGAGTCCAGTTTACCATGGAAATCCAGTTTACCATGGGAGTCCAGTTTACCATGGAAATCCAGTTCACCATGGGAGTCCAGTTTACCATGGAAATATAGTTTACCATGGGAGTCCAGTTTACCATAGAAATCCAGTTTACCATGGGAGTCCAGTTTACCATGGAAATCCAGTTTAACATGGGAGTCCAGTTTACCATGGAAATATAGTTTACCATGGGAGTCCAGTTTACCATGGAAATCCAGTTTATCATGGGAGTCCAGTTTACCATGGAAATCCAGTTTACCATGGAAGTCCAGTTTACCATGGAAATCCAGTTTATCATGGGAGTTCAGTTTACCATGGAAATCCAGTTTAACATGGGAGTCCAGTTTACCATGGAAATCCAGTTTATCATGGGAGTCCAGTTTACCATGGAAATCCAGTTTACCATGGGAGTCCAGTTTACCATGGAAATCCAGTTTATCATGGGAGTCCAGTTTACCATGGGAGTCCAGTTTACCATGGGAGTCCAGTTTACCATGGAAATCCAGTTTATCATGGGAGTTCAGTTTACCATGGAAATCCAGTTTAACATGGGAGTCCAGTTTACCATGGAAATCCAATTTATCATGGGAGTCCAGTTTACCATGAAAATCCAGTTCACCATGGGCAGGGGTCGGCAACCTTCGGCTCCGGAGCCTCTTTAAGGGAATGTTCCGTGACGTTATTTATGAAGGACCGCCGTCTTGTATTCGCCACGTGCATTGCTGCTCTTGAAATTTGAAGGGGGTGTTTTTTTTACCTAATTCGAAACAGATGTATCTTCTTGTTATTTTAGTTGCTGTCCCCTCGGCTAGGCTGACTGAGAATTATGTCTGGATTTGGTCTACAGTGGGAAAGATGGCAATGCTGTCCGTCCAAGAGGGAGGTGAAATTTCCGTGCAAACCGAGGTTATATTTTGCGTGGCCTCTGATGTTTTTTGATGATACGATGGTTTCCTTCTGCCACCTTGTGGTGACTTCGTGTGTCTGTTCACATCATTGCTAGTGGCCCACATTGTCCACTTACCGTGCACTCACGATGTCTTTCAATGATATCTTTTGGTTCAGATTTTTTCGTACTTAAATGTTGTAAAAAATTTAAGTTAAACAATTGGTATAATCGTACAGTCGTTTCGGTATAAATGACAGAGATTTTCATGCTGCTTCTCATAGTGTTAGAAAATATTGATACTGCAGGTATTGCTGCTGCTGGGTGACCATGCTGCTAATTATGATGCCGTTAGTATTTCGACTGACAGTAATAATCCTACTGCTCCTGATGTTGATTGCGATTTTGTTGGTGATGATAATCATGATGCATATAGCAATGCCGCCTTTGCTGCTGCTTCCAGTGACAATCGTGATGCTGGTGACGATAGATGTTTCTGACAACGATGCTATTCCTGCTGATGATGATTTTTCTAACAGTGTTGATCCTGCTGCAGATGCTGATGATTGTTCTCCTGTCGATGTCAATGTTATCGCTCATCATGAAAAGTACAATGATTCTACTGCTGTTGATGATAATGATGATTTTGATAACAGTGCCACTGCTGCGGTTGATGATGATGATTACAGCGCCGTTACTGGTGGGCACAGTGGTGCCACAGAGGTTAACTCCCCGTAATACGAACCCCGTGACCCTGATTCGTTTCCTAGGCCACAGATAATATTGGTGGCAAATATGTTTATTAAATCAGGGGGCCTCCCTTAGGCCCATTCAGCCTAAAACCTGCTGTCGTGTGTAAATATCAGCACTGGGAAGACAAAGGCCGTTCTCGTCACACCGTCACTCTGTGCTCTATTGCTGGCCTCAAGAGGAACTCACAAACAGCAATGCGATTTTAACAAGAAGGCAGCAATAACGATGATAATGTTTTATTGAAATGAAGCCCCCTTCATGCAAATCACATCTCGGGACGCGATGAAATGTGTCGCCCAGCACTGAGGTGCGGGACACCGCACACGAGTAGGAAGGCAGCCAGAACTGGCGGTACCAACAATTGCCCAAGCTCTGTGATCCTACATATGGGGGGGCGGGACATATTTTTGTCTTTGTTAGCGCTGACAACTATGTTGCGCTTGCTACCGCTGTCCTAAGACAACTATTAATAACTTTACTTTTTTTTCATTTCTTGAGAACTGCTTTTTTGTGTTTAGTTTGTTGTCTTTCCCCCAGTCACGTACGGTGCGAAAGAAGTCCGACATTCACACATACATACAGAAGTGTCTGCTTACTAATTGTTTTGTTTTATACATATAAATCACCACAGACCCCTCCAACACCACACAACACCCCCCATCACCCCACCCCACCAGACGTTGCAATGTTAAAACGTCTCGCAGGGGGGTTTAACCAGCGGATCAAGCGCACGCACGCGTGAGCGCACGCGTGAGCGCACGTGTGACGCCGTTGCCCCTCTTTCCCGGGCAGCCCGTCATCAACTACAACCCGTGGATGCTGCTCTACTTCATCTCGTTCCTGCTGCTCGTCAGCTTCTTCGTGCTCAACATGTTCGTGGGCGTCGTGGTGGAGAACTTCCACAAGTGCCGGCAGCACCAGGAGGCCGAGGAGGCTCGACTCCGCGAGGAGAAGAGGCTCAAGAGGGCCGAGAAGAAGCGACGCAGTAAGCGCACCCGGTGCCCGCCCCCCCGGGCCGTGATGACAAGGAGGATGGTGGTGGTGGTGATGACGATGATGATCGTAGTGGTGGTGGTGTTTATGATGATGCTAGTGATGAGCATGGTGATCATGGTGGTGATGACGATGATGCTGATCGTAGTGGTGGTGGTGTTTATAATGATGCTAGTGATGAGCATGGTGATCATGGTGGTCATGATGACGATGATGATCGTAGTGGTGGTGGTGTTTATAATGATGCTAGTGATGAGGGTGATCATGGTGGTGATGACGATGATGCTGATCGTAGTGGTGGTGGTGTTTATAATGATGCTAGTGATGGGCATGGTGATCATGGTGGTGATGACGATGATGATGATCGTAGTGGTTGGTCGTGATTATAATTCTGCTGGTGATGAGGATGGCGATGATGATGCTGATCGTAGTGGTTGTGGTGGTGTTTTTTTATCCTGCTATTGATGAAGATGGTGGTGATAACGGTGGTGGTGCTGATGATCATCACAGTGGCACTGGTAGTGGAGATAATAATACAAACAGGCTACATTAGGTCGTCATGGCAATAACAGGGTTTTAAGAAAACAGCTACCCTGCACACGCCCATTAATTTAAGGACACACTGTACATCTCAGTTGGTATCGTGGTACCCGTTGTGAGGATACGAGTACAGATCGAGGCCGAGCATGATTGAGCACTATCGTGAACATCATCATCATCATCGTGGAGATGTTGTTACTGCTGTTGCTACAGTTCTTGACGATGGTGATTGTCGCTGTCCTTCACGCACGCCGCTTCTCCAGAGGCACAGAAGAAGCCCTACTACTCCGAGTACTCGCCCGTGCGCCTCTTCATCCACTCGGTGTGCACGTCCAGCTACCTGGACATCTTCATCACCGTCTTCATCGGCCTCAACGTGCTCACCATGGCGATGGAGCACTACAACCAGCCCAAGGTGCAACGCACACAAAGACACTGAACCCCCCCCCCGCCCACTGTGCAGCCACGAACAGGCTGTTGGGCTAGGTGCTGTTTGCGAAACACACTGTTAAGGCCGGCGCCTGCACACACGAGGGGGGTGGTGGTGGTCAGCACCACGGCCAGCCCCGCTTGTCCTCCCCAAATGCTGACGTTTCACACTCCGCACCGGGTGCTCATTTGAGGCCGAGCCGGCATCGTGAGGAAGGTTCACGGCAGGGGAGGATACCGCCTGGCAGCTGACGTCACCTGCGGGCAGGTGACTGCCGGCCGTGTGCGCAATGGATCGTTGCTCGTTCGCGTGAACCACGAACCACAGTGGAACTTCTCCCCCGCGCTCACGCTCATGCACGCACGCGCTACTCATTTATGACCGAGTCGGCCTTGTGGAGGCCACACGCATGTCGCACACACACACACGCGTGCGTGCGTACGTACACGCACGGCAAACTCGAGCAGCCTCGAGGATTTCACGCGGTGGCACGCGGAGAGCACAAGCCGAGCACGTTCGTCGTCATTCTCGTCTGTGGTAAAGCACCGTGGAGTGGTAATTGTACTTGCACCTCGTAACCTCACCTCGTTGTAACCGCGCTCTCCTCTCGCCCGTTTCGCCGCTGGCCGACAGTCTCTGAACGAGGGCCTCAAGTACTGCAACTACGTCTTCACCTCCGTCTTCGTGCTGGAGGCCTTGCTCAAGCTGCTGGCGTTCGGGATTAGACGCTACTTCAAGGACAGGTCAGCACACGTACCCGGGCAGCCTTTAACACAGCGGCGATGATCACGATGATACAACTGAATTAATTCTCTGAATTAGCTTCTATGCGTCTAGGTTTGTCCTCCCCTCGGTCAATTGCATATTTATTATTGAACTTGTAACGAGTTTCCTCGAGCGCCTCGCTCGCAATGCTATTTGACTGCCCCTGTCTGTCATAGCAGAGTGGGATTTCTGATACTGGCTCAGCCCCAGCAGTGCAGATGAATGCCACCCCCATTGTTGTTTTAAGCAGGGACTGAGGTTATATCTGTACTCACAAAGAGACGTTTGTCTCAATGGGCTCTTACCTGATTGAGTTTAAGCCACCTCCAGTATATTGCTGGAGGTTTGCTGGCAGGGGTAGTGTTTAAATATCAGACCAATGTACTCTTTGGTTCTTTCGGTAAAGTCACGTAGGTATAAAATAAAATAAATTAAATCACGACGTTTCGGGCGCAACACAAGCGTCCATCATCAGGTGGGACAACCACAGCAAGAAACGATTGCTGTAGTGGGAAAAGGGCTGCTGTAACAAGAGGCTTTAATTACATTTTATACCTACGTGACTTTACCGAAAGAACCAAAGAGTATGGATCCCTGCAGTCACGAAAACTTCAAATCTAGATTATATCAATGTATGTTCTCAAGGACAACTTCGACTTCATATAAATGCGGGTCAAATGTTGAATTACCAAACGCCTACGCGTACTATAGTCGGGGAATGTCTGTTGTCAAATGTACATGCTAAGTGACGACGGTGCCGATGGTTTTTGTGATTGACGTTCATTTTGTACTTGTGCAGGTGGAATCAGCTCGATTTGGCCATTGTCCTCCTGTCCATCATGGGCATTATCCTGGAGGAGATTGAGATCAGTGCCTCCCTGCCCATCAACCCGACCATTATCCGCATCATGAGGGTCCTGCGCATAACACGCGGTGACTCACACACTCACCTCGCACGCACACGCACACACACGCAATCACTCACACACTTGCTTGTTCACTCACCCCGATACCAACTCACTCAATCACCCACTCGGTCGCCTACTGCCACGTGTGCCTTGCCGGCCTTCATAGATGCTCGCTAACAGCACTTGCCCCAACATCCTGTTCAAGGCTACACGGGGGATCTTTGTCTTTGTGCGTGTGGGTGCGTGCTTGTTTACGTGTGTGTGTCTACGCAGTGCTGAAGCTGGTGAAGATGGCAACGGGGATGCAGGCGCTGCTGGCAGTGGTGGTGCAGGCACTCCCCCAGGTGAGCGCTTGCACGCGACGCGTGGCACCGGCAGTGCCACGGTAATCACGTGGGCCCTGCTCGTGCCTTCATCTCCCCCAGTGACAGTTTTTCGGGTCGCTGCCGGACTTGAATAGGCGCGTGACTTGTCATCGCAAGCAAATGAAGATGTATGCTAGATGTGGTGTGCCAGGTGCTGTGACTAATCTCTGGCTCTATTGCCATGAAGATGCGCAGCGGTTATAACTTATAACACTCGGCTCACACTCGTATGTGCGTGTGTACGTTGAACTTCTTTCGCACCGTTTGCTACCAGCCGTGCACATCGGAGGTGTGGAAGGACAACAAACCAAACGGAAAAAAAATTACTTTTAATCAAATGGGTTCTCAATCTAGATGATTTAAAAGTGCATAGCTCCAGTGGCTTTCTAATATCGGAAGGAAGAGCGTTCCAGACGGCCGTAGAAGCACATTTGAAACCGCGCGATGCTGCCACTGTCCTTGTCGATGGCTAACCAAAAAGCCGCTGATGCTGCGAGTTCGCTTGATGGTTTATGCTCCTTGACGAGCTCAGCAAGGCATTGTGGTTCATTTGTGGCAAGCACTTTGCGTGTGACGCCACAAGTTCAAACTCCCGCTCGTCGGTCGACCCGGAGAGCCGTCGTCCACCCAGGGTCAACACAACGAGCACCCATTTGTCAATAATGGCTGTTCTCAGGATAGACTAGGCCTCGTCGTGGGAATGTAGAATTTCCGCCACTCGCTGGGGGCCACCACTGGAGGTGATCCTCTTGTGTGCGTCCCCTGCAGGTGGGGAACTTGGGACTTCTCTTTCTCCTCCTCTTCTTCATCTACGCGGCTCTGGGGGTGGAGCTCTTCGGAGGACTCAGTGAGGACACCACCTTCTCCGTCGTTAGCAATGATATCGTCGTCATCACTGTCGTGGCTAACATCGCCAGCATTGTCACCTACATCGCTATAAGCACGGTTATCAGGATCATTGTCATCATCACCGATTAACGCTACGACCGTCATGGCTAACATTGTAAGCACATTCTCTATCACGACCACCAGCGTCATAATTAACATCACTGGAGCCTCTCCTAGAGGCACCTTATGCATCATCTGCCACCACCAATCGCCACCAAAAAGGAACAACGCTTAACATCACTGTTATCACCCTCACAAACAACACTGTCATTGCCACGACCACAACAATCACCACCACCGTCACCTTCATCATTGCTCCGAATGTATCATTTGTATCTTACATTTATACACGTGATGCATGTATTTCAGTTTGCTGTTAGGGCCAGTGTTTGCTGCCCTTACCGTTTGGTGCTCACGTGCCTTCACTCCGTGTAATATGCGCCCATGTCTACTCACGATGGTCAGTGCAGCTGTGTGCGTGGGCCACAGCGCTGGGAGATTAGCCGCGTGAGAGTCTGGGAAGTGCGTGGGGAGTGTTGGCGCAGTGGCCGGCGCGCTGCGCTACGAGGCCGGCGACCCCGAGTTCGATTCCCGCTCATGGCCAACACCCGCGACGATTATCTGAACTTGTCCCAGTCATGGGCCTCCCCTAGATCGCCTCAAACGAGTGCCCGGTGCGATGTGTACACATCGCCACTGGGGAGATAAAGGCAACCGAGCACAGTGCTGGCCACCCACCCCCTTCGTCGTTCCCTTCAGGGCTGCTCGCTTAACAGCACTTGCCCTAGCGGTCTGTCGAGGCTACACGGCGGCATCTCTGCCTTTGCATGGCTATTCACGGCGGTGGATGCGTGGTTGCGTGCCGGCCGCAGCTTGCGAGGACTACCCGTGCGAGGGCCTCAGCCGTCACGCCACGTTCGAGAACTTCGGCATGGCGCTGCTGACGCTGTTCCGCGTGTCCACGGGCGACAACTGGAACGGCATCATGAAGGTGACGCCACGCGGCCTCCTGTCGACTCAGCTCCTCACGCTAACCTCCCCCTGCTTCTCCCCCCTCCTCTCCTCTCATTTGCCCCTCCCCTCTCATTTTGCATTGCTTCAATCCTCTCTTCTATCTTACCATATCTAATTTTTTTTACGATCAGTGGAAACAAGAAGATGCTCGGTGTAGTCGGCACTTTGCTTCGTTCATCATTTCTAATTTTTTTTTATTTGCTTTATGTAAACTCCCACTTCTCGCTCACTCTCTCGCTCACTCTCTCGTCACTCACTCTCTCACTCTCTCTCTTCTTGCCTCCTCTCTTCATTTGTTTTGCCTTGACATTCCCCGCCCTTCTCTTTCGCTTATCTCGGTATTCTCCCATCTCTCTCTCTCTCAGTCTCCTCTATTCTCTCTTTCTTTGTCTATGTTGTCATCCCATCTCCTCTTCCATTCTCTCCCCTGCTGTTGTCATCATCTTTTCTCCTCCTCCTCTCTTATTTGTGTCTTCCGCTCTCTTGTCGTGCCCCTTTCCTCGCCCTCTCACATTCCTCCTCCTCGTCTCCCTCCTCTCTCCGCTCGCCCCCACTCCTCTCCGCTCACTCCCACTCCTCTCCTTTGCAGCTCTTCATCTCCGTATCGTCCTACCTCTCTCTTTTCATCTCCCGTCTAATCCTCTCGAATCCCTCTTTATTCTCATCTATTCTCCGCGATGCATATACGGGGAACTCCTTTCGCACCGTACGTAGCCAAGGACGAACTAAACGCATGGACAAACAACCGTCGTTACCTCCACCACGTGGATTTACAATATGCAACTCACAACTCGGCGCAGAACTGCTCTGCGCCTTTCCCGACACGCACCCCTGGCGAAGCGGGTTCAGGCATATTTTGGAATTAATGACGCATCACTGATGTCAGGCTCTGCGGCTCGTTAGGGGTAATTGATCGCGTGCCCGGATACGGCTGTTGCCTAATTCAGAGGGGTTTGACAAACGACGGGCGAGAAAGTTTAAGGCGTTCGTCTTGGTCGCATTGCTGGGTGCGCTTGTGCGGCTACATTGTGTTCACAATCTCGTTTTAAATTTAGCTGCGGAGCTTTTTACACGCACGACTCGACTGACTCCGTCCTCACTTTATTCTTTTAGACTTTTTTTTATATATCCCTCCTCGTGTCCCCCCACTCCGCCCCGATTCTATCCCGGTTTTGATATCGGCGGCGTCAGCTAGAGACGGAGAATCCAATCCAATGTGTTGAGTTTGTTGGCTACGTACGGTGCAAAATGAGTTTCAACATACATACATACAGCATAGCACCCACCCCATGACAGGGAATGATGAGTGGAAGGAGATATCACAGAACTACTTCTGAAATATATGAAAGTCTAATTTTTCCCACACTAAGGGCAGCACTTTTTTTTTCCAAGCCCCCCTGTTACAGAGATGAATTTAATCTGCATGGCAGTCGAATATATTTTTTTAACGCGCATAATTTCGCAGAAATAACCAGGCGATGTGAGACTTCAACACCCGATCGGCTTCAGGGTGCCAAGCCGGTGACAGTAGAGCAAGCAGGCTCCTGACCTCCCAGTATAAATGTTGTGTTAGCCATTCCCTTGTATGCACGGTGGGTTTTATCCATGTGCGCCAGATTCCTCCCGCATGCAAAAAAACGGTCACTGAAATAAAATTTGCCAAACATCCCTTACAAAAAGCGAACCCTTGAAACTCCGTTGACGCCCTCCTGGGTATATAAGGGGGGGGGGGGGTGGGCGGGGGCTCAGTATCTGGTCAGAGAGTGAGCACGCAATTGCAGGGCTGCACCTTCACCTCTTTGCGCGCGCCTGCCCGCCCCCACGTGCCCAGGACACGCTGCGCGAGTGCAGCAGCCTCGACCGGCAGTGCATCTCGTACCTGCCCGTCATCTCGCCCATCTACTTCGTGACGTTCGTGCTCACGGCGCAGTTTGTGCTCGTCAACGTCGTGGTGGCCGTGCTCATGAAGCACCTGGAGGACAGCGCCGAGGACGCGCACGAGGAAGAGGAGGAGGAGAACGCGGCGCGCATCGCCGCCGGGATCATCGGCGCCTCCGGCCTGCCGAGTGCCACCGCCCGCCTCCTGGGCATCGCGGTGCCCACCCCCAACCCCGGCGGCAACCCGGCGCTCGTGGCCGTCTCGTCGCCGTCGTTCTCCCCGGCGCACTTCCGCTGCATCGCGTCCTCGCCTTCCTCCTCCGCGGCGGCGGCGGCGGCGTTGGCCGGGAGCAGGGGATCGAACCCTCGCCGCTCCGGGTTGGAGCTCCGCGCCGCTCGGCCCCCCGGCCGGTTGAGCAGCGAGCTCACGTTCCGGAGGCCCAGCGTGGAGGCGAGTCGCGCGTCCCCCTATCGATCGTCAACGGCGGCGCTGCGGGTTAGCGTGCCGCGGCTATGAACCCGGCGAGCTAGCGAGTTGGTTAGTGGCGAGTGGGTCAGTAAATTGGTGGCGCCACGGTGCTAAGATGTTTACTATCTCACCTGCTATACAGGAGAGGGTGGTTTCGATCCCGACCCTGGACCCTGATGACACCTGTGTATTTGGAGCTTGCATGACTCTTTCCCCGTCGTCACCTGGATTTTCCTCCGGGTACTCGGATTTTTCCCTCCACAATTAAAATCAACGTGCGTTCAGAGTTTATGGATGCTATAAATTTCCACGCGATGAGCCACTTCGTTGAGCTATCAATAGGCTTTAGCTGGTAAAATAAAATTTTATGGAAATGTTTTTATAACATTTGATATTCGTACCATTCTTGGAGTGCTAGGCTACCGTGAAGGCGCAGTGTTTCACAGACACAGCCTGCGACAGTTGTGCAGCAAGGGGCGATGTTGCCGAGTGTAAACCGTTTGAGTTGCTTGTGGGTAACTTCTACGAATCTTGGCAACTTCGGACCATAATGCCGGCACACAGTTGGAGCTACTCGTTTCAAATGACGTCATGCTGCCAATCGCGAACACTGTTCTTGTTAATTCGACGGCACCAATAACCAGGTGGCCTGCCGCTTCGAACCACGAACCTCTACAATAAGCGGCGAATGCGCTACCGCTGGGCCTTGGCCGCGATACCTGAAAGTTGATCGAAATGGCCAATGCACACATGTGTACAAAGAGACAATGACAAATATCCCTTGCATAGCCTTAACAGACTGTTGGGGCAAGTGCTGTTAGCGAGCACCTATGAAGGCCGGCATGGCACACGAGGGCGTCGGTGGCCAGCAACCACGCATGGTGGCAATATTGTGTAAATATTGCCACACACGTGTACACACGCACTCACACGCACTCACACGCACATACGGTTAGCACACTATGCGCTAGTAATTAATTACCATTGTCTGCGTCGTCAGTCATTTTATATATTTGTTTCCTGTTTCGGGCAGCGTTATTGACGCATGTGTGGCGCTCGTTATTTGTGCTTGCGCGCCACTGCCAACGCAGTATTACAGGCGCGCTCTACGCATATTTGACGTGCGTGCGCGTGCACGTGCGCGTGATTTGCTTCCCCACGTGGACAGAACGTGGACGACGGCTCCCGGCTCGAGACGCTGGGGGAGCAGACACTGCTGCTGCCCGCAGTGCGGCACGTCGAGGTCAGCCGAGCCCTCTCGCTGCCCAGCGATGCCCTCGCGAGCACGCCCGACTCGCAGCAGCAGCAGCAGGAGCTGCAGCAGCAGCAGGAGCAGCAGCAGGGAGCCTCTGAGAACAGCAGAATGCCGGAGGTGGAACCAAATCGGGCGGCTCAGAAATCAGGTGAGCGTCCAGGAGGAAGCGATGCATCAGAAGTTTCTGGGTGGGGAAAGGGTAATGACGAAGGCGTAGACATGCAATGCCCTGCTCGCTCCTCTGCTGGTGGAAGGGCCTCCACGAGAAGGAGCTCTAGAGAGCCCCTCTAGAGGACTGTTGGCTTCTCCGTTCCACGCCGAGCAAACATCTTCAAAAATGTGGTGTACCCCACCGAACCCAGTCTGCAGATTGCGTGGACATGGGCCCAGGGGGTGGGGAGGTGCCATTTAAGAAACCTGCCCCATTGTTTCAACTGAGAAATCAAATCGAAATGCAGACCTTTGGAATGGGTTCAGTGGGGTTGACCATTACACCATGGCTGCTTTGACCGAGTGGCTCAGAGGACAAATATAAATAATAACCCCACCGCTGGGACGAAGACCTGGCTGTCCCATGTGATTAGACAAAATGCGGCGAGACGGGCGTTGGAAGCAGTCACCAAGAGTCTGGCGACCAAAGGGACGACAAGGCCTACGATGATGGGAGACTGTGAGGGCAGATTGTAGAGGTTGCTGGACAGACCCTAGAGCTCCTAGAGGTCACTGAACAGATCGTAGTGGTCACTGGACAGATCCTAGAGGTCCTAGAGGTCACTGGACAAATCCTAGAGGCCGCTGGACAGATTGTAGAGGTCTTATAGGTCACTGGACAGATCCTAGAGGTCACATCCTAGAGGTCGTGTGTCAAATGTGCAGCAGTAGCTGCAGGATCTGGCGTCTTCATCTTGCACTGAGAGTCGTGCACAAGCACAAATGAAAATAAATAAATTATCAAAATATAGCCGCATTCATCATTGCCAGTGCCCTGCAACAGAAACATGGAAAATAGGCTGACATTTTGGGAACTGTCCCTTCTTCTTCAAAGCAAAAAGCCAAACGATCAGCCTGATGATAGTGATTCCACCAGTGCCATTGATACTGTTGATGCTGCTCATGATGATACTGATCATGATAATCCTCATGCAGTTGATACTGTTGCTGATCATGATGAAGTTGTTAGTGTTGCTGATGTTGATGACGATTGCTCTTGCTGATAATGATAATGCATTTGCTCCCGCTGCATCCGATGACGATGTTGATGTCATTGCGCCTCTGTGGCAGATTCCATGGCAGGCTGTGGCATGGCAGCGGCAGACGTGACACCGTCAAGCTCAGCCAGTGGCCGCAATGGGGGACCTGTGACACAGGAGGTTGAGGTTTGTGCCCCTGCTGTGACACCACCTTCATCATCATCACCAACATTATCATTGTAGTGGGTCAATATGCATCACCCGTCGTTACCACCACCGCTCACCACTGCCATGTGTGTGGTTCACGCTGTACGATGCAATCTGCCACTTTCAGTTCGGGTTGTTACTTTCGCTTGTTGCGTCATCGATAATCGCCTGGCGTGGTGAAGGGTGGTTAAACATGCCCCGTGACTGACACGGCATGATGAGGCCTTCATAAGGCAGTGAACAGCAATGTGTTTTTTTTCTAATGCTGGATATATATACATACTTATACGGTGTATTAATGGGTTACCTCGTGAACAATCACTTTTAAAGCTCTCACGGTCCATACGTGTCGATTGTTACCAAGATTGAACTGTGAACGATAATCGATTCCATAAACGATAATCATTCACTAACCGATTAACAACCCTTGACCCTTCAAACCTACACATTGGCAGGCGTGCGGCACCTCGAATCGGTCACGTGAAGTGAGGGCAAAACAAGCATGTCCGCTCAGTGATCACGTGCCTACCTGGACTCATAATGGCCATGCGGGAGCACATCCGTGCGAGCGTTGTAGATGTAAATCCCTCTATTAATCCACTGCTGGATGAGAGCCCCCCAGTCCCCCCCGCACGCCGGACGGCTCGTGGGGTGTAAATCGACCGTACTTCATCACGCCGGTCTGTGCGTGGCTTGGTGAATGCGTAGAGCACAGATGTACAGGGTGGTCCAGATGGCTAAAGAAAGGTTTATTTAAAATAGAAATGAATGTGCAAAGGGTAAAAAAATGCAATGGGTTCAATTCATTTGGGTTTGGGTCACAAGATACCTGGACCACCCTGTGTAAACTTCACTGCGGTGCCCTCAGCCGCCCACTGCGTGCGAGTGGCTCCAGTGTCTAGTGCAGCGGCGCCGAGGGTCAGAGTGCCTGGCAGTGTCAACTCGGATGCAACGCCTCCTTGCGCAGGAGGCGACGGCTGCCGATCGGTCTCCGAGGCACGTGGAGCTTCCGGAGCGTCGACGCAGCCGCGGCGTCTCTCCCGCAGATGGCTCACCGCTCGCCTCGAGCTCGCCGCGAGCGTCGCCCGACGGCGCCCGCGCCTCCCCCTCGCCCGCCTCCGCCCTCCACCGGCATCCGACACCCGAGCTGATTCTTGAC